>NC_092334.1:227517500-228170000 GCF_046630445.1 Rutidosis leptorrhynchoides
GCGGTAGGGGCTTGAATCATGTTGACTCTTGTATGCGCCGTTCGTAATTCAAATTTCCGTACCTAAAGTATTTGGTGATGTCTTCTTCAGCGCGCATATCCTCGTGCGCTTCTATAATGACTTCAGCAAGTGTCTTAGGAGGCCTCCTTAGAAGCCTTTGCGCAATGTTAAGTGCCTATCTCTACATATTCCATGTATAAAGCCGGAACCTTTTGAGATTCTGCCAAGTTCTGGATCCTGGATACCTCTCAACAATACTTGTCAATGAATTGTCCAATGGATTCTCCATGCTCATGCTTGATGTCATGACATTCCACGTGTGTCCTTCTCGAAGCACGCATATTGTAAAAATTGAGCAAGATGCGCGTCCTCAAATCAACAAAGCAGCTAATGAGAGCTTGTGGAAGGTTATTATTGTCGCGCCAATCCCTCGAAAAGTAGAGGAAATTCTAAACACGTTGTTTTGTCAGACTAACGTTGATTACGCGCAATACCCTCGTATTTATGTAGGAAGTCATTTGGATTAGAAAAACCATCATAATATCCTAGTTTTAACGAGATCACCGGTGATTAGACAGAAACATGGTTCATTATATCGGAGCCTGATATCGCGTAAAAAGTCATGCTTTTACCAACGATATCCACTTGTATTCTACATGGTTTCAAGCAAAATAGTTCATTAAACGCACTAATCCACTAAGTTCTTCTAAACAGGACTTTAAAAGCATACCTTGCGGAAAAGCTATAAAAAGAGCCTAAATTAGGGTTTCTAACCCTAATTTCAGAGAACCGATCTAAAAGACCATCACAAGAGCTCAAGATCACTAACCAGAGATGCATCACTTATTTAAGTCAAGTATATGAAGATCTATCAAGAACCTCGAAGCCCATCTGATTCAAGACAGAACGTATACCGGTGCTTAAACGTCAAACAATTAGGAATCCGTATACGACGAACACGGAGTGCAAGCTCCTAAACTGGCGACCCGGTTACCCAACTGGCAACCCAGTTACTTAAAAATGGCTACACTGTTAAGTAACTGGCAACCCAGTTACTCAAAACTAGCGACCCGGTTACGCAACCAGAGACTCGGTTCTTTAAACTGGCGACTCGAAATCAGAAACTAGCGACTCAAAAATGGAACTGGCGACCCAGTTTCCAAAACTGGCGACCCAGAAATGGAAACTGGTGACCTAGTTTCCAAAACTAGCGACCCAATTAAGGAAACTGGTGACCCGGTTAGTAACTAGTGACCCTGGTTAAGAAAACTGGTGAATCGTGGTTAAGCTACTGGCTACTCGGAATAAAAACTGGCGACCCAGTTCACTTATAAAAGGGAGGCTTCAGACGTTCATTATCTTCATTCAAAAAACTCAGAGCTCTCTCTCGTTTCGAGTTTTCACCTTTCTTTCTCTCTAACAACACAATTCTGCAAGCTTAGGCTAGTTTAGTAAAATTAGTGTGAGTCTTGTAAGCTCCGAATAGGATGTCTATACTTCTTAGAGCAAGATTTTGGAACTGGGTCTTATGTAATATTTATCTATGAATAATACATAAGTGAATCACGGTAATAGCAAGCATTCCAAGGATCTTCTTTAATCACTTGTAATCTATTCTATTACTGCATTTATTTTATATTGTGGTAATTAGACAACAACAACAACAACAACAACAACAACAACAACAACAACAACAACAACAACAAAACCCAAAACCACATGAGTGGTGTATGGGGGAGGTGAGATGAAGATAATCCTTCCCCTATCCGATAATAAAAACAAGTCAAAAACACTCTCAAAAGTAGAGAAAGTCATCCCTCTCTATTCGACGGATAAAGAGATTGCTTCCGAGTGGACCTCCGACCAATAAGTTGGAATTTTTTCTTATTCTTAAAAAATGGTAAAATAAAATTGAGACGCCATGAAAATGGTATAATCAAATTTCCATGGATTTTAAACCTGCCTGGAATTCAATTTAAGCTCTAAACGGCAGTCAAGATGCCAATAAATCGACGCTTGCTGTTAACTTAAAAATAGAGCCAACAGTAATTAGACTTTATAATTATATAATTGTTATATGTGTTGTTAAATTAATTATTAATATATATTGCTATCGTAATATTTATAAACAACTATCCCGTAATATTCATTGTTGAATATTACATACATATCTATTAAATAATAAGATTATTAATATATCTTTTAAAGTACGAACTATAAACTTAAATAAAACTATTGGAAACTATTTTATATGCTGAACGTTAATCAACTAAAATTCTGGCTCACGATTACCCTTTCCAACTGTTTGTATGGTTAACGGTTTACTCAAACTTAGCATGATAAAAATTTTATTTAAACGCGTTAATTATCTTGGTTAACATCTCGGGTGAGATTGGAGTAATTATATTTATATAATTACGGAAGGACATGGCTGGCCATATCGGTCGTGACAAACAGCTTGATTGTAAAGGAGGTCTTTTAATTATGTACATATATAACTAATCAATTCAAGACATTGCACTCGATTTTCTTCCACCGTCTAGACCAAAGAACTTACTACAAAAAGACGTTAAGTAAATTTAATAGTTCGTATGTTTTCTAAAACCATTTACTAAGACATTGTTGTTTAGAAAAACTGTAATTAAAAGGGGCTCCGTCTTATTCGTATAGCTTCATTGAAGGCCGCATGTACTCTATTAGGGTGTGGTGCCGGGGACAGGTAAGTTACCCTACACTCAGAATCACCCTTTGCTTAAAGATACCATTGACATCCTTAATTGGAACTGGACCAATTAAGGAGGGCTTTAAGTTCACAACACGCTTTAATAAATAGAAATCATCTCCGATAGTATCATATAAACTAATAAAAGATATACACTATAAAAGTTTAATAGATATACGTATCCCTAGCTATATATATGTGATAACATATATATATATATATATATATATATATATATATATATATATATATATATATATATATATATATATATATATATATATATATATATATATATATATATATATATGTTATCACATATATATATGTGATAACCGGGACCGACCGTCGCGAATAAAACCGAGGAGACCGTCTAGTTTACCCCACCATCCACCATCTATCCATTCATCCATTGCGGGGAGAAAAACAACGACACGATCCGGTCACATCAAGTTTCTGGCGCCGCTGTCGGAGATTCAACTTTTGAATTCCAAGGTCTTTCCACACTACGATTTAAGTTAATTATTAATATACTAATATAAAATATATAATATAATTATAATATAATAATATTTAAAATAATTAAAATAATATAATAATATACATAATAATAATATTAATATAATAATATTTAATAAATATAATTAATATAATATATTAATATAATAATGTAATATAAAATAATAATAATAATAATAATAAAATAATAATATAATATAATATAAAAAATATAATATATAAAATTAAATATTATAATGATAATATAATATTTATAAAGTTTAACATTCCAAAAACAATATAAAGTATTTAAAAAAATTCAAAAAAATATAATATATATATATATATATATATATATATATATATATATTATATATATATATATATATATATATATATATATATATATATATCCTTATAAGTGTATACAAAAATAAAAATAATCAATATAACACCGTGGATGACTCGGTCATCCCAGACTAACAATTAATCAAAACCCATGATTCCCATAAGAACTCGCGGATAGAGAGAGAACCAATGGCAGTCGTTAACGAACGAAAGACTTTGACCGATCAGACCAAACCCGTGATAGAAGTTCGGGGAGGTCCAATTACATACCCAACCACAACCGGAGTTACATACGAACTAAAGAGCCATGATGTTCAACTTATTCAGAACTCGCAGAAATTTCACAGTCTACCAAGTGATGATGCTAACGCTCACTTTAATAACTTTATATCACTTGCCAGCTTGTGCAAACAAATGTACGTCCTCGAAGAAACCGTATTCCTTCATCTATTTCCTTTCTCTCTCACTCATCATGCTCAAGAATGGTTCGAATGTTTAGAAACTGGATCCATCACTTCATGGAAGGAAATGGTGAATAAATTCCTTATGAGATATTTTCTCCATCTTTACAAACCCAACGTAAAAATGAAATCACTAATTTCAAAAATTTAACCACTAAAAATTTCTACACCGCTTGGGACCATTTTAAGCAGTTTCTTAGACAATGCCCAAACCATAATTTAGATCGTTCTCTTCAAATCTGCACTTTCTATAATGGTGTAACTCCCGATCATTGAATAAACCTTGACGCCGCTGCTCAAGGTAGCTTAATGAACAAAACCAACTGAAGTCGCATAGGATCTTATAGAAACCACGACAATGAACCATCATGAATGGAACTCGTGAGTGCGACCACCGTAATCGGAATCTATTTCGAAAGTAATTACTCTTACTTAAAATGAAGCCTTGAAAAACATCACAGTTAAATGGAGAATCTGGTGAAAGAAATTGGAGAACTTAAGAAGTCTAAACAAGTACATCAGGTGTAATCCTGCAGCAACTGTGTCAACTCATCATCCTTAGAACCTTATCCAACCGAATTCACAGATCCAGATGGTACTATCTACTATGCCTAATACTTGGCAAATCAAAGCAATTTCATTCGAGGAAATCAATTTCAATCTAGAAATAACCAAAACTTTCAGCCTAGATTCCCTCCAAGATACCCTCCTTTCAATCAATAATCTAACTTTAATCAAACACTTCCACTCACTCGGCCTGATTCTTCACAAAATGAAGAATCTAATTCTAATCCACTACCCAGAACAATGGTTATGAAGGTGACTCTAACCATGGTAGTCGGAACTATGCTGACATTAATCAGAAAATGTTAGCAAGACAAGATCAGACTGACATCCATATGCATAATCAGATATCATTCCTTAATGATATCTTGAAGCCCAAATAAGACAATTCGGTAAACACCTGGAGTCTAGACCAAAGGGTGGTTTACCTAGCAATACTGTCCATAATCCCCACATCCAAGAAGCCAAGTTTATGGAAGGTATTATTCTTGAAGAGCAGCTGATTGACTCTTCCCCGCTTGTTAAAACATCCACCGAGGCAGTAGAATTAACGCTTTTTTAAAAAAACTGACTCGGTGGAAGAAACATCTCCTGCTACCGTAGCAGTTGAGAATAGCTCTCAATGATCCGGAATCATTATCCAAGTTCCTTTTACTGATTTTGAGGAAGAACCAATTAAACCTAAAAATGCTAAACTACAATGGAAATTCACAAGCAACGAGTCTGATATTCCCTCTACATCATTCTTCTCTGTAATCCGAATTCCTAAGTCCGAGAAAGTCACTACTCCTTCATCTCCACAAATCTTAAAATAAAACTTTCCATCTAAACTGGAAGATACTGGAATGGTTACTCTACGATGCTCAATCTAACACTCAGGATCTCTACAAGCACTCCTGGACTTAGGCACTGGTATCAACTTCATGCCCTATTCTCTTTATAAGAGATTAGAACTGGAAACTCTGAAACCTAGCAAGATGGTAATTCAATTAGATGATCAAACAAATAGAAAACCAAACGGAGTTCTTGAAAACATCGTGGTAAAAGTTGATAATTTCCACCACCTAGCATATTTCATAATAATGGACATTAGAGAAGATATCTCTTCACCTATTGTCTTTGGAAGACCTTTTATGAATACTGCTAGGGCAATCATAAACGTACACACACAAACCGTAATCTTAAGATCCGGACCTAGAAGCCTAACTTTCCGTATGGAGGAAATAAAAAAGGAATCTGAAGAAATGTACGTCACAAGAAAAGGAAAGGATAAAGATGATAAGCAAGGTTCTACTAGAAAGGTACAATAATGAAAAGAAAGGAAGGGAGAAATTCATGAGAAAAGAAAAGGAAAATACTTTCCATTCTATTCATACACCATGAATAAAGAGCTTCAAGAGAAGAAGAACAAGAGCTTCCTAAACTCCGAATTCATTAGAGGAACGGAAGTATTGTTAGATGAAATGATAAACGAGGAACAGATTGCAGATTTTTAGAACAAACTAAAGAATGTCTTGATGACAATAGAGGAAAATATTCAATCAAACAGTATTCACAAGTCAGATAAAGTGAGGCTGAAAGGAAAGGTAGCAATGGTTCAGAAAAAGCCGATCCCCATAAGAGAGATATGGGTGAAAAAGGATAAAGAAGTGATTAAAGTTGAAAAACATAAATCAATCTACATAATAGAACCTACTACCACAAGAGTTTATGTACCAGTAACTGAGGCTGGAAGAGAGCACATAAACTACGAACCAGTAGCTACTCCAAGATACTTGGAAGAAATGGGAGAGAGGGAAGTGTTCTCCTAAATTGAAAAAGGAGATCTAATCAAGTATGTTGAAAACAATATACAGAGTTATGATCTAATAATCTCAGCATTACAATATAGTAGTGTTATGTTTACAAATAAAAAAAGGAACTAATAACTACTATCGAAACTACATATAGTAATAATATTGTTAATGAGAACATCCTCAGAGAACACATCCAAAAGTTAGTCAAAACAATGAGCATAGATCAACCAGTTAGAACAATTGATGTGCTCAACTAGCATATCTCTCGCCATCGAATCTACTATAGTGAACCACTCAAATAAATCGAAAGTGGGGTAGATCACTCAGACATTCACTGAAGGAAGTCCAATTTAGTCGAGCTATCGTCGTTAAATAAAGCGCTTCTCGGGATGCAACCTGAGCCGTAACTTTATATTATGTAGGATAAATAAGTCGGGCAAATGATGTTAAACCTAGCGCTTCTCGGGAGGCAACCCGAAACTTTTATTTACTAATATTTTTAGTTTATGTTTTAGTTTTTAAATTTGAATAAGCGAATTAGTCTTGGCCTATCATTCACACTCGGAAGACACAAAAAAGAGGAAAACTCTTTCGAAGTGTTCACAATCAAGAGACTAAAATCACAGGGGAGGAAGAAATGGATAAAATGAATAAATGAAGTATGAAAAGTTGCAAAAGATCTGAGCCGAATCATCAAAGGAAGTCTTCACCGGAATTTTACGTAAGGAAGTACTTTCTATTCTTTATCTTAAACTAAAAATATATATGCCATATCTGAGCTAAACATTAAGTGTGGGATAAAACCCATTATCATTAAAACATTTAAAACCCACATATGTCCATAAGCTTATTTGAAAACAAGTGTGGGATTCCTACCAATCATTTCTATATAACCGTATATCTTGATATACATAATTAGCGTTATTAAAATGGTTGCTAGGAAAATACATGAACATTAGGGACAATGTTCTTTTAAGTGTGGGATATCGGTATATTATACTTTAGTCTTCTACAAAATCCTCAAGTAAAATATTAGAATTTTTTAAAATTTTTGGGTTAATTTTAAAATTAACGGTGTCAAAAAATACTTTTTCTTGAATAAATTCGTATTCAATTGTTGCTTAGTTCTTTATGCGGCTTAAAATTATAACATGTTAGGAATATTTTTAATGTTGGAATGATTTTTCGAAGCATCGCATGACTATGCTTATACAACCTAATCTTTCGAACATAGATCTTATAGGGTGCTAGATCACCTAACCACCTAAGACTTTCCAAGTCTAGGATCGGTTGATCGAAGTTCATTACACGGATCAAAGAAGTTACTATCTTAAAGTAAAGTGATCGTTTATATATATATATATATATATATATATATATATATATATATATATATACATATATATATATATACATATATATATACATACATACACACACATACATACGAGCAACTAGTTTAATCAAATAACGAAGTAAGAAGAAGAAGAGGAGATCAGAACTCTAGATAGACTAAGCTCTGCTTAGTACGCATCCTATCAAAAAATCCAAAACCCCTCAAAACCCAAAAACTTCACAAAAATATACCCTACTAAATAAAGCTAGCCTATTCTACCATAAAGGTATAATAACATCCTATAAACCCTAGAACTTTACGTATACTGAAGTTTTAGCTAAAAAACCTTTTGTTTCCGTCACTGAAAACATAATATATAACTTCCAAAAGAAATATATTCAAAGCTCCATAACCTCCACAAAACATACCACCCTTCACCTCTTTTCCTGATTAAGATCGATAATTAGACATTGTACCTACTTAGGTGGTAGAGATACGATTCTTGATCAAGCCTATGATGATAAATGCAGACATTACTAGCTAATCGAGTGCACCCCCAAATACTAGAATAGTTCACCCTAAACACTTGTGTGATGATTGAACACCAGGTGGATTAGTTTAGTCATGTAAATTTTATGCTTGCGAGAATTGGAAAGACAACCTAGGAAATGTCATAACTGATTTTAAAAATAAGATAAACATGTTATTTATTTTATTAAACATAAGGAATGAATGTTGTGACGACCCGGGAATTTCCGACCAAATTTAAACTTTAATCTTTATATGTTTCCGACACGATAAGCAATGTTTGTTAAGTTGAATCTCAAGAATTGTAAACTGTGTTTATACATTCATTTAAACCTCGACCAAGTTTTGATAATTCATGAACCATTATATGAACGGATATGATTATCTATGTATATGTGTATATATATTATAGCTTGAAAACTTTAACAAAGTATTGGATGTATAATACTTTACATAAACGTATTTGCTGAAAAATATATTCAAATATTTATCGATGGAATTAAAAGATAATATTCAAATGATTGAATTATTAGATACCTGGAATTATGGTTACGAGTTTCTATTGAGAGGTCCACTTTGATTTTTAAAACCTTTCCTTTTTAACGGTATCCGGAATATTTGGTAAAAGTGATTTACAAAAGTGTCTTTAGCGAGAGTTAGTCAAAAGTTAGTAATCATTTCCGTTTAAAATTCAAAAATGTACTTTACTTGATTAACTCGCGTCCCTCAATAAATCAACTCTTTAGTATTCATATTAAAAATATTATTTGGTAAAATAACTACTATTATTTGAAACAAGTAAATTATATAAAACAAACTTTGAAATGTAATTGGTTTTGAAAGACTAAATATTATATCATTAGATAAATATTCCAAACATATATATATTGTACAAATTTTCAGTTTTAAAAAAAATATATATACATATTTTTAACTTAGTCATAAAACGTTCTGATTTAAAATAAAATATTTTGACAAACAACGAGTCACTGATTTATAGAAGCAAATGACCACAATACTCAACTATGTAAGTTACATTTTTTTATAAAGTAATTTGTTGATGAGAAAGTCAAAATTTTAATAAGGGTACACGTCGCGTAACGTAAAAGGCTAGTTTTCTAAACGTACGAAAGTGCGTTCGAAAAACCGAAAGTGGTACATGAGTCGAGTGACAACGTACGAGTCATTTGAACAAAAAATTACATTTTTACTACGCACGTAAATATAATATTATTTTTAATTAATTCTAAAGAGTAAATATATTATATATTAAATAAAATATAAACTTATATGTAATATGTAATACGAGTAGTGTCGGTAGATTTAATTGGTTGATCATGGTGTGTTAGGTGAGGACAGGTCTATTTAATCGAGCGTTTTAGTTTTCTGTGATTCATTTTCATCAAACATTACTCCGTATCATTTACTTATTTATTATATTTATTTATTAATTTTATTATTAAGAGATTATTATGATACTATTATTATAGTATTAGGAGCGATAATATTATGTATTAAACATAAAATACTACGACGATGCTCTGCCCGCGTGAGTTCAAATTCAGTTTTTCGAGTAGGATAGGGCTAAGGAAATTATGGGTTATAGCTATGGAGGTGATGGGTATGATTCGTGGGTGTTGTTCGTAACGTCAATCTAGTGTTTGTTGTCTTCGTTGCGTCTACGTACTTTCCTGCAATATTGAATCTCAATATTGATACGTAAGCACTCATAATTAAATTTTTACATATTAATAGTGTATCCCTAACTAATGCTCGAGTATATAGAATTATGCATGCTTGTACTATTGATATTGCCCTTAGATAGATTATGTTGAATCTTTAATTAGTTATACCCGCGGTTGAGATAATGTATAAGATATGCATGTCCTTGGAAAGCTAGCGAAAAATTAAGAACTTTTCCTTTAGATATCGAATGGTTTCGATGAACGGATTAGAAGTTATAGTCAATTGAATTTTGTATTATTATTAAAAATGATTATTTTTATCGTCGTTATTATCGTCGTTCTAGTTTTTATCAAATTATTATTATTATGATTATTATTGTTATTATTTTTATTATTATTATTATTATTATTGTTATTGTTATCCATAAAATGTATTATCAATAAAAATTGTTGTTTTTATTATTATTACTAACGTTATTATCGTTAAAGTTATAATTAGTATTATTATCATTAAAATAGTTATTAGTATTATCCTTATCATAATATTTATTATTATTAGTATTATTATAATTAAAAACTAATATTAGTAACACTTAACTATTATAATTACTATTATTGTTATTTAAATGAACACGATATAAAAGACGATTTAAAAACTGTTAACAAAAATTAATTAGTAAATAATGAGTATGAGTATCATGATGAAATTTAAATATCGTAAGATATTGATTTAGATAAATTATCGTTTTTCATTATTTTTATCACTATTATTATTAAAAGTACTATTAATATTAAAACTATCATTCTTACAAAATTATTATTTTATATCATTGTTATTATAAAATTTCATTATTTTTATTATCATAATATCATTTTTAGTAAATATAAAAATTGATATTTTTATCAATAGAATAATAATAATTATTATTACAAAATAATAAAACTTTTACTTATTATTACTATCAATGTTATTTTATCAAATAAATATGTAATACAAATAATATAAATTACCTTAATAAAACTTATCATAATATTTTATGATATTAAATGAACTTTATATATTTTGTTACTTAAGATATATGAAATTATATTTTTATTATAATAAATGAATTATATTATTTACTCTAATAAAATCTTTTAAAAATATTTAAAAATATAAAACGACGATATTTAAACTATATAATAATCATGTATAAATTTTGGAAAAACATTTTGAGTCAAATTGACTTTTGTTGACTTTTGCATATTAGTCTCGAGCATTAGGATTGTGGTACACTATGACTTGACCTAATTGGTTAGACAAGTATTAACCAACACATAAATATATAATTAATATAGGTTCATGAATCCAAGGCCAACTTTGCACTTGTTCCATGACGTTATATGTATTTTTACTACGAAATACAGTATGGTGAGTTTCATTTGCCTTTTTACCTTTTATATTTTTGGGCTGAGAATACATATGCAATTTTTTATAAATGCTTTACGAAATAGACACAAATAATTGAAACTACATTATATGGGTGAATGATCGAAGCTGAATATGCCCCTTTTGCTTGGTAACCTAAGAATTAGTAAACCGATATACTAATTGACGCGAATCCTAAAGATAGATCTATTGGGCCTAACGAACCCCATCCAAAGTACCGGATGCTTTAGTACTTTGAACTCATTTTTATCATGTCCGAAGGATTTCCTGGAATGATAGGGGATATTCTTATATGCATCTTGTTAATGTCGGTTACCAAGTGTTCACCATATGATTGATTTTTGTCTCTATGCATGGAACGTATATTTATGAGAACTGGAAATGAAATTCTTGTGGTCTATTAAAATGATGAAAATGATCGATTATGTTAAACTAATGAACTCACCAACCTTTTGGTTGACACTTTAAAGCATGTTTATTCTCAGATATTAAAGAAATCTTCTGCTGTGCATTTGCTCATTTTAAAGATATTACTTGGAGTCTTTCATGGAATATTTCGAAGAACGTTGCATTTGAGTCATTGAGTTCATCAAAGATTATTATTAAGTCAATTTATAGTTGGATAGTGGATATTATGAAATCGTATGCATGTCTGTCAATTTTCAATGTAAATAAAGTTTGTCTTTTAAAAACGAATGCAATGTTTGTAAAATGTATCATATAGAGGTTAAATACCTCGCGATGTAATCAACTATTGTGAATCGTTTATAACGTATATGAACGGGTCGTTTCAGTTAGTATCAGAACGGTGGTCTTAGCGAACCAGGTCTGCATTAGTGTGTCAAACTAA
Organism: Rutidosis leptorrhynchoides; assembly: GCF_046630445.1. Lineage (NCBI taxonomy): Eukaryota > Viridiplantae > Streptophyta > Magnoliopsida > Asterales > Asteraceae > Rutidosis > Rutidosis leptorrhynchoides. The sequence goes on from NC_092334.1 coordinate 227,529,718, forward strand.
TAAGTCGTTAGGATGCATTAGTGAGTCTGGACTTCGACCGTGTCTGCATGACAAAAGTTTTGCTTATCATTTCTAGTCGGAAAGCATCTGCTTTTCATCCTTAGGAAATTACCTGCTTATCCTTATTAGTCTAGACACGTCTTGCTACATTAATTGCATGAGTAGTGTAGACAAAATTCATACCTTAGCGTATCTGCTAATTCATATCTTATCGTATCTGTTACTTTAAACTTTGCCTGATATATTCCGCAAATTCCTCCGTAATCTACTAAATCTTTTGATCTATATATATAGATATCCTATGTAAATATAATACCATCCGATAGCTGGAAAAATCATTTTATATCGAAAAATCCTTTATTCAATTGTACGAAATGGAATTCGTCATTAGTTCAAGTCTCACGGATTCTGAAATGGAATCCCACTCAAGCTCTAAAAGCAGTGTGACTGGAATGGATCAACCAATTAGCCATCATCTATTCTGGATGAATTGTGGATGGGTTCGTAGTCTCCTTAATCATTGGAGATAAGAAGAAGGTGATCCCTTCCATCCACCACATTGCCCTCTTGGCGAAGAACCTGAAGCACTTACCTTCGAACCTGTCCGAAATACCATTTTCTCTCTCATTTCTAGAGTATCTCGTCATGATTATATACTACATCAAATTCTAGATTTTATTTATCCACTCGTCCGAACCGACAATCACCCCGGTGTAATAGAAGAAGTCAACGAGCTTCATGCTCGGGTAGTTGCACCATCAGCATAACCAGTACCACCATCATCAACGCCAAAAGTACCATTACCACCCCCAACCACAACCGCATCATAAACCTCAACTTCACAATCTGTCCTACGAGCATCAACGTCATACGCACCATGGATACCAAGGAGTACCAACAACAATAACTGATGAAGTATTAATTCATAACTTCATTGGAGAAACATTATGCGGCGATTATGTAATCTCTAAAGTCTTAGAGATTATCTAATCTAGCCCTAACCATAAATCAGTTAAGCGAACCAAAATGATAGAAGGAAGAGTAGAAACCCTGAGAAAATGGTGTCTGATTAACCAGCTAAACTTGTTTTTACCAACAGCATCATCAGTACCGTCAGCGTCACCAGCATCGTCAGTGCAGTCAGCATCAGAATCAATAACATCTATAATATCACAAACTCCATCAGTTCAAGAATCACTGCGGACATCATTACGAATCAATAACGCGTATATTGTATCAACGACTTATGAAGAATTAACTCATTCTCTCTGAAGAAATTATATGTATATTTTATATATATATATATATATTTTGAAATAAAAAAAATCTTTCCGTGCTAAGCTATTGTGTGTGAATCTTAACTAATCGGTTAATTCATATTACAAATATGCAATAATGTACGTCCTTCAGCCATAACTTAACCATCGTTAACTACAATCTCTGCCTCAATTCAACAAATTCCAATTCATAATAAATCGACTATATATTTGATTTTACACTTTCATCATCGATGTACCCAAAACTTTTTAGATACCATCATTCATACTTTGAGAAGTTCATAAGTATTTAACAAAAACCAACATCACGCCTCAACATATAACGAAGTATTGATTCATAATTTCAATATTATTGAAGAAATACTTATGTAATCTCTAAAGCCTTCAAGGGATTATTCAATTCTAGTTCCAACCGTAAATCGAATGAGTTTAATTTAGTATTAACTCATTAAAATCTATGTTACATCTGAAGAGAATATATACATGTATATTTTCATAAAGACTGTAATAAAATTCTTTTGTTCAAAATATTAATTGTGAAATTTTTTTAACCGGTAGGTAATACCCGAGAGATATATATATTCACAATTAATATGTTACATTCTTCGAATCTGATTAAGCAAATTATCAACTATACTTCCTACTTTCACAATAATATACATTCTTTTATAGAAATCAAAACAACCATATTCATTCAAACTCAATTACATATTCTAATTTTGAAACCTCAGAATTAAATTCGAGATATAACCGGTACCATCACTTTTAGATTCCTACATCTTTTAAAGCAATATTTTGACTACAAAACTGTGTTAGAACATCAAATGTATATTAACAATTACAATTTGTGTTCAAACCCTTCAAAAATTTCTGAAGATACTTCAAATGATGAGCAATCGAGATGATGATCCAACCACATGTTACCCACAGTTATGTACCCAAAAAATTCTTGAAACCAAAGTAAAAGTTTAAACAACGTATCCGCATTAAATTCTTTGGCATTTATTAGCAAAAATAAATTTGCGATTCCTTTTCAAAGTAGCCAGTTTTGTCACAGCTCCAGCAAGTCAACTTTGACTTTTCAGTCAGACTAACCTTATTATAACCTTGAGATATACACTATCATTACCGGGGAACCTTTTACATTCCACCACATTATTAGCAGATGTACCAATAACTTCATTACCCTTTGACTTAAGCCTCTCCAAAAAGTCATTATAGTTATTCATTGAAACCCCATCATTTACTCATTCGCATCTTGTAACGAGAATTGCCATACGAATCATCAGGAATTAGCAATCAGTATTTTGAAATATCGCAGCATGTCTACGCCAACGGTTATATGTGTATATATAACGTCTATCTTCTGGACTTAATTTGAATGTGAAGTTCTGAAAAACACTCCGAACTACGAATTGGTTCTCCGAAAATGGAAAAATGCTGATAAAGCAGTAAAAACTATAAACGACTTTAACAGTAAAAGTTTGATGATAATGAATAAGTGTGTTGGCTAAGCGTAGAAAAAGAGAAGTCTTGGAACTGGAAATCGGATTGAGCAAAGTATGAAGGAGGCTGTGGACAAATCACAAAGACTGAACCTGACTTCAAAGAATCCAAATGATTCAGTACCTACTGAAGTCATTAATGAATACCTTGCTCCTGACTCTAAACCCCTGCTGACAATATTCTTCATCATCCTCTAATATTAGAAATTCAAAGATATCATCGTACATTTCATTATAAATATCCTCCATAATTCTGAAGATATTTTCATAATTATTCTTATCTGAAATCATTTACCTCTTCGCGCTATCTGTATTACATCATAAAAGAAACTGTTTTAGTTTCTAAATTTTGAAACCTTCGAGTTTAAAATAAGAATGTTTTGAAATAGTGTTGGGAACTGAAGCATGAATTAATATAATATAATGACACTTGATCAACGTGATTATATTACAGTAAGTCATGCTGAGTTTCTAAATGAAACGTGATGATTCACATATCATAACATCATCATGTGCCATGTTATACGACTCTTATACTCTATTTAACCTCTAAAATATCAAGAAAATATTTCTTGATGATTCGGCTTTTTCCAAGGTATTCTGGTAATTTGACAAGTCAAGATCGTGCCTTTACAATTTCCTTCCTGGAACATTAACAATGTTCATTCCGAAATTCATATATGTCAATTCTGAACCATTACAAGCGGTGCTTAATCGCAAGAAGAAGAAACGAAAGGACAAAACTCCGAAATAGAAATTGGGGTATAAATCGCAGAAAATAAAAGAGAGCATTAACTGGGGATGACAATGATTATAGAAGACAGAAGCAGGAACATCAAAATGTAAGGGAAGATATAAAACCCGATAACAACACATAAATTACAAACTGTGTATATCAATATTTATCGCAACATAAAGACACGGGAGAATTATAAGTACTATAACCCCAAGGGGAAATTAGAAGTAAGCAGATTCCTCTTGTGGAAGTTGGAAAAGGAGAATAATTGTTGCGATAGTAAGGATAAGGATAAGGATTAGAACTGGATTAAGCATTTTCATAATCTTTTGGAATTTGGGAATTGAGTATAGGAATGGTAAAAGTAACGAAATGGAAGAAGTTAATTTATAGTGAAAGATTTGATAGTGAAATCAAGATAGATCTCCGCATTTAATTAGAAAATTTTAATTTCCTTATTCGCCGAAGAAACAAATCTTTTAGATTTCAAAGATTTTCTTTAAATCCCTTGAATTCCGAAATTCAACCAATACTACGTCGAAAGTTAAGACGAAACTCTATTTCTCATTCCAATCTTTTTGTGAAAACTTCACTCGTACTCTTCAAGTAATCAAATCATTTTATCTATATTACTAAATGGTGATAAAACTCTATATACCAACTCACATTCGTCATGAAAACATTTTTATGGTTAACCATGACGACTACGATCAAATTTCGGGACGAAATTTCTTTAACGGGTAGGTACTGTGACGAATCGGGAATTTTCGACCAAATTTAAACTTTAATCTTTATATATTTCCGACACGATAAGCAAAGTTTGTTAAGTTGAATCTCAAGAATTGTAAACTGTGTTTATACATTCATTTAAACCTCGACCGAGTTTCGACGATTCACGAACCATTATATGAACGGATATGATTATGTATGTATATGTGTATATATATTATAGTTTGAAAACTTTAGCAAAGTATTGGACGTATAATACTTTACATAAACGTATTTGCTGAAAAATATATTCAAATAATTATTGATGGAATTAAAAGATAATATTCAAATGATTGAACTATCAGATACCTGGAATTATGGTTACGAGTCTCTATTGAGAGGTCCACTTTGATTTAGAAAACCTTTCCTTTTTAACGGTATCCGGAATATCTGGTAAAAGTGATTTACAAAAGTGTCTTTAGCAAGAGTTAGTCAAAAGTTAGTAATCATTTCCGTTTAAAATTCAAAAATGTACTTTACTTGATTAACTCGCGTCCCTCGATAAGTCAACTCTTTAGTATTCATATTAAAAATATTATTTGGTAAAATAACTACTATTATTTGAAACAAGTAAATTATATAAAACAAACTTTGAAATGTAATTGGTTTTGAAAGACTAAATATTATATCATTAGATAAATATTTCAAACATATATATATATATATATATATATATATATATATATATATATATATATATATATATTGTACAAATTTTTAGTTTTAAATAAAAATATATACATATTTTTAACTTAGTCATAAAACGTTCTGATTTAAAATAAAATATTTTGACAAACAACGAGTCCGTGATTTATAGAAGCAAATGACCACAACACTCAACTATATAAGTTACATTTTTTTATAAAGTAATTTGTTGATGAGAAAGTCAAATTTTTAATAAGGGTACACGTCGCGTAACGTGAAAGGCTAGTTTTCTAAACGTACAAAAGTGCGTTCGAAAAACCGAAAGTGGTACATGGTGTGTTAGGTGAGGACAGGTCTATTTAATCGAGCGTTTTAGTTTTCTGTGATTCATTTTCATCAAACATTACTCCGTATCATTTACTTATTTATTTTATTTATTTATTAATTTTATTATTAAGAGATTATTATGATATTATTATTAGTAGTATTAGGAGCGATAATATTATGTATTAAACATAAAATACTACGACGAGGTTCTGCCCGCGTGAGTTCAAATTGAGTTTTTCGAGTAGGATAGGGCTAAGGAAATTATGGGTTATAGCTATGGAGGTGATAGGTATGATTCATGGCTGTTGTTCGTGAGGTCAATCTAGTGTTTGTCGTCTCCGTTGCGTCTACGTACTTTCCTGCAATATTGAATCTCAATATTGATACGTAAGCACTCATGATTAAATTTTTACATATTAATAGTGTATCCCTGACTAGTGCTCGAGTATATAGAATTATGCATGCTTGTACTATTGATATTGCCCTTAGATAGATTATGTTTAATCTTGAATTAGTTATACATGCGGTTGAGATAAGGTATAAGATATGCATGTCCTTGGAAAGCTAGCAAAAAATTAAGAACTTTTCCTTTAGATATCGAATGGTTTCGATGAACGGATTATAAGTTATAGTCAATTGAATTATGTATTATTATTAAAAATCATTATTTTTATCGTCGTTATTATCGTCGTTCTAGTTTTTATCAAATTATTATTATTATGATTATTATTGTTAATATTATTATTATTATTATTATTATTATTATTATTATTGTTATTGTTATCCATAAAATGTATTATCAATAAAAATTGTTGTTTTTATTATTATTACTAACGTTATTATCGTTAAAGTTATAATTAGTATTATTATTATTATTATTATCATTAAAATAGTTATTAGTATTATCCTTATCATAATATTTATTATTATTAGTATTATTATAATTAAAAACTAATATTAGTAACACTTAATTATTATAATTACTATTATTGTTATTTAAATGAACACGATATAAAAGACGATTTAAAAACTATTAACAAAAATTAATTAGGAAATAATGAGTATGAGTATCATGATGAAATTTAAATATCATAAGATATTGATTTAGATAAAATTATCGTTTTTCATTATTTTTATCACTATTATTATTAAAAGTACTATTAATATTAAAACTATCATTCTTACAAAATTATTATTTTATATCATTGTTATTATAAAATTTCATTATTATTATTATCATAATATCATTTTTAGTAAATATAAAAATTGATATTTTTATCAATAGAATAATAATTATTATTATTACAAAATAATACAACTTTTACTTATTATTACTATCAATGTTATTTTATCAAATAAATATGTAATACAAATAATATAAATTACCTTAATAAAACCTATCATAATATTTTATGACATTAAATGAACTTTATAAATTTTGTTACTTAAGATATATGAAAGTATATTTTTATTATAATAAATGAATTATATTATTTACTCTAATAAAATCTTTTAAAAATATAAAACGACGATATTTAAACTATATAATAATCATGTATAAATTTTGGAAAAACATTTTGAGTCAAATTGACTTTTGTTGACTTTTGCATATTAGTCTCGAGCATTAGGATTGTGGCACACTATGACTTGACCAAAATGGTTAGACACGTATTGACCAACACATAAATATATAATTAATATAGGTTCGTGAATCCAAGGCCAACTTTGCACTTGTTCAATGACGTTATATGTATTTTTACTATGAAATACAGTATGGTGAGTTTCATTTGCCTTTTTAACCTTTATATTTTTGGGCTGAGAATAAATGCGCAATTTTTTATAAATGTTTTACGAAATAGACACAAGTAATTGAAACTACATTATATGGGTGAATGATCGAAGCTGAATATGCCCCTTTTGCTTGGTAACCTAACAATTAGCAAACCGATCTGCTAATTGACACGAATCCTAAAGATAGATCTATTGGGCCTAACGAACCCCATCCAAAGTACCGGATGCTTTAGTACTTCGAACTCGTTTTTATCATGTCCGAAGGATTTCCCGGAATGATAGGGGATATTCTTATATGCATCTTGTTAATGTCGGTTACCAGGTGTTCACCATATGATTGATTTTTGTCTCTATGCATGGGAAGTATATTTATGAGAACTGGAAATGAAATTCTTGTGATCTATTAAAATGATAAAAAAGATCGATTATGTTAAACTAATGAACTCACCAACCTTTTGGTTGACACTTTAAAGCATGTTTATTCTTAGATATTAAAGAAATCTTTCGCTGTGCATTTGCTCATTTTAAAGATATTACTTGGAGTCTTTCATGGCATATTTCGAAGAACGTTGCATTCGAGTCATTGAATTTATCAAAGATTATTATTAAGTCAATTTATAGTTAGATAGTGGATATTATGAAATGGTATGCATGCCTGTCAATTTTCAATGTAAAGAAAGTTTGTCTTTTAAAAACGAATGCAATGTTTGTAAAATGTATCATATAGAGGTTAAATACCTCGCGATGTAATCAGCTATTGTGAATCGTTTATAATGTATATGAACGGGTCCTTTCAAATGTACGGTTTTTTGAGTCTTAATACTTAAAGTATGGGTTAAAGCCAAAAATATGCTACAAACTTACACAAATGTACCGGTGTCGCTCACAAACTCATTTCTGTCCTACTGTCGCCTACAAACTTATAAAAATGTGCTAATATAAATAAAATACATTTTTTAACCGTCAACCAAAATGGTTGATTAAGTGGCTTCTAGGTAGTCATGACACGTCGGTGATACATCGAAACAGAACTGAAAGTATATTGGCCACATCTGGACATAACTGAAAGTATATGGGCGACATCGGGACACAACTGAAAGTATATGGGTGACATCGGGACATATAAAATTAATAAAAAAAGTTAAATAATTAACTTTACCGGTTCAGCAGGTAACCGGTAACGAAATGTTAACATCGGCACATTTTTTATAAGTTTGTAGGCGACAGTAGGACGGAAATGGGTTTGTGGGCAACATTGGTACATTTGTGTAAGTTTGTAGCCTATTTTTGGCATTAACCCTTAAAGTATTATCGACCTTTTGCTTAAGAACAAGCAAAGTCTAAGTGTGAGATACTTGATATCGCGTAAAAAGTCATGTTTTTTACCAACGATATCCACTTGTATTCTACATGTTTTCAATCAAAAAAGTTCAATAAATACACTAATCCGCTAAGTTTTGCTAAACATGACTTTAAAAGCTTACTTTGCGAAAAAGCTATAAAAAGAGCCTAAATTAGGGTTCTCTAACCCTAATTTCAGAGAACCGACCTAGAAGACCATCACAAGAGCTCAAGATCACTAACTAGAGATACCAGCACTTATTTAAGTCAAATATATGAAGATCTATCAAGAACCTATAAGCCCATCTAATTCATATACGAAGATTAAGAGGTTTCAAGACTTACACACACTAAAAACACACACTAAACCCTAATCTCACAGAACTTCATATACAACCACAAGGAACCTCCAGAGATGATTCAGGGGATAGTGTGTGACTAATATCAGTCTAAGGAACCTCAAGAAAGTGCCTAGGCTAAAATTCAAGCCAGAACGTATACATGTGCTTAAACGTCAAACAATCAGGTTTCCGTATACGACGAACACATATTGAAAGCTCCCAAAATCGAAACCCAATTACCCAACTTGCGACCCAGTTACTCAAAATTGGTACCCAGTTGGGTAACGGGTGACCCAGTTACTCAAAATTGGTGACCCAGGTATACAACCGAAAACTCGGTTCTTTAAACTGGCGACTTGAAATTAGAAAGTGACGGCTCAAAAATGGAACTGGTGACCCAGTTTCCAAAACTGGCAACCTAGAAATGGAAATTGGCAACCTAGTTTCCAAAACTGGTGACCCAATTAAGGAAACTGGCGACCCGGTTAGTTAACTGGTGACCCTGGTTAAGAAAACTTGCGACTCGTGGCTAAGTAACTGGCGACTTGGAATCATAACTGGCGACCCAATTCACCTATAAAAGGGTGGCTTCAGACGTTAATATTTTTTCATTCAGATAACTCAAAACTCTCTCTCGTTCTGATTTTTCACCCCTCTTTCTCTCTCACAACACAATTCTGCAAGCTTAGGCTAGTTTAGTATAAATTAGTGTGAATCTTGTAAGCTCATAAGAGGCTGTCTATACTTCTTAGAGCAAAAGTTGGAGCTAGGTCTTATGTAATATTTGTCTATGAATAATACATAAGTGAATCATGGTGATAGCAAGCATTGAAAGGATCGTCTTTAATTACTTGTAAGCTATTCTATTACTACGTTAATTTTATATTATGGTAATTAGACTTTATAATTATATAATTGTTACATGTGTTTTTATAATAATTATTAATATATATTGCTATCGTAGTATTTATAAACAACTATCCCATAACATTCATTGTTGAATATTACATTATATCTATTAAATAATAGAATCATTAATATATCTGTTAAAGTACGAACTATAAACTTAAGTAAAACTATTGGAAACTATTTTATACGCTTAATGTTAATCAACTAAAATTTTGGCTCACGATTACCCTTTCCAACTCTTTATGTGATTAACGGTTTAGTCAAACATAAAATGATACAAATCTTATTTAAACGCGTTAATTATCTTGGTTAACATCTCGGGTGAGATTTAAGTAATAATTATATTTATATAATTACGGAAGGACCTGGCTGGCCATATCGGTCGAGACAAACAGCTTAATTGTAAAGGAGGTCTTTTGGTTGTGTACATATATAACTAATTAGTTCAAGACATTGCACTCGATTTTCTTCCACCGTCTATGCCAAAGAACTTGCTAAATAAAGACGTTAAGTATATTTAATAGTTCGTATGTTTTCTAAAACCATTTACTAAAACATTGTTGTTAAGAAAAACCGTAATTGAACGGGGCCCAGTCTTATTCAAATAGCCTTATTGAAGGCCGCATGTACTTTATAAGGGTGCGGTGCCGGGGACATGTAAGTTACTCTACATTCATAATCACCCTTGGCTTAAAGATACCAGTGACATCCTTAGTTGGAACCGAACCAATTAAGGAGGGCTTTAAGTTCACAACACGTTTTAATAAATAGAAATCAACGTCCATCCATAGTATCAAATAAACTTACAAAAGATATACACTATAAAATTTAATAGATATACCTATCCCTAGCTATATATATATATATATATATATATATATATATATATATATATATATATATATATATATATATATATATATATATATATACATACATATACATATATATATATATACATATATATATATATATATATATATATATATATATATATATATATATATATATATATATATATATATATATATATATATATATGTGCGTGTGTGTATGTTATCATATATATATATATATATATATATATATATATATATATATATATATATATATATATATATATATATATATATATGTATATATATATATATATATATATATATATAATATTATATTAGGTAATGGTTATATATATAATATTATATTAGGTAATGGTTAGGTAGGTCGATGTAAAACTAGAAAAATGCAACAAAGAAATATCCAATAATTATATTATAAACAGAAAACTAGTAAAGTACTCACAAAAATATAATAAAACATTAACTTAAGTCTAGAATAAGAAACTCTGAAATTCTCGTCCAAGCTGTTGAGTCGTGTGACGACCCTAGGTTATACTCACACTATCTACTCATTAGATAACTATGTGTACAAGCCCATGCCTAGCTCTTATAAATATTAATACCTTCGATGTACTTGTTTGATAGGTCTCGCTCTCCGAAAAGTTGAAAGGCCTAGCTCTTCAAACGACCAGAGAGACATAACCGGGACCGACTGTCCCAAGTAAAACCCAGGAGACCATCTAGCTTACCCCACCATCTACCATCCATCCATCCATCCATCCATTACTGGGAGAAAAACATCGACACGATTCGGGCGCATCAGAGCCAAACTAGTATGTGGCCAAGGCGGTTTCATTTGATGGGTTTACCATGACGCCTTTCATTCATGTGTACTAGTTCCTGATCATGTGCTCAGCTCCTCCAGGCTGGTCAAACTTATAGACCATGTCATCAGGCGCTACTTTCATTAGTGAGTAAACAAAGTTTTCTCAGTTATGAGCGCACTTGATATTGCTTCATTTATACATAATATTATTCGCAAATATTAGTTTCATTTTGTTGATTTTTGGTTATAAGTTCAAGAATTTATGAAGATATCCGTTAAAGTTCGAGTTTTTTAGATTCATAAATGGTAAATTGAAGATTTGTGATGTTTTGAAGTAAATTCGGGTAGTGATTCTAGCATTTTCTAGTAAAAATCAAAGAAAGGATCAACTGTATGCAATACTAGAGTTCGAGAAAGAGAAACTGGTGTATAAGTTGATTCTTGTGGCACAATGTGCTTCTCGCGGTCGCGAGGTAGGGTAGTGCCCGCGAGTTTTTCAAGGGTCGCGGTCGCAAGGTTCAAGTCGCCATCACGAGGTTTTGGCCGACTTAGATGTTTTTAATTATCTATAAATAGTCGAGTTTTTCCCCAACTTAGGCTATTCAGTTTTAGTAACGAATTTGAGCCTCCCATCAGTTGGAGTTACGAATTCTTTAGCTTTTCTACATACTTTTGAGACAGTTTATGCTATTGCATCAATTTTGGTTAGTTTTAATTTTGTAACTACTTTAATTCTTATTTAATTGAATGTCGTTAATTGTTTATCTTTATCTTTTGTTGCTTCTTGCATTAATATGAGTAGCTAAATTCATAGTATCTGCTTAGGTAATTGAACTGAGGTGAAGGATTGCTATCTTTATAAATTAGACAATTAATTTTATTACTCAGATCTTGTTTAGCTTAAGAACGACTGTTATTAAGGTTAATCAACTAGTTGAAGTTGCGGAGATTATTAACTATTCAACGAGAGTTGAATTAAGTTGTGATCTTTACTAGGTTATTGAACGTGAATAATCTAGACCTTCGGATAATTGTATGCGGGACACCAGTATAATTAGACGATTGCAATTAAACTGTGATAGATTTTGATAATTATGGAATTGTGTAGGGGCACCAAAGTAATTCAAGTTAGATTATTATCTTAAGAAATTTCTTGGTGACTAGATTAGAAAACTAGAATCAAGGAGAGTTGAGCTAGGAATTTAGTTAATAATCTGTGAAAATCAAGAGATAATTGCAGTGTCACGATAATTATAATCGTTTAAAAGTGGACTTAATAAGCAATCCTGATCCAAGGGAATTGATTCTAAGTTGATACCTTTTCTCTATTGATTTAAATCTAATTTACTTTTCGCAATTTTTAGTTTAAAATCTAATTTACTGCACGAACGGGATTAGTTGCCTGTATTGTGTGATAATCGTTGGGTATTTTTACTAGATATTTTAGAGTATGAAATTACGCATCAACTTTTTGGCACTGCTTCCGGGGAGTGGTGTTTAATTGGGAACTTACAAGCTTTTAGTTACTCTATCCTTTTGTGAGAAGTAATTCTTGTAAAAGTTACTTTTCTATTATCTTTGTGTGGGTTTACGCGTTGGTTTTATTGTGTTGTGATCGCAGATTAAGTACTCATAACTCTGGAACCATCTAGAGTTTATCATACACGTAGAAAGCAAAAGAAGAGTAAGAAATCGTCGAAGGTTTCACAACATTACCCTTTTATATTCCAGATTTTGAATATATTAAGGAAGAAGTTAAGATGGGTGAACCAGCTCAAGGTCGGAGGCTATGATGAAAGCTACGAGGGCTGGTAATGGGCATGCTATTACTCAACCACTAGTTACGGTTGTTTTCGAAGTCAAGGGGTAGATTCTTAACAAGATTACTCATCAGTGCCAGTTCAGGGGTATACCAAACGAAGATGCTAACGAGCATCTCCGAACTTTTAAGAGCATCTGTAACTTGTTTAAAATTAGAGAAGTTGCAGATTCTGTTATTTACTTGAGGGTCTTCCCGTGGTCTTTGAAGGATGATGCCGAAGATTGGTTAGAGTCATTGCCCGAGGGTGAGATTGATAGTTGGACTGTTATGGAAGATAGGTTTTTACAATGATTTTTTCCTACTTCGAAGGCTGCAAAGTTACATAGTGACATCAATCATTTTGTTCAAAGGTCAAACCAGACACTTTATCATACTTGGACACGATTCGGTAAAATGTTAAGAAATTGTCCTCAACACGGGTTGAACAATTTTCAAAAGGTCCAAAATTTTCTACAAAGGTGTTAATGTGCCTATGAGGAAGGAAACTTATATTGCTGCAGGTGGTTCTCTAATGAAAAAGACACCGGATGAAGCCTATAACATCATATCTGAAACCGCTACACATTCATATGATTGGCACCAGGAGATGGATGTTTCTAGATCATCTCATGTCGCTAGTACCGAAACTAGTGACGAACTCGCGTCGGTCAAGATACAACTAGCATTTGTCAAGAGACAAATGGATTCAATGACTAAGGAGATGCATACTATGAGGGTTGGTTGTGAATTATGCCAGAGACCACACCTTACGAAGGATTGTGATCAATCGACAATGGAGGAGCAAGCTAATTAATTGAAGTATTTGAAGAAGGGTGATGTGGCACTTGGTGATCTTCCAGGTTAAAACCATTTTTTCAAAGAAATGGTAATACGGGGGGTAACAACTATCAAGGAGGAAATCAAGTGTTCTAAAGTAATCAAAAGACTTATTCATATTGGCCACTAGGGTTTAAAAACAGGAATCAACAAGCTGTAGCGACCCCGACAAATCGTCAAGTGACGGCGTCGGCTACGTGGGTCCCATTACCTGATTATAAGTCTTTAAGATAACGTTTGACCAAAATATGTCGCCTTCATTTCAAAATAAAGATTGTTTCAAAGTTTACAAGGATTGTTCAACCAAAAGTTAAGTTACAACGTTATAAGTAAGATTGAAATCTAGGCGACACGGTTTAAAGTAAAGTCAAAAGACGCTCCATGAAATGCATGTATACTCGACATCGGATGCAAGTATCAAATAGTAAGCGGAAGCATGTTTCACATATCGTGCATGACCTGAGAAAAACATAGAAATCTGTCAACGAAAACGTTGGTGAAATCATAGGTTTAAGTAAGTAAGTACAAGTGAACCACAAGATTTGCATCAATGAAATAATAGTAATACATTCCAAAAGTTTGTTTCACGAGCACCCAATTATCAATGCTTAACATTTCCTTCCATTGAACCCCATCACTTAGTGCTAGAACATGCGCTGTTTCTCGAAAATATATTTCATTCGTAAACGGTAGCGAACCGTTTGAATGAGGGTTTGTCAAACCCATATGGATCCATACAACATAAGTTCTCGCTTACACCCGGCAAGTGTAACTAATGATAATCGAATTGAGGATTTTGTTCTAAACTCGTATGTAGAATGTTTGTTTTCCTGTACTTGTGTTCACTTAGTAAAAGAAATGTTTATGTTTTCTCATCCCAAATGTAAGTTCAAAAAGAGTAAAAGTGGGACTATGATCTCACCTCGAGTGCACGAGTATAAAAGTACTTCAACAAGTAAACGTGTGCATGAAAGTTGCTTAGCCTTGACCTAAACAAGTAAGTTATATCAATTAACCGGTTACGACACAAGGTCGGGTGAAATGTGTTCAATTAGTCCTATGGCTCGACACGACTCGATTATGTAGCATGTGAAGCAAATTGTCAAGTTTCATGCAAGATACAAGTATAAAAGCATGTTAGGAAGATTGCATTAAAAGTTTGGTTAAGTTTGACTAAAAGTCAAACTTGGTCAAAGTCAACGAAAAAAAGTCAACGCGTTCGGGTTCGGTCCCGAACTATTTTTCTGAGGTTTTTACTCATATATAAGCATATTAGAACAAGTTTCATGTGAATCGGAGGTCGATAGCTAGTCAAACATTTCACGTGAAACGGGACGAGGAGGTCAGAATCTGACCAGGCACATCGGCGCGCCGCGCGGGGAAGGGGCGCGCCGCGCCACCCTCTGTGCAGGGATTTCTGGTCAGTTTTCAAAGTATGCACGAACCAAAACACAAACAATCACATTTTATGATCCGCAAACAATTAGAACATGTATTTTATATCATCGGAAAGCTATTTCGACAAGGAATACAACTAACCACATATCATCAATCAAAAACATCATTTACAATAAACGAAAACTCGTCAATTGATCGAGAAAGGTTTATTTTCAAGTTTCAAGTTCGTAAAACGTATTTTATGATTCGGGAATCCAATTTACACATACGATATGCCGTTTTGAAGGTAATGAAGCATACATTACTACTAGACACTAACAATTAACATTCCATGGCATTTAAGCATCCAAAAGTTCATGTCAAGAACTATCAAACCCTAGTCAAACATCACAAAATCATTAATCGGGTTTTTGAAGTTTCCTTAATCAACCTACACATCCAAATGTGGCTAATGATACTAGTAACACAATTAAAACATGCACTTTAACAATCTAACAACATTAACTCATCCAAAATCAAGGATTAAGCATCCACTTTTCATTTCCAAGCTAGTTACACCAAAACATCAAGATCGAGCATACAAATCATATAATCATGCTAGACACGAGCCATAGACACTAACTAACAACATTTCAAGTCAAAAACACGAATTTAAAGAAATCTAGAGTTTTAGAAATGTTACCCAAAATCGGTGTAGTTAGTATCAAATCGTAGAGGATGAAGAGAGGATCACGAAAATGTAATTTGTTTTGTTGTAAGCCTCCTAGATCGAATTTAGATGATGATTTAGTGAAGTTGGGAGAAATGGGGTTCTTGAGCTAGAGAGAAAAGGGAGAGAGATGGAGGGATTGAATGGATGAGAATGGTGGGTTGACTAGTTGACCTAGTCAACTAGTTTGCCCACTTGACAACTTCGGTCCCTCAAGTTTCAAAGCGGGTGCGGGGATTAACCAACGAAATATTTTAAAAACGCTCGAGTAACCGAGTGATGTTATAATTAAATAGCGGAAATATAATGAACGTTACTCACGGAAACTATTACTTTAAATACGAAAGATTATGTTTTAAAAAAAAAGACGGTGTTAAAATTAAATTTAACGGAAAAACGCGGGATGTTACATTATCCACACCTCAAAAGAAATTTCGTCCCGAAATTTAGTTGGAAGTAGTAGTTGTTGAATCTTACTCGAGACCTTGCGTTGTAAATTCTACGAATAAGTGAAGGTACGTCCTTGAGTATTTCCACGAATTTTGACGGTCGGGATCATATGTTGTTTTAAGGTTTGGCTTCCATGATTCATGGTTTCAACCGGTCCTCCTAGGAAGTGAGGGTTATCGTCGATAGTGAGTTCATCAAAGGAGATAACAAGTTCTCGTTTCGCAAAACACGTCTTTGAGTTGATACATTGAATGTAGGATAAACGGAGACCCAAAATGAGTCGGAAAAGTCTAAACGGCTAGCTACGGGTCCAAAACACCCCAAGAATTTAAAGGATCAAAATATCGTGGATTTAGTTTCCTACGTTTTCCCGAAACGGATTGCACCCTTCCAAGGTGCGACTCTTAACGTGACGCGGTTTCCCACGTGGAATTTGAAATGTTTACGTCTAACATCGGCGCAGCTCTTGGTGATTACGAGTCGCGTAGGGTTTTGCCTGAATATGAATAAATTTTCTCGGTTGCTCATGAATAACCTCGGCCCCGGTGAATTGATCATCGTTTACTTGGTTCGACAAAGGAGAGTGACGTTTCCGGTCACACGTGGTTTCAAAAGGAGTGACGTTAAAACTCGAATGAAAATCATTGTAGGTACGAGGATTCGGTTAAAGGAAAATATTTTTCTCAAGTAATTTGAAGTTGGTAATACAAATTCGTATTATGGTTTCCAAGGTTTAAATCGCATGTTTGTTCGGTCCGTCGGGTTGTGGATGGTACGCGGTACTCATGTCTAAACGCGGTCCCGAGGCTTCTTGTAAAACTAGAAGTGAAACGAGTATTTCGATACGGGATAATTAACAAAGATACACCGTGTTGGAATAGAATCTCTTAAGATATGTTTGAACGAGTCAGTTAGGGTTCGAAAAAAAAATGTTCGTTAGGACTATTCACCCTCGTGGCGAATACTTATGTAATATGAGGAGTTTCTCTATCCATGGAGAAATGTTACAAGGAGTTTCTTTAAACGGAAATGCGAACGGTAAAGATAGTAGTGAAATGAGGACTTAGAATAGGATGAGTTTACATCTCGAGGTTGCCATAACGTGCCTCTAGTTGTCAAAAGTTGAAGTCTGAAAGAGAAACGAGATCGTACACGTAGTTGTTTAGTTCGGGGTTGAATAATAGTTGGCCGATTATTAGAAACACAATGACATTAAGTCAAAGAAGAGTGAAGTATCATTGGATCGTGTGTTATCTTAAGTTCCAGTAATATCAGACGGTAACGGTGAAATAACAGAGATATGTAGCGTGGTATGTGATGACGAGAAAATTGATCGGATCCACAATTTAGTATTAGAATTCTTCGCGCAAAATAACGAATTTCAGTTACACTGATTTTGAGTCGAGAGAGCATGCCTTCCGGCGTTCATGTAGAAATATTTTCATAATTGAGTTCCATCTGGTGCTATACGATTTTTAACTAGAAATGTTGGTGTGAAGTATCACGCTCAAGGTTCGGACATGGGGGGGGTTTAAATTTTTTCCTCAGTGAGTTAACGAGGTTAAAAGTCGTGTAACACGAGAAAAGGCAGAAATGAATCTTCGGTAATAACCGGCGAGATCTAAGATTTTACGAATACAAGTCTGAGTCGGGGGAGTTTCCTGATTACATGTGGCTTGATTTCGAGATTGATTGAAATGCCTAGACCATTCACATCATGGTTTAGAAAATTGTACTTCGTTCCACAGAAATTCTCACTCGGAGAATTTGGTATAGAGTTGCTCTTTTCTCAAAAGTTCGAGCGTAAGATGGTGATGTTGTTCGTTTTCCTTCTTTACTTGAATAACTCAAGATGTCATCTATAAATACGATAACCGATTTGTCTAGATAAGTTCGCATACGTGGTTTAGGAGGTTCATGAATACGGACAGAGTCCTAAATAAATCGAATGGTACTAAGAAAGATTTACAACTAACGTTGCGAGTTCGGAAAGTGGCTTAGGAGACATCGTCTCACTTAACCCCCAATTGATGATAACCGGAACGGGGGTCGATTTGGAACATACGGGATTCGTGCAAATAATCATGAGGTCATGGATGCGAGGGAGAGGGTATCGGTTTCCAACCGAAAATTACTCAGTTCACAATAATCTATACAAGATGATGGGGAAACATTTTTTTTTTTTTTTTTTTTTTTTTTTTTTTTTTTTTCGAATAGGTTCCGAGCTCCCTAGTTCTATAGGTGTCAAATCGAAGTTCAAATTACCTACCCAATAAGTTTAACGTACTCCCTCCGATAAAATTTATCGATACGCAATGGTTTTCCGTTGGTCACTTGAATGGCGTAAGTAATATCTAGGGGGGAGGGGTGGAGTGCAAAGAGTAGGCTCCAAAGCCCTGGATACAAAACATTTATCGATACCCGAATCGGATAAACATGAAACATAAGAGTCGTTGAGAAGAAACGTACCCGTAACTAATTGTCGTTCCGGGAATCCTATGTGTTAAGGTTGAAAGCTCATTCGCGTACATTAGGGTGGGCGTTCTTCTTGGGACATGCATTCTTAAAATGACCCAGTTGTCCACATTCAAAACAAGCACCCCTTCTGCGTGCACTGGGCACCTTTTTAGCGACGGGGGCGGCACCCTTACAACTATGGGCCACATGGCCACTTCTTTGACACTTGATGCAAAATGGTCCGCCACATTTTCCATAATGATGTTTGTGGCACGTGTTGCAAAAAGGTCGTGTTCCAGCATAATTTTTCCTGCCGCCGGGGGTGAAAGGCTTCTTGGTGGAGTCGTTGTGGTTGTGGTTGCTTGATGGAGAGGCTTCCTGTTTTCTTTTGTTGTTAACTGGTTGGGCCTCGGCCGTTGGTGCCAGCGCTTCAATTTCATCCACCGTTTTTATAAATCGGCGGGCTATCATCACAGCCTCTTGTAGGTCGGCGGGTCTTAATGGCATTACCCCGTGTGGAATGCTCTTAGGGAGGCCATCCATGTAAAACTCAACTCCTTGGGGCCCGGGAGCCCGGAGGTTTGGACAAATTGAGGTTAGTTCGGCAAACCGTTGATTATAAGCTTCGAGGTCATCTCGGGCTATTTTTAAATTTCTTGGCCCCTGTTCGAGCCTTCGAGTCTCTTCGCGCGGGAAGTATTCGGTGGTCATTCTTTCTCTTAATTCGGTCCAAGAGAGTGTAAGGGCTTCATCGATACCCATCGATTGTACATACGTGTTCCACCATGAGAGAGCAATACCGGTGAGAGTGAGGGTGGAAAACTTGACCTTATCTTGGTCCCGACAACCGCTTATGCTAAAAACGGCTTCTGTTTGTTCGAACCATCGGGTGAGAGCAACCGGTCCTTCGGTTCCATTGAAAGTGGGAGGATTGTACTTCATGAAGTTCTTGTAGGAGCAACCCTCGATTGAATTACCGGCCCCATGATTGTTGTTGTTAGAAAAGTGATCGGCCACGGCCGTACCCACGGCGGTGGTTATCATTTGTTGAAGAGCTTGTTCCAGAGTTTCGAGAGGAGTATTGTGTTGACCTTGGTGAGCCATTGTTCCTTCATGAGACAAGAATATCGTTGGTTAGTATTTTCAACAATACTAACCGGAGTATGGAAATAGGATAGAGAGGAAATTTTTCCTTGACTCGCCTTAAATTCTTTACGTCATAATGTCGGAACGTCCATGTGAATCACCGTAATATAATCCCGGAAATTATATTACCCTGATTCTCATGTGCATTTAACATTACTTCATAAAGTCAAGGTGGCGCATCAACAAAATTTATCAACGTAAGATCAAGATCGAATACGAGTTAGATATGATAGAAGAGTTCGAGTATAAATGCACAATTTGTCAAATAATTCCTACTTCAGTCTATATGCCGGTTGTAGTCTAGACTCACCAATGTACCCTATGACTCGGGGTTGACACTAATGAACTCTAAATCCCTACAACCAACGCTCTGATACCACCTGTAGCGACCCCGACAAATCGTCAAGTGACGGCGTCAGCTACGTGGGTCCCATTACCTGATTATAAGTCTTTAAGATAACGTTTGACCAAAATATGTCGCCTTCATTTCAAAATAAAGATTGTTTCAAAGTTTACAAGGATTGTTCAACCAAAAGTTAAGGTACAACGTTATAAGTACGATTGAAATCTAGGCGACACGGTTTAAAGTAAAGTCAAAAGACGCTCCATGAAATGCATGTATACTCGACATCGGATGCAAGTATCAAATAGTAAGCGGAAGCATGTTTCACATATCGTGCATGACCTGAGAAAAACATAGAAATCTGTCAACGAAAACGTTGGTGAAATCATAGGTTTAAGTAAGTAAGTACAAGTGAACCACAAGATTTGCATCAATGAAATAATAGTAATACATTCCAAAAGTTTGTTTCACGAGCACCCAATTATCAATGCTTAACATTTCCTTCCATTGAACCCCATCACTTAGTGCTAGAACATGCGCTGTTTCTCGAAAATATATTTCATTCGTAAACGGTAGCGAACCGTTTGAATGAGGGTTTGTCAAACCCATATGGATCCATACAACATAAGTTCTCGCTTACACCCGGCAAGTGTAACTAATGATAATCGAATTGAGGATTTTGTTCTAAACTCGTATGTAGAATGTTTGTTTTCCTGTACTTGTGTTCACTTAGTAAAAGAAATGTTTATGTTTTCTCATCCCAAATGTAAGTTCAAAAAGAGTAAAAGTGGGACTATGATCTCACCTCGAGTGCACGAGTATAAAAGTACTTCAACAAGTAAACGTGTGCATGAAAGTTGCTTAGCCTTGACCTAAACAAGTAAGTTATATCAATTAACCGGTTACGACACAAGGTCGGGTGAAATGTGTTCAATTAGTCCTATGGCTCGACACGACTCGATTATGTAGCATGTGAAGCAAATTGTCAAGTTTCATGCAAGATACAAGTATAAAAGCATGTTAGGAAGATTGCATTAAAAGTTTGGTTAAGTTTGACTAAAAGTCAAACTTGGTCAAAGTCAACGAAAAAAAGTCAACGCGTTCGGGTTCGGTCCCGAACTATTTTTCTGAGGTTTTTACTCATATATAAGCATATTAGAACAAGTTTCATGTGAATCGGAGGTCGATAGCTAGTCAAACATTTCACGTGAAACGGGACGAGGAGGTCAGAATCTGACCAGGCACATCGGCGCGCCGCGCGGGGAAGGTGCGCGCCGCGCCACCCTCTGTGCAGGGATTTCTGGTCAGTTTTCAAAGTATGCACGAAGCAAAACACAAACAATCACATTTTATGATCCGCAAACAATTAGAACATGTATTTTATATCATCGGAAAGCTATTTCGACAAGGAATACAACTAACCACATATCATCAATCAAAAACATCATTTACAATAAACGAAAACTCGTCAATTGATCGAGAAAGGTTTATTTTCAAGTTTCAAGTTCGTAAAACGTATTTTATGATTCGGGAATCCAATTTACACATACGATATGCCGTTTTGAAGGTAATGAAGCATACATTACTACTAGACACTAACAATTAACATTCCATGGCATTTAAGCATCCAAAATTTCATGTCAAGAACTATCAAACCCTAGTCAAACATCACAAAATCATTAATCGGGTTTTTGAAGTTTCCTTAATCAACCTACACATCCAAATGTGGCTAATGATACTAGTAACACAATTAAAACATGCACTTTAACAATCTAACAACATTAACTCATCCAAAATCAAGGATTAAGCATCCACTTTTCATTTCCAAGCTAGTTACACCAAAACATCAAGATCGAGCATACAAATCATATAATCATGCTAGACACGAGCCATAGACACTAACTAACAACATTTCAAGTCAAAAACACGAATTTAAAGAAATCTAGAGTTTTAGAAATGTTACCCAAAATCGGTGTAGTTAGTATCAAATCGTAGAGGATGAAGAGAGGATCACGAAAATGTAATTTGTTTTGTTGTAAGCCTCCTAGATCGAATTTAGATGATGATTTAGTGAAGTTGGGAGAAATGGGGTTCTTGAGCTAGAGAGAAAAGGGAGAGAGATGGAGGGATTGAATGGATGAGAATGGTGGGTTGACTAGTTGACCTAGTCAACTAGTTTGCCCACTTGACAACTTCGGTCCCTCAAGTTTCAAAGCGGGTGCGGGGATTAACCAACGAAATATTTTAAAAACGCTCGAGTAACCGAGTGATGTTATAATTAAATAGCGGAAATATAATGAACGTTACTCACGGAAACTATTACTTTAAATACGAAAGGTTATGTTTTAAAAAAAAAGACGGTGTTAAAATTAAATTTAACGGAAAAACGCGGGATGTTACACAAGCACCACCAAGGAACTTTCAACAACCTATTCAACCTCAGGTCGACAAATTTCTTTAATTAGTGGATAAAACGACCCGTCAAGTACCCTTAATGGCTCCGTCACTTGGTCCCACAGCTTGATCATAACTCTATATGAATTTTCATAAATAACATTGCATTCATTTAATAAAATTGATTACCTCAAAAGGAAAAATCTAAATCATTTGTAAATTTAGAAAAACCAACCCAAATATATAAAAAGGCTTTACCAAAACAAGTCAACAACTACCCAAAATGTAACAGTATTTAAAGTAGAATGCAATGTTTAATGTTTAAATCAAAATCTGCGACAGACAATGCAGACTCTCTAAGCACAGCGGAAGCAATTAATCAAGAACCTGAGAATAAAACATGCGAGTAAACTGTCAACAAAAATGTTAAGTGAATTATAGATTTAATATTGCAAACAATAATTAATTTAAACCATAAAAATTTATGTTTGAAAACATAAAGACTCATTTTGAACCACAAAATTATATGCTCGAAAACATATAAAAACATTATTCCATTAACCCGTGAGCCACCTGGTAATAACTTAAAAACTCCTTACCCTTAACAAAAACCAATCTAACAATATACACTGAACAGGTGTATCTTTCAAAATACGAAGTACTAATACATTCCGTCTGTAACTGCTAGCTCGACTAGCAAGAAATAGGGCTGTCAGGCCCGATAGATCTATCCATAGGATTCGCGTTCACCAGTAGAAACCAGTGATTAAAATTACCAGATTAGAGAATATTTTCATTCGACTCACAATGAATAATTTAAATCAATTTTCACTTGTGTTCAATATGTAAAATAAATTGCATGTATTCTCATCCCAACAGATTTAAAATAGAAAAATGAGACTATAACTCATCTTAAAGAAAATGAAGCAACAACACAGAAATGCAAACAGCAAATGGTAAAGTGATCAAGAATGATCACAACTCCGACCTATAAATAAAGCGGGTCGATATAAATAACCAACTTAGGTCAAGCTTTAGTATGATAGCTATAGTACTTGTTGCAAATAAGCATAGAACAACACTCGATATGTTTCGGTATGATCAGGACAGCGTATAACACGTACTTTCTATTTTTAGAAAGTTTCTATTTTTGGAAGGTTTCAATTTTTAGAAAGTTTCTATTGTTGGAATGTTTTTATTAATTTGGAAAGTTTCTATTTTTGAAAAGTTTCTATTTTTGGAAAGTTTTTATCTTAGGAAAGTTTCCTTAATTAGAAAAGTCAACAAAAGTCAACTGAAAGTCAAAGTCAACCGAAAGTCAACTCAAAAGTCAACCTTGGTCAAACTTAGTCAACATTGAAATTTAAAGTGTAATTTATATTAATAATATAAGTTATAATGTTATTTAAAGTCATACTCGTATAATCATGTCATATCACAAGTTTAATTAAATTAAATTGATTAATTAAACATTAATCATAACATAAGTATTATTAATTAATAATAAATTTTTAATCATATCATAAGTATTATTAATTAATATTGAATTATTAATCATATCATAAGTTTTTTAATATAATTATTAAACCATAAGTATTTAATAATTAGATTATAATTAATAATAACTAAGCCTTATAATAAATAAATAAATAATTAATCTTTATTACAAGTCTTGATATAAGAATCTCATAACATAAGTTTAATACTTATTATAAGTATTTTTCATTAATAATAAAAGTATTATTAATCATAATATTAATTATAAGAATAATTAAATCATAATATAATTATTAAATGATATACTAAATACATAACATAAGTCTTATTTAAAAATAATTACTTTTATATCATAAGTAATTTAATTATAATGCAAATCATTATTTATAACCTAAGTTCAAATTATATAACCATAAGTTTAATTAAAAGTTCGCCGGGTCATAACTTGAGCCTCAGGTGTCGGTTTTCGACGAATTTTATATATATCCTTGTCGAACCAACCAGCCCGACACATTATTACACTCAAGAACACCCTCACATCAGTTCATAGGTCGTGAAGAAGAGCCATGTGTGATGACACGGGAACTTCTGACCAAATTTAAACTTAATCTTATATGATTTTCAACAAGATAAGCAAAGTCTGTAATGAAGAATCTCAAAATTTTGAAGTGTTTGCATTTATGCAATTACCCTTTGACCAATCTCGACGATTCACGAACCTCTAATGTATATATAAATGATTATATATGTAAATAATTATATTAAGTATATCAATGAACTATTATGTAATGAAAGATGATTTTAAATAACTAAAACTTGTTACTTTAATTAGATAGAGCATATTGGATATAAATGGTTTCAAACATAATCTGTTAACATTATCAAGGTATTAAAGGTGTAATGTTATATTGAATTTAATTGTTTAATATATTTAATTAGTTATCTAATTAATATTTAAAATATAAATTGTATATATAGTAGTATATATATATATATAAATCTATATATGAATTCTATTCATAATTATTATTGAATTGAAATAAACATATGTTCAATAAATGTTGTCAAATAACATATATGGTAATATTATATAATCAATAAAACGTAATATATATTAAATGTAATTACAAGTTAAAAACATGATTGTTATACTAATATTATTATTACTTCCATTATTATTATTACTATTAATAATATCAATATGAATATTAAAATCAGTGTTAGTCACATTATTATTTTCAATAGATAATATATCAATAGAAAAGTTGAAACATATAAATTGTTATTAATATTATTGTTATCATTGTTAATATCATTATTATTACAACTAGAAGTAAAATTATAATTTTAGTTAATATGCTTAATATTAGTAGATATTATTATTATTGTTATCATTAAAGAATTATTATTATTATTAAAAAAAATAATACAATTTAATATTATTACCAATAATGATATTATTAATCTCATTGTTAGTATTATTGTTTAATATTAATATTATTATTAAATTTTATTACTAATATTATTAGAATTTTAATTAGTAGAACTATTATTATTAACATAAGTATATTATTAACGTTATTATCATTATTTTTATCTTTACTAATATTAACTTAGTATAATTAAAACTATGGTTTTGATAAACAAATAAAATATGTATACATAAATATATTTAACACATACAACATAACAAAGTTTTTTTTTTTGAAACCTAAGTATATTATTAAAATAAAAATGATATAATTAATAAGTTATATATATAAACTTATTCGATTACGATTATGAGTATTGGTAAATATACAAATGATATAGGTTCGTGAATCCGAGGCCAACCTTGCATTGTTCAATGTCGTCATATGTATTTTTACTACAAAATACAGTATAGTGAGTTTCATTTGCCTTTTTACCTTTTATATTTTTGGGCTGAGAATACATGCGCAATTTTTATAAATGTTTTACGAAATAGACACAAGTAATTGAAACTACATTATATGGGTGAATGATCGAAGCCGAATATGCTCCTTTTGCTTGGTAGCCTAAGAATTAGTAAACCGATCTATTAATTGACACAAATCCTAAAGATAGATCTATTGGGCCCAACAAGCCCCATTCTGGAATTTGGAATGCTTTAGTACTTCGATTTTATCATGTCCGATGGGTGTCCTGGAATGATGGGGATATTCTATATGCATCTTGTTAATGTCGGTTACCAGGTATTCATCATATGAATGATTTTTATCTCTATGCAGTTTGCGAAATGCCTGATATGAGATGTATATTTATGGAAAAATAAAATCTTGTGGTCTATTAAAATGATAAAAATGAATGATTATGATAAACTAATGAACTCACCAACCTTTTGGTTAACACTTGAAAGCATGTTTATTCTCAGGTATTAAAGAAATCTTTCGCTGTGCATTTGCTCATTTTAGAGATATAACTTGGAGTCATTCATGACATATTTCAAAAGACATTGCATTCGAGTCATTGAGTTCATCAAGATTATTATTAAGTCAATTATATTTGGATATATTATGAAATGGTATGCATGCCGTCAACTTTCAATGTAAAGAAAGTTTGTCTTTTAAAAACGAATGCAATGTTTGTAAAATGTATCATATAGAGGTCAAGTACCTCGCGATGTAACCAAATGTAATGTATTCGTCCAGATGGATTAGGACGGGTCATGAAAGTTGGTATCAGAGTGGTGGTCTTAGCGAACCAGGTCTGCATTAGTGTGTCTAACTGATAAGTTATTAGGATGCATTAGTGAGTCTGGACTTCGACCTAAGTAGTTGTTAGGATATATTAATGAGTCTAGACTTGAACCTGGTCTGCATGTCAAAAGTTTTTGCTTACCACCATTTGTCAAAAAATATCTACCTATCATGGTGAGTCTCGACACGTCTTATTGCAATTATTGCATAGATAGTGTACAGACGAATTCATATCCCATCACATTAAACTTTGTCTGACACGTTTCCATAATTCCCTCCGTAATTTATGAGATCTTCTGTACTATGTACATATATTCTATGTAATTAGAATATTATATTATATCCGAAAATCATTTCATATCGAAAAATCCTTTATTCAATCATACGATATGGAACTCGTTACTAGTTCAAGTCCCTCAGATTGCGATATGGATTTTCACTCGAGCTCCGAAAGCAGTGTGACCGGAATGGAGCAACCAATCATCCATCCCCAATTCATTTGATGGGTTCGTAGCCTCCTCAATCATTGGAGACAAGAAGAAGCGATCCCTTTCATCCACCATATTGTCCTCTAGGCGAAGAACCTGAAGCATTCACCGGCGAACCAATCCGAAACATCATTTTCACTCTCATTTCCCGAATATCTCGCCACGATTATATTCTATCTAAAATTCTAAACCTTATTCATCCGGTCGTTCCAACCGACAATCATCCCAGAATAATAGAAGAAGTCAGCGAATTTCACGCTCGGGTAGTGACTTTAGAGAATATGATGCAAAATTTACCAACTTCAGCAACATCACCAGCACCAACATCAATACCAGTACCACCAACAACCCAAGTTCAACATCACACACCTCAACATCTCATTATGTACCTCGAGCATAATCATCAATCTGCGAATCATTCTATATCATTTATCTTCGTTCGACATGACGATTATGTAATCTCTAATATTTTAGAGGTTATATATTCTTGTTCTAACGGTAAATCAAATGAGTTTAATATCATATTGACTCATTAAATTCATGATTACATCTGAAGAAAATACATATGTATATATATTTTTTTTCATAAAGATTGTATTTAAAAATTCTTTCGTACAAACTGTTAATGGTGAAAATATTTTAACGGGTAGGTAATACCCGAGGAATATTTAGATTTCACATTAATAAGTTACATTGTACATTCTTTGAATCTGATTGAAAAGTCATTTACTATCCTACTTACATCCATAGATATACGAATCTGTTCACCACGGAATAACCATTTTCATTCAATTTCATATTTGGATTTTGACTTATCAGAATCCAACAAGTGGCATAATGAAGAAAACATTGGACAAAATAAAATTTGTTAGAAACAAACGATTTAACTATGAGAAGAATTTTGTTAAGAATTCACGTTAACTGTTCCTAGCTAACTTATTACATTTAATTATCGCAATTTATTATTGCAATTTTAATTCTCGCAATTTTATTTATCGTCATTTAATTTCTGTTATTTATTTTACGCACTTTAAATATCGTGACACGTATATAAGGTTTTGACATATCATATCGACGCATCTATATATATTATTTGGAATGATCATAGACACTCTATATGCAGTAATGTTTGAGTTAGCTATACAGGGTTGAGGTTGATTCTACAATAATATATATACTTTGAGTTGTGATCGAGTCTGAGACATGTATACAATGGGTCACGAAACGTATTACTTAATTCGAATATTATATATTAAACTATATATGAATTATTGGACTATCAACTATGGACTATCAACTGTGGACTAATAACATTAGACAATTTAAAATGAATTAAAATATTGATTATAACATATGAAACTAAACAATTCTTCAAGTTTGCCACTTGATTTCATCTTAAACCTCATTTGTATCTTGACGATTACAATCTGCGTTCAAACTTTTCATGATTCTTGAAAACACCTAAATCGAGAGGATGAACCAACCGCACTTCATCTACGGAAGGAAAGATTTATGCATATAGTTATGCACCTGGAAAACTCTCGGAACCTGAGTAAACGTTTAACACGTATCTGTGCTAACACCTTTGGCGTTGTTATTACCAAAAATAATTTTGTAAATCCTTTACAAATTAGCCAATTTTGTCACAGCTTCATCAAATCAATTTCAACTTTTCATTCGAATAAGTCTTATTATAACTTTGATATATACATTTACCCCTTCATCATCATTACCGGAGAACCATTTATATTCCACCACATTAGCAGTAAACTTACCAGCAACTTCATTACTCATTGGCTTAAGACTCTCCGAATAACCAATATATTTGTTCGTTGAAACCCTATCATCTACTCATATGCATCTGATAACGAGAATTGCCGTACCAAATACCGAGAATCAGTAATCAGTATTTTGAAATCTCGCATCATGTCTACATCAATAGTTATATGTATATATGTAACATTTAGCTTTTAGAATTATGATCTTCCATTCTGAAATTCTGAAAAGCACACAGTCTACGAATCAATTCTCTGAATTTTTTAAAAAAAAAATTAAATGAAGCAACAAAACTGTAAACGACTTAACAGCCAAAATTTAGATGATAAAGAATTGTATGTTGGTAAAGCTCAGAAATGTTGGAACTACAAAACGGGTTGAGCCAACTATGAAGGAGGCTGTGGACAAATCACAAAGACTAAATCTGCCTTCAAAGAATCCTGATGATTCTGTTTCTGATGACATCATTAACGAATACCTTACTCCTTAATTGCTCTAAATCATCGTGAATGAATTTATTCATCACAATTTAATTCTGAAATTCTAAGATATCACTGTATCTTTCTTTATTAATATCCTCAATATTTCTGAAGATATCTTCATAAATATTCTTGTCCGATATTATTTATCTCTTCGCGCTATCTGTATTACATCATAAAGGAAACTGTTTAGTTTCTATATTATGTAAAACTTCGAACTTAAAATAGGAATGATATTGAAGTAGTGTTGGAAATTGATGCATGAGTTAGTATAATATAATGACACCTGATCAACGTGATTATATTACAGTAAGTCATGCTGAGTTTCTAATGGAACGTGATGATTCACAGACTATAACGTCATCATGTGCCAAGTTACACGACTCTTGTATTCTATTTAACCTCAAAAATATTAAGAAAATATTTTCTTGATGATTCGGTCTTTTCCAGATATTCTGGTAATTTGACAAATCAATCGTGCTGCTACCTTTCCTTTCTACCTTGTATATTATGATAATTTGAAACTCCATACCTACAAATTCTGGACCATTACTTGTGAAAAGAAAACAAAAGCATGAAGCTCCGAAATAGAAAGGGGGTATAAATCGTAGCAAATAAGAGAGAGCATTAACTGTGAATGACAATGATTATAGGAGACAGAAGCAGGGACATCGAAATATAAGACAAAATACAAAGCCCAATAACAACCCAGAGGTTACAAACTGTGGATATTAATACGAATAGCAATATAAAGACACGGTAAAATTAAGAATAGTATCACCCCAAGGTAATTGTGGGAGTAAACAGATTTTTCTGGTGGAAGATTGAAAGGAAGGATGACAGAAGTGATAATTAGAAAAATATCAAGAATTAGAACTGGATTAAGCATTTTCACAATCTTTTGAATGTAAGAACTAAGAAAGAAAGTATATGAATGGTGAGAATAAATGAACAGAAAAAGTTTAATTTATAATGGAAAATATCAGACAGAGTAATCGAGGCAGATCACCATATTTAAGTATAGAGATCTTAATTTCCTTATGCGCCGAAGAATCAAATCTTTTAAATTTCAAAGATTTTCTTTAAATCCCTTGAATTTCGGAAATCCACCGTGACTACGTCCAAAGTTAAATCTTTATCTCAATATGTTATGACAGTTTCACCCTTACACTTCACATAATCGAAACGTTTTATCTATATTAGTCAATAATGATAAAACTCCATTTATCAACCCATATGCGTCATGAAAACATTTTTATTGTTAGCCATGACGACCTCACTGAAATTTTGGGACGAACTTTATTTAACGGGTAGGTACTGTGATGACCCGGGAATTTTCGACCAAATTTAAACTTAATCTTATATGATTTTCGACACGATAAGCAAAGTATGTAATGAAGAATCTCAAAATTTTGAATTGTTTGCATTTATGCAATTACCCTTTGATCGATCTCGACGATTCACGAATCTCTAATGTATATATAAATGATTATATATGCAAATAATTATATTAAGTATATCAATGAACTATTATGTAATGAAAGATAATTTTAAATAACTAAAACTTGTTACTTTAATTAGATAGAGCATATTGGATATAAATGGTTTCAAACATAATCTGTTAACATTATCAAGGTATTAAAGGTGTAATGTTATATTGAATTTAATTTTTTAATATATATAATTAGTTATCTAATTAATATTTAAAACATAAATTGTATATATAGTAGTATATATATATATATATATATATATATATATATATATAAATCTATATATAAATTCTATTCATAATTATTATTTAATTGAAATATACATATGTTCAATAAATCTTGTCAAATAACATATATGATAATATTATATAATCAATAAAACGTAATATATATTAAATGTAATTACAAGTTAAACACATGATTGTTATACTAATATTATTATTACTTCCATTATTATTATTACTATATTAATAATATCAATATGAATATTAAAATCAGTGTTAGTCACATTATTATTTTCAATATATAATATATTAATAGGAAAGTTGATACATATAAATTGTTATTAATATTATTGTTATCATTGGTAATATCATTATTATTACAACTAGAAGTAAAATTATAATTTTAGTTAATATGCTTAATATTAGTAGATATTATTATTATTGTTATCATTAAAGAATTATTATTATTATTA
Organism: Rutidosis leptorrhynchoides; assembly: GCF_046630445.1. Lineage (NCBI taxonomy): Eukaryota > Viridiplantae > Streptophyta > Magnoliopsida > Asterales > Asteraceae > Rutidosis > Rutidosis leptorrhynchoides. The sequence continues at coordinate 227,561,705 of NC_092334.1, forward strand.
AAAAATAATACAATTTAATATTATTATCAATAATGATATTATTAATCACATTGTTAGTATTATTGGTTAATATTAATATTATTATTAAATTTTATTACTAATATTATTAGAATTTTAGTTAGTAGAACTAATATTATTAACTTAAGTATATTATTAACGTTATTATCATTATTTTTATCTTTACTAATATTAACTTAGTATAATTAGAACTACGGTTTTGATAAACAAATGAAATATGTATACATAAATATATTTAACACATACAACGTAACAAAGTATTTTTTTGAAACCTAAATATATTATTAATATAAAAATGATATAATTAATAAGTTATATATATAAACTTATTCGATTACGATTATGAGTTTTGATATATATACAAATGATATAGGTTCATGAATCCGAGGCCAACCCTGCATTGTTCAATGTCGTCATATGTATTTTTACTACAAAATACAGTATAGTGAGTTTCATTTGCCTTTTTACCCTTTATATTTTTGGGCTGAGAATACATGCGCAATTTTTATAAATGTTTTACGAAATAGACACAAGTAATTGAAACTACATTATATGGGTGAATGATCGAAGCCGAATATGCCCCTTTTGCTTGGTAGCCTAAGAATTAGTAAACCGATCTATTCGGCCCAACAAGCCCCATTCTGGAATTTGGAATGCTTTAGTACTTCGATTTTATCATGTCCGATGGGTGTCCCGGAATGATGTGGATATTATATATGCATCTTGTTAATGTCGGTTACCAGGTGTTCACCATATGAATGATTTTTATCTCTATGCAGTTTGTGAAATGCCTGATATGAGATGTATATTTATGGAAAAATGAAATCTTGTGGTCTATTAAAATGATGAAAATGAATGATTATGATAAACTAATGAACTCACCAACCTTTTGGTTGACACTTGAAAGCATGTTTATTCTCAGGTATTAAAGAAATCTTCCGCTGTGCATTTGCTCATTTTAGAGATATAACTTGGAGTCATTCATGACATATTTCAAAAGACGTTGCATTCGAGTCGTTGAGTTCATCAAGATTATTATTAAGTCAATTATAGTTGGATATATTATGAAATGGTATGCATGCCGTCAACTTTCAATGTAAAGAAAGTTTGCATTTTAAAAACGAATGCAATGTTTGTAAAATGTATCATATAGAGGTCAAGTACCTCGCGATGTAACCAAATGTAATGTATTCGTCCAGATGGATTAGGACAGGTCATGAAACCATGAACCAACTTAATTCTTTAATCCGATTTAAATCTTGTTTTAGCCATTCCGGGTGATCCGTGGCTCGAATTTCGATGACCCGAACATGAATGTTCATCCAATCATCAAACCTAACCCAATGGTATGCCCTAAAGGCTCCAAAAATGGTCACAAAATCGGACCCCGTCTGAGCATATAAGCTTTTACATTTCATTTTCATCAAAACACTAAAACAAGCATAACTTATTATCCGAAACTCGAAATGACATGAATCCAAAGCCTAAAATTATTGTCTTAATGAGAGGAACTCATCTATACAATTTATTTATCCAAAAACATCTGTTAAGTATACTTATTTTAAAGAAATAGCTGCTGTCCGCTTTTGATCAAACCAAAAACATATGAAATCGAGCATTTATAAGCATCAAATCAACAACACAACAACATACAAGTACTATAGCATCAAAATATAATCAAAATTAGTCAAAATAAATGAAAATTGAAAAGATAGGGTTTATGATTATACCCTAATCAAAGAATAAGTTGTATGAGCTTGTAGATCTTGAAATGGAGAACCCGGTGAGATAAAAAGCCCTAAATCTTCAAGTATAAAATTGTTGAAGATGATGATGATATTGGTGATGGTGGTGAACGACCATGGGAGGAGGAAAAGGAGAGAAAAATGATTTTTAAGTTAAAATAAAATGTAGTAGTGTAAAGGAGTGTAAGTATCATGATTAGGTTAATAGTTTAGCAAGTTGGCAAAACCACCCCATCATGAGATTTCGGCCAAAATAGAGAGGAGGATGGGCTCCTCTTAGCCCATTATGAAGTAATGTGTGATAACTTGTGGCTCAAAACCCCGAAAGGATCCCAATTCGCGAAAATACGGCTACGCAATTGAATATTCGGGAAGTACACGCACACGCTATAAATATAATATAGAAATATTTTATAATCTCATATGATATATAAATATCATAAATAAAATAATTCGGATTAGAAAATCACGAAATTCTGATCGTTAGTTTGAAAATCAAAACAATTCACCGGAAAGAAATCCAAGAAACGTACAAATCCAAATATGAACACATATAATTATATAACACATAATAAGGAAAATATTATTATCCAAATAATAATATAAGTTATAGAAATGACGTGACACGAATACCAGTAAACAGAAGTTAAGTATAAACGGTAAAGAATAACGGAAAAAGTAGGGTCGTTACAATGGAGTTATTACGGGGTTTCATAATGAAGACTGATGAAAGCATATCAGCTTTGAGACAAGATAGTGATTCGACAAAGCAGCAAGTTAGAAGTCAGCAAGCCTCTATACAGAACTTGAAATGGGATGTGGGGCGTATAGCTCAATCACTAACGGAGAGACCACTGAGTTCTCTCTCATCAAATATGCAACCCAATCCGAATAATAAGGGACCAGTTCAAAATGAGCATGTGAATGCTATTATCACTCGAAGTGGTTTGACCATTAACGCGGAGACTCCAAAGTCTCCACCTTCTGTTTTTCCTACTATTTTGAAGGTACCGACTAATGCAGGGCTAAAGGATAATGAGCCTAAGATGGATGATAAGCAAAATAAGGATGATTGTAACAATCCAACTTTTTCCGTTTATTATCGTTACTTGTCCGTTAAGTATTTAACGGTGTTTACTTAGACTTGTGTGTTTAATAGAATTAAATACATGCATATTAGAGAGATTCTTGAATTAATATGTTATATTAGTTTATGAACTTATTTTGGATAGCAAAATAACTAGGAAACGTTATGATTAAGAAAATCGCCTAGAAAGCTTTTCAGTTTACGGAACTCAGAAAAACGAGGAAATAATTATTTTCAATAATTATTGACTTTTAGAAAAACTTATTTAATTTATTATTTATTTAATGAATTAAATCCGGTGATTGCGTTTCAATGACTAGTTAACGTTCCGGAGACCCGGTACGGTTAACGGTACTCGAAACGGACCACGCGCGTACCAAGAGATAAGCAAAAATGGGCCCGAGACCCCATTAAAGGGCCATTCGGCCGACCCTCCTAGTGGACCCCCTCATTGGACTTTTAAATTTATATTTGGGCTATGTGATTTGCTAGTGGATTAAGTTAGGGCCTTAAACCCAAAGTATAAATAACAAGGAGGCTAGGAAAACCCTTATTTTTCTTTTTCTTTTGGCCGATCGGTTCCCTCTCCATCTCCCTTGCCTTCGTCGACCACCACAACACCACCATCATCTTCAAAAGTTGTTTTTAGAAGAAACCCCGTGCACGAAAGTCGTTCCTTTGATCGTTCTATATGCGATAGTATAAGCAATTTGATTGTTTGAGGTATAAACACTAACCCTAGTTTTAATAAATCTGAATTTCGTTCAATTTCATGGTGTATTCGAGTCTAGTGCTCAATTAGTGGTGTTTAGTGTTGTAATTTATCGTTTGATTGCTTGATTAGCGTTGTTTGCATGAAAAGCGAATTTGTTTCTTCCAGATCTGATAAAATTGACATGTGAACTGACCTTGTAATATGTTTAGATTTATAGATATCAAAAATCTATTAATTTTAGACTTTAATTTTGCGTGTTTTCGTTATCGTATGCTTAAGATATGCTTAATCGAAGATTTGACTAGGTTTTGCTCGTAATCCGAATTTTCTGAGTTGCATGCTTTGTGTTTTGGCTTATAAAAAGTGCACTACTATATTCCTTATGAAAATTTATGCAATTTGGACTTAAGATTTGCGTCAAACACTTGAGTAATGATTACGTTATGTCAAAACGAAGATTTGGTTCTTCAAGTGAGCTGAATCAGTTTTCAACGTTACATAACAATTGCTAGAGTGAACTAGGAGTTGATTGAGACTTTGATCTTCTGGAATATGTTATTTTATATGTTACTTGATATATTTCATATGTATGTGAACTTGCGAAAACATGATTTACCATGCGATATATGCTCGTCTAAGTGATATGTCTATTTGATGAACAAAACTGGAAGGTCTGTAAAGATTGATTAAACTGTACGAATTGGCTAAAGAGATGTCTTTTATAATTTTACCACTAAAATTTTGGAATGTTTGGAGATGACTCCAATTTCCAATTCATCAAAATATATTTTCTATATTTTCTGAGAAATATTTCAAAACTGATGCGCGTGCTGAAACTGATTTAGTAAACCGTAACTAGACCCCTTCTGACTTCTGACTTTTAATTATCGTATGAGGCTTAGGCCAGACTTTTTGGAATCAATTTAAATATAGATGTGATCTGGAGTTGGTCATAATTTTACGAGTTATGTGCTATGAGTAATGGTTGTTTTTCTTTACGACGTACGAATTTCTAAGGCATGCTTTAAAATGCAAAAGTGCAATTTTCTTTACTATGAGTTGTTAAACGATGTTTAACCTAGGTTTGAATTGTTGACCATGTTTGCGTGACCTACTGAGGTGTTTGACTTTAGTTGACCACTTTGACCTAGTTGACTTTTGGTTTGACTTTGGTTGACTTGCTTAGATTAGTTGACTTTAACTTTTTCGTTGAGTCAGTCTGAGCACTAGGACTTTGTGTACACTATGGGTTGATATAGTTTGACCTATAAGTGACTTAAGATGATTTACTTGTTTAGGTTACGTTGTTCAGTCGAGATTGTTTGACAACCGTACGTTTTGCTAAGATATTTACAAGTGCTTTTTCTAAGGTGAGTCTACAGTCCCTACTATGTTTTTACAGGGATGAGATGCATGCTTTTTACAAATGTTTTACATATTAGGCATAAGTAACTTAAACATATACATATGAGTTCAGATTAAAAATCCCTAAGCTTGATTATATTAGTTACTTTGTAAGCTCGACTTATAGGGGCGGTACCGTTAGGTTTGACAAACCTCACCGCAACATACTAGTGCTTATATAGTTGTTACTTATACACTTGATCAGTGTATGCTTAGATAGGGTAAAATGAAGACGCGTAGATCGGCTATCCGTAAAGGTTAAAGCTTTATAATCAAGTGCTCATGATAATGTATACTTTTCTTACGATGTTTTTCAGAAAATCTTGTGGCCTAACTTACGAAATGATTTAATAAACCTGTAGATTCACTCAAAGTTTTTCGATGACGTTTTGCATGTTTTATCTCGGGTTCATAGAGGTAGTGCTTCCGCTTAACAGAAGTTATTATGCTGTTTGCTGCTAGAACTGGACGGCGTCCAACATACTTTATCATTTTCATTTCATGAACAAATATTCGCATTTATATTGTTTTCTTTCGAGATGTTTTGGGTTCATTTACATTAGTCGTTTATGTCAAATATTTTTCAGTTACATTTTCTTTAATAAATGACTTTGCTATGTTAACTAATGTGAATTCTTTTCGAAAACGTCTCATATAGAGGGCGTGACCGCTAAACTGTGGGATCGGAGTTAATATTCCGTTAGTGGATTCTGACGGGGTATTACATTTGGTATCAGAGCAGATCGGTTACCTAGGACTAGGCTGCATTAGAGAGTCGAACGTTAGGACATCTATTGAGTCTAGACTGTAACCCTAGACTTGTTAAGTTACATGAACCCTAGTTACACTATTCGTTATGCTGCTTGATTTCTATGATGACATGATTACTAAATGACTAACTTTGTGTTTTCTTTGAGTGCTAGATGACTTCTTCCAACCCCATCATTCTTACCGACTCTGACATGGAATCTGAGGGAACCATGCAAGCGCAAGGAAATACGATACTTGAGTTTGTGGATGATACCGAGTCGTAACCTGAGATAGAAACCGAGCACGAGGATGAGCCTAAAGGAAAAGAACCGGAAGAGGATCCCGAGGAAGACTCGGAACCCGAATCCGAATCCGAATCCGAAGCTGACTTACCTGATTTGCCCCAGTCACCTTTTGTTGATCCCAAATTTTCTAACCCCTACGGACCGAGAGGCCACTGTAGGATACCAGAAGAACCTACTCGAGCTAATAATCTATTTTATAAGAGTTTTCGCTATGATAACCAGTCGCTTGAGATGTGTCGCCGTTTTCATCCCTATGACGCTTCTACATCTACTTCTAAACCTAGTACCTCCACTGCTACTGCTAATGACAACAACCCTAATGACCTCACGTTACGAGTCAAAAATTTGGAGAAGATGGTCGAGTATTTGTTGAAGGAGCTTCAAAAACGCAAATAGAGATCGCTTGTTTAGACTTATTCCACGCTCTTGAATACTATTTGAATATTATTGTGTATTATTTGATATTCGCACATACATTGCTAGATATGATTTTACTTATGTGGGTTTACTTATGATATGAGGGATATATTACTTTCGTTGGTTATGCATGATTTATGAACGAGAAATTTTATTACTTTAAGTGTTGGATTTTACTAATGATTGACAATGCTTAGTGTTGCTACTGCTATTGTTAATTAGTGATAATGCTACTAGTGTACATTGTCCTTACTACTGCTACTACTAAACGCTATCTATCACTATTACTTATCACTAGTCATACTAAAATCGCTATGATTTAATATTATCTACTATGCATCACTACTCGTTGCTAGTATATTTTATTATAGCCTTGTTTATTATTGGAACTAGCATGATATGCTATTCTGCGTCGAAGTGCTCCCCATAGTGAAGAATATCAGGGTTGAGATGCTCCGATTTGTGACAAGTGCAAGAAGGCGTGCTACATGGCCAAGGACTTCAGAGATAGAGCTCCTGTACTGTTTGTGAAGAAAAAGGATGGATCTATGAGACTCTGTATTGATTACAGGGAGTTGAATAAGTTGACTATCAAGAATAGATATCCATTGTCGAGGATTGATGATTTGTTTGATCAATTGCAAGGATCAGCATGTTACTCTAAGATCGATCTGAGGTCTGGTTATTACCAGATGAGAGTAAAAGAGGCAGAAATACCGAAGACAGCATTTAGGACACGCTATGGTCATCATGAATTTACCGTAATGCCGTTTAGATTGACGAATGCACCGGCTGTGTTAATGGATCTCATGAACCGTGTGTGTAAGCCATATCTAAACAAGTTTGTTATTGTGTTTATCGATGATATTCTGGTATACTCTAAGAATGAGAAGGAACATGAGCAACATCTCTGTTTATTACTAGAGATGCTCAGGAAGGAGCAGTTGTACGCGAAATTTTCGAAATGTGACTTTTGGCTGTAAGAAGTGCAATTTTTGGGTCATATCGTAGGTGTTAATGGTATCCAAGTTGATCCTGCGAAGATAAAGACGGTTAAGAAATGGGAGACTCCTATGTCGCCAACGCAGATACGACAATTCTTAGGTCTCTCCGGTTATTATAGAAGATTCATTGAGGGATTTTTTACTATTGCCCGACTGTTAACAGCATTGACTCACAATGGTAAGAAGTATGAATGGACAGAATTGCATGAAGCTGCATTTCAGTTGTTAAAGGAGAAATTAACGACTGCACTGATTTTTTCTTTACCCGAAGGAACCGAGGATTTCATGGTTTACTGCGACGCTTCACGGCAAGATTTTGGTTGCGTGTTGATGCAACGTAAGAAAGTGATTGCGTATGGTTCACGACAATTGAACATACGACTTACGACTTACGATTTAGAACTTGGTGCTGTGGTTTTTGCACTGAAGATGTGGAGACACTATCTGTATGGTACTAAGTTCACTGTGTTCACGGATTACAAGAGTTTGCAGCATATTTTTTATCAGAAACAGCTTAACCTGAGACAGAGACGTTGGATCGAACTATTGAACGACTACGACTACGACATTAGCAATCATCCTGGTATGGCTAATGTAGTGGCATATGCTTTGAGTAGGAAGGAGAGAGTTAAGCCTATTCGAGTTAGAGCATTGAACTTGACTATTCGAAGGAACCTTACTTCTTAGATATATGACGTGCAGTTAGAGGCGTTGAAAGAAGAGAACAGTGCTACCGAATCACTTCGAGGAATCGATAAGAAGTTCATTACTCGAGACGATGGAACCCGGTATTTTATCGACAAAATTTGGGTACCGAAGTTTGGCGGATTAAGGGAACTAGTGCTAGAAGAGGCACACAAGACAAGGTATTCTATTCACACTTGATCCGACAAGATGTACCAAGATCTTAAGGCACTGTATTGGTGGCCTAATATGAAAGCTGATATCGCTACCTATGTTGGTAAATGCTTGACTTGTGCTAAAGTCAAGGCAGAGCATCAGAAACTGTCAGGATTGTTGACACATCCAGAGATTCCCCAATGGAAGTGGGAGAATATTACAATATATTTTATCACTAAGTTGCCTAAAACTGCGGGAGGTTATGATATGATTTGGGTTATCGTAGATCATCTTACAAAGTCTGCTCATTTTCTACCGATTAAGGAAATGGATAAGATGGAGAGGTTGGCGCATATCTACATAAAGGAAGTAGTTTCCTGACATGGAGTGCCGATATCCATTATTTCTGACAGAGATAGTAGATTTACATCTAGATTTTGGAAAGCTTTGCAAGATGTCATGGGAACCCGTTTAGACATGAGTACATCATACCATTCACAGACTGACGGTCAAAGTGAGAGAACTATTCAGACATTAGAAGATATGTTAAGAGCGTGTGTTATTGACTTTGGAATTGGATGGGATAGACATCTACAGTTAGTAGAGTTTTCTTACAACAATAGTTATCACGTAAGTATAAAGGCAGCGCCTTTTGAAGCACTGTATGGCAGAAAGTGCAGATCACCTATATGTTGAACTTAGTTAGGAGATAGCCAGTTAACTGGTCCTGAGATTGTACACGAAACTACAGAGAAAATCGCGCAGATACGAGAGAGAATGAAAATAGCACGAGATCATCAAAAGAGTAATGCCGACATTAGAAGGAAAGATTTGGAATTTCAGGTTGGAGACAAAGTTATGCTCAAAGTGTCACCCTTGAAGGGTGTAGTGCGTTTTGGCAAAAGAGGAAACTTAAGTCCGAGGTATATTGGACCGTTTGAGATTACCGAACGAATTGGACGATGGCGTATAGACTAAAGCTACCGCAGGAGCTTAGCGAGATTCACGATACTTTTCATGTTTCCAATTTGAAGAAATGCTTATCAGACGAAAGTTTGGTCATTCCTTTAGACGAAGTACAAGTTGATCCTAAGCTTAATTTCATTGAAGAACCCGTTAAGATTATGGTTCATGAGGTTAAGCAACTAAAGCAAAGTTGAATTCTGATCGTTAAGGTTAGATGGAATGGTTGTAGAGGACCGAAATTCACGTGGGAGCGTGAAGATCAGATGAGACTGAAGTATCCGCAACTGTTTCCCGAGGAGACGACTACGGCGGATGAGCACTAAAATTTCAGGATGATATTTTTCATAACAGGTGGGTAATGTAACAACCCGACTTTTTCCATTTACTATCGTTACTTGTCTGTTAAGTATTTAACGGTGTTTACTTAGACTTGTGTGTTTAATAGAATTAAATACATGCATATTAGAGAGATTCTTGAATTAATATGTTATATTAATTTATGAACTTATTTCGGATAGCGAAATAACTAGGAAACGTTACGATTAAGAAAATCACCTAGAAAGCTTTTCAGTTTACGGAACTCGGAAAAACGACGAAATAATTATTTTCAATAATTATTGACTTTAAGAAAAAATTATTTAATTTATTATTTATTTAATGAATTAAATCCGGTGATTGCGTTTCAACGACTAGTTAAAGTTCCGGAGACCCGGTACGGTTAACGGCACTCGAAACGGACCACGCGCGTACCAAGAGATAAGCAAAAACGACCTCGAGACCCCATTAAAGAGCCATTCGGCCAACTCCCCCTAGTGAACCCCCTCATTGGACTTTTAAATTCATATTTGGGTTATGTGATTTGCTAGTGGATTAAGTCAGGGCCTTAAACCCAAAGTATAAATAACAAGGAAGCTAGGCAAACTCTTATTTTTCTTTTTCTTTTGGCCGATCGGTTCCCTCTCCCTCTCCCTTGCCTTCTTCGACCACCACAACACCACCATCATCTTCAAAAGTTGTTTTTAGAAGAAACCCCGTGCACAAAAGTCGTTCCTTTGATCGTTCTACACGCGATAGTATAAGCAATTTGATTGTTTGAGGTATAAACACTAACCCTAGTTTTACTAAATCTGAATTTTGTTCAATTGCATGGTGTATTCGAGTCTAGTGCTCAATTAGTTGGTGTTTAGTGTTGTAATTTATCGTTTGATTGCTTGATTAACGTTGTTTGCATGAAAAATGAATTTTTTTCTTGTAGATCTGATAACATTGACATGTGAACTAACCTTTTAATATGTTTAGATGGATTGATATCGAAAAGCTATTAATTTTAGAATTTGATTTTGCGTGATTTCGTTATCGTATGCTTGAGATATGCTTAATCGAGGATTTGACTAGGTTTTGCTCGTAATCCGAATTTTCTGAGTTGCATGCTTTGTGTTTTGGCTTATAAAAAGTGTACTACTGTAATTCTTATGAAAATTTATGCAATTTTGACTTAGGATTTGCATCAAACACTTGAGTAATGATTCCGTTATATCAAAATGAAGATTTGGTTCTTAAAGTGAGCTGAATCAATTTTCAAAGTTACATAACAATTGCTAGAGTGAACTACGAGTTGATTGAGACTTTGATATTCTGGAATATGTTAGTTTATATGTTACTTGACATATTTACTTTGTATTTGAACTTGTGAAAACATGATTTTCCATGAGATATATGCTCGTCTATGTGATATGTCTGTTTGATGAACAAAACTGGAAGGTCTGTAAAGATTGATTAAAGTGTACGAATTGGCTAAAGAGATGTCTTTGATTATTTTACCACTAAAAATTTGGAAAGTTTGTAGATGACTCCAGTTAGCCATTCATAAAAATCTATTTTCTATATTTTTTGAGAAATATTTCTAAACTGATGCGCGTGCTGAAACTAATTTAGTAAACCGTAACTAGACCCCTTCTGACTTCTGACTTTTATTTATCGTATGAGCTTAGGATGGACTTTTTGGAATCGATTTAAGTATAGATGTGATCTGGAGTTGGTCATAATTTTATGAGTTATGTGCTATGAGTAATGGTTGTTTCTCTTTACGACGTACGGATTTCTAAGGCATGCTTTAAAATGCAAAAGTGCAATTTGCTTTACTATGAGTAGTAAAACGATATTTGACCTAGGTTTGAGTTGTTGACCATGTTTGAATGACCTACTGAGATGTTTGACTTTAATTGACCACTTTGACCGAGTTGACTTTTGGTTTGACTTCGGTTGACTTGCTTGGATTAGTTGACTTTTACTTTTTTGTTGAGTCAGTCTGAGCACTAGGACTTTACGTACACTATGGGTTGACATAGTTTGACCTATAAGTGTATACTTAAGATGATTTACTTGTTTAGGTTGCGTTGTTCAGTCGAGATTGTTCGACAACCGTACATTTTGCTAAGATATTTACAAGTGTTTTTGTTAAGGTGAGTCTACAGTCCCTACTATGTTTTTAAAGGGATGAGATGCATGCTTTTTACAAATATTTTACATATTAGGAACAAGTAACTTAAACATATACATATGATTTCAGATCAAAAATCCCTTAGCTTGATTATATTAGTTACTTTGTAAGCTCGACTTATAGGGACGGTACCGTTAGATTTGACAAACCTCACCGCAACATAACTGGTGCTTATATAGTTGTTACTTGTACAATTGATCGATGTATGCTTAGATAGGGTAAAATGAAGACGCGTAGCTCGGCTATCTGTAAGGTTAAAGCTATATAATCAAGTGCTCTTAATAATGTATACTTTTCTTACGATGTTTTCCAGAAAATCTTGTGGCCTAACTTACGAAATGATTTACTAAACCTGTAGATTCACTCAACATTTTCGTTGACATTTTGCATGTTTTATCTCAGGTTCATAGAGGTAGTGCTTCCGCTTAACAGAAGTTATTATGCTCTTTGCTGCTAGAACTGGACGGCGTCCATCATACTTTATCATTTTCATTTCAAGAACAAATATTCGCATTTAAACTATTTTTTTCGAGATGTTTTGGGTTCATTTACATTAGTCATTTATGTCAAATATTTTACAGTTACATTTTCTTTAATAAATGACTTTGCTATGTTAACTAATGTGAATACTTTTCGGAAACATCTCATATAGAGGGCGTGACCGCTAAACTGTGGGATCGGAGTTAATATTCCGTTAGTGGATTCTGATGGGGTATTACAATGATCCACCGGAGATTATGGCCAAATCACCGCTGAAAGTGTATAAAGCGTTGATCCCATATCCTAAAGCCTTGAATAAACATAAGCTAGCAAGTCAATATCAAAGGTTTTTGGATATGATCAACCAAATCAGTGTGAATATGCCGCTTGCAGAAGTGATTAAAGGGATGCCCAACTACGAAAAATTTTTAAAGGACCTAATCTCCTCGAAAGGTAAGTATCAAGAGGTGTCGGCCATGTTTCTCGATGAGGAATGTTCAACCATTTTTCAAAAGCGAAAGATGCCTCCGAAATTGGGAGACCCGTGTACGATGCACTAGCTGACCTAGGTGCAAGTGTTAATTTAATGCCATATTCTTTTTACTTGAAACTTGACCTAGTAGACTTAAAACCGACTAGAATGGGGATCCATTTGGCTAACCATTCTTTTAACACTCCTATAGGAATTGTCGAGGACCTTGTAGTGAGAGTTAACAACCCTTGTCCAAATAGGGAACCACTAGTTTTTTCGGCCGATTTTGTGATCCTTCAAATGAAAGAGGACACTAAGGTACCAATCATTCTAGGTCGCCCTTTCCTTAACACCGCAGATGCTATCATCCATGTCCAGAAAAATCAACTTAGCATAGGTGTAAGTGATGAAAGAGTGATGTGCCATGTAGACAAAGCCATGAAACAACCCAAGTCAATCGATGATACTTGTTTTAGAATTGATATAAAAGACTTGTGTGTTGAAGATGAATTGTAGGAACTTTTGGAGGTTGATACTGCAGGTTTTGTCCCGTTGGATGGGAGTGATGATTCTTATGTAGAGGCCAAGCTTGATGAATGGATGAAGGTAAATACAGATGACGAATGTGATAAGAAAGAAGATCCCAAAGAAGAGGAACTAATTGAAGAGACCAAGGCGGGGGATAAGTTCCGAAGTAAAAATTCTTTGAAAGAACCACCCGTGCTTGAACTTAAAGAACTCTCGGACATTTGTAGTATGCCTATCTTCAAGGTACATCACAATTACCGGTAATTGTTTCTTCTACTCTTTCTGGTAATCAAAGGGGTAGGTTAATCAATCTCTTGAGGGCTCACAAAAGGGCAATTGTATGGAAAACTACCGACATACCGGGCATCAACCTCTCCTTTTTCACTCACAAAATCCTATTAGAGGATGAGTATAAACCCGTTGTTCAATGGAAAAGGAGGTTAAACCCGAATATGAAGGATGTTGTCAAAAATGAGGTAGTAAAGTTACTTGACGCTGAGTTAATTTACCCTATCTCTGATAGCCCGTGGGTGAGTCCTGTCCAAGTCATGCCTAATAAAGGGGTACAACCGTCGTGCTAAATTAAAAGAAAGAATTGGTTCCAACATGCATGGTTACAGGATGGAGAGTATGCATTGACTATCGTCGTTTGAACGACGCCACTAGAAAGGATCACTATCCGCTTCCTTTTATCGATCAAATGCTTGAACGGTTGGCGGGAAAGAAATTCTATTGCTTTCTAGATAGATTCTCCGGATACTTTCAAATTCCCATCAACCCTCTTGACCAAGACAAGACTACACTTACTTGTCCATTTGGTACTTTCACTTATCGCTGCATGCCTTTCGGCTTGTGCAATGCACTCGAAACCTTCCAAAAATTTTTGTTCACTTTTTCAAAGAACAAAATGTTTTCAAAACTCGATCAAATCAATGAATTAGGACATGATATTTTAAGGATAAAATCACTAGATGATTACAAATAATTCCTCATTCTTAGTTCTCTTTAATTCGGCATAAATCATCAAAACCCAAAAAAGTCAACAAAAGTCAAAACCGAGACCGAAATTTGATTTTCATCAAATTGCTTCAATCAAATCGGTTCTTATTTAATCTTAGTCTCTGATACCATTTATTGGATCCCTTGCATCAGTTGCTAGGATCTTTAGATCAAGGAAGAAGAATCGATTAATAATTTGAGCATAAACATGAGATAAGATGATGAACAAGATGATAAGCAATGAACACATGAACAAAGCAATAATAATTAGCTGATATCAATCATAATTACATGTAATAACAATGAAGAATGATTACAATAATGATTATGTGATTTAGGCTAATCACTTTGTCATTTCCATGGTGGTTGGAGAATCAATCCACCATGGATCCTCCTCACCATGAAGGTGAAGAGGAGGAGCACACACCTCACACACCATCAAGTGATCTTGGTGGAAAAGCCTCAACTAATAATGAGCCTAGAAAACTCTATTCATAGTGTCTGCCTACTGTCAGCTCACACGCACGGTTGAGTCCTCAACCATACGACTAAAAGTTATCACCCGTACGAGCGACTTCAATCACTCGCATGACAGACTTATATTACACGTTTTGCCACATATGCTCATGCGATATGAGTTTTCTAGTTCAATACTATCTTAGGTGTACAACGTAGACCTAAACCATTCTCAGGTTATTCGACATCGATGGGAAACTCTATTTAGCACACTAACATATGCGTCAGTATATTACTGATGGTAATCGGGCCACTCAGGCCTATATCGATGATAGACGAAGGGAGCTTCATCGGCACATTGACGAGGGCAATGATTGCACGTGGTACAGTCAAGCTGGATATCGAGCAGATTTGGCTTGGACACAACACTCATTCGATCTTTATCGCCAGGACCCCTAAAACTTTATCCTCCCAATTGGTCCTGCAGGAGTGATTGGGAACGTCCAGGGATGACTCTCCCCTCTTATGATGCTACTTCAGCTCTTGCTCAGGCTCAAGCGGCTCAACATCAAGCTTATCAGGAAGCTCATCAGCAACAGTAGTACCAGGATCAGCAACAGAACCCCGGTTCCAATGACGATTCATTATGGGGGTTCTTTTGAGATGGCTTATTTGTGGTGGTGACATTTATGTATGTGGTTTTGTTTAAGACTTTGTTTATTTTATGTTTGGATTTGTAATTTGGATTACTGTACTTAACTACTTTAAGATTATGTACTTGAATAATTAAGGGCCATTTCGGTACCGTTGTGGTACAACCCCATCTGTTTGTGTGTGCTATGTAGTATATTGCAGGTTTCAGTGACACACATGCTGTTATTTCAAAGACTGGCATTAATTTCTCCACTTTATTTTCATTTTATGATTATTGTGTGATGTTTGAGTAGATGCCGATGTTCTTATGCTGGCAGTAAGTTCAGCGCCATCGTGCACCGTTTCTTCATGATCACCGGATCTAAAAATATGGGTTTCTTTTCTTTTCCCTTTTTACTAT
The DNA here is from genome assembly GCF_046630445.1 of Rutidosis leptorrhynchoides. Lineage (NCBI taxonomy): Eukaryota > Viridiplantae > Streptophyta > Magnoliopsida > Asterales > Asteraceae > Rutidosis > Rutidosis leptorrhynchoides. The sequence goes on from NC_092334.1 coordinate 227,577,445, forward strand.
TTTCCTCTCGAATTTATCTTTATTACCTGATTTTATGTAAATGAGGGCATTACATGATCTTAAGTGTGGTGGGGGAGATTAATCCTCGTGAACTATCATCACCAATTTGAAACTTTTGTTAACTTTTTAACGGTTTTTGATTAAAATTTGAAAGTAAAGTCTTTCGGGGTATTTAAAAACCCAAATTATAGGATGATTCAAGTCCTTCCATTAAAGAAGTTGAGTCTTCTGAATGTCGTTTCACTTGGTGTGGGAGACTTCCTAATCCACATCATTTCATATTGACATTGGTTGATGTATCATTTCACGATATATCACACCGATTTATTATACAGTTGGAAGAGGAGCCTTGAGCTTCACAATGTGTTGTCTTCTTTAAAAAGAGTAATGGCTTCGTGCTAGCGTTGCTTAGACAACATACGCCATGGTCAAAAGCCATGGTACCCCTTTTTAAAATATGGAAATGTAGTATCTGCTTCCTATATTTTCTTAAAAATAGCATAATAGCAAGATACGTGGGAAGTGGGGTCCATGGACCTTAAATAAAATAAACCAAGTGTATAAATACTTCCGGGTGAATCGAGTCCACCCATTTAAGGGAGTCAAGTCTCCTGAATTTCGTTTCAACCCGAAAATAGGTTTGGAAGGGCAAATCCAAACCGCTTTCCTGTGGCCTTCCCATCTTGCTCCTTCAACACCGGAGTGATGTTGTTAGTGTTGGTTACTTGTCCCGTGCTGTTGATTTCTACCAAATCGACTGTGGATGGACCCTAAACACACACCTAAGGTAATTGTCTTCCCATCGCTATCGAACCAGATAGTTTGCTACAGGGTTGGGAATTACCCGTGCGGTTATCCTAAAACTAGGATGACTTTGAAAGTACATAGCCTTAAAAACCTAAAATTTACTGAAAACATGTTTTGTGTAAAAACTTAACTTGCTTTGCCATTCTAAAAAAACAAAAATGGTTTTCTAAAACGTCTTGGGTTGGAAAGATTGAGTTCGAAGGATTGAACCTTGCATTTGCTTTTTGAAGACTACACGATATGGATTTATTTTCTTATGAAGATGATATCGTTGCGTCTTGATTCTATGATTGTTGAAGACTTGTGCGGGTATGTTTATTTTTACATTAGTTGATATTATTTGAAGATAGACTTGCTCGAGGACAAGCAAGGTTCAAGTGTGGGGGAATTTAATATTGCTTCATTTATACATAATTTTATTCGCAATATCAATTTCATTTTGTTGGTTTTCGGTTATAAGTTGAAGAACTTATGAAGATATCCGTTAAAGTTAGAGTTTTTTAGATTCATAAATGGGAAATTGAAGATTTGTGATGTTTTGAAGTGAATTCAGGTAGTGATTCCAGCGTTTTCGAGTAAAAATTGAAGAAAGGATCAACTATACCCAATACTTGAGTTCGAGAAAGAGAAACTGATGAAAAAGTTGATTCTCACGGCCGCAATGTGCTTCCCGCGGTCGCGAGGTAGGGTGGTGCCCGCGATGTTTTGATTATGCTCACGAAATGTTAACAGAATTTCACAAGTTTAAATTACAGTCTCGCGGCCGTAAGTTATAAGTTCGTGGTTGCGAGTTTTTCAAGGGGTCACGGTCGCGAGGTTCAAGTCGCGGTCGCGAGGTTTTGGCAGACTTAGTTGTTTTTAATTATCTATAAATAGTCGAATTTTCCCTAAGTTAGGGTATTCAGTTTTAGTCAAAAATTTGAGCCTACCATCAGTTGGAGTTACAAATTCTTTAGCTTTTCTACATACTTTTGAGAAGTTTAATGCTATTGCATCAATCTTGGTTAGTTTTAATTTTGTAACTGCTTTAATTCTTATTCAATTGAATGTCTTTAATTATTTATCTTTTATCTTTTGTTGTTTCTTGCAGTAATATGAGTAGCTAAATTCATAGTATCTGCTTAGATGAATGAACTTCGGTGAAGGATTGCTATTTTTATAATTTTTACAATTAATTTTATTACTCAGATCTTGTTTAGCTTAAGAACGACTGTTATTAAGGTTAATTAACTAGTTGAAGTTGCATAGATTTTTAACTATTCAACGAGAGTTGAATTAAGTTGTGATCTTTACTAGGTTATAGAACGTGAATAATTTAGACCTTCGGATAATTGTATGCGGGACAGCAATGTACTTATACGATTTGTGATAGACTTTGATAATTGTTGAATTGTGTAGGGACACAAAAGCAATTCAAATTAGATTATTATCTTTGGAAATTTCTTGGTGCCTAGATTAGAAAACTAGAATCAACGAGAGTTGAGCTAGGGATTTAGTTAATAATTTGTGAAAATCGAGAGATAATTGCAGTGTCACCATATTTATAATTGTTTAAAAGATGACTTAATAAGCAATCCTGATCCGGGAAAATTGATTCTAAGTTGATACATTTTCTCTATTGATTTAAATCTAATATACTTTTCGCAATTTTTAGTTTAACAAACAAAACTCCCCAAATTTACTAGAATAATTATTAGTTAAAGTTTCTGATAAAACTTCTCTCTATGGACTAATCGGCCAATTTTACTTATAGATTACTGCACGAACGGGATTAGTTGTCTGTATTGTGTGATAACTGTTTGGTATTTTTACTAGTTATTTTAGAGTACGAAATTACACATCAGCGCTCTTCTCTCGTTTGTGCTATTGATGCGCTCTGAGGTCCTTTAGTGGTACGAGCTGTTCCAGACGTGCATACCGCCGGGCTAGCCCTCGGCACCGATGGAGGTGCCTCTTGATACAATGTTGAGGAACACCGTGCGCTTTGGATGTTGAGACCAGTGGTGTCTATACTCATGTTTTTTAGTGCTTCTATTGTGCTTGCAAAAGTAGCCAGAGTTTGCTGACCGTAAGAGGCGCATGAGGTAACCCTTAGAGTATACTTTAATATAGGATAAACAAGAATCGTTCCAACGTAAGTAGTGGTTGAGGCCCACGGTATCGGGCGAGTCACCTATGGTGTTCTGAAATGAGATACAAGAGCGCCCGTTGAGGGAAAGGGCATACTTGGTGGGGGCATCTCACTGGATCCCCAGAATGTCCTATGGTTTCATACTTCGGTCCTGTAGGTGACCCACCTCGAGCTGGAAGAGCCTTTGACACTTCGGGCTTGCTCGTCACTTATAGTATCTGTAACAACGAAGAATAAAAGGCAAATAAATGTAGTGGAGATAAATAGAAAAATATTAACTAAACCTTTTAACTTATTGATCCAACGGATGGCTCTATTGATCAAGCATATAATGGATTCAACAGGTTCAGTCTACACATATCAACCAGAATGATGGATTTAAGGGTCATTCGAGTTTAACTCTCCGGTTCGGTATACCGTGAATAACTCCATTGTGAGATGAGGATCTCGACAGGGGTGGTTAAACGTCGGCTCATCATCACCGGAATAACCAGTATCGATGGCTCAAGGAAGGTGTTAGGTTTTCGTATTCTAAGAACATTACTTGTAACCGTTACGGTAGAGCTTGGGATACTATGATCCCAGTAGCGTAGGTACTATGCTGTGAGCTCCGGTAGTACGGGTTCAATCTTATAGGAGATTGTTTTGTAAACCTAATAAAGTGGTAATATTCTGTAATGAAGTTGAGATGTATATGTTGTGAACCGATCCCCGAAATAAAGGGTTAACACTCTATTTATATTCGAATGTATTTGTCCATAAGTGCCACGTAATAGGACAAAGAGAACATGCTTGATCCGGATCGTACTATTTTTCCTGGAAAGCTGACAAAGTAAAAGATTCCTGTCGAATCCTGTCTGCCATAGTCGCTTTGCAGGCTGTAGCACAGTCTGCGAACATACAATATCTAGATCGTGTTGTGCTACCTTTGTTTGTTTGTGCTTTATCTGCGGTGGGAAGGTTGCAGCCCTTTTATACATGTCTAATGTTAGCGCATGTTTATGTATTATGGCACACTATGTTTTGCGCCCGCTACATGGCTGCGTTGTTGGTTGGAGCGCATGTGCTAGTCTAAACTGCTGACTTGGCCAATAATTGGCACGTGAGTAGCATGTACGATGCGCTATATGAAGAGCACGAGTATGCGTATCATTACTCTACTATCCCCTGTGTTTATGTAAACTGTAAATATCATTTGAAACCTTAATTGCATATTATCTATTCGAATGCCTTTATTAACTAACATTTTATATTTATTGGATTATTGGAGCTACTGATGGTACGATGTGAGAGCATCTGTCTAAGAGCACGAACAGGCAGATTATATCAGGAGAAAATGATACTCAACCCAAATATTATGAAAGTGTGTGATTTTAACATGTGTTTTTACATTTTCTTTGGCAAGTTGGGAAGTCACATCACATGATACAAGAATTTATAAGAAGCATTACAAAGATCGAAAATAATTTTCCACAAGTGGTTAATTTATATGTTTTAGGCTGTTTCACTGAAATTTTAGTTATATGTATGAGAATGTTTTGTTTCCAAATCATTACATATAATTACTAGAGTTGTAATCACTTGCATCCATAAATTTGCTTGAAAACAAAGGGACCAATGAAAACGTGACATGTGGCGCGAAAATCACATGTGATTGGAAAAAAAAATTTCGAAAATTTTTTTTTTGAAAATTTTTTTTTTTCGAAATTTTTTTTTCGAATTTTTATTTTGAAATATTTTTTTCGAAATTTTTTTTTTTTTTAAAATCATATGTGATTATGCATGTCAATCACATGTGATTGTAAACTCAATCACATGTGATTATGCATGGCAAATCCAATCACATGTGATTGTACAATTCAATCACATGTGATTGTGCAGGTAAATCACACGTAATTGTAAAAAAAAAAAAATTTTAAAACAAATTTTTAAAAAAAATTTTAAAAAAAAATTCGAAATAAAATAAAAAAAAAAAATTTCCGAAAAATTTTTTTTGAATTTTTTTTTCTCCAATCACATGTGATTTTCGCGACACATGTCGCGCCCTCATTGGTCCATTGAATCTCAACTTAATTTATGGACTCAAATGAATATTCCTCATAATTACTATGTTAATGTTGCTAAGCATCTAAATACTAGATGATATTTTGCTCTTTATGAAGGTAACAATATTCGTTATCATATACCAATACTTTATCGTGGTAAAATTGCTGCCATTTTGCTCCTAAAAGAAGGAAATGGACATTTAACTATTATCACTTATCGTTGAGAAATGTGATTAAACGAACAATTAAAGTAAGGAAGTAAAGATGGGTAATATTGAAAGATATGCATGTAAACTACTCAAATAAAACACATGTCAAACTCGTGATACCATCCATGGCAATTCACAACTATATTAGAATGAATTGTTACTTTGATGAAGCATTTGATATTGCACAACAAGATAATTATCATCCAACTCAAGAGTTAAACTGTGGATCGTCTACTAGAATTAACGTAATCCAAGGAGAGATAGGTACATATCGTAGGAACGATCATCTATAAATGAATATAGTAAGAGATATTAATTTCAGGTGAATATCATTTTATATATGAGTCCAAATCTATGGTTATTTTGTTTGTGTTTTAGAATTCATAATTTGAATAAAAATTATCGTAAGTTTTAATAGTTAAATTAAATATGTTTTATAAAATATATGTAGCTATATATAATTATATAATTTATTATGTTAGAAGAGAGTGTCTCTTTTGATAATTGTACATGTTACCTTATCAAATAAATTTTCACAAACACTTAAAATTCTAATTATCATATTTTTACTTTATCAAACACCATAATAGAATCCATACACCATTTATCAAAACTTCATTTTACTAGTGCCGATTATGACAGGGGCGAATGTAGAGGTAACCATGTGGGGTCCAATGACCCCACTATATTATATGATTTTTTTTTACAATATACTTCATAAATGACACTACTAAAATCAGCTACAAGACTCCATATATTTGTGGTATTTGTAGCTTTCTAGAGGTAATCAACTACTAAAATACACTTCAAGTATAATTAGTTTTGGAAAAAAAATTGAGACCACATTGGGTTTTCATCCTAAATCCGCCACTGCGATTATCCGTTTCTAATTATTTAAACTATAATCAAATTCCTTGTTGCTAATCCAAACATCCCCTAATTCAACTGCCTAAATCACGAATCTTTGATATTCAGCATTTAATATAAGATTTAATTTAATATAAGGGGAATTAGATTCCTAATTCCTCAATTATAATACATAAAATCTTAAAATTACCTTAACAAGCGTGTGGTCACTGTGCGTTGTGTTAGAAAATCTGTATATGTCACCAAATAAATAGTTAAATGACATTTTTATTTTAATTGTAGTGTATTTAACTCTTCTGTCATTATTTCGTGGCTAAACAAATTCAAGGGATTACAAAAAGGTAGGGCTGTATAAAAGCTACAAGAATGAATATAAGCGTGCAAGCTTATCAAAAGTAATTCCCGATTGTTTTGTCTTCGGTCGATGCTGCTGTCATCAAGGCGCCTGGAATTGGCAAGGCTCCACGTGCAGGCGTTGAAGCCGTCCAGCTTCATAACTTTGACTGATTCTATTTCGCAAGTGGTTCTTTCTGATGAGCGTGATTGGGGATGGTGTTGGCAGAGATATTCTTCTACATTTATTTTTGTGAGTAAACTTAGAAGCATTTTTTATTCTATCCGATTATAGAACGTGGCATTGATATTCATATCCGATTTGTTCACCATGTACTATGGAGTGTGGAATCATATTGCCTATTGGACCGATTATTCCATGCGTCGGTGGCAAACTAGTAAAGATGTCCAATTATGGATCAAGCTCCGTTTCAGAACCGAAGGCGTAAGCTGATTATGGAAGCCATATGCTTTGCCACACTTTGGACTATTTGACGCTTCAGGAACAGTGTGATTTTTAAAGGTATTTAAAAGTAATTTAATTATATTTTTGTGACGTTGGATCCTTTTTTTTGGGCAAAAATAATAAAAACTCATAGAAACGAGGTCATTTTCTAAAGAAAAAATCCCTCAAAAGAGAATACAAAAGAAAAAAAACCTGGGGAACCGGTAAAACAAACCCAAAAAAACCTTAAAACAAACTAGCCAATACAAAACTGATTAATACACGATAATAACAATAGCCAAATCAAACGAACTAAGTGAAATCAACAAATGGACTAATCATATCAACCTCTAGAATCCGTCCTTTTTAACTTTCCATTTAAAGTCTCTCGTAAAATGTTCTTTCCAGATCATTCTGAATCTTGTAGGATAACATAATGATGGGACTCATCACCTATCAAAGTACCAGTGGAAGGTGAAAGGTTACCCCGATCAACAAAAGATGAATTTATATCCTTTATGTCTTCTGAGTGTGATTATTTTTGTTGGAATGTGAATGAGTAAAACAAAAACGAGAATCACATTCAGATAGGGACCTCGCGACCGCAAGAAATAAGGTCGCGATCGCGAGATCACAACAGAACTTGCAGCTAGTTTGGAAGACAAGATCGCGAGGGTAGGTGCCTTGTCGCGACCGCGAAGTGGAGCTGACGGGCAAGAAGTTTCCAGAACGAGTTTGGCTTGCTCCCTAAGTCGTTTCCATGTTGAGTTTTGCCTATATAAACACTCTATTGTAACCCATACATTGTATCACGAACATTATCAATAAAATCTCTCTAGTTTGGTCTGTTGATTACATATAACCAAGTTAATTCTTCACGTTCTTATTTACTTTATTTTTGTCTTCGTTTATCTATTGTGGGTGGGTGACTCTGCAGATCACTCTTATTGTTGGGTCCAATAACCTTAACAATTGGAATCTAGAGCTCAAGGTTTTCGAATTGGGAAGATTGCGAAAGACGGAAAATTTAGAATCGATAGGTTTGATGGAAAAGACATCGGCTTTTGGAAGATGTAAATCGAAGATTACTTGTGTCAAAAGAAGCTACACCAACACTTGTTGGAGGTCAAACCCAAAGGCATGGATGATGCCGATTGGTCCCTTTTGGATCGCCAAGCTTTGGGTGTGATTCGTCTCTCTCTTACCAAGAACATTGCATATAACGTTGTGAACGAGAAAACAACCTTTGCATTTTTGCAGACTGTCTCTAACATGTATGAAAAACCTACAGCAGCAAATAAGGTTTTTCTTATGCGACAATTGTTCAATACGAAGATGAGGGAAGGTTCGAGTGCAACGGATCACATCAACGAATTCAACAATATTATATCAAGGCTTGAATCGGTCGACCTCAAGTTTGATGATGAGCTAAAAGCACTAATCTTTCTTTCATCGTTACCGAAGACTTGGTCGGGTACGGTTACCGCGGTTAGTAGCTCTACAGGAACTAATAAGCTAGCGTTTGAAGGTATCAGGGATTTGGTTCACGGTGAAGACATTCGTAGGAGAAAAACAGGGGAATCGTCATCCATATCCTTATTAATTGCCGACAATCGGGGTAGAAAAACTGATCGTGGTGGTGAGAAGAAGGGTAGGAAGAAGTCAAAGAAGAATTATCCATCAAAGGACTGACGTGAAGCTATTTGTTAGGGTTGCAATCAAAAGGGATACTTTCAAAGGAATTATAAAAATTCTCGACGAAAGGTGTTAACTTTACCACGGAAGATACGGATGATGCATTTTTGTATAGTGTTAAAGATTCGGTAGAGTCTTGGGTCTTGGATTAGGGAGCTTTGTTTCATACTTGATGACGAATTTTCGGTTTTATCAAGGTAAGGTTAGATTGGCAAACTATAAAAAGCGTGAAATTGAAGGTATATGAGATGTTGTATTGAAAACTATTCTTGGTTCTAATTTGACTTTGAAAGATGTGAGGTTTATTTCTAAGTTGAAAAGGAAACTTATCTCGGTTGGTCAATTAGATCAGGAAGGTAACGAGGTTACTTTTGAAAATCACCAATGGAAGGTGGTTAAGGGTAGTAGGGTCGTGGCTCGTGGACATAAAAGGGGAACGCTTTATATGGTTGAGGTGTTTGATGAAAACACAGTTTTTTTACGGTTGATGTTAGAGATAGTTCTACTCTATGGCACCGAAGGCTCGGACATATGAGTGAAAAAGGTATGAAGATGCTTGTTTCGAGTGGGAGAATTCCAGATTTGAAGAAAGTGGAACTCAGGTTTTGCGAACCATGTATAAATGGGAAGCTGATAACTCCTATATTATATATGTTTTTGATTACATTTTGAGGAGTTATTTTGGCATTTTAAAGACATTTTAATACTTAAACACATTAAAATGGGTAAAATGGTATAAAAAAAGGTACTTCTAATGATTTTATCAAAGTTATGTATCAAACAAGATCAAAAACAAAGAAAACTGCTGAAAAGGCTATGAAGCCGCCGGCAAGGAGTCAAGGAAGCCACCGGCATGGGGTTGAATATGCCAGAATGTTCTAGAATTTATGTAGAATTGAAAGAACTTGTTGATCAAGTAAAAAGCAGATGAAGCCGCCGGCTTCATCCTAAAGACGCGACCTAATGAACACGGTTTCTCGACTTAACGACCAAGTTCAAGTAAAATTGGAAACAAAATCAGAAAGATTTGCCGGATCACTGAAGCCGCCGGCCTGCTACCAAGCTGCCGGCTTAATTATGAAGGTTACGCGTTTTGTGCTTGCGGATTAAGTTAAACTTGCAGAGGGAGTCACTGACCTAAGGTAAGCCGCCGGCTTCCCACTGAAGCCATCGGCTTGGCCACCGTTTCTGAATATTATAAATAGAGAGCTCCAGTCTCAGTTTGAGTACAACTCAATACAGTTTGGTTTAGTTTCATTTTTCTTTTAGGGTTTTCTCTAAAACTCTTAGATTAGATTTACTTTTCATTGTACTCAAGAATCATTCAAGTTTTAATTCAAGTTTCTTACATCTACCTTTTTAAGGTATGATTCTATCTTTACTTTATTGTTTAGTCTATTTTATTTACTTTAATTGTTTCTATTCATCTTCTGCTATGAACTAAACGTTCATAGTGGTTACATGGATGAAAACTGAACTTCATCTGGGAATCAGATGAAGCCGCCGGCTTGGTGGGAACAAAGCCGCCTGCTTCAAGTGCTTTATCCATACAGTTTTTGGTTCTTTTCCATATCTATATGGTCGAGTTTCTGTAATGACATTTGAATTGTTTTGAATCCGTTTTGCTTAAATATACTTGTTTGCCATGCTTAATGATTAAATAACATGATTCTAGGATTGATTAGTACTTGATCTGATGATCTATTATTCGATTCATTCTACTTGTTTAGATCTAGTCCATCAAACTTGTCAAATTGAATTGCATGCAACTAGGTTAAACAATATAATGGTGATAAACTTATTTAATTAGAATTACGCTTATATAATAGAGTTTGATATTGTTAGGCTTAATCGAAGAACCTTTGTTTGAATTTGTTTAATTAATGATTGCATGAGAACTTAGTAGTAATTGACTTTCAGCTAGTAACTTGAGTTGATCTACTTGGTGTTTAATAGTTTATAAAATTTGTCAGTTTATTTGCATGTTAATCCTCATCACAAGATTGATATGTATCATGTAATTGAATTAAATATGAAGAATTAAGATGTTAGTTATGCACATCACATATCTAGCATATGCTTTAAGTCCTACTTGTTGAATGATATGCAACACTTAACTTAACATGCTCAGGGATAATAGTTGGTCTATGATTATTATTCTGCTTTGTGTTAATATAAGTTATGAAACTTGCCTAATATGATTCCCGTATGAGTTATTCGCTCACGTAATTGCTTTTATTTTTATCTGTTTATTTTGAATCTTCAATTACTTGTTTTATTTTATTGCTTTGTTTATCTTTAAAGTATCTCTTCCCTAAGAGATAAGAATCTATCCCATAAAAGACATAAAAATCTATCTTTAATTCTTTAATAAGAATTAAACTATTTAAATAAAACAACTCTTATCTGCATCTACGCTCTCTTGGGACGATAACCTAAAATACTACATCTGATCGGGTTTTGTTGCTCGTTAGGATGTTAAAATTAAAATTAGGTTTTATAAATTTAAAAGCTGAAATAAAAGATTAAGCACTACTGCACACACTTTTGACACATCAACTTTTTGGTGCCGCTGCCGGGGAGCGCGGTAAATACGAAAATTGGATATACTTTGGTTATTGATATTTCTTAAAAACGGGTGATGAATGTCTTCCTTTAGGGAAAGGTTGCTGGGCTTCCGATTTAAAGGGCTCTGCCGGAATCTTGATGCTGACGGGTCACTTAAGTATTGACAGATTGAATAGGCCGTGTATGTTTGATTATTTGTTGTTATGCGATAAAAGTTGTTATCTAATTTATTTATAAGTTATTTATATTTTATTACTTAAAATTTAATCTATTTAGTTATTATTCAATTACTTAAATTATTTTCTCATTCAAATCTTAATTCCTCCTATAATTAAAAACTCCATTTTAAAATCTAAATTTCAAATCTTATTTAAAAATATGGAACGACCAATAAAGAGAAAATAAGTGAGAACTTTTATGGAAATGTTCAGTAAAGAAAATAAGGATGAATATTGTAACACCCTAGGCAAATCCCACATCGCCCACGGACATGAGTGATCGTGGGATTATAAGGTAATACTCACGCTTAAATGACACAACGCGTTTTGGTATCACAGGCTGAGTAGAAGTGCGAGTACGTTGTGGTTAAGCGTGCTCGTGCGAGAGCACTACCAGTGAGACGACCCGACCCAATCCATAGGGACGAATACAATAACATATGATAACATTGCGAGGTACTTGACCTCTATATGATACATTTTACAAACGTTGCATTTATTCTTAAAAGGCAAACTATCATTACATCAATATTTGACATTTTCGTCTAACATTTCATAATATCCAAATGACCTAATCTGTCATTTACTTATTTATATTCTCTATTGAACTCCAATGAATCGAATGCAACGTCTTTGTATCATGGCTTAAAAGGTCCCAAGTAGTATCCTTAACATGAGCTAATGCACAGCGGAAGACTTAATTCATACCTGAGAATAACATGCTTTAAAACGTCAACATAAAGTTGGTGAGATATATAGGTTTGATGCTAGCAGCGTTATAACAATGGAACACAAGATTTCATATATAAACATTTTAATAAAAATATTCTAAGTGGTTGAGCACTTGGTAACCATACTTAACATTTAATCACGTCGCATATTCCCTTTATTATGAAATCTTACTACACCGTACCAAGGTGTAGTCACGAAACGAAGTACTGTGCAACCATTGAATACTGGTCGTCCAGTCCGATTGGGGTTGTCAGGTCCGATAGATCTATCAACAGGATTCGCGTTTACAATACCGCTGTAAATATTAGTTACCAAGCTACAGGGAAGTATGCCAGTGGTACAACTCAACGTAGAATATATTTTTCAGTTACTTGTGTCCATAGCGTAAAACATAAAATACATGTATTCTCATCCCGAAATATTTAGAGTTTAAAAGTGGGACTATATACTCACTTTTGTCTTGAAGATATGTAATTTCGACTTGGTCTCCGATTGATATCACGAACCTATCCATATATAATATATCAATACCTTTTCTTTTTAAACAATCGTCACATATATATACTTATAATACTTTTAATACTTTTAATAATTCCTTAGTCCGTAGTTAGCAGTCCGATGTTAGTCATTCAATTTTAATGGTTCATATTTAGTTGTTTAATAAACCCCCAATGAAATAAATAAAACCCCCATCGTATATGTATTGGTCGAGATTAATCTTGACCCATGGTACCGGTGTTGTCAAATGACGTGTTGCGTACATAAAGTACCGGTGTTGTCAAATGACGTGTTGCGTACAATCATGGGATCTTATGATTAATCTTCTCATATTGTTTACGGGTGATCCTGAACCATATAAAATTAAATTATGAGTACATATGTATAAAATATCATGTTACTTTAGGAAGATGTGATTTATTTAATTTTCTCCAATTATTTTCGTGGCTAAACTAGTCTTGGATATCCGATTTTGTTTTGGTCATAATTTCTTCGTTACAACTCCGTTTTCGTTGATTCAACTTTCCACTTCCTTGGATCGAGTCCCTCTTTAAGAATATGAACTGTAAATACCTTAGTTTGTATTCTAAATCATAGGTCATAGGTCAAATTTTGGTGAAACTTATGAAGTTAATCATTTTTGTTACAAAAACATCATTTAATGACCATTTTTCTAAAAATACTTATACTATGAATTAAATCATGAAATTTTTATGTGTTAACATATTCATAAGAAATATCATTTTTCCAGAATATAAACCTCCAATTCAAAGTTCAAGATGGTTTTTAATTATCCAACCCAAAACAGCCCCCGGTTGCACTCCGACGTCATAAAAACAGTTTTTTTAAGGTATTCTTTGAAAAACCAAGTTATACCTTGTTAAATTAGCATATATTTAAGTTATATTACAGGTCTTGAAGTATTTTAAAAGTTAAGTTAGAAGGATCTATTTAGTTTGCAAACAAGTTTGAAATCATTCAAACTATGTTTTTGTTGTTAAAATTGTATACCATACAATAAGATAGCTATATATATATGAATCGAATAAGGTTATGAACAAAGTTACTACCTCAAGTTACTTGGACAAGATTGCTGTAAAAGAGGAGTAAAAACCTAGAACCAAAAGAGTGATGAAATTGGATGAAAGATTGGAAGCAACTTAAGACATAAACTTGAATTGAAAGTTGTATTTTTGTAGTGTTTTTGTTGATCTTTTTATGGTGGTGTTTAAGGTGATTCTTGAGAGGATTTTTGCTGGAGTTCTTAGAGAGACATGAGGCTAGTAAGTGTGTGTGTTTAGCTATAGAAATGATGTTCCAAAAATTGAAAATGGATGCATGTATTTATGGTGGTGTAAAAGGTGTATAAATTTGTAATTTTGTGAAAAGATCTTTTAATCATGTGAAATTGTCATACTAAATAACAAAAGTAGTTACCTTATATATAAGGCATGAACAAGGGCTGGTTGGTGGTGATTTGATGTGTATATACCAATAGTAAATACGTATAGAAGCTAGGTATGATACGAGTACATATACTCTAGATATACGTATAGAAATCTTGTGAAAAATGGAATGAGGATTCAAATATAGCTATCTTTTGGGAATATACTTATATTGTTTTATGTATTTAAGTCTTTAAAAGTGATTAAATACATTATATATACGATATATGTATAAACATTATAGGTCGTAAGTATTTATGTCAAATAACGTTACGTATAGTTATCGTTTTGAAAGCTTAAGTTAGTAGTTTCAAAATATACTTATAACTTATTGTTATTAATACAAAATGAGATATTTAAACATCCTTAAATCATGTTAAATATGTATATATACATATATATACACAAACGTATAATTAACATATATTATATAGTTCGTGATATCATCGGTCAAACTAGACGGTTAAACGTTATGTAAAACTCTTTTCAAAATCATAAATCTCAACAATTTAGATTGCTTATCATGTTGGTAAGTTTTAATTTATGTAAATATTAATCTTATAAGTGTAAAACGATCGGAAAAATCCGGGTCGTTACAGTACCCACCCGTTAAAGAAATTTCGTCCCAAAATTTGGTAGAGGTTGTCATAAATAACAATATGAATGTTTTCATGACGAATATGAGGTATTAATAGAGTTTTATCATTATTGGAAGATATGGATAAAACGATTCGGTCATGTGAAGCGCACGAGTGAAGCTATCACAAAAGAATGAAATGAGTGAATATAGAATTGTTTTAACCGATGTCGAGATTAGGATTGATTTCCAGAATTTAAGGGATTTAAAGAAAATCTTATGTAATAAGATTTGGTTCTTCGATGATTTAGAAAACAGGATCTCCTTTGATTTAATGCGATAATCTGTTTCGATTTCTTTGTCGGATATTTCACTATAAATCCACCTCCTTCCCTTTCTTACTTCCATACCTCACATCTCTTACTCTTCCTCCTCTAATTCATACCTTAAGGTATCCTTTAAAATGCTTCATCCCGTTCTGATTTTTGTTATACTTCTAACTTTCATATCTTTCATTCTTCTCTTTCATCTACCGCTAGAAGAATCTATTCACTTTTATGATTTTCTTGGAATTATAATGTTTCTAATTCTCCCGTGTCTTTACGTCGCCATACGTATTGATACACACGGTTTGTAGTTTCTGGGTGGTTATTGGGTTTGATATCTTTCCTTATATTTCGATGCTCCTGCTTCTGTTTTCCATAATCATTGTCATCCATAGTTAATACTCTCTCCTATTTGCTGTAATCTATACCCCAATTTCTATTTTGGGACTTTGTCCCTTCGTTTCTTCTTCCCGTCCTTGAGTCAAGCGATAAATAGTTCGAAATTCGTAGGTATAAAATTCGGAATGAGCATAGCTAATGCTCTAAGAAAGGAATGGTAATGGCACGATTTTGATTTGTCAAATTACCAGAATATCCAGGAAAATAGAACTATCAAGATGATTTGTTCTTAATATGTTTCGGAATTGGATAGAATGTAAAAGTCGTGTAACATGGCACACGATGACGGTACTGTGAATCATCATATTCCATTAGAAACTTAACATGACTTACTGTAATATAATGAAGTTGATCAAGTTTCATTATATTATACTAGTTCATGCATCAGTTCCCAACACTGCTTCAGAACATTCCTATTTTAAACTTGAAGGATTTAGAAACTAACACAGTTTCCTTTATATTGTAACGCAGATATTACAGAGAGATAAATGATTTCAGATAAGGATAGTGGTGAAAATATCTTCAGAAATATTGAGGATATTTATAATGAAAGATATGATAATATCTTGGAATTTCTAATGTCGAAGGATGATGATGAAGATTGACCCGTAAGGGTTTAGATTCAGAAGCAAGGTGTTTGCTACAGAATCGTCATAATTCTTTATGTACAAGTTTAGTCCTTGTAACTTGTTCAGAGTCTCCTTCATGGTTTGTTCAATCCGGTTTTTAGTACCATTTTTCTATCGAGCGTTCCTAACACTTCCTTCTTTTATCATCAACATTTGGTCATTAAGACCTTCTACAACATGCTGCTTCGTCAGTATTTTCAAAGTTATCGGATCTGGGTCATTGGTTATCAAACCAAGATGGTTTAAGGAGAATTGTATTTTTAGATGATTAAACGCTGATGGTAATATGATGGAATATAAAAGGTTCTCCGGTAACGATGGCGAAAGAACAACGTATATATATATCGAGATTGTAATAAGAGTAGTCTTACTGAGATATCGAAGTGGAGCTGTGACAAAATTAGTTAATTGAAAAGGAATCGCGTGATTGTTTTTGCTAATGGATGATAAGGAATTCGATGCGGATACGTTTTAACTATAACTTCGAGTTCAAAAATTTTTAGGTGCATAACTGTATGCATAAATCTTTATTCCGTAGACGAGGTGCGGCTGGTTGAACTTCTCGATCGAGATGTTTTCAAGAATCATGAAAAGTTGTGAATGCGAATTGTAATCGTCAAGATACAAATGAGGTTTAAAATAGAATCAAGTGGCAAACTTGAAGGATTGTTTAGTTTCATATGTAATAATCATCATTTTAACTCATTTTTAATTGTCCAAAGTTAGCAGTCCAATAGTCCGATTGTCCAATGGTTCAATAAATTCATATATGAACTAAATATATAATATTCGAATTACTTAATACGTATCGTGACCCGTGTACTGGTCTCGGTGTCGATCACAACTCAAAGTATATATATATTTTGGAATCAACTCCGACCCTGTATAGCCAACTCCCACCTTCACATATAGAGTGTCTATGGTTGTTCCGAAATATATATATAGATGGATCAATATGATAATTCGAAACCTTGTATACGTGTCCCGTTATTTAAAATGCGTAAAATAAATAAATATATATCATGACCCATTATACAACGTGTTGTCTCAGAATTAATCCGACGTGTTGTTGTACATGTGTCCCGACGGTATGTAAAGTACAGAAATTAAAATTGCAAGAATGTAAATTGCGATAAATTAAATATTAATCAGTTAGCTGGGAACAGTTAGCCGGAACAGTTAGCGTGTAATCCTATCACAATTTCAATTAATTAATTCATCTGTTTCTAACAATTTTTATTTTGCCAATGTTTCTTCATTATGCCACTTGTTGGATTCGGATAGGTAAAAATCCAAATATGAAATTTAAATGGAAATGGTTAATCTGGGGTGAACGGATACGTATATCGGTAATTGTAAGTAGGATAATAAATGATCGTTGAATCAGATTCGAAGAATGTACAGTGTAACTTGTTAATGTGAATTCTAAATATTCCTTGGGTACTACCCACCCGTTAAAATATTTTCATCATTAACAGTTTGTACGAATGAAATTTTTAATTACAATCTTTATGAAAATATATTTGCATATATATTTTCTTCGGAGGTAACTATGAATTTAATGAGTCAATAAAATATTCAACTCATTTGATTTATCGTTATTACTAGATTACATAATCTCCAAAACATTAGAGATTACATAATCGTCATGTCGAACGAAGAACGATACGTAAAGAAGAGGTAATCGGTGTAGAATGATATGTAGAACAAAGATCATATTCGAAGTTCAGATGATGATGTTGAGGTACGTGGTGCGGATGTGATTGTTGGTGGTGGTAATGATACGGTTGGTGTTGATGCTGATGATGTCGTTGACGTCGATGATGCTACTGGTACTGAAGATTGCGAGGTTGATGTTGTTAACGGTACTGGTTATGCTGCTGGTGCTGCTGCTGGTGTTTGTAACCTTCGCACCGTGTTCTCCAAAGCCGTCATACGAGCGCGAAGTTCGTTAATTTCTGCTAGTACACCAGGATGATTGGCGGTTGGAGTGAGCGAATGAACAAGATTCGAAATATGGGATAGGATATAATCGTGACGAGATACTCGAGAAATGAGAGAGAAAATGGTTTCTCGAACAGGTTCGCCGGTAAGTGCTTCAGGTTCGTCGCCAATGGGGCAATTCGGTGGGTGAAAGGGATCACCTTCTTCTTGTCTCCAATAATTTAGTATACTACGAACCCATCCCCAATTCATCCAGAATAGATGATGAGAAATTTTTTGATCCATTCCAGTGACGCTGCCTTCGGAGCCCGAATGGAAATCCATATCGGCATAACTGTCGGAATCTGAAGAATTCGAACTAGATGCGGAATCCATCTTGTATAATGGGGAAAATGAATTTTTGGTATGGAATAGATTATAGGAGTTAGATTTGGTACTCTTCAATACATAATTTACATATGTATATATAATACCAAAATCCCGTAAATTACGGAGAATCTTTGAAAAGATATCAGTCAAAGTTCGCAATAACAGATATGCTAAGATAAGAATTCGTCTATACACTATCAATGCAGTAAATGCAGTAAAACGTGTCTAGACTTATGAATGATAAGCAGGTAATTTCCTAAGGATGATAAGCAGATGATTTCCGACTAGAAATGATAAGCAAAACTTTTGACATGTAGACACGGTCGAAGTCCAGACTCATTAATGCATCCTAACAACTACTAGTTAGACACACTAATGCAAAGACCTAGTTCGCTACGACCACCGCTCTGATACCACATGAGACGACCCGACCCAATCCATAGGGACGAATACAATAACATATGATAACATTGCGAGGTACTTGACCTCTATATGATACATTTTACAAACGTTGCATTTATTCTTAAAAGGCAAACTATCATTACATCAATATTTGACATTTTCGTCTAACATTTCATAATATCCAAATGACCTAATCTGTCATTTACTTATTTATATTCTCTATTGAACTCCAATGACTCGAATGCAACGTCTTTGTATCATGGCTTAAAAGGTCCCAAGTAGTATCCTTAACATGAGCTAATGCACAGTGGAAGACTTAATTCATACCTGAGAATAACATGCTTTAAAACGTCAACATAAAGTTGGTGAGATATATAGGTTTGATGCTAGCAGCGTTATAACAATGGAACACAAGATTTCATATATAAACATTTTAATAAAAATATTCTAAGTGGTTGAGCACTTGGTAACCATACTTAACATTTAATCACGTCGCATATTCCCTTTATTATGAAATCTTACTACACCGTACCAAGGTGTAGTCATGAAACGAAGTACTGTGCAACCATTGAATACTGGTCGTCCAGTCCGGTTGGGGTTGTCAGGCCCGATAGATCTATCAACAGGATTCGCGTTTACAATACCGCTGTAAATATTAGTTACCAAGCTACAGGGAAGTATGCCAGTGGTACAACTCAACGTAGAATATATTTTTCAGTTACTTGTGTCCATAGTGTAAAACATAAAATACATGTATTCTCATCCCGAAATATTTAGAGTTTAAAAGTAGGACTATATACTCACTTTTGTCTTGAAGATATGTAATTTCGACTTGGTCTCCGATTGATATCACGAACCTATCCATATATAATATATCAATACCTTTTCTTTTTAAACAATCGTCACATATATATACTTATAATACTTTTAATACTTTTAATTATTCCTTAGTCCGTAGTTAGCAGTCCGATGTTAGTCATTCAATTTTAATGGTTCATATTTAGTTGTTTAATAAACCCCCAATGAAATAAATAAAACCCCCATCGTATATGTATTGGTCGAGATTAATCTTGACCCATGGTACCGGTGTTGTCAAATGACGTGTTGCGTACATAAAGTACCGGTGTTGTCAAATGACGTGTTGCGTACAATCATGGGATCTTATGATTAATCTTCTCGTATTGTTTACGGGTGATCCTGAACCATATAAAATTAAATTATGAGTACATATGTATAAAATATCATGTTACTTTAGGAAGATGTGATTTATTTAATTTTCTCCAATTATTTTCGTGGCTAAACTAGTCTTGGATATCCGATTTTGTTTTGGTCATAATTTCTTCGTTACAACTCCGTTTTCGTTGATTCAACTTTCCACTTCCTTGGATCGAGTCCCTCTTTAAGAATATGAACTGTAAATACCTTAGTTTGTATTCTAAATCATAGGTCATAGGTCAAATTTTGGTGAAACTTATGAAGTTAATCATTTTTGTTACAAAAACATCATTTAATGACCATTTTTCTAAAAATACTTATACTATGAATTAAATCATGAAATTTTTATGTGTTAACATATTCATAAGAAATATCATTTTTCCAGAATATAAACCTCCAATTCAAAGTTCAAGATGGTTTTTAATTATCCAACCCAAAACAGCCCCCGGTTGCACTCCGACGTCATAAAAACAGTTTTTTTAAGGTATTCTTTGAAAAACCAAGTTATACCTTGTTAAATTAGCATATATTTAAGTTATATTACAGGTCTTGAAGTATTTTAAAAGTTAAGTTAGAAGGATCTATTTAGTTTGCAAACAAGTTTGAAATCATTCAAACTATGTTTTTGTTGTTAAAATTGTATACCATACAATAAGATAGCTATATATATATGAATCGAATAAGGTTATGAACAAAGTTACTACCTCAAGTTACTTGGACAAGATTGCTGTAAAAGAGGAGTAAAAACCTAGAACCAAAAGAGTGATGAAATTGGATGAAAGATTGGAAGCAACTTAAGACATAAACTTGAATTGAAAGTTGTATTTTTGTAGTGTTTTTGTTGATCTTTTTATGGTGGTGTTTAAGGTGATTCTTGAGAGGATTTTTGCTGGAGTTCTTAGAGAGACATGAGGCTAGTAAGTGTGTGTGTTTAGCTATAGAAATGATGTTCCAAAAATTGAAAATGGATGCATGTATTTATGGTGGTGTAAAAGGTGTATAAATTTGTAATTTTGTGAAAAGATCTTTTAATCATGTGAAATTGTCATACTAAATAACAAAAGTAGTTACCTTATACATAAGGCATGAACAAGGGCTGGTTGGTGGTGATTTGATGTGTATATACCAATAGTAAATACGTATAGAAGCTAGGTATGATACGAGTACATATACTCTAGATATACGTATAGAAATCTTGTGAAAAATGGAATGAGGATTCAAATATAGCTATCTTTTGGGAATATACTTATATTGTTTTATGTATTTAAGTCTTTAAAAGTGATTAAATACATTATATATACGATATATGTATAAACATTATAGGTCGTAAGTATTTATGTCAAATAACGTTACGTATAGTTATCGTTTTGAAAGCTTAAGTAAGTAGTTTCAAAATATACTTATAACTTATTGTTATTAATACAAAATGAGATATTTAAACATCCTTAAATCATGTTAAATATGTATATATACATATATATACACAAACGTATAATTAACATATATTGTATAGTTCGTGATATCATCGGTCAAACTAGACGGTTAAACGTTATGTAAAACTCTTTTCAAAATCATAAATCTCAACAATTTAGATTGCTTATCATGTTGGTAAGTTTTAATTTATGTAAATATTAATCTTATAAGTGTAAAACGATCGGAAAAATCCGGGTCGTTACAACCAGGATGGGTGACCTCCTGGGAAAGTGCTTCTCGTGTGTGGTTGCCAAGAAAAAGCCGTGCGCCTGCGGGCGAAGCGGACAATATTATGGTCATGTTAAGCTGGGGTGTTACAGAATGGTATCAGAGCCACTCATGTACCGTTGGGGGTGGTGGGGCAAACCTCATCGAGGACGATGAGTCCCTAAGGGGGGGTGAATGTAACACCCTAGGCAAATCCCACATCGCCCACGGACATGAGTGATCGTGAGATTATAAGGTAATACTCACGCTTAAATGACACAACGCGTTTTGGGATCACAGGCTGAGTAGAAGTGCGAGTACGTTGTGGTTAAGCGTGCTCGTGCGAGAGCACTACCAGGATGGGTGACCTCCTGGGAAAGTGCTTCTCGTGTGTGGTTGCCTAGAAAAAGCCGTGCGCCTGCGGGCAAAGCGGACAATATTGTGGTCATGTTAAGCTGGGGTGTTACAAATATAAAGTTGATTCATTTTCACCAAAACAAATAAAATCAATATTAGAATGGAATGAATACATGATACAAGTAAAGGAAAACGAAGAAAATGCTCAAACTCAACATACGATAACTATCGCACAATATCTTTCCAATGCGTATTATTGGACTAATGATGAGGAAGAGTTGGTTAATGAAGAGTTCGAACTAGTCAAAGAAGAGGTAGAGGAGATTGGGGTTAGTGTTAGAAACATGTCGATAGAAGAGATGATGATAGCCGAGGGATTTTGCCCGTATTTTTATGGACCTTTTCAATGTTGCACAAATCCGGACGTAAAACATTCATGTACCCCATCTAATACACAATTACCTACCGATTCATACCTAGAACAATTAAGTAAGACAGAATCTATTCCAATACCACAACCTACCATTCCACCACCTATGTTAGTATACCCAGATAGTATATTTAGCGATGAAATTTTAGATGAAGAATCACAAGGTATAGATTGGGATCCTTTAGATACCGAAGACGATGATGAGTTCCATCTGATCAAATGGGATTCTTCTGATGATGAAGAAGATCATTCTTATCTTAATTTTGAGGTGTACGGATTGCTAGAAAATACTAGGTAAGTGGAAAATGCTGCCATGTTAAGGATAGATTCGACGGTTGTTAAAGAAACTACTCATTTAGATCCACTTTCTAAACTATTACAAGAATTTCCCGAGTTACAAACTTGCTCACTTAAAGATGATAAAGAAGAGGATTTGTTGGCTGTTTTGATTGCTAATGGTTATGAGC
The DNA here is from genome assembly GCF_046630445.1 of Rutidosis leptorrhynchoides. NCBI lineage: Eukaryota > Viridiplantae > Streptophyta > Magnoliopsida > Asterales > Asteraceae > Rutidosis > Rutidosis leptorrhynchoides. The sequence goes on from NC_092334.1 coordinate 227,600,233, forward strand.
CGACAACTGAGTAACTAGATGAATTAAGAATAGAGGTTGACTCTAACAACATTAAAGAAAATTATAGCGGATCGAATACACATTTTGAGGTTCCCGATGTTGAGATATATGATTGTTTGTATACAAGTGGGTATCACAAGGTATATAGTTTCGAAAAGATGGTTTATAGTGATCCATTTGATATTAGCATATCCGAGGGGTACATTCGGGTGTCCCAGTCAGATTTTAAGTATGATACGAATTCCAAAAGTCGGGTTATACCAGGCTTCTATGTGAAAGAGAAAGGAGAACTCCCATACTTCATATATTCAACCCGTAATGTTAATGACTGGCTCACGTTACTAATTCGTGGAACATTTTCCAACAATTTTATATGTCGTCCGATAAGTGTGGGGGAAGTTAAACCCCACTAAGGAAAAATTTAAATGGGGTCGAGTCAAGCTTATGACTCGTTAATAAAGAAGAATGTATTTATTTCCTTTTTATTAGTGATTATTTGAATAAATGGGGTGATTGGGCGCGTGTTCTTCAAATTCAACTTCTGCAACTATCATGTAACTACAATCTAATTCCAAGTAACATCATTCTTCTCCCTATTTACATTTTTGTCTTCCTTTATTTTATTTTTGTAGTATAAATTCATGCAAGTGAGGACATTACATGATTTTAAGTGTGGGGAGAAGACGTGAATTCTTCACTTAATCAAAAACCTAAGATAATTTTTTTCTTTTTGAAAATTGTTAAGAAAATACTAATAAAATGAGGTTTTTATGATTAAAGAATCACACTTGATTTTGTTTGTCCTAAATTATAAAAAAATTTGTTGCTTTTTGATTATAATTTTACCTTTTAAAGTAACTAGTTCTTTAAACTCTCTAATATGGTGAAATTTTTAAATTTTGAGATGGAATAAATGATTAAGAAATATAAAACACATAAAATCAAGGTAATGTAAATGATAAAGAAATATCTAGGATTTTATTTTTTGTTAGCCTTTTATTTTAAAACCAATTTAAGTCAGTACCCAGGTCGTTAGCACTTGAATACATATCCAAATATATAGTGTGCTAACAAAATTATAAATAGTTACCATATAAACCTTAACATTTTTAGGAATAGCCCAATTAAACTAAATTCTCATTCCTAACCCTATTTTTGGAAGTATAAATTCTTAGTCGAACTTATGTCTTTTCATTAATCTAATCTTAAAATAATAATAGAACTACTCTCAACTTCGAGATTGGACTACTTGTTTAAGATAGGAATTACACGCCAAAATTGTGAAACGATTGCAAACTTATAGCCACTACCATATGGCATAATAAGCATGGACCATTGAGCCAGCAAAAGAGTCCCAATGAGGGCCAATTTATAAAAATTTCCAAGAGCAAAAGAAATGAAAAGTAAAAGAGCCCAATGAAGGCCAAAAGGAGTGATGAGAGCGAGAGAAAAGAGTTCCAATGAGAACCACACACTTTTAAAAGCTCTAGTTAGAAAATAAAAGAGTCCAATGATGACCAACTGTTGCATAAAATGGATTAATGAACAATAGGACCACTTGTACTCCTTGGTCTGGTTTAGACTAGTTCTTATAATAATAATAAACTTTAATGATTAGCCATCTTTTTAACTTTGCATTTTACTTCCGTTTTTAAACTAATTTTATCCGTGTCATGACCACCCTAATAAACCAAATTTCGATATGAACTATCCTTTTAATATTTCTCTTGATACATTACCTAGGTGAAATTCATAAATAAGTGTTAGTCTTTTATAAAATTTGAAGATAATTTTCAGCTGAAAACACAAGATTAACCAAAGTATTGTCAAAACAGCTCTTTAAATACTATTTTGATAAAAATGCCTAAGGGAGTATACATTTAAATGTTTAAATCTTTATTTGCTTGAGGAAAAGCAAAGCTTAAGTGTGGTGGATTTGATAACTCCTAAATTATATATGTTTTTGAATATATTTTGAGGAGTTATTTTGGCATTTTAAAGACATTTTAATACTTAAACACACTAAAATGGCTTAATTATGACGGTTACGCATTTTGTGCTTGCGGATTAAGTTAAACTTGCAGAAGGAGTGACCGACCTAAGGCAAGTCGCCGGCTTCCCACTGAAGCCGCCGGCTTGGCTGTAGTGACCCGAACTTTTCCATATTTATATATATTAAATGAATTTTATATTTACATGATTAAGTGTTTCCAACATGTTAAGCAATCAAACTTGTTAAGACTTGATTAATTGAAATAGATTTCATATAGACAATTGACCACCCAAGTTGACCGGTGATTCACGAACGTTAAAACTTGTAAAAACTATATGATGACATATATATGATTATATATATAATTAATGTAAGACCCGAATATTTATCTTGTATACTTGTGTATTATGGTGTTCAAGGGTGTGGGTTTTATTGTATATAAATTAAAATAGAAAAAAGAAACTGTTTCAGTAGGGTCGCGCGCCGCGCGGGTTTGGGGCGCGCCGCGCCATTTGGCACTGACAGAATCCTTTGTTTTAAATTGGTTTAAATGAAGGGTATGTGGGTAATTTCACTTGGGGCCGGATTTGTGAGCCACATTAGCTGGTTTGGATCAGTTTTGGATCATTTTCACATCCATTCATCACTCCCAACTATCTAGAGATTCTAGAGAGAGATTCTAGAGAGAGATTTAGGGTTTTGGTGAAGAAGGAGGCCGAATTGATCAAAAGCTCGAGTTCTAAAGTTGTTCCTTTCGTTCCTAGCTACGTTGTGGTGGTATTGGTAAGCTCAAACTCCGAATTTCATCTATTTAATTTGATATTCAAGTTAGGGTTTGAGTTAGTTTGATGAAAAACCCTTTTAGATGATGAAATGGGTTTAGTGATGCTAGTAATTGGGTTTATTGTTAATTGTTGGTGGATTTTGGGTTGGTGAACTAATTGGCCATGTTTAGGACTTGAAATTGCGTTTAATCACTTAAGTTAGTGATTATGGAAGTATTGAAACCCATTTGAGGTTATTTGGTTGACTAATTGTGACTTTGGGTCAAATTAGGGTTTGGTGGTGATTATGACCCATTTGGCGATTTAATGAGGTTTATAAACTTGAAATGGATTAAGTTGAAGTATAAAACCAAGTTAAATGTGTTTTGGTGTCAAAACTTGTAAATGGTGAGATTTTGACCTTATGGGTCAAAATTAGGGTTTAAGTGTCAAAATGGGTATGACACGTGTTTAACACTTGAGTTCGGGTTTAATTGGCGTATTAGGACCATTCTCACTTGTGTTAGTGATTATTGGTTAGTTTTGGGCACGGTTTGTGCTTGGAAGTGCATTTGGGTCGCAATTGCACTAAGTGACGAATTGGGTTGATTTGTAAATCCACTCTAAGTGTATTGTTGTAATTGTGATAATGGAATAGGTATTTTCCATTGGCGAGTTGCGGTTTACTTGGAAGCTTTCTTCAAGACTTCAAGGTGAGTGTTAATATCCTATATGCATATGTATGTGTAGGATGGGTGCGGGTCGGGTGAAGTGATTCTCGGCTATAGAGCTCACTTCACATATAGATGGATTTGATGGACTTTTGTATGAGTCCAATTGGCACGGTTGTGCGTTTTGGTTGACCATCTTTGGCGAAGTACGCGTTCGCGTGTACATTATCACACGTGGTTGTGATGTGGTTGATATAACCCCAATGGCGAAGGGTATAATATTGAGAAGTGAATCGCGTGTGTATTCGGATTCACGATGACGCGTGTGGTTTCAGTCATCTTATTGTATTGTGGAAATGAATCTCGTGTAGTTCGGATTCATGGTGACTCGTGTAGTTCGGTCATCTTATTGAGGTAGTAATCTCGTGTGGTTTCGGATTACTAAGGCTCGTGTAGTTCGGCCAACCTCGATGTTGTGAAGATAGTAATCTCGTGTGGTTTCGGATTACTAAGGCTCGTGTAGTTCGGCCAATCTTCATTGTGGTATTTGGTTCTCGGTATTGGGTTAAGGTGTTAACCTTGTTCGATTATATTGTTATATATTAATGTATTGTTGTGTTGTAGCTAACCCTCCGGGTGTAGCTATTTGGCGTTGTTCACATCGTCGTTGGTGAACTTATATTGTTGTTGTATCTTTAGCTCGTTGCTTAGAGATCGTACGGTATGCTTAGTGTAGTGCCTTATATGGATGCCTCGGTATGCGGTATTTGTTATTTTTGTGGCGTGTCCATTTTATACATATATATGTATGTAGTATATTATCATTCACTAAGCGTTAGCTTACCCTCTCGTTGTTGACTCTTTTTATAGATTGCATGCGGATGGTGGCTCGGGTAAGCGCGAGGATTAGAGGACTTGCGTAGTTTGCGTAGAAGGCTTGCTTTTGGATTTATTAGGATTGGGTAGCGTATCCCCAATCGCCATGCTCGGCTTTGTTTTGTATTAAAAGTCTTATGGTCGAAAATTGTATTTTGGTACTTAAGGGGTAATTTGGGTCAATGTGGGCCCCGCTTCGTAAACTAAATTTTATTAATGGAACGCGCTAGTTTTCATATATTGAACATGCGGTTAAAAGCGTTTTGTCTAAATACGTCGGGAACTAGTCAAACATTTTCGCATTTAAAGACTTTCCGGACAGTCAGGTTTGGCGCGCCGCGCGGCCTATATGGCGCGCCGCGCCAGGTGGCAGTTCAGCAATTTTTTTTTTATTTTGTATTTTCACGTGGTTTGTTCGCGGGTTGGTTTGGGTTGTTACAAGTGGTATCAGAGCATGGTCTAAGGGATTTAGGTGACTTGAGATAGGTGCCTAGACTTAGACTTGTGTGTGCTTAAATTGTTGCGGGACTGGTAGGATTACGGGTCGGAATGGGTTTGGTTAGTGCCTTTGCTATAGGTTGACTAACGTTTATATTAGTAATGCGGATATTATTAATATGTTGTGTGTTGTGATAATAATTCTCGCGTGTGTTTGTACCGCGTAGAATTTTGGTTGTGTTTGTGTATATCATCGAGCGAGACGGTCGTTGTACTAACGAGTCGATGCGGCATGTGTGCGTAATAAGAACTTGCAAACCTTATTACGGGTGCAAATCGTGTCTAACAAGTGATGTACGATGAGTGTTTAGCAAGATGGTGCTGTGTCGTGCGTACGGTTTTACACGTTCGTGGACTAATCGTTTTGCATTCTTTAGAATGGCGACGCGAAACGAGATCGAGACGAATGACGAGGAGTTTAATACTAGAGTTGCGGCCGCCGTTGCGGAGCAAATGAGTGCGTTAGAAGAAAGAATGGAAAGGAGGTATTCCGAACTTCAAAGTAGTGGTGAAATGGAGCGTTATCTTAAGAGCTTCATGAGGACTAAACCCCCGATGTATGACGGAAAGCCGGATCCTTTGGTAAGCACAACTTAGATTTCAGACGTCGAAGGGTGTTTCCGTACTATTGATTGCCCTCCCGAGAGAAAGACGAGACTCGCTACGAGTTTGTTGCGGGGTAGGGCAAGGGATTGGTTGGATGGTAAGATTGATCTTGTCGGTGGCGAGACGTTTATGGCTTTATCGTGGGACGACTTTAAGGAGGAATTCTTCGAGGAGTTCCGGACTTCGACCGATTTGTGGGAATTGCGTAATGAGTTGCGAAATTTGCGACAAGGATCTATGGATTTGAGTACTCTCAAGACGACCTTTATGGCGAAGGCTCGTTTTTGTCCGGAGTATTTGGGGAATGATCGTCTGTTGATGGGAGATTTCTATAGAACCTTGAATGATGACTTGAAAAGTAAAATTAGCCGGGGTCAAGCGAAATCGTTCACGGAATTATTCGACTTGGCTAGAGGTTTAGAGTCGTATTCACGATCGAAAAAGGGTGAACCTTCAAGTGAGCGAAGGGTCGTTTCTTATGGTGCTCCGAGTAAAAGGGCTAAGGGTCCGAGTGTGAGCACGGGTGGTACGCAAACGGGTATGTCGGATTCTAGTGCGGCTAGATGTTACAATTGTGGCGTGAGGGGTCACAAGTCTTGGGAATGTTCGGTACCAAAGGGTGGTGGTATGGTGTGCTTCAATTGCCAAAAAGAAGGACATCGTAAGTCGGAATGTCCCAAGTTAGCGGGGACGGGTGCGGCCAGGAGACGTTAAGGTACGTTTAATTTTGATAAATATGTCTTTTGATTATTTATTAAATGCCGTTTGAGTTTGAGTTGCGTGCCTTTGTTGTGCATGTTATGCTATGGGTGACATTCCTAATGGAAGTACCCTATGTTGATGTTTGATTGACGGGCAACGGGCGTAAGACTTGATGCAACCAAGCATTCCTTAGTATTTGGGAAACGTTTCTACCAAGCCACTGAAATGGTTTTGGTGTTTGGTTGTTAAGCGCGTGTTCGCTTTTATGTTGAAGTGACGAATCATGAGGTTCGTCGGTTGGTTGGAACCCTTGAGATCGAGTGTTTTAAATCTCGATGTGTGTTGGTAATGGAGTCTTTATGACGCGACATTAGGTGCCTCTTTTATACCTACTAGCGTGGTGTTCGACTCCGATTGTGTTGCGGTACACTTTTCGTACAAAGTGTTTAAGGGTTGGTTAAAATCCTTCGTGTGCTCAAGGTTGGAGTAAGATGTGGTAATGGGTCGTGTGAGCCCAAATTGTTGGTAAAGTCTACCTGTGGTAGCATTGTACGGTTGTACGAGTTGTGGATATGGAACGTGGTTCTAAGTGGGGGAGTTACACTCCCGCACGAGGAAGTTTTAGTGTGAGATTTCGGATGATGCTTTTGGTAGATCCGAAAAATGTTGTCGAGACCTGGTTTGGTCAATTTGTGGTAGAGTACAATTTTGGATAAATTGTACTTATGATTTTGGATTTGAATTATCACTAAGGTGGTAATGTGGTAAATCTCGTTGAGGGATAATGGACGTGTTTGGCGAGCAAGGTGAAATCCTCCGGTTGAGGGAGGTGTGTGTCGGGTTCTCTTGTGGAGAATTATTGTTTGGTACCTATGTTTGGTATAGGTGGTTCTTGCTCGATTATGGTATGGTTGTTTGATGAAGCATGATCTTTAGGGTCCGCTGACTTCATCATGGGAATACGTGATTGGTGGAGCATGACCTTCGGGGTCCGCTGACTTCATCATGAGCGTGATGTGATATCGGTGAAGCATGATCTTCGGGTCCGCTGACTTCATCCGGTGTTGTGATTGGTGGAGCATGACCTTCGGGGTCCGCTGACTTCATCATGAGCGTGATGTTATATCGGTGAAGCATGATCTTCGGGTCCGCTGACTTCATCCGGTGTTGTGATTGGTGGAGCATGACCTTCGGGGTCCGCTGACTTCATCAAGGGAGTAGTGTTATGTCGGTATGGTGTAACACTATCGGGAAATGCGAGTACCGGTGGGAAATGCGAGTACCATTCCTGTGTTGAGATTGTGGATCGCGTGTGTTTTCGGATTCACGATGACGCGTGTAGTTCGGTCATCTTATTGGAATGAATCTCGTGTAGTTCGGATTCATGGTGACTCGTGTAGTTCGGTCATCTTATTGAGGTAGTAATCTCGTGTGGTTTCGGATTACTAAGGCTCGTGTAGTTCGGCCAACCTCGATGTTGTGGAAGTGAATCTCGTGTAGTTCGGATTCACAAATGACTCGTGTGGTTTCGGTCATTGTATTGAGGAGTGAGTCTCGTGTAGTTCGGATTCACAATTGACTCGTGTAGTTCGGTCATTCCTCCGGGATAGTGACTCTCGTGTAGTTCGGATTCACTATGGCGCGTGTAGTTCGGCCATTCCCGATTGTTGTTGTGGTGAAGGTAGTGAGTCGCGTGTAGTTCGGATTCACTAGGGCGCGTGTGTTTTCGGCCAGTCTTCGTGTCGTGTGATCTATTGGTTGTTTGATACACCAATGGTAGGGTCGTAAGGACCATGTTGCGGGAACTATCGGTCATTTTATACGTCGATGGTGGGGTCGTGAGGACCATGTTGTGGGATTAGTGAGGCGATAGCCGTGTTTCGCTCACATGTTTGCTACGGGTGTGACGATGGTTGATTTCGTACACCTTGGGTTTTGCGTTTCCATAGTCGTTTTGGGCGCTATCGGTTCTAGCCGTTGGATTATGATATTACGGTAGTTGTGTATTGGTCGTATGGCGCACTACAAGGGATGTTTAGTGATTGGTGTAATCCGTAAGGGTTCGTTTGGTTCGGTCTTCATCGTTTCGGATTGTTGACTTTAGGATTTAAACTTGGTTGCTTTTAGCATTGTACTTGGTAATGTTACGCTAGAGGGTTGATATTTCGGTTCGAGATTGGTGGAGTTTCCCGATGTGAGGGATTGAGCATGGTTTTAGTGCTCGGATTGTGATTTGTTAAATCGCGTGTGACGATTTTGGTTGTTAGAGGTGATTCATTGGGAAGAGTTGCCTAGGAAAGTTGGATTGGGACGTATGTTTGAGGACCGTGGAGTGTGGTCCGTTTGGTTAAGTGACGAGGATCACGAGGACGTGATCGAGTTTAAGTGGGGGAGAGTTGTAAGACCCGAATATTTATCTTGTATACTTGTGTATTATGGTGTTCAAGGGTGTGGGTTTTATTGTATATAAATTAAAATAGAAAAAAGAAACTGTTTCAGTAGGGTCGCGCGCCGCGCTGGTTTGGGGCGCGCCGCGCCATTTGGCGCTGACAGAATCCTTTGTTTTAAATTGGTTTAAATGAAGGGTATTTGGGTAATTTCACTTGGGGCCGGATTTGTGAGCCACATTAGCTGGTTTGGATCAGTTTTGGATCATTTTCACATCCATTCATCACTCCCAACTATCTAGAGAGAGAGAGAGAGATTCTAGAGAGAGATTTAGGGTTTTGGTGAAGAAGGAGGCCGAATTGATCAAAAGCTCGAGTTCTAAAGTTGTTCCTTTCGTTCCTAGCTACGTTGTGGTGGTATTGGTAAGCTCAAACTCAGAATTTCATCTATTTAATTTGATATTCAAGTTAGGGTTTGAGTTAGTTTGATGAAAAACCCTTTTAGATGATGAAATGGGTTTAGTGATGCTAGTAATTGGGTTTATTGTTAATTGTTGGTGGATTTTGGGTTGGTGAACTAATTGGCCATGTTTAGGACTTGAAATTGAGTTTAATCACTTAAGTTAGTGATTATGGAAGTATTGAAACCCATTTGAGGTTATTTGGTTGACTAATTGTGACTTTGGGTCAAATTAGGGTTTGGTGGTGATTATGACCCATTTGGCGATTTAATGAGGTTTATAAACTTGAAATGGATTAAGTTGAAGTATAAAACCAAGTTAAATGTGTTTTGGTGTCAAAACTTGTAAATGGTGAGATTTTGACCTTATGGGTCAAAATTAGGGTTTAAGTGTCAAAATGGGTATGACACGTGTTTAACACTTGAGTTCGGGTTTAATTGGCGTATTAGGACCATTCTCACTTGTGTTAGTGATTATTGGTTAGTTTTGGGCACGGTTTGTGCTTGGAAGTGCATTTGGGTCGCAATTGCACTAAGTGACGAATTGGGTTGATTTGTAAATCCACTCTAAGTGTATTGTTGTAATTGTGATAATGGAATAGGTATTTTCCATTGGCGAGTTGCGGTTTACTTGGAAGCTTTCTTCAAGACTTCAAGGTGAGTGTTAATATCCTATATGCATATGTATGTGTAGGATGGGTGCGGGTCGGGTGAAGTGATTCTCGGCTATAGAGCTCACTTCACATATAGATGGATTTGATGGACTTTTGTATGAGTCCAATTGGCACGGTTGTGCGTTTTGGTTGACCATCTTTGGCGAAGTACGCGTTCGCGTGTACATTATCACACGTGGTTGTGATGTGGTTGATATAACCCCAATGGTGAAGGGTATAATATTGAGAAGTGAATCGCGTGTGTATTCGGATTCACGATGACGCGTGTGGTTTCGGTCATCTTATTGTATTGTGGAAATGAATCTCGTGTAGTTCGGATTCATGGTGACTCGTGTAGTTCGGTCATCTTATTGAGGTAGTAATCTCGTGTGGTTTCGGATTACTAAGGCTCGTGTAGTTCGGCCAACCTCGATGTTGTGAAGATAGTAATCTCGTGTGGTTTCGGATTACTAAGGCTCGTGTAGTTCGGCCAATCTTCATTGTGGTATTTGGTTCTCGGTATTGGGTTAAGGTGTTAACCTTGTTCGATTATATTGTTATATATTAATGTATTGTTGTGTTGTAGCTAACCCTCCGGGTGTAGCTATTTGGCGTTGTTCACATCGTCGTTGGTGAACTTATATTGTTGTTGTATCTTTAGCTCGTTGCTTAGAGATCGTACGGTATGCTTAGTGTAGTGCCTTATATGGATGCCTCGGTATGCGGTATTTGTTATTTTTGTGGCGTGTCCATTTTATACATATATATGTATGTAGTATATTATCATTCACTAAGCGTTAGCTTACCCTCTCGTTGTTGACTCTTTTTATAGATTGCATGCGGATGGTGGCTCGGGTAAGCGCGAGGATTAGAGGACTTGCGTAGTTTGCGTAGAAGGCTTGCTTTTGGATTTATTAGGATTGGGTAGCGTATCCCCAATCGCCATGCTCGGCTTTGTTTTGTATTAAAAGTCTTATGGTCGAAAATTGTATTTTGGTACTTAAGGGGTAATTTGGGTCAATGTGGGCCCCGCTTCGTAAACAAAATTTTATTAATGGAACGCGCTAGTTTTCATATATTGAACATGCGGTTAAAAGCGTTTTGTCTAAATACGTCGGGAACTAGTCAAACATTTTCGCATTTAAAGACTTTCCGGACAGTCAGGTTTGGCGCGCCGCGCGGCCTATATGGCGCGCCGTGCCAGGTGGCAGTTCAGCAATTTTTTTTTTTATTTTGTATTTTCACGTGGTTTGTTCGCGGGTTGGTTTGGGTTGTTACAATTAACATGATATTATGATAAATAAGTATCTCATTAGGTATTTTAACAGTGAGTTATATACATAAAATTGTGTTTATTAAATTAAGAAACTCGAAACGATATATATATATATATATATATATATATATATATATATATATATATATATATATATATATATATATATATATATATATATATATATATATATAACGATTATCATTATAACAACGTCTTACTAATTACATATGAATCATATTAAGATATTGTTACACTATGTTTAATCATGATAAATGATAAGTAAACATTTCATTATGAATATTAACAATGAACTACATATGTAAAACAAGACTACTAACTTAAGAATTTCGAAACGAGACATATATGTAACGATTATCGTTGTAACAACATTTAACTGTATATATATCATACTAAGATATATTAATATATCATAATATCATGATAATGTAATAATTTAACATCTATTTAGATATAATAAACAATGGGTTAACAACATTTAACAAGATCGTTAACCTAAAGGTTTCAAAACAACATTTACATGTAACGACTAACGATGACTTAACGACTCAGTTAAAATGTATATACATGTAGTGTTTTAATATGTATTCATACACTTTTGAAAGACTTTAAGACACTTATCAAAATACTTCTACTTAACAAAAATGCTTACAATTACATCCTCGTTCAGTTTCATCAACAATTCTACTAGTATGCACCCGTATTCGTACTCGTACAATACACAGCTTCTAAATGTATGTACTATTGGTATACACACTCCAATGATCAGATCTTAGCAGCCCATGTGAGTCACATAACACATGTGGGAACCATCATTTGGCAACTAGCATAAAATATCTCATAAAATTACAAAAATATTAGCAATCATTCATGACTTATTTACATGAAAACAAAATTACATATCCTTTATATCTAATCCATATACCAACGACCAAAAACACCTACAAACACTTTCATTCTTCAATTTTCTTCATCTAATTGATCTCTCTCAAGTTCCATCTTCAAGTTCTAAGTGATCTTCATAAATTCTACAAGTTCTAGTTTCATAAAATCAAGAATACTTCCAAGTTTACTAGCTCACTTCCAATCTTGTAAAGTGATCATCCAACCTTAAGAAATCCTTGTTGTTTACAGTAAGATATCATTCTAAATCAAGGTAATACTTATATACAAACTTTAATTCAATTCCTATAACTATAACTATCTTAATTCGAGTGATAATCTTACTTGAACTTGTTTTCGTGTCATGATTCTACTTCAAGAACTTTCAAGCCATCCAAGATCCTTTGAAGCTAGATCATTTCTTGTCACTTCCAGTAGATTATAAATGCTCGGATACCAACTGAAATGTCCCGTTCATATTGATTATAAACGTTCCATATTAATTGATTTCGTCGCGAGGTTTTGACCTCTATATGAGACGTTTTTCAAAGACTGCATTCATTTTTAAAACAACCATAACCTATATTTTATCGATAAAGATTTAAAAAGAATTACGTAGATTATCAAATAATGATAATCTAAAATATACCGTTTACACACGACCATTACATAATGGTTTACAATAAGAATATATTACATCAAAAATAAGTTTCTTGAATGCAGTTTTTACATAATATCATACAAGCATGGACTCTAAATCTTGTCCTTATTTTAGTATGCAATAGCGGAAGCTCTTAATAATCACCTGAGAATAAACATGCTTAAAACGTCAACAAAAATGTTGGTGAGTTATAGGTTTAACCTATATATTATCAAATCATAATAATAGACCACAAGATTTCATATTTCAATATATATCCCATACATAGAGATAAAATTCATTCATATGGTGAACACCTGGTAACCGACATTAACAAGATGCATATAAGAATATCCCCTATCATTCCGAGAAATCCTTCGGACATGATAAAAATGAATTCGAAGTACTAAAGCATCCGGTACTTTGGACGGGGTTCGTTAGGCCCAATAGATCTATCTTTAGGATTCACGTCAATTAGTAGATCGGTTTACTAATTCTTAGGCTACCAAGCAAAAGGGGCATATTCGTCTTCGATCATTCACCCATATAATGTAGTTTCAATTACTTGTGTCTATTTCGTAAAACATTTATAAAACTGCATGTATTCTCATCCCAAAATATTAGATTTTAAAAGTGGGACTATAACTCACTTTTACAGATTTTTACTTCATCGGGAAGTAAACATTTCATTATGAATATTAACAATGAACTACATATGTAAAACAAGACTACTAACTTAAGAATTTCGAAACGAGACATATATGTAACGATTATCGTTGTAACAACATTTAACTGTATATATATCATACTAAGATATATTAATATATCATAATATCATGATAATGTAATAATTTAACATCTATTTAGATATAATAAACAATGGGTTAACAACATTTAACAAGATCGTTAACCTAAAGGTTTCAAAACAACATTTACATGTAACGACTAACGATGACTTAACGACTCAGTTAAAATGTATATACATGTAGTGTTTTAATATGTATTCATACACTTTTGAAAGACTTTAAGACACTTATCAAAATACTTCTACTTAACAAAAATGCTTACAATTACATCCTCGTTCAGTTTCATCAACAATTCTACTAGTATGCACCCGTATTCGTACTCGTACAATACACAGCTTCTAAATGTATGTACTATTGGTATACACACTCCAATGATCAGATCTTAGCAGCCCATGTGAGTCACATAACACATGTGGGAACCATCATTTGGCAACTAGCATAAAATATCTCATAAAATTACAAAAATATTAGCAATCATTCATGACTTATTTACATGAAAACAAAATTACATATCCTTTATATCTAATCCATATACCAACGACCAAAAACACCTACAAACACTTTCATTCTTCAATTTTCTTCATCTAATTGATCTCTCTCAAGTTCCATCTTCAAGTTCTAAGTGATCTTCATAAATTCTACAAGTTCTAGTTTCATAAAATCAAGAATACTTCCAAGTTTACTAGCTCACTTCCAATCTTGTAAAGTGATCATCCAACCTTAAGAAATCCTTGTTGTTTACAGTAAGATATCATTCTAAATCAAGGTAATACTTATATACAAACTTTAATTCAATTCCTATAACTATAACTATCTTAATTCGAGTGATAATCTTACTTGAACTTGTTTTCGTGTCATGATTCTACTTCAAGAACTTTCAAGCCATCCAAGATCCTTTGAAGCTAGATCATTTCTTGTCACTTCCAGTAGATTATAAATGCTCGGATACCAACTGAAATGTCCCGTTCATATTGATTATAAACGTTCCATATTAATTGATTTCGTCGCGAGGTTTTGACCTCTATATGAGACGTTTTTCAAAGACTGCATTCATTTTTAAAACAACCATAACCTATATTTTATCGATAAAGATTTAAAAAGAATTACGTAGATTATCAAATAATGATAATCTAAAATATACCGTTTACACACGACCATTACATAATGGTTTACAATAAGAATATATTACATCAAAAATAAGTTTCTTGAATGCAGTTTTTACATAATATCATACAAGCATGGACTCTAAATCTTGTCCTTATTTTAGTATGCAATAGCGGAAGCTCTTAATAATCACCTGAGAATAAACATGCTTAAAACGTCAACAAAAATGTTGGTGAGTTATAGGTTTAACCTATATATTATCAAATCATAATAATAGACCACAAGATTTCATATTTCAATATATATCCCATACATAGAGATAAAATTCATTCATATGGTGAACACCTGGTAACCGACATTAACAAGATGCATATAAGAATATCCCCTATCATTCCGAGAAATCCTTCGGACATGATAAAAATGAATTCGAAGTACTAAAGCATCCGGTACTTTGGACGGGGTTCGTTAGGCCCAATAGATCTATCTTTAGGATTCACGTCAATTAGTAGATCGGTTTACTAATTCTTAGGCTACCAAGCAAAAGGGGCATATTCGTCTTCGATCATTCACCCATATAATGTAGTTTCAATTACTTGTGTCTATTTCGTAAAACATTTATAAAACTGCATGTATTCTCATCCCAAAATATTAGATTTTAAAAGTGGGACTATAACTCACTTTCACAGATTTTTACTTCATCGGGAAGTAAGACTTGGCCACTGGTCGATTCACGAACCTATAACAAATATGTACATATATATCAAAGTATGTTCAAAATATATTTACAACACTTTTAATACATTTTGATGTTTTAAGTTTATTAAGTCAGCTGTCCTCGTTAGTAACCTACAACTAGTTGTCCACAGTTAGATGTACAGAAATAAATCGATATATATTATCTTGAATCAATCCACGACCAAGTTTATACACGTCTCAGGCTAGATCACAACTCAAAGTATATATATTTTTGGAATCAACCTCAACCCTGTATAGCTAACTCCAACATTACTGCATATAGAGTGTCTATGGTTGTTCCAAATAATATATATATACATCGGTCGATATGATATGTCAAAACATTTGCATACGTGTCTATGGTATCTTAAGAATACATAATATATTAGAATACATGTATAATACAATATAATTTAGCTAGGATATGATTTGTATAGAATTGTTAATATTTCCCGTAGCTACAAAAATCAAAAAATATCCAATCTTGTTTTACCCATAACTTCTTCATTTTAAATCCATTTTTAGTGAATCAAATTGCTATGGTTTCATATTGAACTCTATTTTATGAATCTAAACAGAAAAAGTATAGGTTTGTAGTAGGAAATATAAGTTACAAGTCATTTTTGTAAGAGGTAGTCATTTCAGTCGAAAGAACGACGTCTTGATGACCATTTTGAAAAACATACTTCCACTTTGAGTTTAACCATGATTTTTGGATATAGTTTCATGTTCATAAGAAAAATAATTTTCCCAGAAGAACAACTTTTAAATCAAAGTTTATCATAGTTTTTAATTATCAAACCCAAAACAGCCCGCAGTGTTACTACGACGGCGTATGTCCGGTTTTACGGTGTTTTTCGTGTTTCCAGGTTTTAAATCATTAAGTTAGAATATAATATAGATATAGAACATGTGTTTAGTTGATTTTAAAAGTCAAGTTAGAAGGATTAACTTTTGTTTGCGAACAAGTTTAGAATTAACTAAAATATGTTCTAGTGATTTCAAGTTTAAACCTTCGAATAAGATTGCTTTATATGTACGAATCGAATGATGTTATGAACATCATTACTACCTCAAGCTTTCTGTATAAAGTTACTGGAAATGAGAAAAATGGATCTAGCTTCAAAGGATCCTTGGATGGCTTGAAAGTTCTTGAAGCAGAATCATGACACGAAAACAGTTCAAGTAAGATTTTCACTCGAAATAAGATTGTTATAGTTGTATAAATTGAATCAAAGTTTGAATATGAATATTACCTTGTATTAGAAAGATATCTTACTATAAATAAGAAAGATTTCTTGAGGTTGGATGATCACTCTACAAGATTGGAAGTAAGCTAGCAAACTTGGAAGTATTCATGATTTTATGAAACTAGAACTTGTAGAATTTATGAAGAACACTTAGAACTTGAAGATAGAACTTGAGAGAGATCAATTAGATGAAGAAAATTGAAGAATAAAA
Organism: Rutidosis leptorrhynchoides; assembly: GCF_046630445.1. NCBI lineage: Eukaryota > Viridiplantae > Streptophyta > Magnoliopsida > Asterales > Asteraceae > Rutidosis > Rutidosis leptorrhynchoides. The sequence goes on from NC_092334.1 coordinate 227,616,768, forward strand.
GTGTTTGTAGGTGTTTTTGTTCGTTGGTGTATGGATTAGATATAAAGGATATGTAATTTTGTTTTCATGTAAATAAGTCATGAATGATTACTCATATTTTTGTAATTTTATGAGATATTTCATGCTAGTTGCCAAATGATGGTTCCCACATGTGTTATGTGACTCACATGGGCTACTAAGAGCTGATCATTGGAGTGTATATACCAATAGTACATACATCTAAAAGCTGTGTATTGTACGAGTACGAATACGGGTGCATACGAGTAGAATTGTTGATGAAACTGAATGAGGATGTAATTGTAAGCATTTTTGTTAAGTAGAAGTATTTTGATAAGTGTCTTGAAGTCTTTCAAAAGTGTATGAATACATATTAAAACACTACATGTATATACATTTTAACTGAGTCGTTAAGTCATCGTTAGTCGTTACATGTAAATGTTGATTTGAAACCTTTAAGTTAACGATCTTGTTAAATGTTGTTAACTCAATGTTTATTATATCTAATGAGATGTTAAATTATTATATTATAATGATATTATGATATATTAATATATCTTAATATGATATATATACATTTAAATGTCGTTACAACGATAATCGTTACATATATGTCTCGTTTCAAAATCATTAAGTTAGTAGTCTTGTTTTTACATATGTAGTTCATTGTTAATATACTTAAAGATATGTATACTTATCATAATATCATGTTAACTATATATATATATCCATATATATATATATATATATATATGTCATCATATAGTTTTTACAAGTTTTTAACGTTCGTGAATCACCGGTCAGCTTGGGTGGTCAATTGTCTATATGAAACCTATTTCAATTAATCAAGTCTTAACAAGTTTGATTACTTAACATGTTGGAAACACTTAATCATGTAAATAACAATTTCATTATATATATATATATATAAACATGGAAAAGTTCGGGTCACTACAGTACCTACCCGTTAAATAAATTTCGTCCCAAAATTTTAAGAAGTTGGAGGTGTTGACGTATCTTCTGGAAATAAATGCGGGTATTTCTTCTTCATCTGATTTCTCATTCCCAGGTGAACTCGGGTCCTCTACGAGCATTCCATCGAACCTTAACAATTGGTATCTTGTTTTGCTTAAGTCTTTTAACCTCACGATCCATTATTTCGACGGGTTCTTCGATGAATTGAAATTTTTCGTTGATTTGGATTTCATCTAATGGAATAGTGAGATCTTCTTTAGCAAAACATTTCTTCAAATTAGAGACGTGGAAAGTGTTATGTACAGCCACGAGTTGTTGAGGTAACTCAAGTCGGTAAGCTACTGGTCTGACAAGATCAATAATCTTGAATGGTCCAATATACCTTGGATTTAATTTCCCTCGTTTACCAAATCGAACAACGCCTTTCCAAGGTGTAACTTTAAGCATGACCATCTCTCCAATTTCAAATTCTATACCTTTTCTTTTAATGTCAGCGTAGCTCTTTTGTCGACTTTGGGCGGTTTTCAACCGTTGTTGAATTTGGATGATCTTCTCGGTAGTTTCTTGTATTATCTCCGGACCCTTAATCTGTCTTTCCCCCACTGCACTCCAACAAATCGGAGACCTGCACTTTCTACCATTAAGTGCTTCAAACGGCGCCATCTCAATGCTTGAATGGTAGCTGTTGTTGTAGGAAAATTCTGCTAACGGTAGATGTCGATCCCAACTGTTTCCGAAATCAATAACACATGCTCGTAGCATGTCTTCAAGCGTTTGTATCGTCCTTTCGCTCTGCCCATCAGTTTGTGGATGATAGGCAGTACTCATGTCTAGACGAGTTCCTAATGCTTGATGTAATGTCTGCTAGAATCTTGAAATAAATCTGTCATCCCTATCAGAGATAATAGAGACTGGTATTCCATGTCTGGAGACGACTTCCTTCAAATACAGTCGTGCTAACTTCTCCATCTTGTCATCTTCTCTTATTGGCAGGAAGTGTGCTGATTTGGTGAGACGATCAACTATTAACCAAATAGTATCAAAACCACTTGCAGTCCTTGGCAATTTAGTGATGAAATCCATGATAATGTTTTCCCATTTCCATTCCGGGATTTCAGGTTGTTGAAGTAGACCTGATGGTTTCTGATGCTCAGCTTTGACCTTAGAACACGTCAAACATTCTCCTACGTATTTAGCAACATCGGCTTTCATACCCGGCCACCAAAAATGTTTCTTGAGATCCTTGTACATCTTCCCCGTTCCAGGATGTATTGAGTATCTGGTTTTATGAGCTTCTCTAAGTACCATTTCTCTCATATCTCCAAATTTTGGTATCCAAATCCTTTCAGCCCTATACCGGGTTCCGTCTTCCCGAATATTAAGATGCTTCTCCGATCCTTTGGGCATTTCATCCTTTAAATTTCCCTCTTTTAAAACTCCTTGTTGCGCCTCCTTTATTTGAGTAGTAAGGTTATTGTGAATCATTATATTCATAGATTTTACTCGAATGGGTTCTCTGTCCTTCCTGCTCAAGGAGTCGGCTACCACATTTGCCTTCCCCGGGTGGTAACGAATCTCAAAGTCGTAATCATTCAACAATTCAATCCACCTACGCTGCCTCATATTCAGTTGTTTCTGCTTAAATATGTGTTGAAGACTTTTGTGGTCGGTATATATAATACTTTTGACCCCATATAAGTAGTGCCTCCAAGTCTTTAATGCAAAAACAACCACGCCTAATTCCAAATCATGCGTCGTATAATTTTGTTCGTGAATCTTCAATTGTCAAGACGCATAAGCAATTACTTTCGTTCGTTGCATTAATACACAACAGAGACCTTGCTTTGAGGCATCACAATATATCACAATATCATCATTCCCTTCAGGTAATGACAATATAGGTTCCGTAGTTTACTTTTTCTTCAATAACTGAAACGCTTTCTCTTGTTCATCCTTCCATTCAAATTTCTTCCCTTTATGCGTTAATGAAGTCAAGGGTTTTGCTATTCTGGAAAAGTCTTGGATGAACCTTCTGTAGTAACCAGCTAATCCTAAAAACTGGTGTATGTGTTTCGGAGTTTTTGGGGTTTCCCACTTTTCAACGGTTTCAATCTTTGCTGGATCCACCTGAATACCTTCTTTGTTCACTATGTGACCGAGGAATTGAACTTCTTTCAACCAAAATGCACACTTTGAAAACTTAGCGTACAGTTTTTCTTTCCTTAACAACTCTAGCACTTTTCTCAAATGTTCTTCGTGCTCTTGATCTTTCTTCGAGTAAATAAGTATGTCATCGATGAAAACAATGACAAACTTGTCAAGATATGGCCCACACACTCGGTTCATGAGGTCCATGAACACAGCTGGTGCGTTAGTCAATCCAAATGGCATAACCATAAACTCGTAATGACCGTAACGCGTCCTAAAAGCAGTATTTGGAATATCATCCTCCTTCACCCGCATTTGATGATATCCAGAATGTAAATCGATCTTCGAATAAACAGAAGAGCGTTGTAGTTGATCAAATAAGTCATCGTTTCTCAGTAGTGGGTAGCGGTTCTTGATGGTAAGTTTGTTCAACTCTCGATAGTCGATACACAATCTGAATGTACCATCTTTCTTCTTGACAAACAAAACAGGAGCTCCCCACGGTGACGTGCTTGGTCGAATGAAACCACGCTCTAAAAGTTCTTGTAATTGGCTCTGAAGTTCCTTCATTTCGCTAGGTGTGAGTCTGTATGGAGCAGGAGCTATTGGTGCAGCTCCCGGTACAAGGTCTATTTGAAATTCAACGGATCGGTGTGGAGGTAGTCCCGGTAATTCTTTCAGAAATACATCGGGAAATTCTTTTGCGACGGGAATATCATGGATGTTCTTTTCTTCGGAATTGACTTTCTCGACGTGTGCTAGCGCAACATAGCAACCTTTTCTTATTAGTTTTTGTGCCTTCAGGTTACTAATAAGATTTAACTTTGCGTTGCTCTTTTCTCCGTACACCATTAAGGGTTTTCCTTTTTCTCGTATAATGCGAATTGCATTTTTGTAACAAACGATCTCTGCTTTCACTTCTTTCAACCAGTCCATACCGATTATCACATCAAAACTCCCTAACTCTACTGGTATCAAGTTAATCTTAAATGTTTTGCTAACCAGTTTAATTTCTCGATTCCGACATATATTATCTGCTGAAATTAATTTACCATTTGCTAATTCGAGTAAAAATTTACTATCCAAAGGCGTCAATGGGCAACTTAATTTAGCACAAAATTCTCTACTCATATAGCTTCTATCCGCACCCGAATCAAATAAAACATAAGCAGATTTATCGTCAATAAGAAACGTACCCGTAACAAGATCCGGGTCTTCCTGTGCTTCTACCGCATTAATATTGAAAACTCTTCCACGACCATACCCATTAGTATTCCCCTGATTCGGGCAATTTCTAATAATGTGGCCCGGTTTTCCACATTTATAACAAACAGCGTTGGTATTACTTGCTTCGACACTATTCATTTCGGCATTACTTGTTCCGGCATTATTTGCTCCCTTAGTTCTGTTAAACTTTCGTCCGTAGACCTCACACTTTGTCCCGCTACGACCATTTCTTTTACACCTGTTTCAAAATGTCGTGCAAAACCCCTGGTGATTTTCTTCACACCTATGACATGGCTGTTTTTGGTTTTTGTTGCCATTGTTGTTATTGAGGTTGTTGTTGGGATTGTTATTGTTGTTGAAACGGTTGTTGTAGTTGTTGTTGTTGGGATGTTTGTTGTAGTTATTGTTAGGATTGCGGTTATTGTTGCGATTGTTGTTGCGGTTGTTGGGATAGTTGTTGCGATTGTGGTTGTAATTATTATTGTTGTTGTACTGGTGACTCTTGTCACTGTTTTCCTCCCACTTCCTCTTGAGTTGTTTCGTGTTGGCTTCTTCGGCTGCCTGCTCTTTAATTCTTCCCTCAATCTGATTTATGAGTTTATGAGCCATTTGACTTGCCTTCTTTATAGAAGCGGGCTCATGTGAACTTACATCTTCTTGAATCCTTACTGGTAACCCTTTTACAAATGCGTCGATCTTCTCTTCTTCATCTTCGAATGCTCCCGGGCACAATAGGCACAACTCTGTGAATCGTCGTTTATATGTGGTAACGTCGAACCCTTGTGTTCGTAACTCTCTAAGTTCTGCCTTGAGTTTATTGACTTCGTTTCTAGGATGGTACTACTCGTTCATCAATTGCTTGAATGCCGACCACGGTAGTGCGTAAGCAGCATTTTGTCCTACCTGTTCAAGATAGGTGTTCCACCACGTTAACGCAGTACCTGTGAAGGTATGTGTAGCGTACTTAACTTTTTCCTCTTCAGTACACTTACTTATGGCAAACACCGATTTGACTTTCTCTGTCCACCGTTTCAATCCAATTGGTCCTTCGGTTCCATCAAATTCTAAAGGTTTGCAGGCAGTGAATTCTTTGTAGGTGCATCCTACACGATTTCTTGCACCGTTAGCTGCATTGCTAAATTCAGAGTTATTGTTGGAATGTAGCACAGCCTGTACTGCGGCTATATTTGCAGTAAGAAAGGTACGAAATTTCTCTTCGCTCATATTCATGGTTTGTTGAGTCGTCGGTGCCATTTCCTTCAAAATAGCCAACTGAATCGAGTTAATCATACAGAATATTAAGAGTAGTCAATAGTATTTCGTAGTATAATATGAACTCATTTATAAAAGTTTTTTCCTTTATAATAGCGTTTTATAAGTTTAAATTCGGGTACTACCTACCCGTTAAGTTCATACTTAGTAGCTAATATACAATTCAACTACTACAATTCCATATGAAAAACTGATTATAATAATATATCACATACAAATATTCTTCAAAATTACAACTTCGCTATATTACATATAACATGAAATATAGTACACTTTGATACAGGACAGTTTTGAAGATAAACCTAGTTAATACGCAAGTTGTTCAACAAAGGAAATAACACTTTGATACAGGACAGTTTTGAAGATAAACCTAGTTAATACGCAAGTTGTTCAACAAAGGAAATAAAGACACGCAATTCATAAGTCCAGAAGCAAGTCATGCATTCTGGTTTTACTAAGACGACTTCCCATCCCTGGTCTTGTGGAAAATAACCGTTATGACCATTGGCTAGGAAGCATGTTGTAATGTCGTCAAAAGGACGAGGGTTTCGTAATGTCCAACAGCCCCGTAATAATCTAAAAACCTTGTTTCTCACCCCAACTACTGAATCCATCACTTGTGGGAAGGTTTTATTTAAAAGTTGCAATCCGATGTTCTTTTTCTCACTTTGGTAAGAAGCGAACATCACTAACTCGTAAGCATAACATGCTTCTTTATGTTGCATGTTAGAAGCTCTTTCTAATTCACGAAATCCTATGTTGGGATATGTTGAGTCAAAATAGGTTCTTAACCCGTAGCGTAAAATTGCATTTGGGTTCCCCGCATTTAAAGCTTTAAAGAAAACACGGCGTAACTTACGGTCTCCCCAATGTGATATACCCCACCTATCAAAGGAAAGCCTTTTATAAACTAAGCCATTTCCAGAAAGTCTTTCAAATGTTTGACAAGTTAATTTCGCCATAACTAAATGTGCTGATGAATTCGGACCGACTCTAGACAAGATTTCCTCAATCATATCCTCTGGTAGGTCTTCTAAAATATTCGGTTGTCTACCCTTAACATCCATTTTGTTTTTATACTGTAAAATAGACAAGGATTAGATTCGTAAAAGATAATTAACAAACAATACAAGCAATTTTTACATAGAACATAAAAGTACAAGCATACTACAATACATATAATACACAACATGATTACAACCCTCTAATCTGAATCGCTGGTTTCTTCTTCTTCGAACGTGGTTCGTTTTCCTAATTTTCTAGGAATATATGATGTTTCTCTAATAAGAGCCATCGTTTTCCATAATGGTTTAGAAAAACCTGGTGGTTTAGAGGTTCCCGGGTCATTGTTACATTTTAGGAAATACGGATTTTATCGATACATATAAAGTTCATCGGGGTTGGAATCGGGTTTCTCTATTTTTATACCTTTTCCCTTATTATTTTCTTTCGCTTTATTAAATTGGGTCGAGGTAATTTCTATAACATCATCGGAATCCTCATCGGGATCCGATTCATCGGAAAATTGGTAATTCTCCCAATATTTTGCTTCCTCGGCGGAAACACCATTGACCATTATTAACTTTTGTCCGTTGGTTGAGGATTTTCTTTTATTTAATCGATTTACTTTAGGTATCAATATTTCTTCCTTCGGAACCTCTTCTTCTTCTGGTTCCTCCTCTTCCGATTCCTCCTCTTATGGTTCCTCTTCTTCCGGTTACTCCTCTTCCGGTTCCTCTTCGGGAATTTGTGAATCTTCCCAAAATATATTTGATTCTTCATTATTATTAGGTGAATCAATGGGATTTGTACTAGAGGTAGACATCTATCACACAATATCAAACACGTTAAGAGATTAATATATCACATAATATTTACATGTTAATAATATATAGTTTCCAACAACAAAAATGTTAAGCAATCGTTTTTGAAGAAAAATACGGTCGAAGTCCAGACTCACTAATGCATCCTAACAAACTCGGTAAGACACACTAACACAATTTTCTGGTTCTCTAAGACCAACGCTCAGATACCAACTGAAATGTCCCGTTCATATTGATTATAAACGTTCCATATTAATTGATTTCGTCGCGAGGTTTTGACCTCTATATGAGACGTTTTTCAAAGATTGCATTCATTTTTAAAACAACCATAACCTGTATTTTATCGATAAAGGTATAAAAAGCATTACGTAGATTATTAAATAATGATAAACTAAAATGTACCGTTTACACACGACCATTACATAATGGTTTAGAATCAGAATATATTACATCAAAAATAAGTTTCTTGAATGCAGTTTTTACATAATATCATACAAGCATGGACTCCAAATCTTGTCCTTATTTTAGTATGCAACAGCGGAAGCTGTTAATAATCACCTGAGAATAAACATGCTTAAAACGTCAACAAAAATGTTGGTGAGTTATAGGTTTAACCTATATATTATCAAATCATAATAATAGACCACAAGATTTCATATTTCAATATATATCCCATACATAGAGATAAAATTCATTCATATGGTGAACACCTGGTAACCGACATTAACAAGATTCATATAAGAATATCCCCTATCATTCCGGGAAATCCTTCGGACATGATAAAAATTAATTCGAAGTACTAAAGCATCCGGTACTTTGGATGGGGTTCGTTAGGCCCAATAGATCTATCTTTAGGATTCACGTCAATTAGTAGATCGGTTTACTAATTCTTAGGCTACCAAACAAAAGGGGCATATTCGGCTTTGATCATTCACCCATATAATGTAGTTTCAATTACTTGTGTCTATTTCGTAAAACATTTATAAAACTGCATGTATTCTCATCCCAAAATATTATATTTTAAAAGTGGGACTATAACTCACTTTCACAGATTTTTACTTCATCGGGAAGTAAGACTTGGCCACTGGTCGATTCACGAACCTATAACAAATATGTACATATATATCAAAGTATGTTCAAAATATATTTACAACACTTTTAATACATTTTGATGTTTTAAGTTTATTAAGTCAGCTGTCCTCGTTAGTAACCTACAACTAGTTGTCTACAGTTAGATGTACAGAAATAGATCGATATATATTATCTTGAATCAATCCACGACCCAGTGTATACACGTCTCAGGCTAGATCACAACTCAAAGTATATATATTTTTGGAATCAACCTCAACCCTGTATAGCTAACTCCAACATTACTGCATATAGAGTGTCTATGGTTGTTCCAAATAATATATATACATGGGTCGATATGATATGTCAAAACATTTGCATACGTGTCTATGGTATCTCAAGATTACATAATATATTAGAATACATGTATAATATAATATAAGTTAGCTAGGATATAATTTGTATAGAATTGTTAATATTTCCCGTAGCTACAAAAATCAAAAAATATCCAATCTTGTTTTACCCATAACTTCTTCATTTTAAATCCGTTTTGAGTGAATAAAATTGATATGGTTTCATATTGAACTCTATTTTATGAATCTAAACAGAAAAAGTATAGGTTTATAGTCAGAAATATAAGTTACAAGTCGTTTTTGTAAGAGGTAGTCATTTCAGTCGAAAGAACGACGTCTTAATGACCATTTTGAAAAACATACTTCCACTTTGAGTTTAACCATGATATTTGGATATAGTTTCATGTTCATAAGAAAAATCATTTTCCCAGAAGAACAACTTTTAAATCTAAGTTTATCATAGTTTTTAATTATCAAACCCAAAACAGCCCGCGGTGTTACTACGACGGCGTATGTCCGGTTTTACGGTGTTTTTAGTGTTTTCAGGTTTTAAATCATTAAGTTAGCATATCATTAGATATAGAACATGTGTTTAGTTGATTTTAAAAGTCAAGTTAGAAAGATTAACTTTTGTTTGCGAACAAGTTTAGAATTAACTAAACTATGTTCTAGTGATTTCAAGTTTAAACCTTCGAATAAGATAGCTTTATATGTATGAATCGAGTGATGTTATGAACATCATTACTACCTCAAATTTTCTGGATAAAGTTACTGGAAATGATAAAAATTGATCTAGCTTCAAAGAATCCTTGGATGGCTTGAAAGTTCTTGAAGCAGAATCATGACACGAAAACAGTTCAAGTAAGATTTTCACTCGAAATAAGATTGTTATAGTTGTAGAAATTGAATCAAAGTTTGAATATGAATATTACCTTGTATTAGAAATATATCTTACGGTGAATAAGAAAGATTATATATATATATATATATATATATATATATATATATATATATATATATATATATATATATATATATATATATATATATATATATATATATTTCTTGAGGTTGGATGATCACTCTACAAGATTGGAAGTAAGCTAGCAAACTTGGAAGTATTCTTGATTTTATGAAACTAGAACTTGTAGAATTTATGAAGAACACTTAGAACTTAAAGATAGAACTTGAGAGAGATCAATTAGATGAAAAAAATTAAAGAATGAAAGTGTTTGTAGGTGTTTTTGGTCGTTGGTGTATGGATTAGATATAAAGGATATGTAATTTTGTTTTCATGTAAATAAGTCATGAATGATTACTCATATTTTTGTAATTTTATGAGATATTTCATGCTAGTTTCCAACTGATGGTTCCCACATGTGTTAGGTGACTCACATGGGCTGCTAAGAGCTGATCATTGGAGTGTATATACCAATAGTACATACATCTAAAAGCTGTGTATTGTACGAGTACGAATACGGGTGCATACGAGTAGAATTGTTGATGAAACTGAACGAGGATGTAATTGTAAGCATTTTTTTAAGTAGAAGTATTTTGATAAGTGTCTTGAAGTCATTCAAAAGTGTATGAATACATATTAAAACACTACATGTATATACATTTTAACTGAGTCGTTAAGTCATCGTTAGTCGTTACATGTAAATGTTGATTTGAAACCTTTAAGTTAACGATCTTGTTAAATGTTTTTAATTCAATGTTTATTATATCTAATGAGATGTTAAATTATTATATTATCATGATATATTAATAAATCTTAATATGATATATATACATTTAAATGTCGTTACAATGATAATCGTTACATATATGTCTCGTTTCAAAATCATTAAGTTAGTAGTCTTGTTTTTACATATGTAGTTCATTGTTAATATACTTAATGATATGTATACTTATCATAATATCATGTTAACTATATATATATCCATATATATGTCATCATATAGTTTTTACAAGTTTTTAAAGTTCGTGAATCACCGGTCAACTTGGGTGGTCAATTGTCTATATGAAACCTATTTCAATTAATCAAGTCTTAACAAGTTTGATTGCTTAACATGTTGGAAACACTTAATCATGTAAATAACAATTTCATTTAATATATATATATATATATAAACATGGAAAAGTTCGGGTCACTACATATATACATATTTGTTATAGGTTCGTGAATCGACCAGTGGCCAAGCCTTACTTCCCGATGAAGTAAAAATCTGTGAAAGTGAGTTCTAGTCCCACTTTTAAAATCTAATATTTTGGGATGAGAATACATGCAGTTTTATAAATGTTTTACGAAATAGACACAAGTAATTGAAACTACATTATATGGTTGAATGATCAAAGCCGAATATGCCCCTTTTGCTTGGTAACCTAAGAATTAGTAAACCGATCTACTAAGTGATGCGAATCCTAAAGATAGATCTATTGGGCCTAACGAACCCCATCCAAAGTACCAGATGCTTTAGTACTTTGAATTCGTTTATATCATGTCCGAAGGATTTCCCGGAATGATAGGGGATATTCTTATATGCATCTTGTTAATGTCGGTTACCAGGTATTCACCATATAAATGAATTTTATCTCTATGTATGGGATGTATATTGAAATATGAAATCTTGTGGTTTATTGTTATGATTTGATAATATATAGGTTAAACCTATAACTCACCAACATTTTTGTTGACGTTTAAAGCATGTTTATTCTCAGGTGATTATTAAGAGCTTCCACTATTGCATACTAAAATAAGGACAAGATTTAGAGTCCACGCATGTATGATATTATGTAAAAACTGCATTCAAGAAACTTATTTTTGATGTAACATATTCTTATTGTAAACCATTATGTAATGGTAGTGTGTAAACGGTATATTTTAGATTATCATTATTTGATAATCTACGTAATGCTTTTTAAACCTTTATCAATAAAATAAAGGTTATGGTTGTTTTAAAAATGAATGCAGTCTTTGAAAAACGTCTCATATAGAGGTCAAAATCTCCCGACGAAATCAATATGAATGGGACATTTCAGTTGGTATCCGAGCATTGGTCTTAGAGAACCATAAAATTGCATTAGTGTGTCTTACCGAGTTTGTTATGATGCATTAGTGAGTCTGGACTTCGACCGTGTTTTTCTTCAAAAACGATTGCTTAACATTTTTTTTGTTGGAAACTATATATTATTAACATGTAAATATTATGTGATATATTAATCTCTTAACGTGTTTGATATTGTGTGATAGATGTCTACCGCTAGTACAAATCCCATTAATTCACCTAATAATAATGAAGAGTCGAATATATTTTGGGAAGATTCACAAATTCCCGAAGAGGAACCGAAAGAGGAGGAACCGGAAGAGGAGGAACCGGAAGAAAAGGAACCCGAAGAGGAGGAATCGGAAGAGGAGGAACCAGAAGAAGAAGAGGTTTCAGAGGAATAAATATTGATACCTATAATAAATCGATTAAATAAAAGAAAATCCTCAACCAACGGACCAAAGTTAATAATGGTCAATGGTGTTTTCGCTGAGGAAGCAAAATATTGGGAAGATTACCAATTTTACGATGAATCGGATCCCGATGAGGATTCCGATGATGTTATAGAAATTACCTCGACCCAATTTAATAAAGTGAAAGAAAATAATAAGGGAAAATGTATAAAAATAGAGAAACCCGATTCCAACCCCGATGAACTTTATATGTATCGGCAACATCCGTATTTCCTAAAATGTAACAATGACCTGGGAACCTCTAAACCACCAGGTTTTTCTAAACCATTATGGAAAACGATGGCTAGTATTAGAGGAACACCATATATTCCTAGAAAATTAGGAAAACGAACCAAGTCCGAAGAAGAAGAAACCAGTGATTCAGAATAGAGGTTTATAATCATGTTGTGTATTATATGTATTGTAGTGTACTTGTACTTTTATGTTCTATGTAAAAATTGCTTGTATTGTTTGTTATTACGAATCTAATCCTTATCTATTTTACAGTATAAAAAAAATGGACATTAAGGGTAGACAACACAATATTTTAGAAGACCTACCAGAGGATATGATTGAGAAAATATTGTCTAGAGCCGGTCAGAATTCATCAGCACATTTAGTTATGGCAAAATTAACTTGTCAAACATTTGAAAGACTTTCCAGAAATGCCTTAATTTATAAAAGACTTTCCTTTGATAGGTGGGGTATATCACATTGGGGAGACCGTAAGTAATGCCGTGTTTACTTTAAAGCATTAAATGCGGGGAACCCAAATGCAATTTTACGCAATGGGTTAAGAACCTATTTTGACTCAACATATCCCAACATAGGATTTCGTGAATTAGAAAGAGCTTCTAACATGCAACATAAAGAAGCATGTTATGCTTACGGGTTAGTGATGTTCGCTTCTTATCAAAGTGAGAAAAAGAACCTCGGATTGCAACTTTTAAACAAAACCTTCCCACAAGTGACGGATTCAGTAGTTGGGGTGAGAAACAAGGTTTTTAGATTATTACGGGGCTGTTGGACATTACGAAACCCTCGTCCTTTTGACGACATTACAACATGCTGCCTAGCCAATGGTCATAATGGTTATTTTCCACAAGACCAAGGATGGGAAGTCGTCTTAGTAAAACCAGAATGCATGACTTGTTTCTGGACTTATGAATTACGTGTCTTTATTTCCTTTGCTGAACAACTTGCGTATTAACTAGATTTATCTTCAAAACTGTTCTGTATCATAGTGTACTATATTTCATGTTATATGTAATATAGCGAAGTTGTAAGTTTGAAGAATATTTGTATGTGATATATTATTATAATCAGTTTTTCATATGGAATTGTAGTAGTTGAATTGTATATTAGCTAGTAAGTATGAACTTAACGGGTAGGTAGTACCCGAATTTAAACTTATAAAATGCTAATATGAAGAAAAAGCTTTTATAAATGAGTTCATATTATGCTACGAAATACTATTGACTACTCTTAATATTCTGTATGATTAACTCAATTCAGTTGGTTATTTTGAAGGAAATGGCACCGACTACTTGACACACCATGAATATGAGCGAAGAGGAATTTCGTACCTTTCTTGCTGCAAACATAGCCGCAGTACAGGCTGCGCTACATACTAACAATAACTCTGAATCTAGCAATGCAGCTAACGGCGCAAGAAATCGTGTAGGATGCTCCTACAAAGAATTCACTGCCTGCAAACCTTTGGAATTTGATGGAACCGAAGGACCAATTGGATTGAAACGGTGGACCGAGAAAGTCGAATCGGTGTTTGCCATAAGTAAGTGTACTGAAGAGGACATCGTTAACGTGGTGGAACACCTATCTTGAACAGGTAGGACAAAATGATGCTTACGCACTACCGTGGTCGGCATTCAAGCAATTGATGAACAAGCAGTACCGTCCTAGAAACGAAGTCAATAAACTCAAGGCAGAAGTTAGAGAGTTACGAACACAAGGGTTCGACATTACCACATATGAATGACGATTCACAGAGTTATGCCTATTGTGTCCGGGAGCATTCGAAGATGAAGAAGAAAAGATCGACGCGTTTGTAAAAGGGTTACCAGTAAGGATTCAAGAAGATGTGAGTTCACACGAGCCCACTTCTATAAAGAAGGCAAGTCGAATGGCTCATAAACCCATAAATCAGATTGAGGGAAGAATTAAAGAGCAGGCGGACGAAGTAGCCAACACGAAACAACTCAAGAGGAAGTGGGAGGAAAATGGTGACAAGAGTCACCAGTACAACAACAATAACAACAATTACAACCACAATCGCAACAACTATCCCAACAACCGCAACAACAATCGCAACAATAATCGCAATCCTAACAATAACTACAACAAACATCCCAACAACAACAACAACTACAACAACTGTTTCAACAACAATAACAATCCTAATAACAACCTCAATAACAACAACGGCAACAAAAACCAAAAACAGCCATGTCATTGGTGTGAAGAAAATCATCAGGGGTTTTGCACGACATTTTGCAACAGGTGTAAAAGAAATGGTCATAGCGCGACAAAGTGTGAGGTCTATGGACCAAAGTTTAACAGAACTAAAGGAACAAATAATGTTGGAACAAGTAATGCGGAAACGAATAGTGTCAGAGCAAGTAATACCAACGCTGTTTGTTATAAATGTGGAAAACCGGGCCACATTATTAGAAATTGCCCGAATCAGGGGAATACTAATGGGCAGGGCCGTGGAAAAGTTTTCAATATTAATGCGGCAGAAGCACAGGATGACCCGGAGTTTGTTACGGGTACGTTTCTTATTGATGATAAATCTGTTTATGTTTTATTTGATTCGGGTGCGGATAGAAGCTATATTTGTAGAGAATTTTGTGCTAAATTAAGTTGCCCATTGATGCCTTTGGATAGTAAATTTTTACTCGAATTAGCAAACGGTAAATTAATTTCAGCAGATAATATATGTCGGGAGAGAGAAATTAAACTGGGGGATGAAATGTTTAAAATTGATTTAATACCAGTCGAGTTAGGAAGTTTTGATGTAATAATTGGCATGGACTGGTTGAAAAAGGTGAGAGCAGAGGTCGTTTGTTACAAAAATGCGATTCGCATTATGCGTGAAAAAGGAAAACCTTTAATAGTGTACGGAGAAAAGAACAACGCGAAATTAAATCTTATTAGTAGTTTGAAGGCGCAAAAACTAATAAGAAAAGGTTGTTACATCATTCTAGCACACATCAAGGAAGTTAAACCTGAAGAAAAGAACATCAGTGATGTTCCCGTCGCAAAAGAATTTCCCGATGTATTTCCGAAAGAATTACCGGATTACCCCCACATCGATCCGTTGAATTTCAAATAGATCTTGTACCAGGAGCTGTACCAATAGCTCGTGCTCCATGCAGATTCGCACCCAGTGAAATGAAAGAATTACAAAGTCAGTTACAGGAACTTTTAGAGCGTGGTTTCATTTGACCAAGCACATCACCATGGGAAGCTCCTGTTTTGTTTGTCAAGAAGAAAGATGGTACATTTAGGTTGTGTATCGACTACCAAGAGTTGAACAAACTTACCATTAAGAACCACTTATTTGATCAACTACAAGGCTCGTCTGTTTATTCGAAGATCGATTTACGTTCTGGATATCATCAAATGCGGGTGAAGGAGGATGATATTCCAAAGACTGCTTTTAGGACGCGTTACGGTCATTACGAGTTTATGGTTATGCCGTTTGGATTGACTAACGCACCAGCTGTGTTCATGGACCTCATAAACTGAGTGTGTGGGCCATATCTTGACAAGTTTGTCATTGTCTTTTATCGATGACATACTTATTTACTCGAAGAATGATCAAGAGCATGAAGAACATTTGAGAAAAGTGCTAGAGTTGCTGAGAAAAGAAAAACTGTACGCTAAGTTTTCAAAGTGTGCATTTTGGTTGGAAGAAGTGCAATTCCTCGGTCACATAGTGAACAAAGAAGGTATTCAGGTGGATCCAGCAAAGATTGAAACCGTTGAAAAGTGGGAAATCCCGAGAACTCTGAAACACATACGTCGGTTTTTAGGACTAGCTGGTTACTACAGAAGGTTCATCCAAGACTTTTCCAGAATACCAAAACCCTTGACTGAATTAACGCATAAAGGGAAGAAATTTGAATGGAAAGATGAACAAGATAAAGCGTTTCAATTGTTAAAGAAAAAGTTAACTACGGCACCTATATTGTCATTACCTGAAGGGAATGATGATTTTGTGATATATTGTGATGCCTCAAAGCAAGGTCTCGGTTGTGTATTAATGCAACGAACGAAAGTAATTTCTTATACGTCTAGACAATTGAAGATTCACGAACAGAATTATACGACGCATGATTTGGAATTAGGCGTGGTTGTTTTTGCATTAAAGACTTGGAGGCACTACTTATATGGGGTCAAAAGTATTATATATACCGATCACAAAAGTCTTCAACACATATTTAATCAGAAACAACTGAATATGAGGCAGCGTAGGTGGATTGAATTGTTGAATGATTACGACTTTGAGATTCGTTACCACCCGGGGAAGGCAAATGTGGTAGCCGACGCCTTGAGCAGAAAGGACAGAGAACCCATTCGAGTAAAAGCTATGAATATAACGATTCACACTAACCTTACTACTCAAATAAAGGAGGCGCAACAAGGAGTTTTACAAGAGGGAAATTTTAAGGATGAAATACCCAAAGGATCGGAGAAGCATCTTAATATTCGGGAAGACGGAACCCGGTATAGGGCTGAAAGAATTTGGGTACCAAAATTTGGAGATATGAGAGAATGGTACTTAGAGAAGCTCATAAAACCAGATACTCAATACATCCTGGAACGGGGAAGATGTACAAGGATCTCAAGAAACATTTTTGGTGGAAGGTATGAAAGCCGATGTTGCTAAATACGTAGGGGAATGTTTGACGTGTTCTAAGGTCAAAGCAGAGCATCAGAAACCATCAGGTCTACTTCAACAACCCGAAATCCCGGAATGGAAATGGGAAAACATTACCATGGATTTCATCACTAAATTGCCAAAGACTGCAAGTGGTTTTGATACTATTTGGGTAATAGTTGATCGTCTCACCAAATCAGCACACTTCCTGCCAATAAGAGAAGATGACAAGATGTTGAAGTTAGCACGACTGTATTTGAAGGAAGTCATCTCCAGACATGAAATACCAATCTCTATTATCTCTGATAGGGATGACAGATTTATTTCAAGATTCTGACAGACATTACAGCAAGCATTAGGAACTCGTCTAGACATGAGTACTATCTATCATTCACAAACTGATGGGCAGAAAAAAAGGACAATACAAAAGCTTGAAGACATGCTACGAGCATGTGTTATTGATTTCGGAAACAGTTGGGATCGACATCTACCGTTAGTAGAATTTTCCTACAACAACAGCTACCATTCAAGCATTGAGATGGCGCCGTTTGAAGCACTTTATGGTAGAAAGTGCAGGTCTCCAATTTTTTGGAGTGAAGTGGGGGATAGACAGATTACGGGTCCGGAGATAATACAAGAAACTACCGAGCAGATCATCCAAATTCAATAACGGTTGAAAACCGCCCAAAGTCGACAAAAGAGCTACGCCGACATTAAAAGAAAAGATATAGAATTTGAAATTGGAGAGATGGTCATGCTTAAGGTTGCACCTTGGAAAGGTGTTGTTCGATTTGGTAAACGAGGGAAATTAAATCCAAGGTATATTGGACCATTCAAGATTATTGATCGTGTCGGACCAGTAGCTTACCGACTTGAGTTACCTCAACAACTCGCGGCTGTACATAACACTTTCCACGTCTCGAATTTGAAGAAATGTTTTGCTAAAGAAGATCTCACTATTCCGTTAGACGAAATCCAAATCAATGAAAAACTTCAATTCATCGAAGAACCCATCGAAATAATGGATCGTGAGGTTAAAAGACTTAAACAAAACAAGATACCAATTGTTAAGATTCGATGGAATGCTCGTAGAGGACCCGAGTTCAACTGGGAATGAGAAGATCATATGAAGAAGAAATACCCGCACTTATTTCCATAAGATACGTCAACACCTCCAACTGTTTAAAATTTCGGGACGAAATTTATTTAACGGGTAGGTACTGTAGGGACCCGAACTTTTCCATATTTATATATATTAAATGAAATTTATATTTACATGATTAAGTGTTTCCAACATGTTAAGCAATCAAACTTGTTAAAACTTGATTAATTGAAATAGGTTTCATATAGACAATTGACCACCCAAGTTGACCGGTGATTCACGAATGTTAAAACTTGTAAAAACTATATGATGACATATATATGATTATATATATAATTAACATGATATTATGATAAGTAAGTATCTCATTAGGTATTTTAACAATGAGTTATATACATAAAATTGTGTTTATTGAATTAAGAAACTCGAAACGATATATATAACGATTATCGTTATAACAACGTCTTACTAATTACATATGAATCATATTAAGATATTGTTACACTATGTTTAATCATGATAAATGATAAGTAAACATTTCATTATGTATATTAACAATTAACTACATATGTAAAACAAGACTACTAACTTAAGAATTTCGAAACGAGACATATATGTAACGATTATCGTTGTAACAACATTTAACTGTATATATATCATACTAAGATATATTAATAAATCATAATATCATGATAATGTAATAATTTAACATCTCTTTAGATATAATAAACAATGGGTTAACAACATTTAACAAGATCGTTAACCTAAAGGTTTCAAACCAACATTTACATGTAACGACTAGCGATGACTTCACGCCTCAGTTAAAATGTATATACATGTAGTGTTTTAATATGTATTCATACACTTTTGAAAGACTTTAAGACACTTATCAAAATACTTCTACTTAACAAAAATGCTTACAATTAAATCCTCGTTCAGTTTCATCAACAATTCTACTCGTATGCACCCGTATTCATACTCGTACAATACACAGCTTCTAAATATATGTACTATTGGTATATACACTCTAATGATCAGCTCTTAATAGCCCATGTGAGTCACCTAACACATGTGGGAACCATCATTTGGCAACTAGCATAAAATATCTCATAAAATTACAAAAATATTAGTAATCATTCATGACTTATTTACATGAAAACAAAATTACATATCCTTTATATCTAATCCATATACCAACGACCAAAAACACCTACAAACACTTTCATTCTTCAATTTTCTTCATCTAATTGATCTCTCTCAAGTTCCATCTTCAAGTTCTAAGTGTTCTTCATAAATTCTACAAGTTCTAGTTTCATAAAATCAAGAAATCCTTGTTGTTTACAGTAAGATATCATTCTAAATCAAGGTAATACTCATATACAAACTTTGATTCAATTCCTATAACTATAACTATCTTAATTCGAGTGATAATCTTACTTGAACTTGTTTTCGTGTCATGATTCTACTTCAAGAACTTTCAAGCCATCCAAGATCCTTTGAAGCTAGATAATTTCTTGTCACTTCCAGTAGATTTACCTACTAAACTTGAGGTAGTAATGATGTTCATAAGATCATTCGATTCATACATATAAAACTATCTTATTCGAAGATTTGAACATGTAATCACTAGGACATAGTTTAGTTAATTCTAAACTTTTTCGCAAACAAAAGTTAATCCTTCTAACTTGAATTTTAAAATCAACTAAACATATGTTCTATATCTATATGATATGCTAACTTAATGATTTAAAACCGGAAAACATGAAAAACACCGTAAAACCGGATATACGCCGTCGTAGTAACACCGCGGGCTGTTTTGGGTTAGTTAATTAAAAACTATGATAAACATTGATTTAAAAGTTGTTCTTCTGGGAAAATGATTTTTCTTATGAACATGAAACTATATCCAAAAATCATGGTTAAACTCAACGTGGAAGTATGTTTTCCAAAATGGTCATCTAGACGTCGTTCTTTCGACTGAAATGACTACCTTTACAAAAACGACTTGTAACTTATTTTTTTGACTACAAACCTATAATTTTTATGTTTAGATTCATAAAATAGAGTTTAATATATAACCATAGCAATTTGATTCACTCAAATCGAATTTAAAACGAAGAAGTTATGGGTAAAACAAGATTGGATATTTTTTGATTGTTGTAGCTAGGGGAAATACTGTAACAATTCTATACAAATAATATCCTAGCTAACTTATATTGTATTATACATGTATTCTAATGTAATCTTGGGATACCATAGACACGTATGAAAATGTTTTGACATATCATATCGACCCATGTATATATATTATTTGGAACAACCATAGACACTCTATATGCAGTAATGTTGGAGTTAGCTATACAGTGTTGAGGTTGATTCCAAAAATATATATACTTTGAGTTGTGATCTAGCCTGAGACGTGTATACACTGGGTTGTGGATTGATTCAAGATAATATATATCGATTTATTTCAGTACATCTAATTGCGGACAATTAGTTGTAGGTTACTAACGAGGACAGCTGACTTAATAAATTTAAAACAGTAAAACGTATTAAAAATGTTGTAAATATATTTTGAACATACTTTGATATATATGTACATATTTGTTATAGGTTCGTGAATCGACCAGTGGCCAAGTCTTACTTCCCGACGAAGTAAAAATCTGTGAAAGTGAGTTATAGTCCCACTTTTAAAATCTAATATTTTGGGATGAGAATATATGCAGTTTTATAAATGGTTTATGAAATAGACACAAGTAATTGAAACTACATTATATGGGTGAATGATCGAAGCCGAATATGCCCCTTTTGCTTGGTAACCTAAGAACTAGTAAACCGATCTACTAATTGACGCGAATCCTAAAGATAGATCTATTGGGCCTAACGAACCCCATCCAAAGTACCGGATGCTTTGGTACTTCGAATTCATTTATATCATGTCCGAAGGATTTCCCGGAATGATAGGGGATATTCTTATATGCATCTTGTTAATGTCGGTTACCAGGTGTTCACCATATGAATGAATTTTATCTCTATGTATGGGATATATATTGAAATATGAAATCTTGTGGTCTGTTGTTATGATTTGATAATATATAGGTTAAACCTATAACTCACCAACATTTTTGTTGACGTTTAAAGCATGTTTATTCTCAGGTGATTATTAAGAGCTTCCGCTGTTGCATACTAAAATAAGGACAAGATTTGGAGTCCATGCTTGTATGATATTATGTAAAAACTGCATTCAACAAAACTTATTTTTGATGTAATATATTCTTATTGTAAACCATTATGTAATGGTCGTGTGTAAATAGTATATTTTAGATTATCATTATTTGATAATCTACGTAATGCTTTTTAAACCTTTATCGATAAAATAAAGGTTATGGTTGTTTTAAAAATGAATGCAGTCTTTGAAAAACGTCTCATATAGAGGTCAAAACCTTGTGACGAAATCAATTAATATGGAACGTTTATAATCAATATGAACGAGACATTTCATTGGCCACCGTTTCTGAATATTATAAATAGAGGGCTCCAGTCTCAGTTTTAGGTGTGCAATTGAGTATAACTCAATACAGTTTAGTTTAGTTTCGTTTTTCTTTTAGGGTTTTCTCTAAAACCCTTAGATTAGATTTACTTTTCATTGTACTCAAGAATCATTCAAGTTTAAATTCAAGTTTCTTACATCTACCTTTTTAAGGTATGATTCTATTTTTACTTTATTGTTTAGTCTATTTTATTTACTTTAATTGTTTCTGTTCATCTTCTGCTATGAACTAAACGTTCATAGCGGTTACATGGACAAAAACTGAACTTTATCTGAGAATCAGATGAAGCCATCGGCCTCACCTTCCAAGCCGCCAGCTTGGTGGGAACAAATTCGTCGGCTTCGTGTGCTTTATCCGTACAGTTTCTTGTTCTTTTCCAGATCTGTATGATCGAGTTTCTGTAATGACATTTGAATGGTATTGAATCTTTTTTCCTTAAATATACTTGTTTGCCATGCTTAATGATTAAATAACATGATTCAAGGATTGATTAGTACTTGATCCGATGATCTATTGTTCGATTCATGTTACTTGTTTAGATCTAGTCCATCAAACTTGTCAAATTGAATTGCATGCAACTAGGTTAAACATCATAATGGTGAAAAACTTATTTAATTGGAATTACGCTTATATAATAGAGTTTGATATTGTTAGGCTTAATCGAAGAACCTTTGTTTGGATTTGTTTAATTAATGATTGCATGAGAACTTAGTAGTAATTGACTTTCAGCTAGTAATTTAAGTTTATCTACTTGGTGTTTAATAGATTATATTATTTGTCAGTCAATTTGCATGTTTATCCTCATCACAAGATTGATATGTATCATGAAATTGAATTAAATATGAAGAATTAAGATGTTAGTTAGGCACATCACATATCTAGCATATGCTTTAAGTCCTACTTGTTAAATGATATGCAACACTTAGCTTAACCTACTCAGGGATAATAGTTGGTCTATGATTATTATTCTGCTTTGTGTTAATATAAGTTATGAAACTTGCATAATATGATTCTCGTATGAGTTATTCGTTCAAGTAATTGCTTTTATTTTTATCTGTTTATTTTGAATCTTCAATTCCTTGTTCAATTTTATTGCTTTGTTTATCTTTAAAGTATCTCTTCCTTAAGAGATAAGAATCTATCCCATAAAAGACATAAAAATCTATCTTTAATTCTTTAATAAGAATTAAACTATTTAACTAAAACCAATCTTATCTGCATCTACGATCTCTTGGGACGATAACCTAAAATACTACATCTGATAGGGTTTTGTTGCTAGTTAGGGTGTTAAAAGTAAAATAAGGTTTTATAATTTTAAAAGTTGAAATAAAAGATTAAGCACTACTGCACACACTTTTGACACATCAGAAGTAATAGAAGGTAACTTTTGGGAAATCGGGGAATGCGCCCATGTTGGAGAAATTTGAGCTAGTTCATACGGATGTATTTGGTCCAACGAATGTAGAATCACATGAAGGTTCTCACTATTATGTCACCTTCATTGACGACTCCACTCGAAAGGTATGGGTTTATTTTCTTAAAGCTAAATCCGATGTATTTGATACTTTTGTGAAGTGGAAAGCTATGGTAGAGAATGAAACTAATTTAAAAGTGAAGTGATTAAAGGCAGATAATGGAGGAGAATATGGTATTCATGAGTTTAAAACCATTGTAAAGCTTAGTATTAAGATGTTAAAAATGGTACTTGAGACACCGCAACACAATGGGGTCGCTGAACGTATGAATCGTACGTTGAATGAAACGGCTAAAAGTATGAGACTACATGCTGGTTTGCCTAAGATGTTTTGGGACAATGCGGTTAGTACGGTGGCTTATTTGATCAATAGGGCACCCTCAACACCATTGGATGTCCGAATTTTTGAGGAAGAATGGCAAGGTAAAAAGGTGAGTTATGGTCATCTTAGAATCTTTGGGTGCAATGCATATGTGATGACCAAGAATGCGGATAGAGACAAGCTTGAGGCTAAGTCAAAGAGATGTACTTTCATTCGTTACGCTTTGGATGAGATGGGTTATCGATGTTGGGATAACGATGCTAGAAAATTTGTTCGTTCGCGTGATATTACCTTTGATGAAAATTCGGTTAATGTCAAACTGGAAATGGGGAGTCTACCGGATTATGTTACTTTTGATGATGTTTCTATTGATGATCTTGCAGGTTCTAGTGGGAGTTCGGGTAACAATGAATTGCCAAATATTGGTGAGGAGTCACAAAGTGCTAATGATAAAGATGGTTCAGAAATCGGTGATAGTTCCGAACATAGTAGGCATTCTAGTGATGAGGAGGATGATGATGGAACTGGTCCAACCATACTGATTGCTCCTACACTTAGACGTTTTACTAGAGTGCCCAAGCCTAATCCAAAGTATTCTTCATCAATAAACTACTTTCTCTACACCGAGAATGGTGAACCCGAGAGTTACTTTTAAGCAAGACAATCTAAAGAATTTATACAATGGCAGCTTGCCATGAAATAAGAGATGGGTTCACTTGAGAAGAACAAAACTTAGTCACTAGTGAAATTACCTCATGATAAAAGGGAGTTACAAAATAAATGAGTGTATCGGCTAAAGAATGAGTTGGATGGCAAGAAGAGGTACAAGGCTTGGTTGGTGGTCAAAGGCTTTCAATAAAAGGAAGGAGTTGATTACAACGAGTTTTTTTCACCGGTAGTTAAGATGACTACTATTCGGGTGGTACTTCCTATAGTTGCATCTGAAGACTTACATCTAGAGCAATTAGATGTGAAGACCGCATTCTTACACGGAGATCTTCATGAAGAGAGATCTATATGAAGCAACCCAAAGGCTTTGAGGTAAAGGGTAAAGAGAAGTGGGTTTGTAAGCTAAAGAAAAGTTTGTATGGATTGAAGCAAGCACCTTAGCAATGTACTTGAAGTTTGATAAGTGTATGAAGAAGATTGATTTCTTAAGATGTCAAGCCGATCAATATTGCTACTTGAAGAAATTCAAGTCTTCTTATATCATCTTGTTATTGTATGTTGATAACATGTTAATTGCGGGTTCTAACATGTCCGAAATCAACAAGTTGAAGAGATTACTTTCCCATGAATTCGAGATGAAAGACCTTAGTGGAGCTAGGGAAATACTTGGGATGATTATTATGTGTGATCGTGTGAAAGGAACTCTATATTTTTCTCAAAGTAAATACATTAAGAAGGTAGTAGAGAGGTTCAACATAGAGAATTCAAAGGCTCATTCAATGCCTTTGAGAAGCTCAATAAGTCTATCGAAACGTCAATCACCTAAAACGGAAGAAAACAAAGCAGAGATGGAAAATATTCCGTATGCATCGGCCGTGGGTAGTGTTATGTATGCCATGGTTTATGTGAGACCGGATATTGCCCATTCATAGGAGTAGTAAGCCGTTATATGTCTAAACCAGGGAAAGAGCGTTGGGAAGCGGTTAAATGGTTTCTTCATTACTCGAAAGGTACTTCTAATATGGGATTGTGTTTTATCAAAAGCAATGTCATACTTAGAGGTTATGTGGATGCTAATTTGGGTGGATGTGACGATTCGGGGAAAAGCACTATGGGTTATGTTTTCACATTACGAAAGACGGCGATTAGCTGGATGTCTCGACCATAAAGAATTTTTTCTTTATCTACATCGAAGGCTGAATACATGGCTATTCCGGAAGTTACTAAAGAGCTTGTGTGGTTGAAGGAATTCTTGAGTGAGTTGGGTAAAAGAGAAGACTATAACGTCTTGTATTGTGAGAATCAAAGTACGGTTCATCTTGGGAAGAATCCGGTGTTTCATAGTCGTACGAAATACATCAAGTTGAGGTATCATTTCATTCGACATCATATAAGAGATGGTACTTTAATTTTAAAGAAAGTCCTTGGTTCGGAGTATCCCGCGGATATGCTTACTAAGCTGGTGACGACGGACAAGTTGAGGTTTTGCCTCAAAAAGTCTTCTCGTGAATTGATGAGAGAAGATGACCTAGTAGAGAGATAGAGAGTTGATATTTCGAGTCTAACAAGAAGTGTTGAAGACCTTGTATCGAAAGTATACTCTTCTGACGTATGTGATGAGTGTGCATGTTCAAAATGACGTTTTGGTTGTATGTATGGTGGTTTGACTATCTTGGTTAGTTTCTTGAAGTATTGGGTTGACGAAGATTCGGTTTGATTAATACTCGTTCAAGTGCCAGATTGTTGGAGTGTGAATGAGTAAAACAAAAAAGAGAATCGTATTCGGATAGGGACCTCGCGACTGCTATAAATAAGGTCACAATCACGAGATCACAATAGAACTTGCAGCTAGTTTGGAAGACAAGAGCATGACCGCGAGGTGCCTTGTCGCGATCGCGAGGTGGAGCTGACGGGCAAGAAGTTTCCAGAACGAGTTTAGCTTGCTCCCTTAGTCATTTCCTTGTTGAGTTTTTGATATGACCAAAATGGACAGTTTTATTTATGTGGTGTCGTTAAGTCACAAAATGTCGGAATTACTTACCAAAAGGGAGCATTGGTTTTATTATTTATATTTAGCTGGGGTTTCCTAGCTATATTTCACCTACTTGTCTTCCTTTAAACGAGTAAATGGTAAGTATAACTTAGGTTCGTATTTTTGTATGTTTGCTCAGTAATGTGGGATAAAAGTGCCTTGAAAGTCAACCCTAATGACAAGTGGTGATAGAATAAACTTAACTAAAGTACTATGAAATTATAAAGATAAAGGGATAGGTATGTAGAATATGATACTGATGGAGAGTTGTTAAAAGAGTTTAACTTCCTATAATGAACACTAAACCTCAATCAATCGGGTCAAGAACCTAATCAATTTGTCACTAAGAGTTTAGGCTTTGAAGATTCTGGCTAAGACGGATATCCCTACTTAACCTTAAAGGGTTTAAACAACCTTGAGGATGAAATCCTAGGTATATGAATAAAGTGGTATATCCTTAAAGGAAAGTTTCAGTTTTCTTAATCCAAGTTGGTTTAACTACAGTAACGCTTCGTCACTTAATACTATGCTATGCCTTAAGGTACTGCTAATTGGGTTAAAGGTCTCTTCTTTGCTATCACTTACTCAACTCTGGATCATCTTACAATATCTCTAGAACATTGCTTCTGACACGAACCATGCTTTTGAGTAAGTTAGTGTTCACTAAACTTTATGTTACCTACTCTAATCACAACCTAGGTGGGCAGCTCTTATTTAATGAATAAGTGATTATCCGTACGTAGGTACTATTTTCCTATTGTGACGTTAAGCACATGTAACTACTTACCTTTATCCTAGGATTGATCAGGTCCTAACACTTGGTTATAGCCATGTGAGTAAACAAAAAGGGTGGCCCATAAATTAGACTTCTAAACCCGACAAGGTTTCAGCATCACAATAGTGTAAGTTTCAGATAAGATATTGAACATATAATAAAAATTTGTATAAGATAGTCAAGTATGCAAGATGAAAGTAACTTAAAATAACAAAGTAATTTTATTAAGTTAAGGATGGGGTACACCGTTTACAGATGATATTTGGACCCTTACAAGTGCTGGCATCCTCTAGGCCGCTCCTATTACAATCTTCAGTGATCGCCTCTGGGTACTAGTTTTCCAGCACGGAGTCGAAGACCTTGAAAGTATGACTAGTTATTGTAGAAAGGGAGAGAAAAAAGTAAATTGAAGTGTGTGGAAAATGGGATGACAAATTCCCTTTAAATAGAATTGGTTTTGGCTGGATGTGGCAGGCCGGCATGGTAGGCTGGCGCACATGCCTGGTTTCTGGAAAGTCATTTGCCTAGCCCATTTCACATGCCCGGTGTTAGATTATTTGGAAAGTCGACACCATATTGGCAAGCCGACATGACAAGCCGATGCTGGTGATGGTTTGCTATTTTGCTTGGATCGTCTTGCTTGTTCCCGGAATAGTAACTTGGTTTCTGGGGTCGTAACTTGTCTTTCATTGTTTTCACTCTAGAATCTTCATTTTAGCTCTGTTTCACTTGATTATTTTCTCATCGCCTTTGTAATCACTTAATATACAAAATTAACTGACAAAGCAATTATTTTGGTGATAAAGTTTGGAACTTTATTATTTTTGGGCCTTAAGCGGGGTAAAATCGTGACTTTTTAGCCGATATCAAATATCCCACTCTTAGACTTTGCTTATCCTCAAGCAAACTTCTCATTTTTAACTTCAGAAAATATTTTCAAAGTTTCCGTTCCATTAGCATAAGCGGTTTGATTTTTTATTATATGAGTGAAAGATAAAGTGAGTCCTCCATGTTAGGGTTGAAACTATCTCTACAAACATGCCAGGAGGTTACATGACTTAGGCTAGCTTTCACGGGTTACTCAAATCACACAAGTGTTTAGGGTTCCCTATAGATCTAAGGAATGAATTCACTCATAGCCAGTCATGTTGCACCCATCATCATAGGCTTGATAAAGACTCAAATCCTTGTTACTAATGTGGAGACGGTAATAACCATAGCTTCTAGGTCATTTGTCCAACATGAAAGGGTGATTTGGAGTGGTGGTGAAGTTGTTTAAAGAGTGTGAAGGGGTAAAACAGTCTTTTTCATACTTCTATTCTGAATTTCGGAAAGGAAAGATAGATAGGAGTGCTGATATTTTTTAGAAGCACTTCCGAGTTCTTTGAACTTTTCTCTTTTCGGATTGATTTTTCACAGGCATTTTTCGGTCGAGTTATTCTTTGGCGTTTCTCCATTTTTGTTTTATAAGTTCTGCTCCTCTTCTCAGAACTTTGAATAACAAAATTTTTTTATGGATATTTTTTCTCGAGAAACTTTCTGCCGGTAAACTTTTTCAAGGCCTTTGCCCTGATACTTAAGAAGTTTATAACATCGGGTTTTTCAGAGAAAATCTCATTTTCTGGTTTTTTCGGGTGATAACGAAGATGTGAAGGATGTGGATGTGGTAGAGGTGGTGGTGTAGGTGTATAGGGTTTCTTTGACATATGTCTAGCTCTTCTGATTATACCTATATCACATTTCGTTACTCGGAAATGCAGATCTAGAGCAAGTTCTAATTCTGGGCACAAACATCGGCACTCTCAACGGAAAATAGTGAAGCATTAAAGATGAATGCTTATATGGTCTTATTTGGGAGCCTCACCGTAATCAATTTAGGTCGATAATTCCTTGTCATGTAATGCTCTATTAGAGATTTAGTTCGTCCCAACAATATTTTTAGCTTAGTTAAGTGATCAAGCATAAAATCGTCAAAGGGGTTCGGTTCATGCAAGATCAACAATAAATGAGATTTTAAGGGTTCCTTGAGTTTAACTCTCCGTCTGGAGTACCGTGAATAACCCTCATACGAGATGATGATCTTAGAAAGGGTGGTTAAACACGATCCACCATCATTCGGGTTAGCCGGAGATAATGGCTCGCTGGACGGTGTTAGGATTTGATGTTCAAAGAACGCTACTGGAGAACGAGTTTATGATTGCGCAGATAGAGCACAGGAATAAGTGGTAATGACTCACTCTCTCTATCCTGTCTCCCTTATATTATGAGATCCACAATGAGTATTTATAGGTGAGAGTGGTTGTCCTTTTCTTGCCACATAGGCGACAAGAAAAAGAGGTGGGGACAGGATGAATCATGCACTCACGTGGTCTCCTTCATGCCATAGGGTTTTGCCATGTCCTGCTACTCGTACGGCCATAAAGATTCTGTCCAGCAAATTCTGTACTATTCTCTGTCTTATTCAGCCTTCGTAATTATTCCGCGCATCTTCCTGGTAGCGCGATACTTGATCCGCAATGACACTAGCTGAGTTGCGCTGCATATTACGCGTTATTGGCTGTTAGAGACAATTGAGTGCGCAGTTACAGTCATAAGCTTGCGAAAAATATTAGTGTATTTTATGCACGTCATTAAGTCCCCCCAGTTCTGTGGCATGTGCAGTTTTGCGTCATTATGTCCCCCCAATGTCGCTTTCACAGTCAGCTCATTGAATTCTTTAATTCGCTATCAGATCTAATCTGACACATGTACGGTTCAGATTCGTTCCGTATTCTCTTTCCTCCTTTTTCTCCCTATAAATACTCTCAATCTTCTCATTTTATTCTTCACTTCTACCATCTTTCATCCCACACGTATATTTCGTATTGGCTTCAAGTAGCGCGAGCGCTAATTTTTTAAACGTAGGAACTATCATGTCGGATGTAACCCAGGAGTATATAGATAAGCTGTTTACGTGGTACTCTCTTGTTAAAGAATTTAATCCGTCCGTTCCAAGTTTCGCAAGCACGCCAATCGCCCCCCACAGGGTAAGGTTGTGATTTACGATTTGGTGATGGAGAGAGATAATATACGCCTTCCTCCCACCAATTTTTTCATACTCGTGCTATCCTATTTTAACATCGGTGTGGGACAGTTGGACCTGAACACCGCATATAGAGTCTCGTTGTTTCAGATGTGGTGTCGCGCACATGATTTCAAGCCCATGGTCATTCTTTTTAAAAATATTTTTATCTATGAGAGACTTTACCAGGGCTGGTACTGCTTTCAGGATAATCAGGAGTTCACGTGTGAGATCAAGTGGAGAATTCTGCCCAACTGGAAAGAGAACTTCTTTTTTGTTGACAACACCTTTATTCTTTCCTCATACGCCTATATAAGTTAATGGCTATACGGTTTCAACGCTGATCTAAACCATGTGCCTCCATTGAGTTCAGTAGAGCGCGATATGTTTGATAAGTGTCTAGGCCAATCTTTGTACATGCACATGTATCACAATATTGCCTTGTACGTTGGTGGTATCTCGAAACATTGGCCTCGCCCTGGTTTTCGTCCTTGCTTTACGCAACACCTTAATGGTTAGTGAATTTCCTAGAATTTGTTTGTGCATTGCGCGACATGTTTTGAAACACTGTTGCGTCTTGAGTTTTTTATTCTTTTAAAAGATACCGCTTGCGATGTATCTCAAGATGGAGAGGTTGCCGTATGTAGATGCCTATTATGCTACGGTGCGCAGTACTTCTGGGCGCACTCATTTGTCCGGTGTACCCCACAGTTTTCTACGTACGCGTGCATCTGCCGAAGCGGGGTCGTCTAATCTTCACCCTTTTTACGTTGGTAAGCAAAAATTGACACCTAAGCAATTCAACGACATGTTTGCGCAATTCGTTCCTCATTTTATTTATAATCCTTCATCGTCTCCAAATCACGGAATAACTGGTAAAATTTTGATTGCGCATTTGGTTTCCTTATTGTGGTTTACTTATTTAATATGTTTTATCATTGTCGGATGATGATGATGAGGAGGCAGGCCCATCGAATTCTGCTGATACTACCCCCAAGGTGATCGTCAAACCAGCGTAGATTCAGGTGAGAATGCGGGTATAGATGCAGCGGATGAGGTGCGGGCACTGCGAGAAGAAAATCAGCGCCTTCGCGAAGTTTTGGAATAGTCCAATTCTAAAAGGGATGACTTGCAACTCAAGTTAGGAATTACTCTTTCAGAGTAGACTCAAACTGAGGTCAATTTGAGAAAGTTAATGGACCTCCATTACGCCCTTGCACAAAAGGAGAAAAAGTCCAAGCGCCACTTTAAGCGCTTAACGGCCGACCTTCCTCGCATTTTCGATAATACGCTTAATTTTGACGCGGTCAACTATGTTTATAACTCGCTAGTAAAGGCTGTCCAGGATCGGAAGCGTTTTCGATTTTGGAACTTCATCAAGAAGTACATGCCCATTCCCAATCCTCCTCCGGCTGCTATCGAAGCTTGTCTCACTCTGGACGCAGAAGTGATTGCCAAAGGGGTGGCAAAATCTTTAGAAAATATTGAAATTATTCGTTTAGAGAGATATTCGCGCGATCCGAGGATGACTGCGCATGTCATACCCCCAAATAGGGCCGGGGAAATATGACTTAACAATATCACAACACAAGTATATATAACCAAGAACGACTCTACATGAGACGTTTTAACAAAATTTGATTCACAGCGGAAACATAATAATGTTTTACATAATGAAATCCATATGTAAATAACAAATGATAAGTTTAATATGTGGACTCCAATGCAGGGCCGGATATTGGGCCGTGCAACCCGTGCAGTCGCACAGGGCCCAATATCTCTAGGGGCCCAAAAAATATATTCTAATGTTGCATATGTATGCTCATTATCCATACGTGAGCCTATTTGATAATTAATAATTTAAAAACTAAAAAATAAAATACACCATATTACGTTTTCTATTGAATTTGATACTACGTTTTCTACGTCCGTTATTTTGATGGATCATAGTAATTATGACTTGTTTAGTATTATTAAACTTTATTATTATATGAATGAAAATTTTGTGTATATAAGGGCCCACTTTTATTTATCGCACAGGGTCCATAAATTTGACAGGACGGCCTGCTCCAATGCAAACAGCTAACTAAGCATCATAGGGCAGCACACAAGCTAATCTTCACCTGAGACAAACATGCTTAAAATGTCAACACAAAGGTTGAGTGAACATCATAGGTTTAACAATTATAATAAGTTTTAGACCACAAGATTTAATTCAAAATATCAAAATATTCAATATGCCATGAGTTATAATATCGAACTAAACATTAACCCCTGACACTGTACGGGTGTCGGCAATCATTATTATGTACCCCCTTGACGATCACGCCAATGGGTAGTGACGTCACTCTCAATAGGCCTACTCACAATAATTAAGCTTGCAATATTTCAATTCCAGCAAATAACGATATTATGGCGGAGATTTGCATGTAAAAATAAATACATGTTTAATAAAAGTCTCGCGAAATTGCATATCAAATAGTTTAGGTACTTGTGTCTAAATTGTAAATCATTTTAAAAGCAAGCATTTGTCTCACCCCAAAAGTTGTAAAACAGTTAAGAAATAGTAAAAAGAGGGGCTATGAAGTCCACCTTAATAGGAAGTAAGTAATTCCACGTGAAGAAGTATGAACGGAGTATGAAGTCGGAGATCTCAACCTAGAGATAGAACGTATGATCAGATATTGCCTAACAGACAACGTATGTACTAATATAGTAACTATAGTAATAGTGTTGGTTTTCTAAAATAATTTCCATTTTCGAAAGGTTACTATTTATGGAAAACTTCCACTTATAGTAACTTTCCAATTATAGAAAGTTCGGGTTATAATCATTAGCAAGACGTTGTACAACCTTACTCAAACTTCGTTACTAACATTCAAGTCACTCGAATGATCTATTGTTACCGAGCGGCCCAGGATCTCTTGACCAGAATCTAAGACTTGGCATTCGAGATCCACAAGCGTCCCATAATGGTAACAATGATCACCCTAGGCCACAAGTAGCGGTGATGTTTGTAGTCTTTGTACGCTATCTTTAATTATAACCTTCACGTTATAGGTGTATACACATAACGAATTAATTTATGTACTTTAATAGTTATATATATAGGTGATAATATAACTTAGTGTGATTTAAGGTGTTACCATATAGATAGGTTTACAAGTTATAGTAATTGAAATGTCCCATTCTTATTGATTAAAAATGTTCCATATTAATTGATTTCGTTGCGAGGTTTTGACCTCTATATGAGACGTTTTTCAAAGACTGCATTCATTTTAAAATAAACCATAACCTTTATTTCATCAATAAAGGTTTAAAAAGCTTTACGTAGATTATCAAATAATGATAATCTAAAATATCCTGTTTACACACGACTATTACATAACGGTTTACAATACAAATATGTTACAACGAAATAAGTTTCTTGAATGCAGTTTTTACACAATATCATACAAGCATGGACTCTAAATCTTGTCCTTATTTAAG
Organism: Rutidosis leptorrhynchoides; assembly: GCF_046630445.1. Lineage (NCBI taxonomy): Eukaryota > Viridiplantae > Streptophyta > Magnoliopsida > Asterales > Asteraceae > Rutidosis > Rutidosis leptorrhynchoides. Next base: position 227,650,511 of record NC_092334.1, read on the forward strand.
TATGCGACAGCAGAAGCTCTTAATAATCACCTGAGAATAAACATGCTTAAAACGTTGAAATGTCCCGTTCTTATTGATTAAAAACGTTCCATATTAATTAATTTCGTTGCGAGGTTTTTACCTCTATATGAGACGTTTTTCAAAGACTGCATTCATTTTTAAAACAAACCATAACCTTTATTTTATAAATAAAGGTTTAAAAAGCTTTACGTAGATTATCAAATAATGATAATCTAAAATATCCTGTTTACACTCGACCATTACATAATGTTTATAATACAAATATGTTACATCAAAATCAGTTTCTTGAATGCAGTTTTTACACAATATCATACAAAAATGGACTCCAAATCTTGTCCTTATTTTAGTATGCAACAGCGGAAGCTCTTAGTATTCACCTGAGAATAAACATGCTTTAAATGTCAACAAAAATGTTGGTGAGTTATAGGTTTAACCTATATATATCAAATCGTAACAATAGACCACAAGATTTTATATTTTCAATACACATCCCATACATAGAGATAAAAAATCATTCATATGGTGAACACCTGGTAACCGACATTAATAAGATGCATATATAAGAATATCCCCATCATTCCAGGACACCCTTCGGATATGATATAAATTTCGAAGTACTAAAGCATCCGGTACTTTGGATGGGGTTTGTTAGGCCCAATAGATCTATCTTTAGGATTCGCGTCAATTAGGGTGTCTGTTCCCTAATTCTTAGATTACCAGACTTAATAAAAAGGGGAATATTCGATTTCGATAATTCAACCATAGAATGTAGTTTCATGTACTTGTGTCTATTTTGTAAATCATTTATAAAACCTGCATGTATTCTCATCCCAAAAATATTAGATTTTAAAAGTGGGACTATAACTCACTTTCACAGATTTTTACTTCGTCGGGAAGTAAGACTTGGCCACTGGTTGATTCACAAACCTATAACAATATATACATATATATCAAAGTATGTTCAAAATATATTTACAAAACTTTTAATACATTTTGATGTTTTAAGTTTATTAAGTCAGCTGTCATCGTTAGTAACTTACAACTAGTTGTCCACAGTTAGATGTACAGAAATAAATCAATAAATATTATCTTGAATCAATCCACGACCCAGTGTATACGTATCTCAGTATTGATCACAACTCAAACTATATATATATTTTGGAATCAACCTCAACCCTGTATAGCTAACTCCAACATTCACATATAGAGTGTCTATGGTTTTTCCGCAATATATATATATATATATATATATATATATATATATATATATATATATATATATATATATATATATATATATATATAGATGGGTCGAAATGATAGGTCAAAACATTGTATACGTGTCTATGGTATCTCAAGATTACATAATATACAATATAAGTTGATTAGGTTATGGTTGGAATAGATTTATTACTAACTTTCACGTAGGTAAAATGAGTAGTTTTTATCAATCTTGTTTTACTCGCCATTTCTTCGTTTCTAATCCATTTTGAGTGATTCCAGTGACCACGGTTTCGTATTGAACTTAACTTTATGAATATAAACAGAAAAAGTATAAGTTTATAGTTGGAAATACAAGTTACAAGTCATTTTTGAAAGAGGTAGTCATTTCCGTCGAAAGAACGACATCTTGATGACCATTTTGAAAAACATACTTTCACTTTGAGTTTAACCATGATTTTTGGATATAGTTTCATGTTCATAAGAAAAATCATTTTTACAGAAGTATAGCTTTTAAATCGAAGTTCTTCTTAGCTTTTAATTATTCCAACCAAAACAGCCCCCGGTTTTACTACGAAGGCGTATATCCAGTTTTATGGTGTTTATCGTGTTTCCGGGTTTTAAATCATTAAGTTAGCATATCATATAGATATAGAACATGTGTTTAGTTGATTTTAAAAGTCTAGTTAGAAGGATTAACTTTATTTGCAAACAAGTATAGAATTAACTAAACTATGTTCTAGTGATTACAAGTTTATAGCGTTGAATAAGACAGCTTTTTATGTATGAATCGAATGATGTTATGAACATCATTACTACCTCAAGTTCCTTGGATAAACCTACTGTAAATGATAAAAATGGATCTAGCTTCAAAGGATCCTTGGATGGCTTGAAAGTTCTTGAAGCAGAATCATGACACGAAAACAATTTCAAGTAAGATTTCCACTCGAAATAAGATTGTTATAGTTATAGAAATTGAATTAAAGTTTGAATATGATTATTACCTTGTATTAGAAAGATAACGTACTGTAAGTAACAAAGGTTTCTTGATCTTGGATGATTACTTGGAATGGATTTAGAAAACTTGGAAGTAAACTTGCAATCTTGGAAGTATTATTGATTTTATGAAACTAGAACTTTTGGAATTTATGAAGAACACTTAGAACTTGAAGATAGAACTTAAGAGAGATCAATTAGATGAAGAAAATTGAAGAATTAAAGTGTTTGTAGGTGTTTTTAGTCGTTGGTGTATGGATTAGATATAAAGGATATGTAATTTTGTTTTCATGTAAATAAGCCATGAATGATTACTCATATTTTTGTAATTTTATGAGATATTTCATGCTAGTTGCCAAATGATGGTTCCCACATGTGTTAGGTGACTCACATGGGCTGCTAAGAGCTGATCATTGGAGTGTATATACGAATAGTACATACATCTAAAAGCTGTGTATTGTACGAGTACGAATACGGGTGCATACGAGTAAAATTGTTGATGAAACTGAACGAGGATGTAATTGTAAGCATTTTTGTTAAGTAGAAGTATTTTGATAAGTGTCTTGAAGTCTTTCAAAAGTGTATGAATACATATTAAAACACTACATGTATATACATTTTAACTGAGTCGTTAAGTCATCGTTAGTCGTTACATGTAAGTGTTGTTTTGAAACCTTTAGGTTAACGATCTTGTTAAATGTTGTTAACCCAATATTTATAATATCAAAAGAGATTTTAAATTATTATATTATCATGATTTTATGATGTACGAATATCTCTTAATATGATATATATACATTAAATGTCGTTACAACGATAATCGTTACATATATGTCTCGTTTCAAAATCATTAATTTTGTAGTCTTGTTTTTACATATGTAGTTCATTGTTAATATAATTAATGATATGTTTACTTATCATAATATCATGTTAAATATATATAACCATATATATGTCATCATATAGTTTTTACAAGTTTTAACGTTCGTGAATCACCGGTCAACTTGGGTGGTCAATTGTCTATATGAAACCTATTTCAATTAATCAAGTCTTAACAAGTTTGATTGCTTAACATGTTGGAAACACTTAATCATGTAAATAAAAATTTCATTTAATATATATAAACATGGAAAAGTTCGGGTCACTACAGTACCTACCCGTTAAATAAATTTCATCCCGAAATTTTAAGAAGTTGGAGGTGTTGACGTATCTTCTGGAAATAAGTGCGGGTATTTCTTCTTTATCTGATCTTCTCATTCCCAGGTGAACTCGGGTCCTCTACGAGCATTCCATCGAACCTTAGCAATTGGTATCTTGTTTTGCTTAAGTCTTTTAACCTCACGATCCATTATTTCGACGGGTTCTTCGATAAATTGAAGTTTTTCGTTGATTTGGATTTCATCTAACGAAATAGTGAGATCTTCTTTAGCAAAACATTTCTTCAAATTCGAGACGTGGAAAGTGTTATGTATCGCCGCGAGTTGTTGAGGTAACTCAAGTCGGTAAGCTACTGGTCCGACACGATCAATAATCTTGAATGGTCCAATATACCTTGGATTTAATTTCCCTCGTTTACCAAATTGAACAACGCCTTTCCAAGGTGCAACTTTAAGCATGACCATCTCTCCAATTTCAAATTCTATATCTTTTCTTTTAATGTCAGCGTAGCTCTTTTGTCGACTTTGGGCGGTTTTCAACCGTTGTTGAATTTGGATGATCTTCTCGGTAGTTTCTTGTATTATCTCCGGACCCATAATCTGTCTATCCCCCACTTCACTCCAACAAATCGGAGACCTGCACTTTCTACCATAAAGTGCTTCAAACGGAGCCATCTCAATGCTTGAATGGTAGCTGTTGTTGTAGGAAAATTCTGCTAACGGTAGATGTCGATCCCAACTGTTTTCGAAATCAATAACACATGCTCGTAGCATGTCTTCAAGCATTTGTATTGTCCTTTCGCTCTGCCCATCAGTTTGTGGATGATAGGCAGTACTCATGTCTAGACGAGTTCCAAATGCTTGCTGTAATGTCTGCCAGAATCTTGAAATAAATCTGCCATCCCTATCAGAGATAATAGAGATTGGTATTCCATGTCTGGAGACGACTTCCTTCAAATACAGTCGTGCTAACTTCTCCATCTTGTCATCTTCTCTTATTGGCAGGAAGTGTGCTGATTTGGTGAGACGATCAACTATTACCCAAATAGTATCAAAACCACTTGCAGTCCTTGGCAATTTAGTGATGAAATCCATGGTAATGTTTTCCCATTTCCATTCCGGGATTTCGGGTTGTTGAAGTAGACCTGATGGTTTCTGATGCTCAGCTTTGACCTTAGAACACGTCAAACATTCTCCTACGTATTTAGCAACATCGACTTTCATACCCGGCCACCAAAAATGTTTCTTGCGGTCCTTGTACATCTTCCCCGTTCCAGGATGTATTGAGTATCTGGTTTTATGAGCTTCTCTAAGTACCATTTCTCTCATATCTCCAAATTTTGGTACCCAAATCCTTTCAGGCCTATACCGGGTTCCGTCTTCCCGAATATTAAGATGCTTCTCCGATCCTTTGGGTATTTCATCCTTTAAATTTCCCTCTTTTAAAACTCCTTGTTGCGCCTCCTTTATTTGAGTAGTAAGGTTATTGTGAATCATTATATTCATAGATTTTACTCGAATGGGTTCTCTGTCCTTCCTGCTCAAGGAATCGGCTACTACATTTGCCTTCCCCGAGTGGTAACGAATCTCAAAGTCGTAATCATTCAACAATTCAATCCACCTACGCTGCCTCATATTCAGGTATTTCTGATTAAATATGTGTTGAAGACTTTTGTGGTTGGTATATATAATACTTTTGACCCCATATAAGTAGTGCCTCCAAGTCTTTAATGCAAAAACAACCGCGCCTAATTCCAAATCATGCGTCGTATAATTTTGTTCGTGAATCTTCAATTGTCTAGACGCATAAGCAATCACCTTCGTTCGTTGCATTAATACACAACCGAGACCTTGCTTTGATGCGTCACAATAAATCACAAAATCATCATTCCCTTCAGGCAATGACAATATAGGTGTCGTAGTTAGCTTTTTCTTCAATAACTGAAACGCTTTCTCTTGTTCATCATTCCATTCAAATTTCTTCCCTTTATGCGTTAATGCAGTCAAGGGTTTTGCTATTCTGGAAAAGTCTTGGATGAACCTTCTGTAGTAACCAGCTAGTCCTAAAATCTGGCGTATGTGTTTCGGAGTTTTCGGGGTTTCCCACTTTTCAACAGTTTCTATCTTTGCCGGATCCACCTTAATACCTTATTTGTTCACTATGTGACCGAGGAATTGAACTTCTTCCAACCAAAATGCACACTTTGAAAACTTAGCGTACAATTCTTCCTTCCTCAATACTTCTAACACCTTTCTCAAATGTTCACCGTGTTCTTGGTCATTCTTTGAGTAAATAAGTATGTCATCAATGAAAACAATGGCAAACTTGTCAAGGTATGGTCCACACACTCGGTTCATAAGGTCCATGAACATAGTTGGTGCATTAGTTAAACCAAACGGCATGACCATAAACTCGTAATGACCGTAACGTGTTCTGAAAGCAGTCTTTGGAATATCATCTTCTTTCACCCGCATTTGATGATACCCGGAACGTAAGTCAATCTTTGAATAAACAGACGAGCCTTGTAGTTGATCAAATAAGTCGTCGATTCTTGGTAGTGGGTAGCGGTTCTTGATGGTAAGTTTGTTCAACTCTCGGTAGTCGATACACAACCTTAATGTACCATCTTTCTTCTTGACAAACAAAATAGGAGCTCCCCACGGTGATGTGCTTGGTCGAATGAAACCACGCTCTAAAAGTTCTTGTAATTGGCTTTGCAGTTCTTTCATCTCACTGGGTGCGAGTCTGTAAGGAGCACGAGCTATTGGTGCAGCTCCTGGTATAAGATCTATTTGCAATTCAACGGATCGATGTGGGAGTAATCCCGGTAATTCTTTCGGAAATACATCGGGAAATTCTTTTGCAATGGGAACATCATTGATGCTCTTTTCTTCAGTTTGTACTTTCTCGACGTATGCTAGAACAGCATAGAAACCTTTTCTTATTAGTTTTTGTGCCTTCAAATTACTAATAAGATGTAGCTTCTTGTTGCCCTTTTCTCCGTACACCATTAAGGGTTTTCCTTTTTCTCGTATAATGCGAATTGCATTTTTGTAACAAACGATCTCTGCTTTCACTTCTTTCAACTAGTCCATACCGATTATCACATCAAAACTCCCTAACTCTACTGGTATCAAATCAATCTTAAATGTTTCGCTAACCAGTTTAATTTCTCGATTCCGACATATATTATCTACTGAAATTAATTTACCATTTGCTAATTCGAGTAAAAATTTACTATCCAAAGGCGTCAATGGACAACTTAATTTAGCACAAAAATCTCTACTCATATAGCTTCTATCCGCACCCGAATCAAATAAAACGTAAGCAGATTTATTGTCAATAAGAAACGTACCCGTAACAAGCTCCGGGTCTTCCTGTGCCTCTGCCGCATTAATATTGAAAACTCTTCCGCGGCCTTGTCCATTCGTGTTCTCCTGGTTCGGGCAATTTCTAACAATGTGGCCCGGTTTTCCACATTTATAACAAACTACATTGGCATAACTTGCTCCGATACTACTTGCTCCGCCATTAGTCGTTCCGACACCATTTGTTCCTTTTGTTCTATTAACCCCTGGTCCGTAGACCTCACACTTCGTCGTGCTATGACCATTTCTTTTACACTTGTTGCAAAATTTGGTGCAGAACCCCGAGTGATACTTTTCACACCTTTGGCATAGCTGCTTCTGATTGTTGTTGTTGTTGCGGTTATTATTGTTGTTGGGATGATTGTTGTAGTTGTTGTTGTTGTTGTTGTTGTTGTTGTTGTTGTTGTTGTTGTTGTTGTTATTGGGCCGTTTGTTGTAGTTGCGATTGATGTTGCGATTGTTGGGATAATTGTTGCGATTATTGTTGTAATTACTGTTGTTGTTGTATTGGAGATTCTTATCACCGTTTTCCTCCCACTTTCTTTTGACTTGCTTCACATTGGCCTCTTCAGCAGTCTATTCTTTAATTCTTTCTGCAATCTGGTTCACTAGTTTGTGAGCCATTCTACATGCCTGTTGTATGGAGGCGGGCTCGTGTGAACTTATATCTTCTTGGATTCTTTTCGGTAATCCTTTTACAAACGCGTCGATCTTCTCTTCCTCATCTTCGAATGCTCCCGGACACAATAGGCACAATTCTGTGAATCGTCTTTCGTATGTGGTAATATCAAATCCTTGGGTTCGTAACCCTCTAAGTTCTGTCTTGAGCTTATTGACCTCGGTTCTGGGACGGTACTTCTCGTTCATCAAGTGCTTGAATGCTGACCACGGTAGTACGCACGCATCGTCTTGTCCCACTTGCTCTAGATAGGTATTCCACCATGTTAACGCAGAACCTGTGAAGGTATGCGTAGCGTACTTCACTTTGTCCTCTTCAGTACACTTACTTATGGCAAACACCGATTCGACCTTCTCGGTCCACCGTTTCAATCCGATCGGTCCTTCGGTTCCATCAAATTCCAAAGGTTTGCAGGCAGTGAATTCTTTGTAGGTGCATCCTACACGATTTCATGTACTTCTAGATCCAAGGTTATTGTTGGTATGTAGCACAGCCTGTACTGCGGCTATGTTTGAAGCTAGAAAAGTACGGAATTCCTCTTCATTCATATTCACGGTGTGTCGAGTAGTCCGTGCCATTTCCTTCAAAATAGTCAAATGGAACAAGTTAATCATACAGGATATTAAGAGTAGTTAATAGTATTTCGTAGCATAATATGAACTCATTTATAAAAGCTTTTTCTTCATATTAGCGTTTTATAAGTTTAAATTCGGGTAGTACCTACCCGTTAAGTTCATACTTAGTAGCTAATATACAATTCAACTACTACAATTCTATATGAAAAACTGATTATAATAATATTTCGCGTTCAAACTTTTACACAATATTTTACAAACTTACAATACCCCTTATTTTACATATAGCATGAAATATAGCACACAATAAATTTGATACAAGATGGTTGTGAAGATAATTCTAGCTAGTACACAAGTCGTTCAGCAAAGGCAATAAAGACACGTAATTCATACGTCCAGAAACAAGTCATGCATTCTGGTTTTACTAGGATTACTTCCCATCCTTGGTCTTGTGGAACATAACCGTTATGGCCGTTGATAAGACAGCGTGTTGTAATGTCGTCAAAGGGACGAGGGTTACGTAATGTCCAACAGTCCCGTAACAATCTAAAAACCTCATTTCTTACCCCAATTACCGACTCCGTCACTTGTGGGAACGTTTTGTTTAATAGTTGTAGCCCGATGTTCTTGTTCTCACTTTGGTGAGAAGCGAACATTACTAATTCGTAAGCATAACATGCTTCTTTATTTTGCATGTTAGCCGCTTTTTCTAAATCACGAAGTCCAATATTTAGATATATTGAGTCAAAATAATTTCTTAACCCATTGCGTAAAATAGCATTTGGGTTCCCCGCAATATATGCGTCAAAGTAAACACATCGTAACTTATGGATTTCCCAATGTGATATCCCCCATCTTTTGAACGAAAGCCTTTTATAAACCAAGGCATTCTTGGAACGTTCTTCGAATGTCTTACAAATTGATCTCGCCTTAAATAGTTTTGCCGAAGAATTCTGACCGACTCTAGACAAGATTTCATCAATCATGTCTCCGGGTAGGTCTCTTAAAATATTGGGTTGTCTATCCATTTTGTGTTTTTATACTGTAAAATAGACAAGAGTTAGATTCATAAAAAAATACTTATTAATACAAGCAATTTTTACATATATCATAAAGCATAAGCACACTATATTACATCTATTACACCACACGAATACAACTATCTTATTCCGACCCGCTTGTTTCTTTTTCTCCGTTTTTGGTTCGTTTTGCCAAGTTTCTAGGGATATATGATGTTCCCCTAATACGAGCCGTCGTTTTCCACATTGGTTTAGAAAAACCTGGTGGTTTAGAGGTTCCCGGGTCATTGTTACAACTTAAGGACTTCGGGGGTTGACGATACGTATAAAGTACATCGGGGTTGGAATTAGATTTCTCTATTTTTATGCCCTTTCCCTTATTATTTTCTTTTGCCTTTTTAAATTCAGTTGGGGTAATTTCTATAACATCATCGGAATTCTCGTCGGAATTCGATTCATCGGAGAATTGGTAATCCTCCCAATATTTTGCTTCCTTGGAGGAAACACCATTGACCATAATTAACCTTGGTTGGTTGGTTGAGGATTTTCTTTTACTTAACCGTTTTATTATTTCCCCCACCGGTTCTATTTCTTCATCCGGTTCCGATTCTTCTTCCGGTTCCGATTCTTCTTCCGGTTCCGACTCTTCTTCCGATTCCTCTTCGGGAACTTGTGAATCAGTCCACGAATCATTCCAATTTACATTTGACTCTTCATTATTATTAGGTGAGTCAATGGGACTTGTTCTAGAGGTAGACATCTATCACATAATATCAAACGCGTTAAGAGATTAATATATCACATAATATTCACATGTTAAAAATATATAGTTTCCAACAAAATTTGTTAAGCAGTCATTTTTCAAGTAAACACGGTCGAAGTCCAGACTCACTAATGCATCCTAACAAACTCGAATTTTGCATTAGTGTGTCTTATCGAGTTTGTTAGGATGCATTAGTGAGTCTGGACTTCGACCGTGTTTACTTGAAAAATGATTGCTTAACAAATTTTGTTGGAAACTATATATTTTTAACATGTGAATATTATGTGATATATTAATCTCTTAACGCGTTTGATATTATGTGATAGATGTCTACCTCTAGAACAAGTCCCATTGACTCACCTAATAATAATGAAGAGTCAAATGTAAATTGGAATGATTCGTGGACTGATTCACAAGTTCCCGAAGAGGAACCGGAAGAAGAGTCGGAACCGGAAGAAGAATCGGAACCGGAAGAAGAATCGGAACCGGATGAAGAAATAGAACCGGTGGGGGAAATAATAAAACGGTTAAGTAAAAGAAAATCCTCAACCAACCGACCAAGGTTAATTATGGTCAATGGTGTTTCCGCTAAGGAAGCAAAATATTGGGAGGATTACCAATTCTCCGATGAATCGGATTCTGACGAGAATTCCGATGATGTTATAGAAATTACCCCAACTGAATTTAAAAAGGCAAAAGAAAATAATAAGGGAAAGGGCATAAAAATAGAGAAATCTAATTCCAACCCCGATGAACTTTATATGTATCGTCAACCCCCGAAGTCCTTAAGTTGTAACAATGACCCGGGAACCTCTAAACCACCAGGTTTTTCTAGACCAATGTGGAAATCGACGGCTCGTATTAGGGGAACATCATATATCCCTAGAAACTTGGCAAAACGAACCAAAACCGAAGAAGAAGAAACAAGCGAGTCGGAATAAGATAGTTGTATTCGTGTGGTGTAATATATGTAATATAGTGTGCTTATGCTTTATGATATATGTAAAAATTGCTTGTATTAATAAGTATTTTTTTTTTATGAATCTAACTCTTGTCTATTTTTACACTATAAAAACAAAAAATGGATAGACAACCCAATATTTTAAGAGACCTACCCGGAGACATGATTGATGAAATCTTGTCTAGAGTCGGTCAGAATTCTTCGGCACAACTATTTAAGGCGAGATCAGTTTGTAAGACATTCGAAGAACGTTCCAAGAATGCCTTGGTTTATAAAAGGCTTTCGTTCGAAAGATGGGGGATATCACATTGGGAAATCCATAAGTTACGATGTGTTTACTTTGACGCATATATTGCGGGGAACCCAAATGATATTTTACGTAATGGGTTAAAAAATTATTTTGACTCAATATATCCGAATATTGGACTTCGTGATTTAGAAAAAGCAGCTAACATGCAACATAAAGAAGCATGTTATGCTTACGGATTAGTAATGTTCGCTTCTCACCAAAGTGAGAACAAGAACATCGGCCTACAACTATTAAACAAAACGTTCCCACAAGTGACGGAGTCGGTAATTGGGGTAAGAAATGAGGTTTTTAGATTGTTACGGGACTGTTGGACATTACGTAACCCTCGTCCCTTTGACGACGTTACAACACGCTGTCTTATCAACGGCCATAACGGTTATGTTCCATAAGACCAAGGATGGGAAGTAGTCCTAGTAAAACCAGAATGCATGACTTGTTTCTGGACGTATGAATTACGTGTCTTTATTGCCTTTGCTGAACGACTTGTGTACTAGCTAGAATTATCTTCACAACCATCTTGTATCAAATTTATTGTGTGCTATATTTCATGCTATATGTAAAATAAGCGGTATTGTAAGTTTGTAAAATATTGTGTAAAAGTTTGAACGCGAAATATTATTATAATCAGTTTTTCATATAGAATTGTAGTAGTTGAATTGTATATTAGCTACTAAGTATGAACTTAACGGGTAGGTACTACCCGAATTTAAACTTATAAAATGCTAATATGAAGAAAAAGCTTTTATAAATGAGTTCATATTATGCTACGAAATACTATTAACTACTCTTAATATTCTGTATGATTAACTTGTTCCATTTGACTATTTTGAAGGAAATGGCACCAACTACTCGACACACTGTGAATATGAATGAAGAGGAATTCCGTACTTTTCTAGCTTCAAACATAGCCGCAGTACAGGCTGCGCTACATACCAACAATAACCTTGGATCTAGCAGTACAGGAAATCGTGTAGGATGCACCTACAAGAATTCACTGCCTGCAAACCTTTGGAATTTGATGGAACCGAAGGACCGATCGGATTGAAACGGTGGACCGAGAAGGTCGAATCGGTGTTTGCCATAAGTAAGTGTACTGAAGAGGACAAATTAAAGTACGCTACACATACCTTCACAGGTTCTGCGTTAACATGGTGGAATACCTATATAGAGCAAGTGGGACAAGACGATGCGTAAGCACTACCGTGGTCAGCATTCAAGCACTTGATGAACGAGAAGTACCGTCTCAGAACCGAGGTCAATAAGCTCAAGACAAAACTTAGAGGGTTACACTCCCAAGGATTTGATATTACCACGTACGAAAGACGATTCACAGAATTGTGCCTATTGTGTCCGGGAGCATTCGAAGATGAGGAAGAGAAGATCGACGCGTTTGTGAAAGGATTACCGGAAAGAATCCAAGAAGATATAAGTTCACACGAGCCTGCCTCCATACAACAGGCATGTAGAATGGCTCACAAACTAGTGAATCAGATTGAAGAAAGAATTAAAGAACAGACTGCTGAAGAGGCCAATGTGAAGCAAGTCAAAAGAAAGTGGGAGGAAAACGGTGATAAGAATCACCAATACAATAACAACAGCAATTACAACAATAATCGCAACAATTATCCCAACAATCGCAACATCAATCGCAACTACAACAAACGGCCCAACAACAACAACAACAAGAACAACAGCAACTACAACAATCATCCCAACAACAATAATAACCGCAACAACCACAACAATCACAAGCAGCTATGCCAAAGGTGTGAAAAGTATCACTCGGGGTTCTGCACCAAATTTTGCAACAAGTGTAAAAGAAATGGTCATAGCGCGGCGAAGTGTGAGGTCTATGGACCAGGGGTTAATAGAACGAAAGGAACAAATGGTGTCGGAATCGAGAAATTAAACTGGTTAGCGAAGCATTTAAGATTGACTTGATACCAGTAGAGTTAGGGAGTTTTGATGTGATAATCGGTATGGACTGGTTGAAAGAAGTGAAAGCAGAGATCGTTTGTTACAAAAATGCAATTCGCATTATACGAGAAAAAGGAAAACCCTTAATGGTGTACGGAGAAAAGGGCAACACGAAGCTACATCTTATTAGTAATTTGAAGGCACAAAAACTAATAAGAAAAGGTTGCTATGCTGTTCTAGCACACGTCGAGAAAGTACAAACTGAAGAAAAGAGCATCAATGATGTTCCCGTCGCAAAAGAATTTCCCGATGTATTTCTGAAAGAATTACCAGGATTACCCCCACATCGATCCGTTGAATTTCAAATAGATCTTGTACCAGGAGCTGCACCAATAGCTCGTGCTCCTTACAGACTCGCACCCAGCGAGATGAAAGAACTGCAAAGCCAATTACAAGAACTTTTAAAGCATGGTTTCATTCGACCAAGCACATCACTGTGGGGAGCTCCTGTTTTGTTTGTCAAGAAGAAAGATGGTACATTCAGGTTGTGTATCGACTACCGAGAGTTGAACAAACTTACCATCAAGAACCGCTACCCACTACCGAGAATCGACGACTTATTTGATCAACTACAAGGCTCGTCTGTTTATTCAAAGATTGACTTACGTTCCGGGTATCATCAAATGCGGGTGAAAGAAGATGATATTTCAAAGACTGCTTTCAGAACACGTTATGGTCATTACGAGTTTATGGTCATGCCATTTGGTTTAACTAATGCACCAGCTGTGTTCATGGACCTTATGAACCGAGTGTGTGGACCATACCTTGACAAGTTTGTCATTGTTTTCATTGATGACATACTTATTTACTCAAAGAATAACCAAGAACACGGTGAACATTTGAGAAAGGTGTTAGAAGTATTGAGGAAGGAAGAATTGTACGCTAAGTTTTCAAAGTGTGCATTTTGGTTGGAAGAAGTTCAATTCCTCGGTCACATAGTGAACAAAGAAGGTATTAAGGTGGATCCGGCAAAGATAGAAACTGTTGAAAAGTAGGAAACTCCGAAAACTCCCAAACACATACGCCAGTTTTTAGGACTAGCTGGTTACTACAGAAGGTTCATCCAAGACTTTTCCAGAATAGAAAAACCCTTAACTGCATTAACGCATAAAGGGAAGAAATTTGAATGGAATGCTGAACAAGAGAAAGCGTTTCAGTTATTGAAGAAAAAGCTAACTACGGCACCTATATTGTCATTGCCTGAAGGGAATGATGATTTTGTGATTTATTGTGACGCATCAAAGCAAGGTCTCGGTTGTGTATTAATGCAAAGAACGAAGGTGATTGCTTATGCATCTAGACAATTGAAGATTCACGAACAAAATTATACGACGCATGATTTGGAATTAGGAGTGGTTGTTTTTGCATTAAAGACTTGGAGGCACTACTTATATGGGGTCAAAAGTATTATATATACCGACCACAAAAGTCTTCAACACATATTTAATCAGAAACAACTGAATATGAGGCAGCGTAGGTGGATTGAATTATTGAATGATTACGAATTTGAGATTCGTTACCACCCGGGGAAGGCAAATGTGGTAGCCGATGCGTTGAGCAGGAAGGACAGAGAACCCATTCGAGTAAAATCTATGAATATAATGATTCATAATAACCTTACTACTCAAATAAAGGAGGCGCAACAAGGAGTTTTAAAAGAGAGAAATTTAAAGGATGAAATACCCAAAGGATCGGAGAAGCATCTTAATATTCGGGAAGACGGAACCCGGTATAGGGCTGAAAGGATTTGGGTACCAAAATTTGGAGATATGAGAGAAATGGTACTTAGAGAAGCTCATAAAACCAGATACTCAATACATCCTGGAACGGGGAAGATGTACAAGGATCTCAAGAAACATTTTTGGTGGCCGGGTATGAAATCCGATGTTGCTAAATACGTAGGAGAATGTTTGACGTGTTCTAAGGTCAAAGCTGAGCATCAGAAACCATCAGGTCTACTTCAACAACCCGAAATCCCAGAATGGAAATGGGAAAACATTACCATGGATTTCATCACTAAATTGCCAAGGACTGCAAGTGGTTTTGATACTATTTGGGTAATAGTTGATCGTCTCACCAAATCAGCACACTTCCTGCCAATAAGAGAAGATGACAAGATGGAGAAGTTAGCACGACTGTATTTGAAGGAAGTCGTCTCCAGACATGGAATACCAATCTCTATTATCTCTGATAGGGATGGCAGATTTATTTCAAGATTTTGGCAGACATTACAGCAAGCATTAGGAACTCGTCTAGACATGAGTACTACCTATCATCCACAAACTGATGGGCAGAGCGAAAGGACGATACAAACGCTTGAAGACATGCTACGAGCATGTGTTATTGATTTCGGAAACAGTTGGGATCGACATCTACCGTTAGCAGAATTTTCCTACAACAACAGCTACCATTCAAGCATTGAGATGGCGCCGTTTGAAGCACTTTATGGTAGAAAGTGCAGGTCTCCGATTTGTTGGAGTGAAGTGGGGGATAGACAGATTATGGGTCCGGAGATTATACAAGAAACTACCGAGAAGATCATCCAAATTCAACAACGGTTGAAAACCGCCCAAAGTCGACAAAAGAGCTACGCTGACATTAAAAGAAAAGATATAGAATTTGAAATTGGAGAGATGGTCATGCTTAAAGTTGCACCTTGGAAAGGCGTTGTTCGATTTGGTAAACGAGGGAAATTAAATCCAAGGTATATTGGACCATTCAAGATTATTGATCGTGTCGGACCTGTAGCTTACCGACTTGAGTTACCTCAACAACTCGCGGCTGTACATAACACTTTCCACGTCTCGAATTTGAAGAAATGTTTTGCTAAAGAAGATCTCACTATTCCGTTAGATGAAATCCAAATCAACGAAAAACTCCAATTCATCGAAGAACCCGTCGAAATAATGGATCGTGAGGTTAAAAGACTTAAGCAAAACAAGATACCAATTGTTAAGGTTCGATGGAATGCTCGTAGAGGACCCGAGTTCACCTGGGATCATGAAGATCAGATGAAGAAGAAATACCCGCATCTATTTCCAGAAGATTCGTCAACACCTTCAACAGCTTAAAATTTCGGGACGAAATTTATTTAACGGGTAGGTACTGTAGTGAGATTGATATTTACATGATTAAATGTTTCCAACATGTTAAGCAATCAAACTTGTTAAGACTTGATTAATTGAAATATGTTTCATATAGACAATTGACCACCCGAGTTGACCGGCGATTCACGAACGTTAAAACTTGTAAAAATGACATGACGATATATATATGGATATACATATGGTTAACATGAGATTATGATAAGTAAGTATCTCCATAAGTATATTAACAATGAGTTATATACATATAAACAAGACTACTAACTTAAGGATTTCGAAACGAGACATATATGTAACGATTATCGTTGTAACGACATTTAAATGTATATATATCATATTAAGATATATTAATATATCATAATATCATGATAATATAATAATTTAACATCTCATTAGATATAATAAACAATGGGTTAACAACATTAATTGAGATCGTTAACTTAAAGGTTTCAAAACAACACTTACATGTAACGACTAACGATGACTTAACGACTCAGTTAAAATGTATATACATGTAGTGTATTTAGATGTATTAAAATACTTTTGGAAGACTTCAAGACATATATCAAAACACTCATACTTAACGAAAATGGTTACAGTTACTTTCCCATTCTTTTCTTTCATCAAGAATTCTTACTATGGGTATATACCAATAGGAACTAGCATGGGATTCTACTATTGATTATGTCATGTAAGACTAATCAATTTTAACTTCTACCATGAGCTAGTCAACTAACTAGAACTCCTTTTAACCCCACTCACCACTCACCAATTACCACTCATCATTCACTCCATTTCACTTCCAATTCTCTTTCTAATTCTCTCTCAACACACACACACTATTATGAACGTATTTTTCCAGTAGTTAATCATCATCTTCATCAAAAATCACTTCAATAATCAAGCTATAATCATCATAGGAAGAACACTTCAAGAACACTTCAAAAATCCCTTCAAGTTTACTAATTTACTTCCAAGCTTTCTAATCCATTCCAAGTAATCATCTAAGATCAAGAAACCTTTGTTATATATAGTAGGTTATCTTTCTTATTTAAGGTAATATTCATATTCAAACTTTGATTCAATTTCTATAACTATAAACTATCTTAATTCGAGTAAAAATCTTACTTGAACTTGTTTTTGTGTCATGATCCTACTTCAAGAACTTTCAAGCCATCCAAGATTCTTTGAAGCTAGATCATTTCTTGTCACTTCCAGTAGGTTTACCTACTAAACTTGAGGTAGTAATGATGTTCATAACATCATTCGATTCATATATATAAAACTATCTTATTCGAAGGTTTAAACTCGTAATCACTAGAACATAGTTTAGTTAATTCTAAACTTATTCGCAAACAAAAGTTAATCCTTCTAACTTGACTTTTAAAATTAACTAAACACATGTTCTATATCTATATGATATGCTAACTTAATGATTTAAAACCTGGAAACACGAAAAACACCGTAAAACCGGATTTACGCCTTCGTAGTAACACCGCGGGCTGTTTTGGGTTAGTTAATTAAAACCTATGATAAACTTTGATTTAAAAGTTGTTATTCTGAGAAAATGATTTTTATTATGAACATGAAACTATATCCAAAAATTATGGTTAAACTCAAAGTGGAAGTATGTTTTCTAAAATGGTCATCTAGACGTCGTTCTTTCGACTGAAATGACTACCTTTACAAAAACGACTTGTAACTTATTCTTCCATCTATAAACCTATACTTTTCTGTTTAGATTCATAAAATAGAGTTCAATATGAAACCATAGCAATTTGATTCACTCAAAACGGATTTAAAATGAAGAAGTTATGGGTAAAACAAGATTGGATAATTTTTCTCATTTTAGCTACGTGAAAATTGGTAACAAATCTATTCCAACCATAACTTAATCAACTTGTATTGTATATTATGTAATCTTGAGATACCATAGACACGTATACAATGTTTCGACCTATCATGTCGACACATCTATATATATATTTCGGAACAACCATAGACACTCTATATGTGAATGTTGGAGTTAGCTATACAGGGTTGAGGTTGATTCCAAAATATATATAGTTTGAGTTGTGATCAATACTGAGATACGTATACACTGGGTCGTGGATTGATTCAAGATAATATTTATCGATTTATTTCTGTACATCTAACTGTGGATAACTAGTTGTAGGTTACTAACGAGGACAGCTGACTTAATAAACTTAAAACATCAAAATATATTAAAAGTGTTGTAAATATATTTTGAACATACTTTAATATATATGTATATATTGTTATAGGTTCGTGAATCAACAGTGGCCAAGTCTTACTTCTCGAAGAAGTAAAAATCTGTGAAAGTGAGTTATAGTCCCACTTTTAAAATTTAATATTTTTGGGATGAGAATACATGCAGGTTTTATAAATGATTTACAAAATAGACACAAGTACGTGAAACTACATTCTATGGTTGAATTATCGAAATCGAATATGCCCCTTTTTATTAAGTCTGGTAATCTAAGAATTAGGGAACAGACACCCTAATTGACGCAAATCCTAAAGATAGATCTATTGGGCCTAACAAACCCCATCCAAAGTACCGGATGCTTTAGTACTTCGAAATTTATATCATATCCGAAGGGTGTCCCGGAATGATGGGGATATTCTTATATATGCATCTTGTTAATGTCGGTTACCAGGTGTTCACCATATGAATGATTTTTATCTCTATGTATGGGATGTGTATTGAAATATGAAATCTTGTGGTCTATTATTATGATTTGATATATATAGGTTAAACCTATAACTCACCAACATTTTTGTTGACGTTTTAAGCATGTTTATTCTCAGGTGATTATTAAGAGCTTCCGCTGTCACATACTTAAATAAGGACGAGATTTGGAGTCCATGCTTGTATGATATTGTGTAAAAACTGCATTCAAGAAACTTATTTTGTTGTAACATATTTGTATTGTAAACCATTATGTAATGGTCGTGTGTAAACAGGATATTTTAGATTATCATTATTTGATAATCTACGTAAAGCTTTTTAAACCTTTATTGATGAAATAAAGGTTATGGTTTGTTTTAAAATGAATGCAGTATTTGAAAAACGTCTCATATAGAGGTCAAAATCTCGCAACGAAATCAATTAATATGGAACGTTTTTAATCAATAAGAACGGGACATTTCATTAGATGACTCACATGGGCTGCTAAGAGATGATCATTAGAGTGTATATACCAATAGTACATACATCTAAAAGCTGTGTATTGTACGTGTACGAATACGGGTGCATACGAGTAGAATTGTTGATGAAACTGAACGAGGATGTAATTGTAAGCATTTTTGTTAAGTAGAAGTATTTTGATAAGTGTATTGAAGTCTTTAAAAAGTGTATAAATACATATTAAAACACTACATGTATATACATTTTAACTGAGTCGTTAAGTCATCGTTAGTCGTTACATGTAAGTGTTGTTTTGAAACCTTTAGGTTAATGATCTTGTTAAATGTTGTTAACCTAATGTTTATAATATCAAATGAGATTTTAAATTATTATATTATCATGATATTATCATGTATGAATATCTCTTAATATGATATATATACATTAAATGTCTTTACAACGATAATCGTTACATATATGTCTCGTTTAAAAATCATTAAGTTAGTAGTCTTGTTTTTACATATGTAGTTCATTGTTAATATACTTAATGATATGTTTACTTATCATAGTATCATGTTAACTATATATATATATATCCATATATATGTCATCATATAGTTTTTACAAGTTTTAACGTTCGTGAATCACCGGTCAACTTGGGTGGTCAATTGTCTATATGAAACATATTTCAATTAATCAAGTCTTAACAAGTTTGATTGCTTAACATGTTGGAAACATTTAATCATGTAAATATCAATCTCAATTAATATATATAAACATGGAAAAGTTCAGGTCACTACATGTAGCGCAGCCTGTACTGCGGCTATGTTTGAAGCAAGAAAGGCACGAAATTCCTCTTCACTCATATTCAAGGTGTGTCGAGTAGTCGGTGCCATTTCCTTCAAAATAGTCAAATGAAACGAGTTAATCATATAGAATATCAAGAGTAGTCAATAGTATTTCGTAGCGTAATATGAACTTATTTATAAAAGCTCTTTCTTCATATTAGCGTTTTATACTCTTTAATTCGGGTAGTACCTACCCGTTAAGTTCATACTTAGTAGCTAACATACCATTTCAACTACTACAATTCTATATGAAAAACTAATCACAACAAAAAAAAAATATATCATATTCAAACCTTTATACAATAACTTGCAAACTTACAATACCGCTATTTTACATATAGCATGAAATATAGCACATAAAACTTTGATATAAAGTAGTTGCAAAGATAATTCTAGTTAATAAATAAGGCGTTCAGCAAAGGCAACAAAGACACGTAATTCATACGTCCAGAAACAAGTCATGCATTCTGGTTTTACTAATACCACTTGCCATCCTTGGTCTTGCGGAACGTAACCGATGTGACCGATAGTATGACAACGTGTTGTAACGTCGTCAAAAGGGCTAAGGTTACGTAATGAAGTCCTATATTCGGATACATTGAGTCAAAATAATTTCTTAACCCGTTGCGTAAAATAGCATTTGGGTTCCCCGCAATATATTCGTCAAAGTAAACACATCGTAACTTATGGGTTTCCCAATGTGATATCCCCCATCTTTTAAACGAAAGCCTTTTATAAACCAAGGCATTCTTGGAACGTTCTTCAAATGTCTTACAAACTGATTTTGCCATAAATAGTTGTGCCGAGGAATTTTGACCGACTCTAGACAAGATTTCATCAATCATGTCTCCGGGTAAGTCTTCTAAAATATTGGGTTGTCTATCCATTTTGTGTTTTTATACCGTAAAATAGACAAGAGTTAGATTCATAAAAGATACTTATTAATACAAGCAATTTTTACATATATCGTAAAGCATAAGCACACTATATTACAAATATTACACCACACAAATACAACTATCTTATTCCGACTCACTCGTTTCTTCTTTTTCGAACTTGGTTCTTTTTGCTAAGTTTTTAGGGATATATGATGTTCCCCTAATACGAGCCGTCGTTTTCCACATTGGTCTAGAAAAACCTGGTGGTTTAGAGGTTCTCGGGTTATTGTTACAACTTAAGAAATACGGGTGTTGACGATACATATAAAGTTCATCGGGGTTAGAATCAGATTTCTCTATTTTTATGCCCTTTCCCTTATTGTTCTCTTTTGCCTTTTTAAATTCAGTTGGGGTAATTTCTATAACATCATCGGAATCCTCGTCGGGATCCGATTCATCGGAGAATTGGTAATCCTCCCAATATTTTGCTTCCTTGGCGGAAACACCGTTGACCATAATTAACTTTGGTCGGTTGGTTGAGAATTTTCTTCTACTTAATCGTTTTATTATTTCCGGTTCCGATTCTTCTTTCGGTTACGACTCTTCTTCCGGTTCCGATTCTTCTTTCGGTTCCGACTCTTCTTCCGGTTCCTCTTCGGGAACTTGTGAATCAGTCCACGAATCATTCCAATTTACATTTGACTCTTCATTATTATTAGGTGAGTCAATGGGACTAGTTCTAGAGGTAGACATCTATCACATAATACCAAACACGTTAAGAGATTAATATATCACATAATATTCACATGTTAAAAATATATAGTTTCCAACAAAATTTGTTAAGCAATCTTTTTTTTTTTTTTCAAGTAAACACGGTCGAAGTCCAGACTCACTAATGCATCCTAACAAACTCGATAAGACACACTAATGCAAAATTCTGGTTCTCTAAGACCAACGCTCTGATACCAACTGAAATGTCCCGTTCTTATTGATTAAAAATGTTGCATATTAATTGATTTCGTTGCGAGGTTTTGACCTCTATATGAGACGTTTTTCAAAGACTGCATTCATTTTTAAAACAAACCATAACCTTTATTTTATAAATAAAGGTTTAAAAAGCTTTACGTAGATTATCAAATAATGATAATCTAAAATATCCTGTTTACACACGACCATTACATAATGGTTTACAATACAAATATGTTACATCGAAATCAGTTTCTTGAATGCAGTTTTTACACAATATCATACAAAAACGGACTCCAAATCATGTCCTTATTTTAGTATGCAACAACGAAAGCTCTTAGTATTCACCTGAGAATAAACATGCTTTAAACGTCAATAAAAATGTTGGTGAGTTATAGGTTTAACCTATATATATCAAATCGTAACAATAGACCACAAGATTTCATATTTTCAATACACATCCTATACATAGAGATAAAAAAATCATTCATATGGTGAACACCTGGTAACCGACATTAACAAGATGCATATATAAGAATATCCCCATCATTCCGGGACACCCTTCGGATATGATATAAATTTCGAAGTACTAAAGCATCCGGTACTTTGGATGGGGTTTGTTAGGCCTAATAGATCTATCTTTAGGATTCGCGTCAATTAGGGTGTTTGTTCCCTAATTCTTAGATTACCAGACTTAATAAAAAGCGGCATATTCGATTTCGATAATTCAACCATAGAATGTAGTTTCACGTACTTGTGTCTATTTTGTAAATCATTTATAAAACCTGCATGTATTCTCATCCCAAAAATATTAGATTTTAAAAGTGGGACTATGACTCACTTTCACAGATTTTTACTTCGTCGGGAAGTAAGACTTGGCCACTGGTTGATTCACAAACCTATAACAATATATACATATATATCAAAGTATGTTCAAAATATATTTACAAAACTTTTAATACATTTTGATATTTTAAGTTTATTAAGTCAGCTGTCCTCGTTAGTAACCTACAGCTAGTTGTCCACAGTTAGATGTACAGAAATAAATCGATAAATATTATCTTGAATCAATCCACGACCTAGTGTATACGTATCTCAGTATTGATCACAACTCAAACTATATATATATTTTGGAATCAACCTCAACCCTGTATAGCTAACTCCAACATTCACATATAGAGAGTCTATGGTTGTTCCGCAATATATATATAGATGGGTCAACATGATAGATCGAAACATTGTATACGTGTCTATGGTATCTCAAGATTACATAATATACAATATAAGTTGATTAGGTTATGGTTGGAATAGATTTATTACTAACTTTCACGTAGGTAAAATGAGTAGTTTTTATCAATCTTGTTTTACTCGCCATTTCTTCGTTTCTAATCCGTTTTGAGTGATTCCAGTGGCCACGGTTTCATATTTTACTTAACTTTATGAATCTAAATAGAAAAAGTATAAGTTTATAGTCAAAAATACAAGTTACAAGTCGTTTTTGAAAGAGGTAGTCATTTCCGTCGAAAGAACGACATCTTGATGACCATTTTGAAAAACATACTTTCACTTTGAGTTTAACCATGATTTTTGGATATAGTTTCATGTTCATAAGAAAAATCATTTTTCCAGAAGTATAGCTTTTAAATCAAAGTTCTTCTTAGCTTTTAATTATCCCAACCAAAACAGCCCCCGGTTTTACTACGACGGCGTATATCCAGTTTTATTGTGTTTATCGTGTTTCTGGGTTTTAAATCATTAAGTTAGCATATCATATAGATATAGAACATGTGTTTAGTTGATTTTAAAAGTCTAGTTAGAAGGATTAACTTTATTTGCGAACAAGTATAGAATTAACTAAACTATGTTCTAATGATTACAAGTTTATAACGTTGAATAAGACAGCTTTTTATGTATGAATCGAATGATGTTATGAACATGATTACTACCTCAAGTTCCTTGGATAAACCTACTGGAAATGAGAAAAATAGATCTAGCTTCAAAGGATCCTTGGATGGCTTGAAAGTTCTTGAAGCAGAATCATGACACGAAAATAATTTCAAGTAAGATTTCCACTAGAAATAAGATTGTTATAGTTATAGAAATTGAATTAAAGTTTGAATATGATTATTACCTTGTATTAGAAAGATAACCTACTGTAAGTAACAAAGATTTCTTGATCTTGGATGATTACTTGGAATGGATTTAGAAAACTTGGAAGTAAACTTGCAATCTTGGAAGTATTCTTGATTTTATGAAACTAGAACTTTTGGAATTTATGAAGAACACATAGAACTTGAAGATAGAACTTGAGAGAGATCAATTAGATGAAGAAAATTGAAGAATGAAAGTGTTTGTAGGTGTTTTTGGTCGTTGGTGTATGGATTAGATATAAAGGATATGTAATTTTGTTTTCATTTAAATAAGTCATGAATGATTACTCATATTTTTGTAATTTTATGAGATATTTCATGGTAGTTGCCAAATGATGGTTCCCACATGTGTTAGGTGACTCACATGGGCTACTAAGAGCTGATCATTGGAGTGTATATACCAATAGTACATACATCTAAAAGCTGTGTATTGTACGAGTACGAATACGGGTGCATACGAGTAGAATTATTGATGAAACTGAACGAGGATGTAATTGTAAGCATTTTTGTTAAGTAGAAGTATTTTGATAAGTGTCTTGAAGTCTTTCAAAAGTGTATGAATACATATTAAAACACTACATGTATATACATTTTAACTGAGTCGTTAAGTCATCGTTAGTCGTTACATGTAAGTGTTGTTTTGAAACCTCTAGGTTAACGATCTTGTTAAATGTTATTAACCCAATGTTTATAATATCAAAAGAGATTTTAAATTATTATATTATCATGATATTATGATATACGAATATCTCTTAATATGATATATATACACTAAATGTCGTTACAACGATAATCGTTACATATATGTCTCGTTTCAAAATCATTAAGTTAGTAGTCTTGTTTTTACATATGTAGTTCATTGTTAATATACTTAATGATATGTTTACTTATCATAATATCATGTTAACTATATATATAGCCATATATATGTCATCATATAGTTTTTACAAGTTTTAACGTTCGTGAATCACCGGTCAACTTGGGTGGTCAATTATCTATATGAAACCTATTTCAATTAATCAAGTCTTAACAAGTTTGATTTCTTAACATGTTGGAAACACTTAATCATGTAAATAACAATTTCATTTAATATATATAAACATGGAAAAGTTCGGGTCACTACAAACGTCAACAAAAAAAAATGTTGGTGAGTTATAGGTTTAACCTATATATATCAAATCGTAACAATAGACCACAAGATTTCATATTTCAATACACATCCCATACATAGAGATAAAATTCATTCATATGGTGAACACCTGGTAACCGACATTAACAAGATGCATATATAAGAATATCCCCATCATTCCGGGACACCCTTCGGATATGATATAAATTTCGAAGTACTAAAGCATCCGGTACTTTGGATGGGGTTTGTTAGGCCCAATAGATCTATCTTTAGGATTCGCGTCAATTAGGGTGTCGGTTCCCTAATTCGTAGATTACCAGACTTAATAAAAAGGGGCATATTCGATTTCGATAATTCAACCATAGAATGTAGTTTCACGTACTTTTGTCTATTTTGTAAATCATTTATAAAACCTGCATGTATTCTCATCCAAAAAATATTAGATTTTAAAAGTGGGACTATAACTCACTTTCACAGATTTTTTACTTCATCGGGAAGTAAGACTTGGCCACTGGTTGATTCACGAACCTATAACAATATATACATATATATCAAAGTATGTTCAATATATATTTACAATACTTTTAATACATTTTGATGTTTTAAGTTTATTAAGTCAGCTGTCCTCGTTAGTAACCTACAACTAGTTGTCCACAGTTAGATGTACAGAAATAAATCGATAAATATTATCTTGAATCAATCCACGACCTAGTGTATACGTATCTCAGTATTGATCACAACTCAAACTATATATATATTTTGGAATCAACCTCAACCCTGTATAGCTAACTCCAACATTCACATATAGAGAGTCTATGGTTGTTCCGCAATATATATATAGATGGGTCAACATGATAGATCGAAACATTGTATACGTGTCTATGGTATCTCAAGATTACATAATATACAATATAAGTTGATTAGGTTATGGTTGGAATAGATTTATTACTAACTTTCACGTAGGTAAAATGAGTAGTTTTTATCAATCTTGTTTTACTCGCCATTTCTTCGTTTCTAATCCGTTTTGAGTGATTCCAGTGGCCACGGTTTCGTATTGAACTTAAATTTATGAATCTAAATAGAAAAAGTATAAGTTTATAGTAGGAAATAAAATTTACAAGTCATTTTTGAAAGAGGTAGTCATTTCCGTCGAAAGAACGACATCTTGATGACCATTTTGAAAAACATACCTTCACTTTGAGTTTAACCATGATTTTTGGATATAGTTTCATGTTCATAAGAAAAATCATTTTTCCAAAAGTATAGCTTTTAAATCAAAGTTCTTCTTAGCTTTTAATTATCCCAACCAAAACAGCCCCTGGTTTTACTACGACGGTGTATATCCAGTTTTATGGTGTTTATCGTGTTTTCGAGTTTTAAATCATTAAGTTAGCATATCATATAGATATAGAACATGTGTTTAGTTGATTTTAAAAGTATAGTTAGAAGGATTAACTTTATTTGCGAACAAGTTTAGAATTAATTAACTATGTTCTAGTGATTACAAGTTTATAACATTGAATAAGACAGCTTTTTATGTATGAATCGAATGATGTTATGAACATCATTACTACCTCAAGTTCCTTAGATAAAACTACTAGAAATGAGAAAAATGGATCTAGCTTCAAAGGATCCTTGGATGGCTTGAAAGTTCTTGAAGCAGAATCATGACACGAAAACAATTTCAAGTAAGATTTCCACTCGAAATAAGATTGTTATAGTTATAGAAATTGAATTAAAGTTTGAATATAATTATTACCTTGTATTATAAAGATAACCTACTGTAAGTAACAAAGGTTTATTGATCTTGGATGATTACTTGGAATGGATTTAGAAAACTTGGAAGTAAACTTGCAATCTTGGAAGTATTCTTGATTTTATGAAACTAGAACTTTTGGAATTTATGAAGAACACTTAGAACTTGAAGATAGAACTTGAGAGATATCAATTAGATGAAGAAAATTGAAGAATTAAAGTGTTTGTAGGTGTTTTTGGTCATTGGTGTATGGATTAGATATAAAGGATATGTAATTTTGTTTTCATGTAAATAAGTCATGAATGATTACTCATATTTTTGTAATTTTATGAGATATTTCATGCTAGTTGCCAAATGATGGTTCCCACATGTGTTAGGTGACTCACATGGGCTGCTAAGAGCTGATCATTAGAGTGTATATACCAATAGTACATACATCTAAAAGCTGTGTATTGTACGAGTACGAATACGGGTGCATACGAGTAGAATTGTTGATGAAACTGAACGAGGATGTAATTGTAAGCATTTTTGTTAAGTAGAAGTATTTTGATAAGTGTCTTGAAGTCTTTCAAAAGTGTATGAATACATATTAAAACACTACATGTATATACATTTTAACTGAGTCGTTAAGTCATCGTTAGTCGTTACATGTAAGTGTTGTTTTGAAACCTTTAGGTTAACGATCTTGTTAAGTGTTGTTAACCCAATGTTTATAATATCAAATGAGATTTTAAATTTTTATATTATCATGATATTATGATGTATAAATATCTCTTAATATGCTATATATACATTAAATGTCGTTACAACGATAATCGTTACATATATGTCTCGTTTCAAAATCATTAAGTTAGTAGTCTTGTTTTTACATATGTAGTTCATTGTTAATATACTTAATGATATGTTTACATATCATAATATCATGTTAACTATATATATATATATCCATATATATGTCATCATATAGTTTTTACAAGTTTTAACGTTCGTGAATCACCGGTCAACTTGGGTGGTCAATTGTCTATATGAAACCTATTTCAATTAATCAAGTCTTAACAAGTTTGATTGCTTAACATGTTGGAAACACTTAATCATGTAAATAACAATTTCATTTAATATATATATAAACATGGAAAAGTTCGGATCACTACAGTAATATTATTATTACTCTAATTACTTTTAATTAATCATCCTTCATATGTAATTTTATCATTACATGTGATATATACGTATATTCATATATGTGTAACCTATATATATATATATATATATATATATATATATATATATATATATATATATATATATATATATATATATATATATATATACCTACATATATTCTTTATTCTTATATGTCATGTATATGTTCATAACTATATGATATATGTGTTTATATTCTATGTATGTGATGTTAAACTAAGGGGTATAAAATACTATTAAAGTTTACAAGGAAATACTATTAAATACGATACAATTTTACACAAGATATTTATTTATTTAGAGAATGGATATACTTAAACCTTGCTACAACACTTATAGGCAGTGTACCTAATCGTACAGTAGTGTAGTTTTTAGTAAGTCCGGTTCGTTCCACAGGGAAAATCTTTTAATCAAAGCTTAACGCTATATTAGTTTAATTTATAAAAATACAAATATATATATAAGTAATATTATTATTATAAAGGGGGGTTTTTACCGTTTAATGACCGGTTTGTCGATTTTAAAACTTTAGTCGCAGTTAAAACCAAATGTAAAATATAAAATAAATAAAATACTTAATTTAAAGCATAAAGTAAATAACGATAAGGAAATTGCGAATAATAAAAGTGCGATAAAATAAACTTGCGATAATTAAAAAGTACGATAATTAAAAGTGCAATTAAATACAATAACAATAAATAAAAATGCGATAATTAGAAGTGCAATTAAATATAAAATAAAGGAAATTAAATATGAAATAAAAGAATTATGCT
This sequence comes from Rutidosis leptorrhynchoides, assembly GCF_046630445.1. NCBI lineage: Eukaryota > Viridiplantae > Streptophyta > Magnoliopsida > Asterales > Asteraceae > Rutidosis > Rutidosis leptorrhynchoides. Next base: position 227,679,517 of record NC_092334.1, read on the forward strand.
TATTTAAACTTCCGTAATCATGATGTTTGACGTGTTGATTTTAGTTTTATGCCCATGGGTTAATTGTCCTTTGTCCTGGATTATTTAATATGTCCGTCTGGTTTTTGTCCATAACAGTCCATCAGTCATAAATATAAAGTGCGAGTGTCCTCGTCAAATTATCCTTATACCAGAAGTCAAATATTCCAACTAATTGGAGACTTAAACTGTAACAAGGTTTTATTACTTTGTTTAATAATTACACCAGGATGTCGACTGAGTGTAACCCAAGGTTTTAATACTTTGTTATCAATTATGCCAAGTGTCCTTGTACATAATTTCACCCCTGTTTTAATAATTCTAGTGACTATTAATCCATTCCCGTGTCCGGTTAAATGAACGATTATTCGTACATATAAATACCCTGCCCATCGTATCCGATCGAGTGTATATGGTTATTTATAGGGACGTTCAATTATAAATCTTTATATTAAAATTAACAAACTATCATTTAGTTAAACAAATATAAAGCCCATTAATAGCCCATAGTCTAATTTCCACAAGTGTCGTTCTTTTGTCCAAACCCCAATTATGGTACAAAGCCCAATTACCCAATTTTAATATTTTTAGCCAAACATCATGATTACTTCGGATTAAATAAGCATAATAATAACTTAGCTACGAGACATTAATGTAAAAAGGTTGAACATAACTTACAATGATTAAAAATAGCGTAGCGTTACACGGACAATATTTCGACTTAAACCCTTACAACATTCGCTAACACACCCTTATTATTATAAATTAAAATTAAAATTATAATATAAATATAAATATTATACGTTGAATGAGGAGAAGAAAAAGATGTGTTTTGTGTTACACCAAAGCTTGATTTTTATAGGCATGTGGGCTGGAACTGTGCACCATGCGATCGCATGGAGTTTCTTCCTCCAGGCCATGCGATCGCATGTCCAGCTGGGGAGACTCAAAAGTCTTTGTTTTTTTATGCCGACGGTTTTTAAATATAATATAATATATATTAATTTTAAGAATTAATTATATATTATATTATATTCATGTGCATAGTTGACTTGTAATTTTTAGTCCGTTGCGTCGAGCGTTGAGAGTTGACTCTGGTCCCGGTTTCGGATTTTCGAACGTCCTTGAGTACAATTTAATATCTTGTACTTTGCGTTTTGAATCTTGTACTCTTGTAATTTTGAGACGTTTCTTATCAATAATTGGAACCTCATTGATTGTATTTTGTACTTTTGAGCTTTTTGGTCGTTTGCGTCTTCAATTCGTCGAATCTGTCTTTTGTATTCACCTTTTATTATTTAAACGAATATCACTTGTAAATAGAACAGTTGCAACTAAAAGCTTGTCTTTCTTTAGGGATAATGCTATGAAATATATGTTCGTTTTTAGCATTATCAAATATTCCCACACTTGAGCTTTATTTGTCCTCAAGCAATATAGTCTTGAAATACTAGAATCACTTCTTTATTCTTCACACTTTGTACATCAGTGATTTCAATACGGCGGTATAAACAATGGTAGTAATGATATGGTTTACAGTCCTACATGACTTATGAAAATTTAGATCCTTTAGGAAATTGGATCTTTATGAAAACATTTGATTTTTTTTTTTTGAAAATTAAATCTAGCTTTTACCCTAGATAAGTTTTCCGGAATAACCCTTCACCGGTGTTTGCAAATTCTTTTTGTGGGTTTGGTGGGTTTTAGATTTGAAAATTTTAGCTCAAAACTTATGGTTTTGTGTCACCCACTTGCTAACCTTGTATTAGAAAAGCAACACGTCCAATATACTTGCTCCGTATATTACCTTTCGGTAAACTACCGTCCGGTTGTAAAGGAAAGCGTTGAACAAGCAACTGTTAAGCAATGTCCCCTGACATGCTTTTAATTATGGTTTATAACGTGTCGGACGCAATTACTATCCTTGGTAGGAGCAATAGTAAAGCTCACCCTTATGATTTTTCGGTCTGGCACAAGGTCCTGTCTTTGACCATGCTATGCAACCACCGTTCTTACGGTTGACACCCGATTTGGTTCAGGTGACCTAATGGATTCCAGGTGAATTCTTAGGATTTTACGTTCAATGGTAATGAACGCATTGAAAATGGGTTTTCAGAAAACAAATCGGTTTGTAATTTTGATCAAAATATTTTCTCGTTCAAGCTCGAGTTTAGATATCATTGAATTCCATGAGTTTGTAATTCTCAATCTTTAAGGTCAATCTCAAGGATTGAGTAATATCAGGCTTAAAAGCTGATTTTTAATCTTTAAGGAGATTATCCTTTCTGGGGGTCTGATTTATTAGTCTTATCAAGCTAATTTGCACGGTGTCCTCCCCATTTTACAAGACAGATCCTCTCATGGTTAGGATAAGTCTGACCACTTGGCGACCCTATTTGATGTTGAGGTCCGTGGATTTCCTGCTGATTTTAGAGATGACTTTTCTAGATTTTTCATCAACCTACAGCTGGTCTGGACGACAACTTCATGACCTAAATCAAGAAGCGCGTGTCTTTTTCGAAAGACTTTACTTCCTTTTAACGATGGAATTGATTCATCGTGTAGATCCATCTCTTCTTTTCTTTCATCGGGTAAAACAGTTTAGTTTAGTCCAAAGCAAAAGTATCTTAAATTATTTGTTACAGAAATATGTGACATATGTTTAAGATAACTTGGTAATTTTTCCCACACTTGGATTTTATTTTCCTTTTTATTGTCCTCTATTCCATTTTAAATGAATTCTAACATTTTGGTTTGTTTCTCAATTTATGTCCTTTCCGAGGTAACAATAATTTCGGTGTTAACACCTAGTTTTATCGTTCATAAATATGTATAAACATGATTTTGAGTTCATTTAATTAAAAATTTTGAAAAATTTTACTAGAATTGGGTAGTCAGTATATAAGACTAGGGCTGTTCTTTATTATCAGAGAGCACTAGATTCTAATATAACTACTACTTTACTAGTATTTCTAATGGTAACCAAGTGTTTAAAGTAAAAAAAATTTAAAAATCCGAAAGAATTTAACCCCTTCCCACACTTAAGATCTTGCAATGCCCTCATTTGCAAGAAATCAGTAACAATTTAAATTATTGAGGGTGATTAGCGTAGAAATGATTAAATTTTACCGAAGTTTCCAAACATATTGGCGTTTGTTTGCTGAATGATAAATGGTGCATATCATTTGCTCATTCCGTCTGTTGTTACATCACATTTATTTGTCATCTTGTCGTCAAAATTAGTAGCTTTTGCTGAACTTAATGCCAGTCTTTGAAAATGCGCTGTTTTACCCTGTTTTGTACAATCTACAATATACATACATACAAATATAAACATGCATGGCAATTTGAAATGGGACTTAATATCCCACTTTCAAATTCTAAATGTGAAATATTAGTACACAATAATAATAAAAATGATAAAGATTACATAAATATATTCAATAACATAAGTTTAAACATGAATAAGTAAAAAGATAAAAACATAAAAATCATATAATTAACCAAATGGAACTAAATCAGTCTGGATATGGGTTCCAGTTCATCTCGTCAGGTGGGTTCCATTGTTGGTTATAGGTGTTTTGATAGGCTTGGTTATAGTCATACCGGTTAAAGGGTGGTCGGATATCGGGGCTGTGTGGCGGAAAATGAGCAGGTCGAGTAGGTACATAGTTATTTGGTACCTGATATGATAGCTGGCTCATGATTTGGTGCTGATGAACTAACCAGCTATCGTGTTGGCGTCGCCTATAATCCTCGTATACTCGCTCGGAGTTCCACTACTCATACATACTATGTCTGGCCGCGTTCGTCATTGCTTCCTCATCTATACGAACGTGGACGTCAAGAATAGCATCTCGAAAGACATCCCTAATGTCTTCCGCCTCCTCTATTTCCTCGTCTGAGCCTCTCTCTACCTGAGGATGAGATCCCTCATAGGGTACTGCCTGGTTACGTCTACTTTTCAATACCTTAGCACCCACATAAACTTTCAATCCTAAGGGCTCAACCTGTTCTCTACAAACCTGTAATGGACCCCCTTGGTTCCTATCAACACCTAAATACTCTCCAATGAGAGTAACAAAAATACCTCCTCCTATTATACTCCCTTCCTGCATTCCCTCTACCATTTTAGATAAATAAAAAGTAACGCAGTAAGGGATATTGACAAAGCTTCTAGGATCCCGAATACACTTTAGTTAGAATAAATCATGTAAAGTAATTTTTTCTTTATTGTGACCTCTCTGTGTAATCGAGTTAGCCAAAAATCTATGAATAATACGAAGCTCAGCTCTGTCAATATGTGTATAGGAGTGTCCTCCTGCTCGTGTAAAAACATCAAAATGTGACATACGCCTCCAAATGGCGTCAGCGTCAAAGTTGCTATCTACCCTTTCACCATAATGAATCAAGTTTGTACAATCGGGTAGTAGCAACTCACCAGGAGTATATATCTGTAAAGCCCTGGCCATGTCCAGCATGGACATTCTGTACATCCTACCGCCAAGGATAAACCTAAGAAATCTTCTATCATCTATTCTAACTATATTTGTATCAAGTGATACAGTACTCATCAACTCAACACACCATTCCTTATATACAGGTCTACGAATGGTGAAAAGACGTTCCCAATCTGTAAAAGAAGAACTGCCATATCTTTGAACTAAAAGCTGTCTAACACGGTCAGCTAGATGGACCGTTTCCAAAGGGGCCCAATCGATTACCCTTGGCACCTCTATATTTTTTGTTACCAATTTGAATTTTTTCCTTTGATATGTCTCGTAATCTCTCCATCTCCTAATAAATCTCAGATTAGGATGCAGAGTGTGCTCAGGAATTGTTGGGAATTCTACTGGCGGCCTCATTGGGAATACTATGAATTCATCAACAAACTGTACCGGATCATAATAAGGTATGTGCTGATCAGGCTGTTGTTGTGGTTCTTGTTGTGGTTCTTGTTCGTGTTGCATTTCTGGTTCTGGTTCTGGTGCTGGTGCTGGTCGTCTAGATGATGATGCTCCTGAACCTCCAGTATCGGCTTTCTGCAAAGCACATTAAACACAAAATTTGTGCATCCAAATATGCATTAGTGTTAGCAAAATAACAACTTAAAACAATTACTATAACATGTTAAATCAAAATTAAACTTATACACATTTTCACAATTTTTCACAATTCTACACTTTTCAAATAAGCACATATGAAAATGTATACAAAATTCATAAGCATTTAACTCAAATAACATGTCAAAATAGTCATTACTAATAATTAAACAAGTCTCAAATGGCAAATATATCAAATTAATCAAGTTCATGAATTTTGGACTTAAAAAGTCCACTTTAATCTCCAAAAATCATGTTTAGGATCAATGTTTGGATCATTTAACTATCTAAACATGTTACACTACTCAATTTAGCAATAATTCATGACGAAAATCGGCCATAACCTGTTTATATCAAAAAGCCCCAAATTGCTCAAGAACACAAACCCTAGATTTCTAAAAATTTTGAAGTTTTTGACTTCAAATCATGTTAAATAGCATCAATATAGGTTATACATGCATAAAATACTAACAATTTAACACTAATTATACTAGAAATTAACAAAATTGCATTAGATAAAAAATTGGAATTATCACAAAAACTAGGAATTCATAGAGTTTAGGGGTGTAATTTTTACCATTTTGCTGAAGAATGAGAATCTAGGCATGATTAGAGCAAGAAAAATGATGAATTACGGTGGAAAAATGATGAAATTTGATGAAGATTTGAGAGAGTTTCGTGTTTGTGTGTGTGTTGGTGTGAGGAAGACAGACTCGCTGTCTGTATGTATCAGGCCTAAAATACAGGTCCATGTGATCGCATGGCTTCAAAGGCCTAACTCCATGCGATTGCATGGAGTCCCGGGTACAGTGTTCTGGGTTTTTTTTTTTTTTTAAAACCTTATAGTTTATAAAACTTATAATTAATTAAATTTTAAAAATTTGTTTTCCTTTAGGAGCGAGGGTGTTTCGGATCGATGTCCTAGTCCGTCCCTCGAAATTTTTTTAAAATTTGTCAATTTAAAGCGCGGTATTAAAAGTAAAGATTTTTGGGTTTTTTTAATGTTTTTGGCATACTTTAATTCAATAAGATTAAAAATAATGATAATAAAAGTTCTCGTCCCTCCCTCGGGTAAAGCAATTTCGGTTCAACGATCTAGTCTTCAACTCACGACGAATTTTAAAAATCATATTTTTAACTTAGCGAAATAAAGTAAATTTTTGTTTTTAAATTCACACAATGCATAAAATTAAAAATTCACATTTTTTAAAAAAATTAAAAATTCACACCAAACTTATATTATATTTTTGTTTTTATACATACAAACTTAAAAATATCAATTGTTCAAATATTTATAATTTTAAATATATTAATTTAAAAAGTTTACAATATTAATTTAAGATTTATATATTAATTTTAAAAACATGGTAAAAATAAAATTAAAAATCTTTTTGGTCTTTTATCCTACTTTAATCAATCAAATATTATCAAAAATATGCGCCCCTCTTTTCGGTAAAGTAATTTCGGTTCCATGACCTAATTTAACTCATGACGAATTTTTGAAATATTTTGGGTTGATTAAAGATATTTATACCTTAAGAATAAACGTTAAATATCGCAGTGATGTAATAAATTTTTGTATGATATCAATAATTTCGGTCGCCCAACCTAATTTTATTCAATACCAATTTAATACTTTATAGCGAACAAATTAGCGTTTATTATCAAAAGGTTAAAAATAAAAATAAAAAATAAAAACTGTACAGACTTACCTGTGAGATAGTATTCTTAGTTATATGATCTATCCCATTCATAAGATAGTCGGTTTAATTGGTTTTCCATAGCTACATAGGCGTAACCTCGAGCATTCAGTGTTTTTCCTTCTAAACATATGAACGGTCCGTCTCTGCATAAAATAACAAATTCGGTATTTGAATAGGTTTGATTATTTGAACAATTACCTCCATGTGACCATTTTCCGCATTTGTGACATCTTTCAAGGTGTCGTGCTCTTCTTTTCGCTGCGGATTTTATTTTCCTTTACCAAATTGTAACTTATTATCTTCGCATTTGGATTCTTTTCTTACTCCGTCCAATCTTTCTCTGATTACTGATACTATTTCACTCGGAAGTGTGTCATTATTACGTTTAGTAATCAAAGCGTGTAGCATTAGACCATGGTTTAGTTCACAGGAAGTCTTCATTTCGTAAAAACCTAAAAAAAAATAAAAATTCAGAATGGGGGGAGAAGACTAGTTCTTTAGGGTCTGCTAGGGAAAGACCATTCGGGTTCCATTTTCGAGAACTACACGAAAACAGAAAATCTAACTCTAACAGAAATACATATTATCCTTTAAAGACTTGATTCTCCCCACACTTAGTTAGCTGTGGTATCGAAATTGTGATTAACTTCGTTGTCGACTTCCATCGGATTATCTATGTAATGTTTAACTCTGTGACCATTAACTTTAAATTCAATTCCATTTGAATTTATTAATTCTATCGTTCCGTATGGGAAAACTCTTTTGACTATGAATGGTCCAGACCATCTTGATTTCAATTTTCCAGGAAATAGCTTGAATCGTGAATTGAATAGAAGAACTCTGTCTCCTTCTTTAAATTCTTTTGAACTTCTGATTCTTTTATCATGCCATTTCTTTGTTCTTTCTTTATAGATTAACGAATTTTCGTATGCTTCAAGTCTTAATTCTTCTAATTCGTTTAGTTGACTTAATCGTAGATGTCCAGCTTCATGTAAATCAAGATTACATGTCTTCAAAGCCCAAAATGCTTTGGGTTCAATTTCTACTGGAAGATGACATGCTTTTCCGTAGATGAGTTTAAAAGGTGTGGTTCCAATTGGAGTTTTATAGGCTGTTCTAAAAGCCCAGAGTGCATCCTCCAATTTAATGGACCATTCCTTCGGATTTGATCCTACGGTTTTCTCTAGAATACGTTTTAAAGCTCGGTTGGTATTTTCAACTTGTCCACTTGTTTGTGGATGATATGCGGTGGAGATTTTATGAGTTACTCCATATCTTTTAAGAACTTTCTCAAGTTGATTATTACAGAAATGAGTACCCCGATCACTTATTAAAGCTTTCGGTGTTCCAAACCTTGCAAAAAGACGTTTTAAAAAGTTGACTACAACTCGTGCATCGTTAGTTGGGAGTGCTTGTGCTTCCGCCCATTTAGATACATAACCAATGGCTACGAGAATGTAGAGATTATTATGAGATTTTGGAAATGGACCCATAAAGTCAATACCCCAAATGTCAAATACTTCGCATACTTGAATGAAATTTTGTGGCATTTCATCACGTTGACTTATTTTTTTGGCCCTTTGACAAGCATCACAGGATTTGCAAAGAAGGTGTGCGTCTTTGTAAATTGTAGGCCAATAGAATCCAACATCATAAACTTTTCTTGCTGTTAGTTGAGGCCCATAATGCCCTCCAGTTTGTCCTGTGTGACAATGGTTTAAAATTTTACTAGCTTCATCTTCGAATACACATCGGCGTATTATTCCATCGGGAAAACTTTTAAACAAATGTGGATCTTCCCAGAAATAGTGTTTTATATCACTGAAGAATTTCTTTCATTTTTGGTACGATAATCCTTTTTCAAGGAATCCACATACTAAGTAGTTTGCATAGTCTGCAAACCATGGAATTTCAGTATAATCTATCTTCAATAGATATTCATCAGGAAAGTTGTCTTGTATGGCCGATTCATTTAGAACTTCTAATTCGGGATTTTCAAGACGAGAAAGATGATCAGCGGCGAGATTTTCTGCTCCTCTTTTATCTCGGATTTCAATATCGAACTCTTGTAAGAGTAAGATCCAACGGATTAATCTTGGTTTGGCATCTTGTTTCGAAAATAGGTATCTAAGAGCAGAATGGTCGGTATAGACCACCTTTTTTGCTAGAACGAGATATGAACAAAATTTGTCAAAAGCAAAGACAATAGCAAGGAGTTCTTTTTCAGTAGTTGTATAGTTCGTTTGTGCTCCTTGTAACGTCTTACTAGCATAATATATAGGTTGAAATCATTTTTCAATCCTTTGTCCTAAAACGGCTCCCATTGCAAAATCACTTGCATCGCACATTAGTTCAAACGATAGATTCCAATTTGGTGTTATCATGATCGGCGCATTAGTGAGTTTCTCTTTAAGAATATTAAAAGATTTGATGCATTCATCTGAAAAGATGAATGGAGCATCCTTTTCTAGGAGTTTATTCATAGGAGTGGCAATTTTAGAAAAATCTTTTATGAAACGTCGGTAAAAACCGGCATGCCCTAGAAAACTCCTAACTCCTCTAACATTGGTAGGATGTGGAAGTTTAGCAATTACATCTACTTTAGCTCTATCCACTTCAATTCCTTCTTTTGAAATTTTATGTCCAAGAACGATGCCTTCTTTAACCATGAAATGGCATTTCTCACAATTAAGTACTAGATTTGATTGTTCACATCTAATCAGCATTCGTTCAAGATTAGCTAGACATGATTCAAATGTATCACCGAAGACTGAAAAGTCATCCATGAAAACTTCCATGCATTCTTCTATCATGTCGTGAAAAATCGCCATCATACACCTTTGAAAGGTTGCAGGGGCGTTGCAAAGTCCAAATGGCATGCGTTTGTAAGCAAAAGTACTATAAGGGCACGTGAATGTGGTTTTCTCTTGATCTTCGGGTGCTATTGGAATTTGAAAATATCCGAAAAAACCATCAAGAAAACAATAGTAACTATTTCCGGCTAATCTTTCCAACATTTGATCAATAAAAGGTAAGGGAAAGTGATCTTTTCTGGTGGCATCATTTAATTTTCTATAATCAATACATACACGCCATCCTGTTACAGTCCTAGTAGGAATAAGCTCATTTTTTTCATTTGTAATGACAGTCATGCCACCCTTCTTAGGCACGCATTGAACTGGGCTTACCCATGGACTATCAGAAATTGGATAAATTAGACCTGCGTCTAGCAGTTTAATAATTTCTTTTTTAACCACATCTTGCATATTCGGATTTAGTCTTCATTGGCGTTGCACATACGTTTTATGACCTTCTTCCATAAGGATTTTATGTGTGTAATACGAAGGACTTATTCCTTTAATATCATGAATCTTCCATGCAATGGCTGGTTTATGAGCTTTCAACACAGAAATGAGTTGTGATTTCTCATTTTCAGTAAGAGAATACGATATTATTACAGGTAATTCAGATTCACCATGTAAATAAGCGTATTCCAAATGGTTTGGAAGTGGCTTTAACTCTAATTTCGGAGGTTCTTCTATCGATGATTTGTATTGATATCTGTCTTCTTCTTTTAGCATTTGAATTTCTTCTATTGTTGGTTCATATCCATTAGCTATAAGTGTAGCTAACATTTCAGATTCATCAATTGGTTCATTACCTTCTCCTAAAGAACATTCTCCTGTTCCTTGTAATTCTGGAAATTCCTCCAATAATTCTGCATGTGAATCTATAGTTTGAATATAATAACATGTATCATCTGCAGATTGCGGTTGTTGCATTGCTCTATCAACTGAAAAGGTAACACTCTCGTCCTCTATACTTAGGGTCAATTTCTTACCGAACACGTCTATCATTGCTTTAGCCGTGTTTAAGAATGGTCTTCCTAATATGAGAGGAACTTGAGAATATTCTTCCATGTCCAGAACAACAAAATCTACTGGAAATACTAAAGTACCAACTTTAACTAGCATGTTCTCCATTATCCCTCTAGGATATTTTATTGATCTATCGGCTAGTTGTATACTTATTCTTGTTGGTTTCAATTCTCCAAGGTCTAGTTTAGTGTATAGTGAATACGACATTAAATTTATACTAGCACCTAAGTCTGCCAATGCTTCTATTGAACTAAGACTACCCAGAAAACATGGAATTGTGAAACTTCCTGGATCAGATAGTTTTTCTGGTATCTTATTCAACAGCACTGCTGAACAATTAGCATTCATAGTAACAGCCGAGAGTTCTTCCATTTTCTTTCTATTTGTGATCAGATCTTTCAAGAATTTAGCATATCTAGGCATTCCTGAAATCACATCAATGAAAGGAAGATTTACATTTATCTGTTTAAACATATCCAAGAATTTGGATTGCTCGGCTTCAAGTTTCTCTTTCTTCATTTTACTCGGGTAAGGAAGTGGTGGTTGGTATGGTTTAACATAAGGTTTTGCCTTAACTGTGTTATCTTCATTAACCTTTTCAACTACCGGTTCTTTTTCCTTATCTTGATCAGGTTGTGGTTCTTGTGGAGTAGGAATAGCTTCATCAGAAGTTACAGGTATTTCAAGTGGTTTAAGTGTTGTACCACTTCTTGTGGTAATGGCTTTAGATGTTTCATTCCGGGGGTTTGCATTTGTATCACTAGGTAGACTTCCCGGTTTTCTTTCACCTATTAACCTTGCTAGGTTACTTACTTCTTGTTCCAAGTTTTGAATAGAAGCTTGTTGATATTTAAATGCTTGAGCATTTTGTTCATTAGTTTGTTTTTGAGATCTAAAAAACTGTGTTTGAGTTTCAACTAGCTTCGTCATCATATCTTCTAAATTCGGCTTTTTATCATCGGGTTATGGTGGTTTGTTTTGAAAATTAGGTCTTTGCTGGTTGTAAGTATTGTTAGATACTTGTTGATTGCTAGGACCTTGTTGGTTGTTGTATGGAATATTTCGATTATAATTCTGATTTTGATTATAGATCAGTCTTGGCGGTTGATAATTATTCTGATAATTATTTCCAGGCCTTTGGTTTATGTATGAAATATTCTCTCTTTGTTCCATTGTTAATTCAATACTGAGACAATCTTTTGTCAAATGTGGTCCTCTACACTGCTCACAACTAATTCGTATTGAGTGGATATCTTTAGTCATCTTTTCCATTCGTCTCTCCACAGCATCTATCTTTGCGGAAATGGAATCTAAGTCATGGCTAGAATCGGCTCTAGCTGCTTTAGATGATCTAATGATATCTTTTTCTTGGTGCCACTCATGTGAGTGGGAAGCAGTGTTATCAATAATTTTGTAAGCATCAGTTTCGGTTTTCTTCATAATGGAACCACCAGCTGCTATATCTATGTCTTTTCTTTTAGTGATGTGGCATCCTTGGTAGAATATTTGTACTATTTGACAGGTGTCTAAACCATGTTGCGGACATCCTCTTAATAACTTTCCAAATCTTGTCCACGCCTTATATAGAGTTTCATTCGGTTTCTGTGTGAACGTAACAATTTCTTCTTGAAGTCTTACGGCTTTAGATGCCGGAAAGAATTGTTTAAGAAATTTTTCAACTAAAACGTCCCATGTTTCGATCGCCCCTTCAGGTAACGATTCCAACCAATCTTTGGCTTCTCCCTTTAAAGTCCAGGAAATAACATGAGATATATCTGTTCATCCTCCACTTCTCGGATTTTAAATAGAGTGCAGATCCTATTAAAGGTACGAAGATGTTCATTTGGATCTTCCTTCGGCGCACCACTAAATTGGCATTGATTAGTCACCATGTGTAGAATTTGTCATTTGATTTCATAATCTGGCGCATTAATGTCTGGATGAGTAATTGCGTGACCTTGGCCAGTGCGTTTAGCTCTCATTCGGTCTTCCATACTTAAAGGTTCCAGATTCTCCATAATTGAATTTGTTGAATCGGAATCACTAGAGGATTCCGATTTAATGGTTCGTTCCTCAACAATCTCTGTTTGAATGATTGGTGGTTCCGGAGGAAAATTTAATGGTTCAGGATCTATGAATCGTCCCTGAATATTCTCCGGATTCTCAATTGTGAGGTCGGGTTCAAAAATGGATTATCGGAAATTTGAATTGGAGTACTTGGTCGACTGGATGACGATTCTAAAGAAAAATCAACGGCGGTAATATTTGCTAGATGTCTTGATCGTGTTACAGGTGGTGAACGAACAAAAGGTGGTGAACGTTTTGCTCGATGCATTCACTGAATATCCTATTAGTTTTTAAAAGGAAAGAAAAATTATATAAGTTATCCAATTAATAGACTTTTCTGATTTTGCCCACGTTTCGAATAGCCAAAAGATGCAGCAGAGGGGCAGGATTCGTTTGGTCTCAATATAATTGAGGACTGTTTGGCTCCAATAACCCGGTCCACGTACAAATCCAACTATTACTACGAACCAGAAAATTTTGATGTCTATCAATTTAACCACTTAAAATAAATTTTCGTAATTTTAAGAAATTTAGATAAGAAGTAGAATAAAAATCTATGTCCTAAAACTAGAATGGCGAGAAATAAGAAAGAAAAAGAGCGCGTCGAAAAAGGTCGAAAAAGAAAAGATCGAAAAAAATAAGAAAGAAAAAGAGTGACTTATAAAACTTAAAAATACTTAACTAACCCAACCTTATTACTATCACTAACTTAAAATTATAATCGCAAATTGAGATTACTAATTGGAATGATAATTGATACATAGGTAAAAGGCGTCTAAAAATATTAAAGCTTACAAGTAAAACTGTATCCCAAATGGCAATATCTTAAAAAGGAACTAAAACTTAAAAAAGCGTCGCAAAATTATAAAGCACCTATATCTTAGTCTAAAGAAAAAGCACTTAAGGGATTTTACGGCAAAGCCTAAAAATCTAGAAATAAAAATAACTATGGCAAAAACTATGAATTAAAACTAAATACGAGCGAAAAATACAAATATTACGCTAAAAATAATTAAAAAAAAGAAAATATAAAAATATACTAAAAGTTGTAAAAAGTACAATTTTTATAAAAATATTATTTTTATATTATTTATTTTATAAAACTATTAATTTTAAAATTTAATTAAACTAATTAAACTAAATATATAAATTAAATCTAAAAACTAATAACTAATTAAATAATAAAACCTAATTAGGGTTTATTAAATAATAATAATAATACCCGTAATTAATGCAGTTTTAGGGTTGCAGTTGGCGTGTCAGACACTCTCATGCGATCGCATGAGTTTATGCCTTCGGGCTCAAGCGATCGCATGAGCTGAGGTTTTGGGCCAGGTTACGGGCTGCTACAGTAGCAGGCCCGAGTGTTTTTATTTTTTTTTATTTTGCTGTTTTGAATTTTCTGTTTTATATATTTATGTAATATATTTATATAAATTAAATAAAACTTATATTTTTATAAAATAAAGATAAAGAAACTTTTATAGAACTTAAATATTTAACAAACTCTTAAAAATATTTATATTTTTGTTTTCTTTTTATATTTTTGAATATTTAAAATGTATTTTTACAAAAGCGTATTTTAATAAAAGTAAACTAAAAATAATTTTTTTTTTCTTTTTAGCGTTGCGCTTCCGACTTTTAAGCAAGAAAGTTCCCAGGCAGCGGCGCCAAAAATACTTGATGTTAAAGCTAAGGGGTATAAAATACTATTAAATTTTACAAGGAAATACTATTAAATACGATACAATTTTACACAAAATATTTATTTATTTAGAGAATGGATATACTTAAATCTTGCTACAACACTTATAGGCATTGTACCTAATCGTACAGTAGTGTAGTTTTTATTAAGTCCGGTTCGTTCCACAGGGAAAATCTTTTAATCAAATCTTAACGCTATATTAGTTTAATTTATAAAAATACAAATATATATATAAGTAATATTATTATTATAAAGGGGGGTTTTTACCGTTTAATGACCGGTTTGTCAATTTTAAAACTTTAGTCGCAGTTAAAACCAAATGTAAAATATTAAATAAATAAAAGACTTAATTTAAAGCGTAAAGTAAATAACGATAATGAAATTGCGAATAATAAAAATGCGATAAAATAAACTTGCGATAATTAAAAATTACGATAATTAAAAGTGCAATTAAATACAATAACTATAAATAAAAATGCGATAATTAGAAGTGCAATTAAATATAAAATAAAGGAAATTAAATATGAAATAAAAGAATTATGCTTATTTAAACTTCCGTAATCATGATGTTTGACGTGTTGATTTTAGTTTTATGCCCATGGGTTAATTGTCCTTTGTCCTGGATTATTTAATATGTCCGTCTGGTTTTTGTCCATAACAGTCCATCAGTCATAAATATAAAGTGCGAGTGTCCTCATCAAATTATCCTTATACCCGAAGTCAAATATTCCAACTAATTGGGGACTTAAACTGTAACAAGGTTTTATTACTTTGTTTAATAATTACACCAGGATGTCGACTGAGTGTAACCCAAGGTTTTAATACTTTGTTATCAATTATGCCAAGTGTCCTTGTACATAATTTCACCCCTGTTTTAATAATTCTAGTGACTATTAATCCATTCCCGTGTCCGGTTAAATGAACGATTATTCGTACATATAAATACCCTGCCCATCGTATCCGATCGAGTGTATATGGTTATTTATAGGGACGTTCAATTGTAAATCTTTATATTAAAATTAACAAACTATCATTTAGTTAAACAAATATAAAGCCCATTAATAGCCCATAGTCTAATTTCCACAAGTGTCGTTCTTTTGTCCAAACCCCAATTATGGTACAAAGCCCAATTACCCAATTTTAATATTTTTAGCCCAACATCATGATTACTTCGGATTAAATAAGCATAATAATAACTTAGCTACGAGACATTAATGTAAAAAGGTTAAACATAACTTACAATGATTAAAAATAGCGTAGCGTTACACGGACAGAATTTCGACTTACACCCTTACAACATTCGCTAACACACCCTTATTATTATAAATTAAAATTAAAATTAAAATTATAATATAAATATAAATATTATACGTTGAATGAGGAGAATAAAAAGATGTGTTTTGTGTTACACCAAAGCTCGATTTTTATAGGCATGTGGGCTGGAACTGTGCACCATGCGATCGCATGTAGTTTCTTCCTCCAGGCCATGCGATCGCATGGCCAGCTGGGGAGACTCATAAGTCTTTGTTTTTTTATGCCGACGGTTTTTAAATATAATATAATATATATATTAATTTTAAGAATTAATTATATATTATATTATATTCATGTGCATAGTTGACTTGTAATTTTTAGTCCGTTGCGTTGAGCGTTGAGAGTTGACTCTGGTCCCGGTTCCGGATTTTCGAACGTCCTTGCGTATAATTTAATATCTTGTACTTTGCGTTTTGAATCTTGTACTCTTGTAATTTTGAGACGTTTCTTATAAATAATTGGAACCTCATTGATTGTATTTTGTACTTTTGAGCTTTTTGGTCGTTTGCGTCTTCAATTCGTCGAATCTGTCTTTTGTATTCACCTTTTATTATTTAAACGAATATCACTTGTAAATAGAACAGTTGCAACTAAAAGCTTGTCTTTCTTGAGGGATAATCCTATGAAATATATGTTCGTTTTTAGCATTATCAGTATGTGTTACATATATATAAATAGAAAGGTGGTACATATACATATATATATATATATATATATATATATATATATATATATATATATATATATATATATATATATATATATATATATACTTATCAACTTTTCTTGCTATGTTTTACTAACATAATATACCTACACTTGCATGTTCATACATACACACGTACATATACATACATATATACACAAGCATATACCTACAATATATACATGTACATACGTACGCATGCATGCATACATGTACCATTATCATAATTCATTAATCAATATCACATAAAATCATAACTTTTATTTACTAACTACATTCAATTTTATAATTTTTTTTAACTACGATACATAATCATATTCAACAACTTAATCCCTTTAATCGCAGTCATAAACCTTTAATTATCTAGTTTAACTCATAACCTATCTCATAATCATTAATCATAATAGTTATTCATATTCATAATCTTTAACTTATTAATTTAGTCTTATGATCATTATAATAATTAATCTTATTAACTCTAAACTTTATTCATGTTCATAATCTTATTCATAATACTTATTCTTACTAATCATAGCCATAATCTTTTATCTTGCACATAAAAATCATAACCTATTCATAAACCCTTATCTATTTTAATTAACCTCATAAACAAGATCATACTTAATCATCATATAATTATCTTTTATATCATTACCATATTACTATTTTTATTCCATAATCATACTTACATAATTATATTCATATTCATGTTCATATCATAATCGTATTCATAACTATATTTATTATTATTAGTATTCATAAGTATTACTTGAAAGTTATGGTTTAAAGTTATACCTCGGATTGAAAAACGAATAATAGATCAAGAAAAGGGTGATGTTTGGTCTTTGATTCAGCAATAGAAATAGGAGCACACGAGCAGCAGTCTAGTCTATCAACAATTTCAGCAAAATCTTCGGGTCGAACAAGAACAAGCAGCAACAGCATTAGCTGCTTCAAACGCAGCAACAGAGGTGCCATAATGAGCAGTTCTTGGGTCTGTTTGGTCACGCAGAAACACAGCAACAACAACAGCCAAAAAGGCGATCTTGGGGGCTGTTTTGGGAGGCGATAAACTGCAGAAAAATAGCAGCAAAAAGTCGACTTTGAAGGTTGTTTTGGGTGACGGTTTGCAGTCGAGAAGTAGCAGGAAAAAGGCTGTTTTGGTGGTGGGTTACAGCGGCTGGAATTTGGGCTGTTTTAGTGGTCGACTTACAGCAGCAGGAGATGGCGACAGGAGGGCTGCAACAAGGCAGCAGAAAACGCAGCTGCAGTAGCTGTTTTGAGGGTCTGTTTGGGTGGATTTTTGGCGATCAGGAACAGCAGAAAGCTGCTGAATTTGGTGGCGGTTTGGGCTGCTATGATGCAGCAGTAGCAGGAGGTGATGAAGGGTGGCGTTTGAAGGTGGTAGTGATCGGTTTTAGGGTGGTGGTGGTGTCGGCTATGGGTGATGATGGGGTTATAAAACTGCCGAACCAAAACAAAGAGAGGAAGAGGGTTTCAAGTGTTAAATTTTTTTTCTTTGTGCACGTTATGAATGAGAAACATGGGGCCAAGAGGTCTTTTTATAATGTGGTGTTTAGATTTTAAATCCAAATCAACTTCCTCAAGAAATATCTAGATTAAGTATTTGAGTTGGAGTATATTTAGTTCAAGTTTAAGATTAGGATTAGGAATTAGATTAGGATAGGAATTTATGGATTTGTTTACTTCATGATCAAGTTTTTTTTTTTTTTACTAGGCCGACCCCCTTTTTTATATATAATTATTAATTTTTTTTATATATATATTTTTTAAAGTTACTTTTATTTAAGACAAATTTTATTTAATCATTTTATATTTTAGTCCATGACTTTTGGTTAAATTTTATTTACTTCTCATTATTTTTAATCTATATAATTTCCAGCTTTTAACTTATTACATATAGATTATATATAAAATGTCACGTAATGCATAAACTTTAATTGACAGGGAGTGTTGATAAAAAATTACCATTTAATCAACGTGTTGTCAAATAAAGTTTACGAGCACAAAAAGTCCTAAGAGTAAAATAGTAGAAATAAAAATGGAAAAATTGAGGGTCGTCATAGCGCATAATTTAATAAATGCGGAATTATAATTTCGCGCATGTATAGACTTTAAGAATTTTCATTCTTTAATTGTATATGTAAATTCGCTCTTTTGATGTAATTAATGAAAGTATAATGATTATAAGCCTTTCACCATCTTTCATTTTACGGGTATCATCTAATGCGCGTGAAGCTACGCTAATTATTTTACTTGCCGCATGATGGTGCGCTAATGTGTTTTTCACGTTTTACGCTATGGGCTTGTTAAAGTACCCTGTTTTTATACTCAAGGCATATCAGTATTGGTTTCTACGCATATTGTTGTGCACACAATATACATATTGACACAACACTTTTCGCGCATGTTCAGGAGTGTTCTGAGTGTGCCAACACTCAGGATCGAGGTCTAGGGTGACCAACCCTATCGTTGATACTCATGACTTACAGATCTCTAGTTCCGCGCGGGTGAGGCTAGGACAAACCAATGTTCATCGCTGTAGTGACCCGAACTTTTCCATGTTTATATATATTAATTGAGATTGATATTTACATGATTAAATGTTTCCAACATGTTAAGCAATCAAACTTGTTAAGACTTGATTAATTGAAATATGTTTCATATAGACAATTGACCACCCAAGTTGACCGGCGATTCACGAACGTTAAAACTTGTAAAAACGACATGACGATATATATATGGATATACATATGGTTAACATGAGATTATGATAAGTAAGTATCTCCATAAGTATATTAACAATGAGTTATATACATATAAACAAGACTACTAACTTAAGGATTTCGAAACGAGACATATATGTAACGATTATCGTTATAACGACATTTAAATGTATATATATCATATTAAGATATATTAATATATCATAATATCTTGATAATATAATAATTTAACATCTCATTAGATATAATAACCAATGGGTTAACAACATTAATTGAGATCGTTAACTTAAAGGTTTCAAAACAACACTTACATGTAACGACTAACGATGACTTAACGACTCAGTTAAAATGTATATACATGTAGTGTATTTAGATGTATTAAAATACTTTTGGAAGACTTCATGACATATATCAAAACACTCATACTTAACGAAAATGGTTACAGTTACTTTCTCATTCTTTTCTTTCATCAAGAATTCTAGTCGTATTCTTACCCGTATTATACACAGCTTCAAAACGTACTTACTATGGGTATATACCAATAGGAACTAGCATGGGATTCCACTCTTGATTATGTCATGTATGACTAATCAATTTTAACTTCTACCATGAGCTAGTCAACTAACTAGAACTCCTTTTAACCCCACTCACCACTCACCAATTACCACTCATCATTCACTCCATTTCACTTCCAATTCTCTTTCTAATTCTCTCTCAACACACACACACACTATTATGAACGTATTTTTCCAGTAGTTAATCATCATCTTCATCAAAAATCACTTCAAGAATCAAGCTATAATCATCATAGGAAGAACACTTCAAGAACACTTCAAAAATCCCTTCAAGTTTACTAATTTACTTCCAAGCTTTCTAATCCATTCCAAGTAATCATCTAAGATCAAGAAACCTTTGTTATATACAGTAGTTTATCTTTCTTATTCAAGGTAATATTCATATTCAAACTTTGATTCAATTTCTATAACTATAAACTATCTTAATTCGAGTAAAAAAATCTTACTTGAACTTGTTTTTGTGTCATGATCCTACTTCAAGAACTTTCAAGCCATCCAAGATCCTTTGAAGCTAGATCATTTCTTGTCACTTCCAGTAGGTTTACCTACTAAACTTGAGGTAGTAATGATGTTCATAACATCATTCGATTCATATATATAAAACTATCTTATTCGAAGGTTTAAACTCGTAATCACTAGAACATAGTTTAGTTAATTCTAAACTTGTTCGCAAACAAAAGTTAATCCTTCTAACTTGACTTTTAAAATTAACTAAACACATGTTCTATATCTATATGATATGCTAACTTAATGATTTAAAACCTGGAAACACGAAAAACACCGTAAAACCGGATTTACGCCGTCGTAGTAACACCGCGGGCTGTTTTGGGTTAGTTAATTAAAAACTATGATAAACTTTGATTTAAAAGTTGTTATTCTGAAAAAATGATTTTTATTATGAACATGAAACTATATCCAAAAATTATGGTTAAACTCAAAGTGGAAGTATGTTTTCTAAAATGGTCATCTAGACGTCGTTCTTTCGACTGAAATGACTACCTTTAAAAAAACGACTTGTAACTTATTTTTCCGACTATAAACCTATACTTTTTCTGTTTAGATTCATAAAATAGAGTTCAATATGAAACCATAGCAATTTGATTCACTCAAAACGGATTTAAAATGAAGAAGTTATGGGTAAAACAAGATTGGATAATTTTTCTCATTTTAGCTACGTGAAAATTGGTAACAAATCTATTCCAACCATAACTTAATCAACTTGTATTGTATATTATGTAATCTTGAGATACCATAGACACGTATACAATGTTTCGACCTATCATGTCGACACATCTATATATATTTCGGAACAACCATAGACACTCTATATGTGAATGTTGGAGTTAGCTATACAGTGTTGAGGTTGATTCAAAAATATATATAGTTTGAGTTGTGATCAATACTGAGATACGTATACACTGGGTCGTGGATTGATTCAAGATAATATTTATCGATTTATTTCTGTACATCTAACTGTGGACAACTAGTTGTAGGTTACTAACGAGGACAGTTGACTTAATAAACTTAAAACATCAAAATATATTAAAAGTGTTGTAAATATATTTTGAACATACTTTAATATATATGTATATATTGTTATAGGTTCGTGAATCAACAGTGGCCAAGTCTTACTTCTCGACGAAGTAAAAATCTGTGAAAGTGAGTTATAGTCCCACTTTTAAAATCTAATATTTTTGGGATGAGAATACATGCAGGTTTTATAAATGATTTACAAAATAGACACAAGTACGTGAACCTACATTCTATGGTTGAATTATCGAAATCGAATATGCCCCTTTTTATTAAGTCTGGTAATCTAAGAATTAGGGAACAGACACCCTAATTGACGCGAATCCTAAAGATAGATCTATTGGGCCTAACAAACCCCATCCAAAGTACCGGATGCTTTAGTACTTCGAAATTTATATCATATCTGAAGGGTGTCCCGGAATGATGGGGATATTCTTATATATGCATCTTGTTAATGTCGGTTACCAGGTGTTCACCATATGAATGATTTTTATCTCTATGTATGGGATGTGTATTGAAATATGAAATCTTGTGGTCTATTATTATGATCTGATATATATAGGTTAAACCTATAACTCACCAACATTTTTGTTGACGTTTTAAGCATGTTTATTCTCAGGTGATTATTAAGAGCTTCCGCTGTCGCATACTTAAATAAGGATGAGATTTGGAGTCCATGCTTGTATGATATTGTGTAAAAACTGCATTCAAGAAACTTATTTTGTTGTAACATATTTGTATTGTAAACCATTATGTAATGGTCGTGTGTAAACAGGATATTTTAGATTATCATTATTTGATAATCTACATAAAGCTTTTTAAACCTTTATTGATGAAACAAAGGTTATGGTTTGTTTTAAAATGAATGAAGTCTTTGAAAAACATCTCATATAGAGGTCAAAACCTCGCAACGAAATCAATTAATATGGAACATTTTTAATCAATAAGAACGGGACATTTCAGTTGGTATCCGAGCGTTGGTTTTAGAGAACCAGAATTTTGCATTAGTGTGTCTTATCGAGTTTGTTAGGATGCATTAGTGAGTCTGGACTTCGACCGTGTTTACTTGAAAAATGATTGCTTAACAAATTTTGTTGGAAACTATATATTTTTAACATGTGAATATTATGTGATATATTAATTTCTTAACGCGTTTGATATTATGTGATAGATGTCTACCTCTAGAACAAATCCCATTGACTCACCTAATAATAATGAAGAGTCAAATGTAAATTGGAATGATTCGTGGACTGATTCACAAGTTCCAGAAGAAGAACCGGAAGAAGAGTCGGAACCGGAAGAAGAATCGGAACCGGAAGAAGAATCGGAACCAGATGAAGAAATAGAACCGGTGGGGGAAATAATAAAACGGTTAAGTAAAAGAAAATCCTCAACCAACCGACCAAGGTTAATTATGGTCAATGGTGTTTCCGCCAAGGAAGCAAAATATTGGGAGGATTACCAATTCTCCGATGAATCGGATTCCGACGAGAATTCCGATGATGTTATAGAAATTACCCCAACTGAATTTAAAAAGGCAAAAGAAAATAATAAGGGAAAGGGCATAAAAATAGAGAAATCTAATTCCAACCCCGATGAACTTTATATGTATCGTCAACCCCCGAAGTCCTTAAGTTGTAACAATGACCCGGGCACCTCTAAACCACCAGGTTTTTCTAAACCAATGTGGAAAACGACGGCTCGTATTAGGGGAACATCATATATCCCTAGAAACTTGGCAAAACGAACCAAAACCGAAGAAGAAGAAACAAGTGAGTCGGAATAAGATAGTTGTATTCGTGTGGTGTAATATATGTAATATAGTGTGCTTATGCTTTATGATATATGTAAAAATTGCTTGTATTAATAAGTATTTTTTTTTATGAATCTAACTCTTGTCTATTTTACAGTATAAAAACACAAAATGGATAGACAACCCAATATTTTAAGAGACCTACCCGGAGACATGATTGATGAAATCTTGTCTAGAGTCGGTCAGAATTCTTCGGTACAACTATTTAAGGCGAGATCAGTTTGTAAGACATTCGAAGAACGTTCCAAGAATGCCTTGGTTTATAAAAGGCTTTCGTTCGAAAGATGGGGGATATCACATTGGGAAATCCATAAGTTACGATGTGTTTACTTTGACGCATATATTGCGGGGAACCCAAATGCTATTTTACGCAATGGGTTAAGAAATTATTTTGACTCAATATATCCGAATATTGGACTTCGTGATTTAGAAAAAGTGGCTAACATGCAACATAAAGAAGCATGTTATGCTTACGGATTAGTAATGTTCGCTTCTCACCAAAGTGAGAACAAGAACATCGGCCTACAACTATTAAACAAAACGTTCCCACAAGTGACGGAGTCGGTAATTGGGGTAAGAAATGAGGTTTTTAGATTGTTACGGGACTGATGGACATTACGTAACCCTCGTCCCTTTGACGACGTTACAACACGCTGTCTTATCAACGGCCATAACGGTTATGTTCCACAAGACCAAGGATGGGAAGTAATCCTAGAAAAACCAGAATGCATGACTTGTTTCTGGACGTATGAATTACGTGTCTTTATTGCCTTTGCTGAACGACTTGTGTACTAGCTAGAATTATCTTCACAACCATCTTGTATCAAATTTATTGTGTGCTATATTTCATGCTATATGTAAAATAAGCGGTATTGTAAGTTTGTAAAATATTGTGTAAAAGTTTGAACGCGAAATATTATTATAATCAGTTTTTCATATAGAATTGTAGTAGTTGAATTGTATATTAGCTACTAAGTATGAACTTAACGGGTAGGTACTACCCGAATTTAAACTTATAAAACGCTAATATGAAGAAAAAGCTTTTATAAATGAGTTCATATTATGCTACGAAATACTATTAACTACTCTTAATATTCTGTATGATTAACTTGTTCCATTTGACTATTTTGAAGGAAATGGCACCGACTACTCGACACACCGTGAATATGAACGAAGAGGAATTCCGCTCTATTCTAGCTTCAAACATAGCCGCAGTACAGGCTGCGCTACATACCAACAATAACCTTGGATCTAGCAGTACAGGAAATCGTGTAGGATGCACCTACAGAGAATTCACTGCCTGCAAACCTTTGGAATTTGATGGAACCGAAGGACCGATCGGATTGAAACGGTGGACCGAGAAGGTCGAATCGGTGTTTGCCATAAGTAAGTGTACTGAAGAGGACAAAGTGAAGTACGCTACGCATACCTTCACAGGTTCTGCGTTAACATGGTGGAATACCTATCTAGAGCAAGTGGGACAAGACGATGCGTACGCACTACCGTGGTCAGCATTCAAGCACTTGATGAACGAGAAGTACCGTCCCAGAACCGAGGTTAATAAGCTCAAGACAGAACTTAGAGGGTTACGAACCCAAGGATTTGATATTACCACGTACGAAAGACGATTCACAGAATTGTGCCTATTGTGTCCGGTAGCATTCGAAGATGAGGAAGAGAAGATCGACGCGTTTGTGAAAGGATTACCGGAAAGAATCCAAGAAGATATAAGTTCACACGAGCCCGCCTCCATACAACAGGCATGTAGAATGGCTCACAAACTAGTGAACCAGATTGAAGAAAGAATTAAAGAACAGACTGCTAAAGAGGCCAATGTGAAGCAAGTCAAAAGAAAGTGGGAGGAAAACGGTGATAAGAATCACCAATACAACAACAACAGCAATTACAACAATAATCGCAACAATTATCTCAACAATCGCAACATCAATCGCAACTACAACAAACGGCCCAACAACAACAACAACAACAACAACAACAACAACAACAACAACAACAACAACAACAACAACAACAACAACAACAGCAACTACAACAATCATCCCAATAACAATAATAACCGCAACAACAACAACAATCAGAAGCAGCTATGCAAAAGGTGTGAAAAGTATCACTCGGGGTTCTGCACCAAATTTTGCAACAAGTGTAAAAGAAATGGTCATAGCGCGGCGAAGTGTGAGGTCTACGGACCAGGGGTTAATAGAACGAAAGGAAAAAATGGTGTCAGAACGAGTAATGGCGGAGCAAGTAGTGTCGGAGCAAGTTATGCCAACGTAGTTTGTTATAAATGTGGAAAACCAGGCCACATTATTAGAAATTGCCCGAACCAGGAGAACACGAATGGACAAGGCCGTGGAAGAGTTTTCAATATTAATGCGGCAGAGGCACAGGAAGACCCGGAGCTTGTTACGGGTACGTTTCTTATTGACAATAAATCTGCTTACGTTTTATTTGATTCGGGTGCGGATAGAAGCTATATGAGTAGAGATTTTTGTGCTAAATTAAGTTGTCCATTGACGCCTTTGGATAGTAAATTTTTACTCGAATTAGCAAATGGTAAATTAATTTCAGCAGATAATATATGTCGGAATCGAGAAATTAAACTGGTTAGCGAAACATTTAAGATTGATTTGATACCAGTAGAGTTAGGGAGTTTTGATGTGATAATCGGTATGGACTGGTTGAAAGAATTGAAAGCAGAGATCGTTTATTACAAAAATGCAATTCGCATTATACGAGAAAAAGGAAAACCCTTAATGGTGTACGGAGAAAAGGGCAACACGAAGCTACATCTTATTAGTAATTTGAAGGCACAAAAACTAATAAGAAAAGGTTGCTATGCTGTTCTAGCACACGTCGAGAAAGTACAAACTGAAGAAAAGAGCATCAATGATGTTCCCGTCGCAAAAGAATTTCCCGATGTATTTCCAAAAGAATTACAGGGATTACCCCCACATCGATCCGTTGAATTTCAAATAGATCTTGTACCAGGAGCTGCACCAATAGCTCGTGCTCCTTACAGACTCGCACCCAGCGAGATGAAAGAACTGCAAAGCCAATTACAAGAACTTTTAGAGCATGGTTTCATTCGACCAAGCACATCACCGTGGGGAGCTCCTGTTTTGTTTGTCAAGAAGAAAGATGGTACATTCAGGTTGTGTATCGACTACCGAGAGTTGAACAAACTTACCATCAAGAACCGCTACCCACTACCGAGAATCGACGACTTATTTGATCAACTACAAAGCTCGTCTGTTTATTCAAAGATTGACTTATGTTCCGGGCATCATCAAATTCGGGTGAAAGAAGATGATATTCCAAAGACTGCTTTCAGAACACGTTACGGTCATTACGAGTTTATGGTCATGCCATTTGGTTTAACTAATGCACCAGCTATGTTCATGGACCTTATGAACCGAGTGTGTGGACCATACCTTGAAAAGTTTGTCATTGTTTTCATTGATGACATACTTATTTACTCAAAGAATGACCAAGAACACGGTGAACATTTGAGAAAGGTGTTAGAAGTATTGAGGAAGGAAGAATTGTACGCTAAATTTTCAAAGTGTGCATTTTGGTTGGAAGAAGTTCAATTCCTCGGTCACATAGTGAACAAAAAAGGTATTAAGGTGGATCCGACAAAGATAGAAACTGTTGAAAAGTGGGAAACCCCGAAAACTCCGAAACACATACACCAGTTTTTAGGACTAGCTGGTTACTACAGAAGGTTCATCCAAGACTTTTCCAGAATAGCAAAACTCTTGACTGCATTAACGCAAAAAGGGAAGAAATTTGAATGGAAGGATGAACAAGAGAAAGCGTTTCAGTTATTGAAGAAAAAGCTAACTACGGCACCTATATTGTCATTGCCTGAAGGGAATGATGATTTTGTGATTTATTGTGACGCATCAAAGCAAGGTCTCGGTTGTGTATTAATGCAACGAACGAAGATGATTGCTTATGCGTCTAGACAATTGAAGATTCACGAGCAAAATTATACGACGCATGATTTGGAATTAGACACGGTTGTTTTTGCATTAAAGACTTGGAGGCACTACTTATATGGGGTCAAAAGTATTATATATACCGACCACAAAAGTCTTCAACACATATTTAATCAGAAACAACTGAATATGAGGCAGCGTAGGTGGATTGAATTGTTGAATGATTACGACTTTGAGATTCGTTACCACCCGGGGAAGGCAAATGTGGTAGCCGATGCCTTGAGCAGGAAGGACAGAGAACCCATTCGAGTAAAATCTATGAATATAATGATTCATAATAACCTTACTACTCAAATAAAGGATGCGCAACAAGGAGTTTTAAAAGAAGGAAATTTAAAGGATGAAATACCCAAAGGATCGGAGCAGCATCTTAATATTCGGGAAGACGGAACCCGGTATAGGGCTGAAAGGATTTGGGTACCAAAATTTGGAGATATGAGAGAAATGGTACTTAGAGAAACTCATAAAACCAGATACTCAATACATCCTGGAACGGGGAAGATGTACAAGGATCTCAAGAAACATTTTTGGTGGCCGGGTATGAAAGCCGATGTTGTTAAATACGTAGGAGAATGTTTGACGTGTTCTAAGGTCAAAGCTGAGCATCAGAAACCATCAGGTCTACTTCAACAACCCGAAATCCCGGAATGGAAATGGGAAAACATTACCATGGATTTCATCACTAAATTGCCAAGGACTGCAAGTGGTTTTGATACTATTTGGGTAATAGTTGATCGTCTCACCAAATCAGCACACTTCCTGCCAATAAGAGAAGATGACAAGATGGAGAAGTTAGCACGACTGTATTTGAAGGAAGTCATCTCCAGACATGGAATACCAATCTCTATTATCTCTGATAGGGATGGCAGGTTTATTTCAAGATTCTGGCAGACATTACAGCAAGCATTAGGAACTCGTCTAGACATGAGTACTGCCTATCATACACAAACTGATGGGCAGAGCGAAAGGACGATACAAATGCTTGAAGACATGCTACGAGCGTGTGTTATTGATTTCGGAAACAGTTGGGATCGACATCTACCGTTAGCAGAATTTTCCTACAACAACAGCTACCATTCAAGCATTGAGATGGCGCCGTTTGAAGCACTTTATGGTAGAAAGTGCAGGTCTCCGATTTGTTGGAGTGAAGTGGGGGATAGACAGATTACGGGTCCGGAGATTATACAAGAAACTACCGAGAAGATCATCCAAATTCAACAACGGTTGAAAACCGCCCAAAGTCGACAAAAGAGCTACGCTGACATTAAAAGAAAAGATATAGAATTTGAAATTGGAGAGATGGTCATGCTTAAAGTTGCACCTTGGAAAGGCGTTGTTCGATTTGGTAAACGAGGGAAATTAAATCCAAGGTATATTGGACCATTCAAGATTATTGATCGTGTCGGACCAGTAGCTTACCGACTTGAGTTACCTCAACAACTCGCGGCTGTACATAACACTTTCCACGTCTCGAATTTGAAGAAATGTTTTGCTAAAGAAGATCTCACTATTCCGTTAGATGAAATCCAAATCAACGAAAAACTCCAATTCATCGAAGAACCCGTCGAAATAATGGATCGTGAGGTTAAAAGACTTAAGCAAAACAAGATACCAATTGTTAAGGTTCGATGGAATGCTCGTAGAGGACCCGAGTTCACCTGGGAGCGTGAAGATCAGATGAAGAAGAAATACCCGCATCTATTTCCAGAAGATTCGTCAACACCTTCAACAGCTTAAAATTTCTTGACGAAATTTATTTAACGGGTAGGTAATGTAGTGACCCAAACTTTTCCATGTTTATATATATTAATTGAGATTGATATTTACATGATTAAATGTTTCCAACATGTTAAGCAATCAAACTTGTTAAGACTTGATTAATTGAAATATGTTTCATATAGACAATTGACCACCCAAGTTGACCGGCGATTCACGAACGTTAAAACTTGTAAAAACGACATGACGATATATATATGGATATACATATGGTTAACATGAGATTATGATAAGTAAGTATCTCCATAAGTATATTAACAATGAGTTATATACATATAAACAAGACTACTAACTTAAGGATTTCGAAACGAGACATATATGTAACGATTATCGTTGTAACGACATTTAAATGTATATATATCATGTTAAGATATATTAATATATCATAATATCATGATAATATAATAATTTAACATCTCATTAGATATAATAAACAGTGGGTTAACAACATTAATTGAGATCGTTAACTTAAAGGTTTCAAAACAACACTTACATGTAACGACTAACGATGACTTAACGACTCAGTTAAAATGTATATACATGTAGTGTATTTAGATGTATTAAAATACTTTTGGAAGACTTCAAGACATATATCAAAACACTCATACTTAATGAAAATGGTTACAGTTACTTTCCCATTCTTTTCTTTCATCAAGAATTCTAGTCGTATTCTTACCCGTATTATACACAGCTTCAAAACGTACTTACTATGGGTATATACCAATAGGAACTAGCATGGGATTCGAATCTTGATTATATCATGTATGACTAATCAATTTTAACTTCTACCATGAGCTAGTCAACGAACTAGAACTCCTTTTAACCCCACTCACCACTCACCAATTACCACTCATCATTCACTCCATTTCACTTCCAATTCTCTTTCTAATTCTCTCTCAACACACACACACTATTATGAACGTATTTTTCCAGTAGTTAATCATCATATTCATCAAAAATCACTTCAAGAATCAAGCTATAATCATCATAGGAAGAACACTTCAAGAACACTTCAAAAATCCCTTCAAGTTTACTAATTTACTTCCAAGCTTTCTAATCCATTCCAAGTAATCATCTAAGATCAAGAAACCTTTGTTATATATAGTAGGTTATCTTTCTTATTCAAGGTAATATTCATTTTCAAACTTTGATTCAATTTCTATAACTATAAACTATCTTAATTCGAGTAAAAAAATCTTACTTGAACTTGTTTTTGTGTCATGATCCTACTTCAAGAACTTTCAAGCCATCCAAGATCCTTTGAAGCTAGATCATTTCTTGTCACTTCCAGTAGGTTTACCTACTAAACTTGAGGTAGTAATGATGTTCATAACATCATTCGATTCATATATATAAAACTATCTTATTCGAAGGTTTAAACTCGTAATCACTAGAACATAGTTTAGTTAATTCTAAACTTGTTCGCAAAAAAAAGTTAATCCTTCTAACTTGACTTTTAAAATTAACTAAAAACATGTTCTATATCTATATGATATGCTAACTTAATGATTTAAAACTTGGAAACACGAAAAACGCCGTAAAACCGGATTTACGCCGTCGTAGTAACACTGCGGGCTGTTTTGGGTTAGTTAATTAAAAACTATGATAAACTTTGATTTAAAAGTTGTTATTCTGAGAAAATAATTTTTATTATGAACATGAAACTATATCCAAAAATTATGGTTAAACTCAAAGTGGAAGTATGTTTTCTAAAATGGTCATCTAGACGTCGTTCTTTCGACTGAAATGACTACCTTTACAAAAATGACTTGTAACTTATTTTTCCGACTATAA
The DNA here is from genome assembly GCF_046630445.1 of Rutidosis leptorrhynchoides. Taxonomy (NCBI): domain Eukaryota; kingdom Viridiplantae; phylum Streptophyta; class Magnoliopsida; order Asterales; family Asteraceae; genus Rutidosis; species Rutidosis leptorrhynchoides. Next base: position 227,710,267 of record NC_092334.1, read on the forward strand.
ACCTATACTTTTTCTGTTTAGATTCATAAAATAGAGTTCAATATGAAACCATAGCAATTTGATTCACTCAAAACGGATTTAAAATGAAGAAGTTATGGGTAAAACAAGATTGGATAATTTTTCTCATTTTAGCTACGTGAAAATTGGTAACTAATCTATTCCAACCATAACTTAATCAACTTGTATTGTATATTATGTAATCTTGAGATACCATAGACACGTATACAATGTTTCAACCTATCATGTCGACACATCTATATATATTTCGGAACAACCATAGACACTCTATATGTGAATGTTGGAGTTAGCTATACTGGGTTGAGGTTGATTCCAAAATATATATAGTTTGAGTTGTGATCAATACTAAGATACGTATACACTGGGTCGTGGATTGATTCAAGATAATATTTATCGATTTATTTCTGTACATCTAACTGTGGACAACTAGTTGTAGGTTACTAACGAGGACAGCTGACTTAATAAACTTAAAACATCAAAATATATTAAAAGTGTTGTAAATATATTTTGAACATACTTTAATATATATGTATATACTGTTATAGGTTCGTGAATCAACAGTGGCCAAGTCTTACTTCTCGACGAAGTAAAAATCTGTGAAAGTGAGTTATAGTCCCACTTTTAAAATCTAATTTTTTGGGATGAGAATACATGCAGGTTTTATAAATGATTTACAAAATAGACACAAGTACGTGAACCTACATTCTATGGTTGAATTATCGAAATCGAATATGCCCCTTTTTATTAAGTCTGGTAATCTAAGAATTAGGGAACATACACCCTAATTGACGCGAATCCTAAAGATAGATCTATTGGGCCTAACAAACCCCATCCAAAGTACCGGATGCTTTAGTACTTCAAAATTTATATCATATCCGAAGGGTGTCCCGGAATGATGGGGATATTCTTATATATGCATCTTGTTAATGTCGGTTACCAGGTGTTCACCATATGAATGATTTTTATCTCTATGTATGGGATGTGTATTGAAATATGAAATCTTGTGGTCTATTATTATGATTTGATATATATAGGTTAAACCTATAACTCACCAACATTTTTGTTGACGTTTTAAGCATGTTTATTCTCAGGTGATTATTAAGAGCTTCCGCTGTCGCATACTTAAATAAGGACGAGATTTGGAGTCCATGCTTGTATGATATTGTGTAAAAACTGCATTCAAGAAACTTATTTTGTTGTAACATATTTGTATTGTAAACCATTATGTAATGGTCATGTGTAAACAGGATATTTTAGATTATCATTATTTGATAATCTACATAAAGCTTTTTAAACCTTTATTGATGAAACAAAGGTTATGGTTTGTTTTAAAATGAATGCAGTCTTTGAAAAACGTCTCATATAGAGGTCAAAACCTCGCAACGAAATCAATTAATATGGAACGTTTTTAATCAATAAGAACGGGACATTTCAATCGCCCTCCAGTTATAAAGCTAGCATGTTGCCAAACAAGCTTCTGCCGCGCGGGAGCTAGAGAAGACATCCTTAGGTAGGCAGGACCAGCGCAGGCATTTTTCCGTGCGCGGATAGTTTAAGTCAAGTAGCTATTCTGCTTAACACAGGTAAACAAAATTGTAGGCTGGAAATGACTTGATGTATGAAAAGTACAATTGTAAAGACATTGTTCAACAGTGAAATTTTACTAGTAACCTACTTTTGCACGTAATAACAGTATCGCTATATGTAAATCGAGACAAATTAACAGAATGATCAGTTCCCCTACTTTCTTTATTACATATTGATGTGTTGAAAGTGTGTGCAGTAGTGCTTAGCTTATTCTTCAACTTTTAAATTTATAAAACCTTTATTTAATACACTTTAACACCCTAACGAGCAACAAAACCCGATCAGAGGTAGTATGTAAGGTTATCGTCCCAAGAGAAGTGTGGTAACGATAAGAGTTGCTTTATTATTTAATTCTTATTAAAGAATTAAAGATATATTTTTATGTCTTTTATGTGATAGATTTCTCTTAGGAAAGAGTTTGCTTTTTTAAGATAAATAAAATAAGGAATTGAAGATTCAAAATAAGATACAAATAAAGATACAAGTAAAGATACAAGTGATTACATGGACAATCAATTCATACGGAATTCATATTAGATAAGTTTCATAACTTATATTAACACAAAGTAGAATAACAATCATAGACCAATTATTATCCCTTAATAGGATAAACTAAGTGTTGCATAGTAATAAATAAGTAGGATTTAAAGCATATGCTAGATATGTGATGTGCATAACTAACATCTTAATTATTCATGTTCAATTCAATTACATGATACATACCAATCTTGTGATCACGATCAATATGCAAATAGACTGACAAATTATATAAGCTATTAAACACCAAGTAGATCAACTCAAGTTACTAGCTGAAAGTCAATTACTACTAAGTTTTCATGCAATCTTTAATTAAACCAATCCAAACGAAGGATCTTCGATTAAACCTAACAATATCAACTTCTATTATATAAGCGTAATTCAAATCAAATAAGTTTATCACTATTAAACTCTTTAACTTAGTTGCATGCAATTAAATTTAACAAGTTTGATGAACTAGATCTAAACAAGTAGCATGAATCAAATAATAGATTTATCAGATCAATGACTAATCAACCTTAAAATCATGTTATTTAATAATTAAGCATGGCAAACAAGTGTAATCAAACAAAACAGATTCGAAACAATTTAAATATCATTACAGAAACTCAACCATACAGACCTGGAAAAGAACCAGAAACTGCACATAATGAAGCACGAAGCCGGCGGCTTCCTTCACACCAATTCGGCGGCTTGGGTGTGAAGCCGGCGGCTTCATCTGAATCCCAGATGAAGTCTAACTTTCGTCTACGTAATCACTATGAACGTTTAGTTCGTAGTAAAAGACAAACAGAAACGAATACAGAAAATAAAATAGACAAAACAATAAATTAAAGATAGAATCATACCTTGAAAAAAAGGTAGATGTAAAAATACTTGAATAAAATCTTGAATCTTGATTACCAAATAGTAAATCTAACCTAAGGGTTTAGAGAAAACCCCTAAAAACTACCTATCTACTTCTAAACTTTTTAACTTATGAACATTGAGACCCGGGGCTTCAATTTATAGGATTCTTGGGCAGTGGCCAAGCTGGCGGCTTCATTGGGTAGCTGGTGGCTTGCCTTGAGTCGGTGACTCTTTGTGCAAGTTAAACTTAATCAGCAAGCCATTCTTGTAACCGTCATACTGAAGCCGGCATCTGTATTGCCATGTCAGCGACTTCACTTGATTCGCAGGATCTTTCTGATTTTATCTTGATTTTATTTTCATTTTTACTTGAACTTGATCAATAAGTTGAGAAAACGTGTCAACCAGGTCGGCGGCTTCATTGGGAAGTCGGCGGCTTCCTTTGCCTTTTTCTTGATCAACAAGTTCTTTCAATTTCTATCGATTCTGGAACATTCTGGTACTTTTATCCTCAAAGCCGGCGGCTTCATACAGCCGATTTGCAGTTTTCTTCAATTTTTTTGATCCTGTTTAATACATAACTTGGACATAATCATTAGAAATACCTTTTTCCCATTTTTACCCATTTTAGTGTGTTTAAGCATCAAAATGACTCAAAAACACTAAGATAACTCCTCAAACTGTTATCAAAAACTGTATAATTTAGGAGTTATCAAATTCCCCACACTTAAACCTTTACATGTCCTCAAGTAAACCTTATAAATTATATCACGGGTATTAAAGTAAAATTGCAAAGTCAAAAGTATGTCTTAATAAGAAGTTAGTATTTATTATTCATAAGAACTAGTCTGAACCAGACCAAGGATTACAAGTAGTCCTAAAGGTTATTAAGTCAGATTTATACAGTTTGATCATCATTGGACTCTTTTGTTTTCTAACTTTAAAAAGTGTATGGTTCTCATTGGAACTCTTTTCTTTTGTTGGCCTTCATTAGGCTCTTTTTCCTTTTTATTTCTTTTGCTTTCATGCTTAGCTTTTGAAATGTCCCGTTCATATTGATTATAAACGTTCCATATTAATTGATTTCGTCGCGAGGTTTTGACCTCTATATGAGACGTTTTTCAAAGACTGCATTCATTTTTAAAACAGCCATAACCTTTATTTTATCGATAAAGGTTTAAAAAGCATTACGTAGATTATCAAATAATGATAATCTAAAATATATCGTTTACACACGACCATTACATAATGGTTTACAATAAGAATATATCACATCAAAAATAAGTTTCTTGAATGCAGTTTTTACATAATATCATACAAGCATGGACTCCAAATCTTGTCCTTATTTTAGTATGCAACAGCGGAAGCTATTAATAATCACCTGAGAATAAACATGCTTAAAACGTCAACAAAAATGTTGGTGAGTTATAGGTTTAACCTATATATTTATCAATCGAAATAATAGACCACAAGATTTCATATTTCAATACATCCCATACATAGAGATAAAAATCATTCATACGGTGAACACCTGGTAACCGACATTAACAAGATGCATATAGAATATCTCCATCATTTCGGGACACCCATCGGACATGATAATTTCAAAATACTAAAGCATTTCAAATTTCAGAATGGGGCTTGTTAGGCCTGATAGATCTATCTTTAGGATTCGCGTCAATTTGGGGGTCTGTTCCCAAATTCTTAGGCTACCAAGATAAAAAGGCGCATATTCGGCTTCGATCATTCACCCATATAAAGTAGTTTTATTTACTTGTGTCTATTTCATAAAACATTTATAAATTTGCATGTATTCTCATCCCAAAATATTAGATTTTAAAAGTGGGACTATAACTCACTTTCACAGATTTTTACTTCGTCGGGAAGTAAGACTTGGCCACTGGTCGATTCACGAACCTATAACAAATATATACATATATATATATATATATATATATATATATATCAAAGTATGTTCAAAATATATTTATAACATTTTTAATACATTTTGATGTTTTAAGTTTATTAAGTCAGCTGTCCTCGTTAGTAACCTACAACTAGTTGTCCATAGTTAGATGTACAGAAAATAAATTGATATATATTATCTTGACCCAATCCACAACCCAGTGTATACACGTCTCAGGCTAGATCATAACTCAAAGTATATATATTTTTGGAATCAACCTCAACCCTGTATAGCTAACTCCAACATTACTGCATATAGAGTGTCTATGGTTGTTCCAAATAATATATGTAGATGGGTCGATATGATGTGTTAAAACATTTGCATACGTGTCTATGGTATCCCAAGATTACATAATATATTAGAATACATGTATAATACAATACAAGTTAGCTAGGATATGATTTGTAAAGAATTGTTACAATATTTCCCGTAGCTACAACAATCAAAAAATATCCAATCTTGTTTTACCCATAACTTCTTCGTTTTAAATCCGTTTTGAGTGAATCAAATTGCTATGGTTTCATATTGAACTCTATTTTATGAATATAAACAGAAAAATTATAGGTTTATAGTAAAAAATATAAGTTACAAGTTGTTTTTGTAAGAGGTAGTCATTTCAGTCGAAAGAACGACGTCTTGATGACCATTTTGAAAACATACTTCCACTTTGAGTTTAACCATGATTTTTGGATATAGTTTCATGTTCATAATAAAAATAATTTTCCCAGAATAACAACTTTTAAATCAAAGTTTATCATAGTTTTTAATTAACCAACCCAAAACAGCCCGTGGTGTTACTACGACGGCGTATATCCGGTTTTACGGTGTTTTTCGTGTTTTCCGGTTTAAAATCATTAAGTTAGCATATCATATAGATATATATTATGTGTTTAGTTGATTTTAAAAGTCAAGTTAGAAGGATTAACTTTTGTTTGCGAATAAGTTTAGAATTAACTAAACTATGTTCTTGTGATTTCAAGTTTAAACCTTCGAATAAGGTAGTTTTATATATATGAATCGAATGATGTTATGAACATCATTACTACCTCAGGTTTTGTGGATAAACCTACTGGAAATGAAAAAAGTAGATCTAGCTTCAAAGGATCCTTGGATGGCTTGAAAGTTCTTGAAGCAAAATCATGACACGAAAACAAGTTCAAGTAAGATTTCCACTCAAAATAAGATTGTTAAAGTTATAGAAATTGAATTAAAGTTTGAATATGAGTATTACCTTGTATTAGAAAGATATCTTACTGTAAATGAGAAAGATTTCTTGAGGTTGGATGATCACTTTACAAGATTGGAAGTAAGCTAGCAAACTTGGAAGTATTCTTGATTTTATGAAACTAGAACTTATAGAATTTATGAAGAACACTTAGAACATGAAGATAGAACTTGAGAGAGATCAATTAGATGAATAAAATTGAAGAATGAAAGTGTTTGTAGGTGTTTTTGGTCGTTGGTATATGGATTAGATATAAAGGATGTGTAATTTTGTTTACATGTAAATAAGTCATGAATGATTACTAATATTTTTGTAATTTTATGAGATATTTCATGCTAGTTGCCAAATAATGTTTCCCACATGTGTTAGGTGACTCACATGGGCTACTAAAGCTGATCATTGGAGTGTATATACCAATAGTACATACATCTAAAAGCTGTGTATTGTAGAGTAGGAATACGGGTGCATACGAGTAGAATTATTGATGAAACTGAACGAGGATGTAATTTTAAGCATTTTTGTTAAGTAGAAGTATTTTGATAAGTGTCTTGAAGTCTTTCAAAAGTGTATGAATACATATTAAAACACTACATGTATATACATTTTAACTGAGTCGTTAAGTCATCGTTAGTCGTTACATGTAAATGTTGTTTTGAAACCTTTAGGTTAACGATCTTGTTAAATGTTGGTAACCCATTGTTTATTATATCTAAAGAGATGTTAAATTATTACATTATCATGATATTATGATATATTAATATATCTTATTATGATATATATACAGTTAAATATTGTTACAATGATAATCGTTACATATATGTCTCGTTTCGAAATCATTAAGTTAGTAGTCTTGTTTTTTTTACATATGTAGTTCATTGTTAATATACTTAATGATATTTTTACTTATCATAATATCATGTTAACTATATATATATATATATATATATATATATATATATATATATATATATATATATATATATATATATATATATATATATATATATATATATATCCATATATATGACATCATATAGTTTTTACAAGTTTTAACGTTCGTGAATCACCGGTCAACTTGGGTGGTCAACTGTCTATATGAAACCTATTTCAATTAATCACGTCTTAACAAGTTTGATTGCTTAACATGTTGGAAACACTTAATCATGTAAATAACAATTTCATTTAATATATATAAACATGGAAAAGTTCGGGTCACTACAGCTTTTAGCTTTACCCTTTTGCAAATTTCTAACTTGGCCCTTACTTTGGACTCTTTTGCTGCCTCAGTGGTCCATGTTTCTTATGCCATATGGTAGTGGCTATAAGTTTGCACTCGTTTCACAATTTTTGGCTTTTAACTTCTTATCTTAAACAAGTAATCCGATCTCGAAATTGAGAGTAGTTCTATTTATTAGCATTAAGATTAAGTTAGTAGAAAGATATAAATTTGACTAAGAATTTATACTTTCAAAAAATTTAAAATTGTACCCATATTTCAACCTTTTTGGGAAAATTTGATAGTATCTTTTATACATTTTAAAGTGATTAATCACTTCCCTCCCCACACTTAGATTATGCAATGTCCTCATTGCATTTATAATAAAAGAAATGAATTAATTAAATAAAAGACATAATTAAAAATAAGGGAAAGAGTGATGTTACTCGATTTGTAGGATCATAGAATGATTTGCGAGCACTTTTGCGGACTTCTTTTGAATTGAATAAGTAACTTGACAAAATATTAAATAATACAAACATAATAGGAACATAATATTTTATTAATAAATCTTCATCACTTAAACATTTAAACACTTAGGAGCTATATTGATCTAACATTCATAATAAAGAAATAAAATAAAAACACTCGGACATAATGTAGTCCTAATAAACATATATAAAGGGATACGTAGTTTTGACTATAGAGTCGTTTGTGCATCTCTTTTCTTCTTAAGGAATTACTCCTTAGGCTTATTCTCTTCACACTTACTTTTTCATACTCATTTAATGCTTTAATTTGTTGCAAGAAATTCAATGTGATGTCAAGACCCCTACGAAAAGACATTTCAAATGAAACACTCAACTCATGGATATGTTTTCTCACTTCAGTGCTAAGTTTATATTGGTCTTTTATAAATTTAATAACAATTCTATCCACGGTAAAGTCATCATCTTCTTCTTTATCAACTTTAACCATTTTCACATTAGAGCGAGGAACTTTGGATCTTGGAACTAACAGAATAGATTCAAATATTGCACCATAACGAATAGTTAATGAATTATCAGCATAGTTAATGGTAGCACGAGCGGTAGCTAAAAACAGAGATCCTAGGATTAAAGGAGTTATCGGATCTTCTTTCATGTCCATCACAACAAAATCAATTTTGTAGAAAGCATAACCAACAATAACTTCAATTTTTTAACAATCCCCAATGGCTCATGTAAACGACTATCAGCAAAACAGACATTTCCTTTGATTGGTTCCAACGACGGTAATCCTAAGCGATTATAAACGGAAAACGGCATAACGTTAATGCTAGAACCAGTATCAGCTAATCCCATAACTGAAATTGGACCACGAATTAAACAAGGGATTTGAAATTCCCCAGGATCAGTGCACATAGCAACAGGAACTTCAGGTGATGAATACGGATCTACCAGATTGATTGTGAAGGAATAAAGAGGGCGGAAACCTTCCTTTCTTCTTTCTTCCAACTGTCTCATAGTATCAGCCAACCAATCATCTTTATCTTCACATTCCAATTTTTTACAGTTTTCACTATTAACTTCATTATTTTCATCAACCTTTTTATTAACTTCCTCTTCCTTTTCATCAAACAACTCATGCAAGAAAATTACCTCATCACGATCAAGACCTCGAACCTTAGCATCTTTTGACTTATCTTCTTCAGTAGCAGTTAACTTCTTTGTTTCTTGATCATATTCTTCCTCTATCATATCAAATTCCCACAAATACTTCAAACCAGGTTCATAAACATCAACCCTATTTATTTCCCTAACAACATTCACCTTTTCAAAACGAACTTCCTTAGAAACTTCAGATTCAACCAGAACTTTACCCTCGTCAAGTTTGAATAACTTAGTTACATTGCGCTCTAAGTTTTGAATTGACGCTTGAAGATTATTTTGAACTTGGGAAAGTTGAGCCTTTATGTTATCATTAGCTTCATTTTGATTTTTGATGAAAGTGAGGATGCTTTCCTCAAGATTAGAATTCATATCATTAGAAGAATTTGGAATGAAGGGTGCTCTAACAGGAAAGAAACCCGGTGGGTTTTTATTATTAGCTGGATAAGGCGTACTATAATTATTATGGTAGTTCGGGTTTCCTTGAAATTGATTAACATACGAAACATTCTCAACTTGCTCCATGGTAAGACTAGTAACACAATCTTTAGTAGCATGAGGACCTTGGCATTTTTCACAACCTACCTTAATCATATGCATTTCCTTAGTAAGCTTTTCAATTTGCCTTTTTAAATTTCCCAATTGCACATTCATAGCTTTAACCATATCTTCAGAATCAAAACTAATAGATTTTACCGAACGAGAAATATCTAAGTCTTGGTGCCATTCATGGAAATGAGCAGCCAACTTATTAATAAGAGTTTCGGCTTCTTCGGCAGTTTTTCTCATAATGTTTCCTCCAGCAGATGTATCAATCTCTCTTCTCGTAGCAATATCACAACCCTTATAGAAAGTAGTTACCTTTTTAAACTTATCCAAACCATGTTGCGGACAACCTCTAAGCATTTGACCAATTCGAACCCAAGCAGATTAAAGAGACTCGTTAGTTTTATGACAAAAATTAGCAATTTCAGTTTGAAGGGTGACAGTTTTAGACGCATGAAAGAATCGAGTGAGAAACTTCTCAACCATCGTATCCCAACTAGTAATATCTCCTTCAGGTAACGAGTTTAACCATTCCCTAGCTTCATCTTTTAGTGACCATGGGAAGAGACAAAGATAAATAAAATTACTCTCCACATTATTAATGTTAAACAGATTACAAATATCTTTAAAATTCCGAATGTGGGCATTAGCATCTTCCTTCTCCGTACCCCTAAATTGATTATCTTTTTGCAAATGAAAAATAGGACCCCTAATATCAAAATTTTCTTTTATTTCGGGCTGAGTAATAGCATGACCTAATCCTTCCCGACCAGCTTTCATTAACGCTTCCATTGAACCAGTCATTTTAATGAATCATCACTAGAAGTAGTTCCTTCTTGGAAATCTAATTTCTTAACAATTTGCGAATCCTTAGAAAGTTTAAATAATATATCAGGATTTGACAACGTTCTTTGTAAGACCGGTTTCTTGGACCGAGTAATCATGTGATCTAAAATCATGAAAAGAAATGTTTTAGGAGAAAATCTTTTAAGCCTTAAAGGATTTATATATTTAAGTTTTCTATTTAAGAAATATCTTAGGATATAAGTAAATTTTAAATTAATAAATATATTAAATATTAAAGACGTAATTAATAATATAAATATTAAATATCAACTTTTGTCGCATAATAATGAATAATCAAACTTACACGGCCTATTGAATCTTTCAATACTTAAGTGACCAGTCAGCATCTAGGTTCGGGCAGGAGTCTTTAAATTGGAATCCCAGCAAACCTCTCCTAAAGAAAGACAGTCATCACCCGTTTTCAAAAAATATCAATAACCAAAGTATATCCAATCTCTGTATTTACCGCGCTACACTTCCCCTAAAGGAAGGTCCTTCACTTCCCCTAAAGGAAGGTGCTTCACTTCCCCGGTAGTGGCGCCAAAAAGTTGATGTGTTGAAAGTGTGTCCAGTAGTGCTTAGCTTATTCTTCAACTTTTAAAAATATAAAAAACTTTATTTAATACACTTTAACACCCTAACGAGTAACAAAACCCGATCAGAGGTAGTATGTAAGGTTATCGTCCCAAGAGAAGTGTGGTAACGATAAGAGTTGATTTATTATTTAATTCTTATTAAAGAATTAAAGATATATTTTTATGTCTTTTATGGGATAGATTTCTCTTAAGAAAGAGTTTGTTTTTTAAAGATAAATAAAATAAGGAATTGAAGATTCAAAATAAGATACAAATAAAGATACAAGTAAAGATACAAGTGATTACATGGACAATCAATTCATACGGAATTCATATTAGATAAGTTTCATAACTTATATTAACACAAAGTAGAATAACAATCATAGACCAATTATTATCCCTTAATAGGTTAAACTAAGTGTTGCATAGTAATCAATAAGTAGGATTTAAAGCATATGCTAGATATGTGATGGGCATAACTAACATCTTAATTCTTCATGTTCAATTCAATTACATGATACATATCAATCTTGTGATGAGGATCAATATGCAAATAGACTGACAAATTATATAAGCTATTAAACACCAAGTAGATCAACTCAAGTTACTAGCTGAAAGTCAATTACTACTAAGTTTTCATGCAATCATTAATTAAACAAATCCAAATGAAAGATCTTCGATTAAACCTAGCAATATCAACTTCTATTATATAAGCATAATTCAAATCAATTAAGTTTATCACTATTAAACTCTTTAGCTTATGTAAGATCCTGTTTTCTCAGATGCCTTGGACGCCGTCCAAAATGGTGGGACGCCGTCCCGTTGTAAAGGGCTGGACGCCGTCCAGAAATCTGGACGCCGTCCAAATTAGCTGGCAGGCCAGCTGCCTTGTTTTTAGATATTTAAAGTGGGTATTTTGGTAATTTCACTTGGGGCTGAATTTAAAGCCCTAGATCAGTTTTTGGAGCTTCATTTACTCCATTTACAACCACCAAATCTCATCCACTTCAATTCTAGAGAGAGAGTGTGATTCAAGTGTGTGAAAGCTCAAATAAAAGAGGAAGAAGCTTGTTTCGGGTTAGAGCTCGAGCATTAAAGTTGTTCATCTCCTCACTAGCTACGTTTTGATTATGGTGGTAAGTCCTAAACTTAATTTCCTTAGTTTAAATTGTTTAAGGGTTAGGGTTTGGGCTAGTGATGAACATAAAACCCATTTGTTAATGATTTGTGGGTTTTTGGGTAAGTTTGGGTCATGAGGGCTGAAGGATAACTAACCTAGGGTTTTGAAATGTTAAATGTGTTTATGAGTCTTAAATTAGTTAGTTAACACTAGCACACCTATATGTTATGTAAATGGGTGCTATTTGAGTATGTGGTGACCCGAATGGGTGTGGAAACCTCGAATGGGTAAAACGGGTCTTTGATGACCTAAGTTGTCTTATTAGTGTGAAAATGAGATAACATTGTGATTATATGTGTATTGAGACCATAAATGGCTAGGGTTAGGGTTTTTGGCGAAGTTGACCCAATATTAGGGTTAAGTGTGCAAATGGGTCGGATTTTTACCATGGGTCAAAATGACCTAAGGATGGTGAGTTAGTTGGTTGACCAAATTGAATGAATGATTGATATATGTGCATAATGTAATAGGTACGTTACCTTGAAGCTACAAGCTTGGTTTATTGATTCACCGAAGGCGTAAGGTGAGTGGAATAATTATGCGTGTTCGTATATAATGTATTTATTTGTGTTGTATGAATGTGGCATTGTCGCGTTGTTCAAGACACCACATTCTAAGTAATGAGTAGTATTGTCGCGGTGTTTAAGACACTACTAATGGGTTGATTGACATGTGGATGCCGCAGTGTTCAAGGCACCACATTGTCATGGGAGTGGATGCCGCGGTGTTCAAGGCACCACTCATTGTTTTGATTGACATGTGTATTCGTCGCGTTGTTCAAGATGCCACATTGTCATGGGGGTGAGTGAGTCGCGTTGTTCAAGACATCACCCGGGGAATTAGTGATTACGCGGTGTTTAAGTAACACTAATGGATGTTATGAAATCCGACGATCTTTTAGGTACCATTCCCTTGTTTGATTGGTTAACCATGGTTGTACGAATTTTGTGTTAGCATATTTCATTATGAAAATTATGTTATTGGTATTGCTAGCTCATTGTGAATTGCGGTTATTGGTATATGCTTAATGTTTTTGCATGGTTGTAGAATTGCTAGCTCGTGTATGGTATTGTGTAAGTGATGAAAGTAAGTAGGTTATATATGTATATGTATAATTATTGCATTCACTAAGCGTTAGCTTACCCTCTCGTTGTTTACCTTTTTAGGCTCTGGCGTGGACAAAGGGAAAGGTATTTGGTTAGATTAGTGGTCTCCCGCTTATTTTGATAGGGGATGCTTTTGGGTAGCTTTTGGAAGTTCGGCCAAGATTTGGGTAGTTTAACCCAAACAGAATGCTCTAGTGTCGTTTGGAAATTAAACTAGTATGGTCGAAACTTGTATTTTTGAACGAAACGCATAATTCGGGCCGATGTGAGCCCGTTGATGTAAAACTTGTTTTGGTGATGAAAACCTCTTAGTTTATTATATTGTGTTATGTTGTGAAAAGGTTTTCGTTTAAAAGTGTCGGAAAGCAGGATTTCCGCTCGTGTAAGTTGGACCCAGGGACAGCAGCTGGAAGGCAAATTGGACGTCGTCCAGATCTGCTGGACGCCGTCCCACCCTTCATTGCTGGACGCCGTCCAGAAATCTGGACGCCGTCCAGTTGTGCTGCACCAGAATTTTTTTTTTTTGGTACACGTTTTGGTGAATTGAAGTCGGGTTGTTACAAGTGGTATCAGAGCATGGTCTAAGGGATTTAGGCGACTTGAGATTGGTGCCTAGACTTAGACTTTATTATGTGTACACTTTATGCGGGACTTGTAGGACTTTGGGTCGAATCAGAAATTGTTAGTGCTTAGGTTTATGTGAACTAACCTTGCGCGAATTGTTTTTATGTTGTATTAGCAATCATCAAGCGAGATAGACGTTGTACTAGCAAGTTAATGTGACATGCTCACGTAACAATGATTAGCTACCATTGTTACGGGTTCAAATCATGTCAAACAAGCGATGTACGACGAATTTTAAGCAAGATGGGGTAGTGTGGTGTATATGTATATACATATGTGTTAAGTCCTTTCGTTTCGTTGTTTCATCTTTTATGTTTTATAAAATGAAGATGAGAAATGGACACGACACCAATGACGGAAGTACGAGTGAGGACATTGAGTTCACGGCCAAAGTTGAGGCTGTCTTTAAACGTCAAAAAGCGGAGTTTCTTGAAGATGTTAAGAAGATGTTCCTAGACACGATTGACGAGCAAATAGTCAATGTGGTAAAGGAATAAGTTAAGGCCGTTCTTCACGAAGATAATGTGGGAAGACGGGACTTTTTCTATAAGAATTTCAAGGATTCTCAACCTCCCACCTTTGAAGGTGAATGAGACCCTCTTAAGAGTGCCCGATGGATCTCCGATATGGAGGGGGCCTTCCGTACTTGTGAATGTCCTCTCGATAAGAAGACAAGATACGGGTGTAGTATGTTGAGGGGTGATGCTAACTTGTGGTGGGACGCGAAAATCCAAGTTTATGGCAAAGAACAATGTATGGAGTTCACATGGGATGAATTCAAGGCGGAGTTTTTCGATGAGTTCCGAACTTCGGCTGATCTTACTAGGCTTAAGGACGAGTTACGTTCCTTGAGGCAAGGGTCAATGGATTTGAACACTCTCAAATCCGTGTTTTTGTCCAAGACCCAATTTTGCCCCGAGTATGTCGGGAATGATAAAATGTTGAAAGAAGATTTCTATCGAATCTTGAATAATATTTATCAAGAGAAGATAAGTGTGAATGTAGTGAAGAGCTTTGATGAGTTGTTCAATATGGCCAAAGGTTTTGAGGCGCTTGTGTTGAGAAAAAGTGGCTTTACTTTTGGCAAGAGGAAGTTTGAAGCTACTAGTTATTCGAACAAGAAGGGTAAAGGTGCAACCGAGAGCGTCGGTAGTGTGAAGAAGAGTGTTCCCGGAGAATTCCATTATTCTTGTCACCATTGTGGACGAAAGGGGCATATGGCCCGTGATTGCACCAACCCATCTTCTACAACCAAAGTCACTTGTTATAATTGTGGTGAAGAAGGGCACAAGAGGCCGGAGTATCCCGACTTGTGCAACGATAATGTTATGAAGTTGGAGAAGGCGGCGGGTACGGCTAGGGGTCGAAATTATTTGATGACCAATGATGAAGCCAAACAATCCAACGAAGTTGTCTCAGCTACTTTCATGGTCAACTCTAATCCGGCAAGGATTCTATTTGATAGCGGTGCAAATTTGTCATTTGTGTCTTCAAAATTTGTGCCTACACTTAATAGACCGTTAGCTAAATTAAGTCGTTCGGTAGAAGTCGAAATAGCGGACGGCAAGACGGTGCTAGTGGTTGATGTGTGTAAAAATTGTGATGTCGTTTTTGGTGCCGAAAACTTTAAGATTGATCTTATCCCGATGACTTTTGGTGATTTTGATATCGTTGTTGGTATGGATTGGCTCGATCATAATAGAGCCGATATTGCATGCCATGAAAAATTTATTCGTGTGAAGACCCCAAGTGGGGGAGAGTTAATTATTCACGGTGATAAGCGTAGAAGACTTGTGCCAATATGCACTTTTGGACGGGCACATCGTTTCCTTGTTAGTGGTGGCATGGCTTTTCTTTCCCATGTTGTTGATACTCGTGATGAGCCACCACCCATTCGTGAAATTTCGGAGGTTAGTGAATTCGAAGACGTTTTTCCGAACAAGTTACCGGGTGTCCCGGCGGAAAGACAAGTTGAATTTCGCATTGAGTTGGTTCCGGGAGCTACTCCCATTGCTAAAACTCCTTATCGTTTAGCGCCAACGGAAATGCAAGAGTTGTTAAATCAAACCCAAGATTTGCTTGAGAAGGGTTTCATTCGACCGAGTGCTTCGCCATGGGGCGCTCCGGTTTTATTTGTGAAGAAGAAGGATGGTAGTATGCGGATGTGCATCGATTATCGGGAGTTGAATAAAGTGACGATCAAGAATCGTTATCCATTGCTTCGGATTGACGATTTGTTTGACCAACTCCAAGGTGCAACTATTTCTCCAAAATCGATCTACGGTCCGGCTATCACCTAATGCGGGTCCGTGAGGAAGATATCGAGAAAATGGCTTTTCGAACTCGTTATGGGCATTTTGAATTTGTGGTAATGCCTTTTGGTCTTACGAATGAACCGGCGGCATTCATGGATCTTATGAACCGAGTGTGCCAACCTATGTTGGACAAGTTTGTAATTGTGTTCATTGACGACATACTTGTCTATTCGAATAATATGAAGGAACATGAACATCATTTGCGGAGTGTGCTAAAGACGTTGCGGAAGGAGAAGTTGTATGCTAAATTCTCCAAATGTGAATTTTGGCTAAGGGAAGTTCAATTCCTTAGTCACATTGTGAACAAAGATGGTATTCAAGTAGATCCGGGGAAGATAGAGACGGTGAAGAGTTGGAGACGACTGACTACGCCTACTAAAATCCGAAGTTTTCTCGGATTGACCGGTTATTATCGTCGGTTTATCCAAGACTTTTCTAAGATCGCTTCTTCGTTGACGAAATTGACGAGGAAGAACGCGAGGTTTATTTGGGAGAATGAGCAAGAAATTGCTTTTCAATTGTTAAAAGAAAAGTTGTGTCAAGCTCCGGTGTTGGTGTTGCCGGAAGGTGCGGAAGACATGACGGTTTATTGTGATGCTTTGCTAAATGGGCTCGGGTGTGTTCTAATGCAAAGAGGTAAAGTCATCGCTTACGCCTCTCGACAATTAAAGGAACACGAGACGAGATATCCGACTCATGATCTTGAGTTAGCGGCGGTTGTGCATGCATTGAAAATTTGGCGCCATTACTTGTATGGTGTGAAGAGTACGATTTATTCGGATCATAAGAGTTTGAAACATCTCTTTAACCAAAGAGATTTGAATTATCGTCAACGTAGGTGGATGGATGTGGTAAAAGATTATGATTGTGAAATACTTTATCATTCGGGCAAGGCGAATGTGGTCGCGGATGCGTTAAGTCGAAAGAATCATCACCCGACGTTATGATTGGGATTGTTACGTATGATTATTACTAACGATTTTCTTGAAAAACTTGGTGTGATCCAAATAGAAGCTTACGTTCACAACAAGCATGCGGAACGAATAGTGAGGCAATCGGAGTTCATTACTATGGGCTCGCGTGGTTTTTTGTCTTTTCAAGGAAGAGTGTGGGTACCTAAGATGGGGGATTATCGACGAGTGCTACTTGATGAAGCACATAAGTCAAAGTATTCCATTCATCCGGGCGCAACAAAAATGTATCTTGATTTAAGGAAGGAGTATTGGTGGTCGGCATGAAACGTGATGTTGTTAAGTATGTTGAGCAATGCGTCACGTGTTTGCAAGTTAAAGCAGAACACCAAAAGCTGTATGGTAAGTTACAACTGTTAGAAATCCTGAAGTGGAAATGGGAGCACATTACCATGGATTTTATCACAAAGTTACCAAAGACGGCGAGAACCCAATTTGATTGAATTTGGGTGATACTTGACCGATTGACAAAAAGTTCTTTGTTTCTTCCCATTCGGGAAGCGATATCGTCGGAGACCTTGGCTAAATTGTTTATCAAGGAAGTAGTCGCTCGACATGGGGTTCCTATATCTATTATTTCGGATCGAGATACCCGTTTTACATCTCGATTTTGGGAAAAGTTTCATGAAGATATAGGTACACAATTAAAATTGAGCACGGCGTACCATCCTAAAACGGACGGTCAAACCGAACGTACGAATCAAACTTTGGAGGATATGTTACGGGCGTGCATTATCGATTTTGGTGGTAGTTGGGATGAGTACTTGCCTTTGGTGGAATTCTCGTACAATAATAGTTATCATACTAGTATCGGGATGCCACCTTATGAGATGCTTTATGGGCAGAGATGTCGAACCCCGATTTGTTGGGGTGAAGTGGGTCAAAAGGAAATCGGGAGTACCGATTTGGTTTTGGAGATGAATAGCAAGATTGAGATGATTCGGGCTCATTTGAAAAAGGCGCAAGATAGACAAAAGTCGTATGCCAACAAACGTAGACGAATGATCGAATTCCAAGAAGGCGACATGGTGATGCTTAAGGTTTCGCCATGGAAAGGTATTATTCGGTTTCGAAAATAGGGAAAGTTAGCTCCTCGGTTTATTGGCCCATTTAAAGTTTTAGCTAGGGTTGGCGAAGTTATGTATCGTTTGGAATTGCCCGAAGAATTTGTGGGGATCCATAATACATTCCATGTTTCCCATCTCCGTAAGTGTCTTGCGGATGATTCATCATGGGTACCATTAGACGAGATTGAGCTAAATAATAAGTTGGAGTATGTTGAGGAGCCGATTGCTATACTCGACGAGAATGTCAAAAGATTGAGAAATAAAGTGGTTAGGACTTTTAAAGTTCAATGGCGTCGTAGTAAAGGTTCCGACTTTACTTGGGAGCCCGAAGAGTTTGTTCTTGTGTATCTTCCTGCTTGTCATGCGGCTTGGATCGCGAGGTCGCAATCCGGTTCAAGTAGGGGAGAGTTGTAAGATCCTGTTTTCTCAGATGCCTTAGACGCCGTCCAAAATGGTGGGACGCCATCCCGTTGTAAAGGGCTGGACGCCGTCCAGAAATCTGGACGCCGTCCAGATTAGCTGGCAGGCCAGCTGCCTTGTTTTTAGATATTTAAAGTGGGTATTTTGGTAATTTCACTTGGGGGCCGAATTTAAAGCCCTAGATCAGTTTTTGGAGCTTCATTTACTCCATTTACAACCACCAAACCTCATCCACTTCAATTCTAGAGAGAGAGTGTGATTCAAGTATGAGAAAGCTCAAATAGAAGAGGAAGAAGCTTGTTTCGGGTTAGAGCTCGAGCATTAAAGTTGTTCATCTCCTCACTAGCTACGTTTTAATTGTGGTGGTAAGTCTTAAACTTGATTTCTTTAGTTTAAATTGTTTAAGGGTTAGGGTTTGGGCTAGTGATGAACATAAAACCCATTTGTTAATGATTTGTGGGTTTTTGGGTAAGTTTGGGTCAAGAGGGCTCAAGGATGACTAACCTACGGTTTTGAAATGTTAAATGTGTTTATGAGTCTTAAATTGGTTAGTTAACCACTAGCACACCTAGATGTTATGTAAATGGGTGCTATTTGAGTATGTGGTGACCCGAATGGGTGTGGAAACCTCGAAAGGGTAAAACGGGTCTTTGATGACCTAAGTTGTCTTGTTAGTGTGAAAATGAGATAACATTGTGATTATATGTGTATTAAGACCATAAATGGCTAGGGTTAGGGTTTTTGGCGAAGTTAACCCAATATTAGGGTTAAGTGTGCAAATGGGTCGGATTTTCACCATGGGTCAAAATGACCTAAGGATGGTGAGTGAGTTGGTTGACCAACTTGAATGAATGATTGATATATGTACATAATGTAATAGGTACGTTACCTTAAAGCCGCGAGCTTGGTTTATTGATTCACCGAAGGCGTAAGGTGAGTGGAATAATTATGTGTGTCCGTATATAATGTATTTATTTGAGTTGTATGAATGTGGCATTGTCACGCTGTTCAAGACACCACATTCTAAGTAACGAGTAGTATTGTCGCGGCGTTTAAGACACTACTCATGGGTTGATTGACATGTGGATGCCGCGGTGTTCAAGGCACCACATTGTCATGGGAGTGGATGCCGCGGTGTTCAAGGCACCACTCATTGTTTTGATTGACATGTGGATTCATCATGTTGTTCAAGACGCCACATTGTCATGAGGGTGAGTGAGTCGCGTTGTTCAAGAATCACCCGGGGGATTAGTGATTACGCGGTGTTTAAGTAACATTAATGGATGTTATCAACTCCAACGGTCTTTTAAGTACCGTTCCCTTGTTCGATTGGTTAACCATGGTTGTACGAATTTTGTGTTAGCATATTTCATTATGAACCTTATGCTATTGGTATTGCTAGCTCATTGTGAATTGCGGTTATAGGTATATGCTTTATGTTTTTGCATGGTTGTAGAATTGCTAGCTCGTGTATGGTATTGTGTAAGTGATGCAAGTATGTAGGTTAGATATGTATATGTATAATTATTGCATTCACTAAGCGTTAGCTTACCCTCTCGTTGTTTACCTTTTTAGGCTCTAGCTTGGACAAAGGGAAAGGTATTCTGTTGGATTAGTGGTCTCTCGCTTATTTTGATAGGGGATGCTTTTGGGTAGCTTTTAGAAGTTCGGCCAAGATTTGGGTAGTTTAACCCCAAACACCATGCTCTAGTGTCGTTTGGAAATTAAACTAGTATGGTCGAAACTTGTATTTTTGAACGAAACGCGTAATTCGGGCCGATGTGGGCCCGGTGATGTAAAAGGTTTTCGTTTAAAAGTGTCGGGAAGCGGGATTTCTGCTCGTGTAAGTTGGACCCGGGGACAGCAGCTGGAAGGCAAATTGGACGCCGTCCAGATCTGGTGGACGCCGTCCCACCCTTCATTGCTGGACGCCGTCCAGTTGTGCTGCACCATAAATTTTTTTTTTTTTTTTTGGTACACGTTTTGGTGAATGGAAGTCTGGTTGTTACAACTTAGTTGCATGCAATTTAATTTAACAAGTTTGATGGACTAGATCTAAACAAGTAGCATGAATCAAATAATAGATTTATCAGATCAATGACTAATCAACTTTAAAATCATGTTATTTAATCATTAAGCATGGTAAACAAGTGTAATCAAGCAAAACAGATTCGAAACAATTTAAATATCATTACAGAAACTCAACCATACAGACCTGGAAAAGAACCAGAAACTGCACAGAATGAAGCACGAAGCCGGCAGCTTCTTTCACACCAAGCCGGCGGCTTGGGTGTGAAGCCGGCGGCTTGGGTGTGAAGCCGGCGGCTTGGGTGTGAAGCCGGCGACTTCATCTGAATCCCAGATGAAGTCTAACTTTCGTCCACGTAATCACTATGAAAGTTTAGTTCATAGTAAAAGACGAATAGAAATGAATACAGAAAATAAAATAGACAAAACAATAAGTTAAAGATAGAATCATACCTTGAAAAGAAGTTAGATGTAAAAATACTTGAATACAATCT
This sequence comes from Rutidosis leptorrhynchoides, assembly GCF_046630445.1. NCBI lineage: Eukaryota > Viridiplantae > Streptophyta > Magnoliopsida > Asterales > Asteraceae > Rutidosis > Rutidosis leptorrhynchoides. Next base: position 227,731,486 of record NC_092334.1, read on the forward strand.
TGAATATTGATTACAAAATAGTAAATCTAACCTAAGGGTTTAGAGAAAACCCCTAAAAAAATGACCTATCTACTTCTAAAATTTTTAACTTATGAACATTGAGACCAGGGGCTTCAATTTATAGGATTCTTGGGTGGTGGCCAAGCCGGCGACTTCATTGGGAAGCCGGCGGCTTGCCTTGAGTCGGTGACTCCTCGTGCAAGTTAAACTTAATCAGCAAGCCATTCTTGTAACCATCATACTGAAGCCGACGGCTTCATTACCATGCCGGCGGCTTCACTTGATTCGCCGAATCTTTCTTATTTTATCTTGATTTTGTTTCCATTTTTACTTGAACTTGATCAATAAATTGAGAAAACCTGTCAACCAGGCCGGCGGCTTCATTGGGAAGCCGGCGGCTTTATTGGGAACCCGGCGGCTTCCTTTGCCTTTTCTTTATCAACAAGTTCTTTCAATTTCTATTGATTCTGGAATATTCTGGTACTTTTATCCTCAAAGCCGGCGGCTTCCTTAGAACCATGCCGGCGGATTCATACAGCCGATTTGCAATTTTCTTCATTTTTTTGATCCTATTTAATACATAACTTGGACATAATCATTAGAAATACCTTTTTTCCATTTTTACCCATTTTAGTGTGTTTTAGCATCAAAATGACTAAAAAATACTAAGATAACTCCTCAAAATGTTATCAAAATACTGTATAATTTAGGAGTTATCACATTTAATATCGTTTCAGCGCGGTAGCGTGCAAAGTACATTTAATCGCCTTACCATTGAGCTCCGCCTTTTTGTAGGTTCCAGTTTTGCTAATTCCAATAACTCTGTGGGGACCCTCCCAATTAGGTCCCAGCTTCCCGGTTTCTTCGATTCTGCTGGCCTGGTTGTGATTCGTAACGAGCCTAACCCTTTTATCATAGTACCTTGTGATTCGTTGTTTGTTTATAGCCTTGCGCACGGCCATCATTTCTCTGCTTTCTTCAAGTAAATCCAGGTTAGTGCACAGATCCTTAGAGTTTTGGTCTTGACTGAATGACAGCATTCGCTCTGTGGGGATGGCTATTTCTGCAGGTAAGACTACTTCCGAGCCATATACCAGACTGAATGGCATATCTCCAGTACTGTTTTTTATTGTAGTGCGATGAGCCATGAGAACTTTAGGAAGTTGATCTACCCATCCCCTTTATTGTTTTCCTAACCTTACCTTGATCGCGTGGACTATGTCTCTATTAGTAACTTTGGATTGTCCATTATCTTGAGGATGCGTGATGGATGTGAAGCTTTGTTTTATGTTCAACCCTTGACACCAACTACGAAAAGGTTCTCCCTTAAACTGAGTCCCATTATTGCTTACTATTTCATTTAGGATGCCAAACCTGCAAACCCCTCACCTTCTTACTCGTGATTTTGTTTAGTGGCTTTGCCTCTACCCATTTGGTGAAAAAGTCAGTCATAACTACCAACTAATCAGCGCTTCCTGATCCGGCAGGGAATGGTTCCAGTATGTCAATGGCCCATTTGCAGAAAGGCCATGGTGATGTTATGGGAATCAATGGGTGGCGCGGAGCTTTGCTGATGGGTGCGTACAACTGGCATTCTTGGCAGACCCTTATTCTTTCTGTCGCATTGTTGTACATGCCCGCCCAGTAATAACCCAATCTTTTAATTTTTTCCACCACCGTCCTGAAACCAGAGTGTAAAGCGCAGGATCACGCGTCGACTTCATCTATAATTTTTTCTATTTTCTTGGGTCTAACACAGCGAAAGCTTGGTCTGAGGTACGATTTTCTATATAGAACATCATCGCGTAGTTCATACATTGGCGCTTTGACTCTTATCTTTTTAGCTTCTTTATCATCTTCAGGTAGTGATCCCGTCTATAGGAATTCGATGATGTTGGTCATCCAGCAATGCTCAGCATCTTCTACAACAGTAGCTAGTTGACTAGGCTCTATAGATTTCTTGAAAACTTGCTCAACCAGGACTCAACACATCTGTTTGTTTGTTCTGGATTTGAGGTATCTGGCTTATCTGAAAATCATCATATTAACTGATCAGGGAACGCGCCAAAGCCAGGTATGCCTGCATTCCTTCATTGTGAGCATCAAAAGTACCATTAATCTGATTGGAAAGTAATTGGGAATCAACATAAGCTTGAAGTTTTTTGACCCCAATTTCCTTGGCTAGCTTTATTCCTGCTAGAAGGGCTTCGTATTTTGCTTCATTATTTGTTGCCTTAAAATTAAATCTTAGTGCATAGGTTTACTCCTCCGTATTGGGTCTAGTGAGCAATAAACTTTCACCCGCTCCTTCCGAGTCACGCGCGCCATCAGTGTACAACTCCCAGAGTTCCGGTGTCGATGTTGTACCACTCTCTAAGTGAGGCTCGATCGGCATATCAGAAGTGGTTTCTGCTAAGTAGTCTTCCAGTATTTTCCCTTTTACTACACTTCTGGAGCAGAAGTTAATCTCGTGTTCTCCCAACTCGATCACTCATTACGTTAATTTTCCTGATGTTTCTGGTTTATACAGGATTTTTCGGATAGGCTGATCTGTCAATACCATTATGGGGTGAGATTGGAAGTATCGCCGCAGCCGTCGCGCGGTAATTACGAGCGCGTATACGAACTTTTTGATTGGGCGATAGTTTAGCTCACTCCCAGTCAGCGCTTTGCTAACAAATTATATAGGTGTCTGCACCCCATCCCTTTTAGCGATCAGAACTTAGCTAACAGCTTCCTGCGCTACTGCAAGATACAATATGAGGGTTTCCCAGCAATTGGCGCGGCTAAAGGGGGGGGGGTTAATGTAGCGCATTCATTTCTTGAAATGCCTTATCTGCATCCTCTATCCATCTGAATTCAGATCTTTTCGCGCAATCCATTAGCGTGCTGTAGAAATGGAGAGATCTTTCAGTGGCCTTTGACAAGAATCTAGTTAACGCGAACAGTTTTCCATGAGACTTTGAACCTGTTTCTTGGTTTTTAGAGATGGCATGCGTTCAATAGCATCAATCTTTTTTTGGGTTAGCTTTGATTCCCCTAGTGGTGATTATGTGCCCCAAGAATGATCCTTATTCTTCTCCAAAACTACATTTTGATGGTTTGAGTTTCATGTTAACGTTGCGCGGTGTATCAAAATTTTCGAGGTTATTTGCTAGCAGCTGTTCCTCACTGTTACTTTTGATGACCAAGTCATCGACGTATGCTTCCAGGTTCGGCCAATCTGATTAGCGAAAGTCGTGTCGATCATGCGCTGATAAGTGGCACCAGCATTTTTAAGACCAAACGACATCTTTGTGTAACAGTATATGCCGTGGTCCGTATGAAACACTGTCTTTTCTTCATCTTCTAATGCCATCGGGATCTGGTGATAACCTTTGTATGAATCTAAGAAACATTTATACTTGAACCCGGTAGGGACTCGACCTTCCAATCGATCTCAGGTAGAGGGTAGTTATCCTTTGGGAACGCTTTATTAATGTCCTTGAAGTTGACATATAAGCGCCATGATCCGTCGGCCTTAGGAACTAGGACTGGGTTGGCCACCCACGTTTGATAATTACCCTGCGCAGGATGTTTGCCTTAGCTAGTTTATTTACTTCTCCGCGCAACCACTCACTTCTGTCATATGCTATGGGCCTCTTCTTTTGTCGGACAGGTTTCATGTTCACATTAGCGTTAAGGTGATGTTGCGTGACATCTCTCGAAATGCCTGTTATATCTGCGTCGCGCCAGCAATACACATCTAGGTTGGTCATAAGGATGTTACGCAGTTTGACTGAAGTGATGCCTGACGATGAGGCATCCTGACGATGCGGACCCATTGATTTTTCTTCCACTTTTACCATGACTGAAGCGCATAGTGCTTCAAGTGGGTTTGACTCGAGAGCAGCAACTCCTTGTTTTGTAGGAAACTTTACTAATCCATGAATCGTTGACGGTATTGCTCCAAACCTTTGAAGGGATATTCTACCAAGTATGGCATTATACCTGGAGTGTGCGCGCATTACACAGAATTCGACATCTTCAGTGCGCATCTTAGACTTGTCCTTGTCATCCCTCAACTCTAGCTCCAGATCCAGGGTGCTTATGGGCCACATCGATTCCCCTTAGAATCCAGAGAGTGCAATAGTCGAAGGTTGGATGGCTTGCTTTATAGACTCTGGTAATTTCCTGAAATATTGCTCATACATTTTATCAACACTACTACCAGTATGCATATGCAAACGTCTTATCCTGTATCCAGATTCAGGTGGATACCCCTGAACTACTATAGGTGTGCATGATGTGTTGTTCAATCGGATAATAGGAAAAGAGATCCCTGTAACCTCTTCACCTATCTGGTCAGCTTTGTGGTTTCCATCTCTGCTCGAAGAGATGGTGGTCATAGTTGCATACGTATCTCTTCCAATCGCTTGTTATAGATAGCGCAATGAAAGCTCGGAGGAGAAAATCGAAAAAATGTTTGGTTCATGCAAGATCAACAATAAACGAGGATTAAATTGTTCCTTGAGTTTAACTCTCTGGTCCGAAGTACCGTGAATAACCCTCATACGAGAGGATGATCTCAGAAAGGGTGGTTAAACATGAGCCACCATCATTCGGGTTAACCGGAGATGATGTCTCGCTGGACGGTGTTAGGATTTGATGTTCAAAGAATGCAATCTGAGAACCGTGTTTATGATTGCGTAGATAGAGCACTGGAATAAGTGGTATTAACTCACTCTCTCTATCCTGTCTCCCTTGTTTTATGAGATCCACAGTGAGTATTTATAGGTGAGAGTGGCTACCCTTTTCTTGCCACGTAGGCAAAAAGAAAAAGAGGAGGGGACAGGATGATACAGAATAGTACTATTCTGTTGCATGAATCGTGCACTCATGTGGTCCCTTCCATTCCATGAGGTTCTGCCATGTCCTACTACTCGTACGACCATGAAGATTCTGTCGTGCAAATTCTGTACTACTCTTTTTCTTATTCAGCCTTCGTAATTATTTCGCGCATCTTTCTGGTAGCGCGATACTTGATGCGCAACGACACTAGCTGAGATGCGCTGCATATTGCGCGTTACTAGCTGTTAGAGACAATTGAGTGCACAGTTACAGTCATAAGCTTGCGTACAATGTTAGCGTATTTTATGCGAGTCATTATTAAGCCTTAATTTTTATTTACAAATGTTATTAGTTTTTGAAAGTACTTTTTAGGAAAGGATTTCTTTTGTTTAAAAAATTTGAAATTTGGCTTAAGGATTAGGAATCGTTTGAAACGATCCCCAAAACTGAATTAACAATTTACTTGTAAAAATACGACACTTTTTTTTTAACATTGAAATAAACCAACACACTCATAAGTTGCATACATTACTTCTTCAACTTCAAAAGCGAGTTTAACAATACAACAAGATAATTGTTTACATCATCGGGTACACAAGACCCATAAGTTTAACCAATTGTTTTAACTAAAATGACCCATTAACGAGCATGACCGGACCATTACTAAAAAGCGCCTTCTTAAATCCGCCACAAACAAGCTAGGCCAAACTATTACCCTTGTCCTTCGAGGTGCCACAATCAATAAAAATAGTAAAAATAACGAGGGTAAGCAAAGCTTAGTGAGAACAATAAGTATACAAGTTTGCATACAACTTACTAACTTAACTTACCGCAAAACCATTAAATATATGCATAAACACTAAGCACCACAATCACCTAGAACAATTAATCCAAATAGCATGCTCGACGCAACATGTACAAAAGTCCAACACAATCATAGTTAACCATTAGCACTAGGGAGCGGTTCATTATGAGAACCACCGATCGTTCACAACAACCGTTAGTGTCACGACACACGTTTTGCACTAACCCCGCGGTGTCATAACACACGTTTCACCATAAGACCTATGTGGTGTCGACACACGAACTTGAGTGAAATCCCAACACACGTGGTAGCACTCTAGTGAACCCCGACACACGCGGTAACACTAAACCACAACAGCATCAAGCAAGTGAATTATACACATAGATGCATAAATATTCCATTCACCTTTACCAACTTGATCAAATGCCAATACTTGAGCTTCACTACCAACTCGACTTAAGACACCTATCAAATACGCATAATAACAAGCTAAATCAAACATAACTCTAGTGACCCAAAGTGGCCCAAGTGCAATTTCAACCCAAATTGCACTAAACTTTCCAACTAAGTCAATTAAGACCCAAATACCCCCAAATCACTAATGGCTAGTGATTTGGTCTCAAAAACACCAAAATACAATTTAGAATCAAGTGCTAGGAGCACCTCAAGACCCAACTCAACAAAAGACCCATTTTGACCCAAATTGGGTCTACACCCAAAACATTCCTCCATACATACACCAATGGGTCCCAAACACCAAAATAATACTAACACTAGTGATTTTACCCCAACTTGCAAGCCCAAACTAGACCAAAACATTTTCCCACCCAAAACCCACCAACAAGGGTCAACCAACACCCACGCTAGCTTCAAACACCTATTTGTGAGCTGGATGGGTTAAATCAAAAACATGCAATCCCAAACCCTAACCTCAAATTGAATAAAAATCGTAGTTAGGACTTACACAAGTATCAAAAGATAGCTAGGGATGAGATGAACAAGATTAACACATGCACTTTAATGAAATTTAACCATTTTCCTCTCCAAATCAAGCTCTCTCTCTCTCTCTCTCTCTCTCTCTGTTTCTCTCTCTAGAAAGTGAGTTTCTCACACTAGTATGCTTGAGAGTGTTTGAGTAGGTGCAACATGAAATTAAAGGGGATCTAAAACTGATCCTTTCACTAATAGGTCATTCATGGGTGAAAAGACCCATTTGCCCCCACTTAAACCCTTATAAAAATCAAATTTCAGCTTTTTGCCCCGCAGATAGGCACGTCGCGGCTCCCTGGCCCGCGGCGCGGTCCATAGAGTAAATTGACATCAGAAGGTATCTCAAACCATCCTTCAGTTCGAAGCAAGAGGCGCGGCACACCCTTTCCTCCCAGCGGCGCGGCTCATAGTACAAATCAACATAAATAGCTTTCTAACACAACAACCACCAGATATGGCGTATAGCCACGGTGCAGCTTGTGACAACCCGGAAATTTCCTACCAAATTTAAACTTGATCTATATATGTTTCTGACACGATAAGCAAAGCCTGTAATGTTGAATCTCAAAATTTTAAACTATGTTCATACATTCATTTAACCTCAACCAAACTCCAACGATTCACGAACCATTATATAAATGGATATATATATATATATATATATATATATATATATATATATATATATATATATATATATATATATATATATATATATATATATATATATATATATATATATTATAACTTGAAAATATTAACAAAGTATTGAACATATAATACTTTATATGAACGTATTTGTTTCAATATGATTATCGATGGAATTAGAAGATAATATCAAATGATTGATTTATCAGATACATTGTATGATTACGAGTCTCTGTTGAGAGGTTCACTTTGATTTAGGAAACCCTTCCTTTTTAATGGTATTCGAAATAATTGGTAAAGTGATTTACAAGTAAAAACAAATGTGTCAATTAACAGAAATTAGTCAAGGGTTAGTGGAGATTCCTGTTTGAATTTCAATTCATGATTTACAATATTATCCTAGTGACTTTTAATACGATAATTATTAGCTTTCATAATATTTAATGTGAAAGTAATATTATGGAATATAGATAACTTAGAAAATAAATATCGACGTTTTAAGTTAAAATAATTTCATACGTTCCTTTAACCTCTGAACTTTATCTCACACTTCATCATCAAATGGTTAATTAAAAACTTGAAATCTATTATGAGTATTTATAATTTTATTTTCCTAATATGTTTTATGATATAATGATTTCCATTATTTTAACTTTTAAACAAAATGATTCTTAAATACAGTTAGTTTTAGAAAACAAAATCTTTATATTTATTTGATATAGTTTCAAACATACAAAACATTTTCAGTTTAAAAAAAACGTTATTATTAAAACATTTTATAAGATAATTTGTTTATGAATTTTTAAGGATTTAATTAAAGCCTATATTTTCAATTACAAGTATATATATAGTATTTCAAAAACGTGAATGTGATACGACATAATTTTTTTTCTATTATTTAAATGATTATAAATGAACGTTGAAATATAATTACTTTTGAAAAACTAAATGAATATTCAGAATCTATATTTCAATATGAATATATATTTTACAAAGTAATAAGATATAGTGAAAACATAAGTTATAAAACGTTTTGTCTTAAAATAATATACTTTGGTAAATAACAAAACATTGATTTTTTAGAAGCAAATGACCACAACACTCAAATGAAGAGATTATACCTTGGGTAATATAGTCTATCGATGATTAAGTCTAATTTTGTTAAAGGTACACGTCGTGTAACATAAAGTGTTAGTTTTCTAAGCGTACGAACATGCGTTTAAGAAACCGAAACCGGAACATAAATCCAGAGTCAACGTACAAATTATCGGAATAAATTTTACAAGTTAACTATGCTCGTGAATATAATATAATATATATATAAAAAAATAAATTAAATAAATATATATTAATTAATAATAAAACTATTGGCATCCCCAAATAATTGAGGAAGTGAGCTGGAACAAGGGGCCATGCGATCACATGGGCTCCCCTCACATTTCCCATGCGATCGCATGGTGAGAGGGTGGCCAAAATGTGTATAAAACTTGCTCGCTTCTGATTCAGTTTCATTCATTTAATATCACTTGCACTCTCTCTATAAATATATTATTATTATTATTATTATTATTATTATTATTATTATTATTATTATTATTATTATTATTATTATTATTATTATTATTATTATTATTATTATTATTATTATTATTATTATTATTACTACTATTATTATTAAGATTGATATGATATTATTATCATTAATATTATTATTAGTCGTATACATAAAATACTACGACGAGGTTCTGCTCGCATGTTTTCAAAATGAGTTTTTATAGAGGGATAGAGCTAAGGAAATTATGGGTTAGCTAAAGAGGTTATGAGTATGGTTCGGGGGTATGCTCGTGAGTTAAATCTAGTGTTTATCATCTTCGTTGCGTCTACGTACTTTCTTGCAATATTGAATCTCAATATTGATACGTGAGCACTCATATATTATCTTTTATATATTAATAGTGTATCCCTGACTAGTGCTCAAGTATATATGATCATTCATGCTTGTATGTTTTATTTCGTCGTTATATAGTGTATGATGAATCATGAATTTAATACACATAATACTGATATGAGGTATATGATATGCATGTCGTTGGAAAGCTGTCGAAAAATTATTAACTTTTCATTTAGAAGTCGTGTGATTTCGATGAACGATTTTAAAGATATGGTCAACTGAATTATCGTTAACTCTATTATTATTATTATTATTATTATTATTATTATTATTATTATTATTATTATTATTTTTATTATTATTATTATTATTATTATTATTATTATTATTATTATTATTATTATTATTATTATTATTATTATTATTATTACATCGTCGTTATTATCATCGTTATTATCGTCGTTATTATTATCTGATTATTATTATCATTATTATTATCATTATCATTATCAATATAGATATTATCATTAAAATTGTTATTGTTATTATTATTATTACTATAGTTATTATTAAAAGTTAATATATTTATGAAAACTATTACTTTATTATTTTTATCATTATTATTATTAAAAGTATCATTAATATTAAAATTATCATGTTTGTTAAAATTATCAATTCTAATAACAATATCATTTTTATTATCTTTATCATATTCGGGTTATTATTAAAAATAATTATTTTAATAGGATTTTTTTTATAAAATATTAATATTGCTATTCTTATTATAATCATTATATATATAGTAAATATTATTAAGATAAATTATATTATTGAAAAATTATTATTATCATTATTATTAATGTATCGTTAATATTAAAACTATTATTTTTATTAAAATTATCATTTTAAAAGAAATATCATTATTATTATAAAATATCATTATTATTATCATTTTAGTATTATTATTATTAAAAATTATTAATTCAAATAAAATTATTATTTTAATATAAAATATTATTATTTATCGTTATTACTAAAAATTATCATGTTTATTTGAAAATATCATTATAAATCTTAAAACCAATATTTTCATTAAAATTATCATTTTTATTAATATTATTAATAACAATAATATTATTATCATTGTTATTATCATTAACCTGACTACAATACTTTTATCAGAAATATTAGTATTATTATAACCTTTGTATTACTATAACAAAGTTATTATTTATTATCAAGATTATTATCATCATTAGTAAATATAAATATTGTTGTTACTATTATTAGTAGAATAATAATAATTATTATTTCAAAATAATACAACTTTTATTCATTATTATTATTATCAATAGTATTTAATTATGTGATACAAAGATATTTTCATCACACGTAATATAATTACATTAAAAATATATATCACTATATTTTTATAATATTATGTGAACTTTATAAATTTTATTACTTAAGTTATATAAAATTATATTTTTAGCATATATAGATTTTAATATAAATTTTTATTAACAAATGACTTTTATTATTTACTTTAATAAAATCTGTTAAATATATTTAAATATATAAAACGATTACATTTAGTTATATAATATACACGTATAAATTTTGGAAATCATTTTGAGTCAAATTGATTTTTGTTGACTTTTGCATTATAATCTCGAGCATTAGGATTGTGGTACACTATGACTCGACCTTAATTGTTAGACAGATATTGACCATTATATAAATATATATACTTAATATAGGTTCGTGAATCTGAGGCCAACCTTGCATTGTTCAATGTCGTCATATGTATTTTTACTACAAAATACAGTATTGTGAGTTTCATTACTCCCTTTTTAAATGCTTTTGCAATATATATTTTTGGGACTTAGAATACATGCGCTTTTATAAATGTTTGACCAAATAGACACAAGTAATCAAAACTACATTCTATGGTTGAATGATCGAAATTGAATATGCCCTTTTTAGTCTGGTAATCTAAGAATTAGGTAACTGGCCCCTAATTGATGTGAATTCTAAAGATAGATCTATAGGCACTAACAATCCCCAGTCAGAGAATCTGAACTGCTTTAGTACTTCGAATTTATCATGTCCGAAGGGCGTCCCGAAATGATGGGGATATTCTACATGCATCTTGTTAAGGTCGATTACCAGGTGTTTACCATATGAATGATTTTTATCTCTATGTATGGGATGTATATTTATGAGAAATGGAAATGAAAATCTTGTGGTCTATTAAAAACGATGGAAATGAATATTGATGATAACTAATGAACTCACCAACCTTTTGGTTGACACTTTAAAGCATGTTTATTCTCAGGATTGAAAGAAATCTTTCGCTGTGCATTTTCTCATTTTAAAGATATTACATGGAGTCATTCATGGAATATTTCAAAAGACGTTGCATTCAAGTCGTTGAGTTCAATAAAGATTATGATTAAGTAAATGACAGATTAGGTCATTTATAGTTGAATATTATGAAATGGTATGCATGCCTGTCAACTTTCGATGTAATAAAAGTTTGTCTTTTAAAACGAATGCAATGTTTGTAAAATGTATCATATAGAGGTCCAATACCTCGCAATGTAATCATATGTTATTGTATTCGTCCTTATGGATTAGGACGGGTCGTCTCACGGCTCCCCCCTGGTATCAAATTTTGGGGTGTTACATCTTTGCAACGGGTTTATTGTGATATGGCATTTAAAAGGTTATACCATCATCCTACACTTATACAAATATTGTCCTAAATGTTCCTAGTGTATCCCACACTTAGGAGTTTGATATGACCAAAATTGACGGTTTTAATTATGTAGTGTCATTAGGTCACAAACGTCGGAATTAGTTATCAGAAGAGAGACAATGGTTTTTGTTTTATATTTAGCGGAGCTAAATCCACTTTTAACTTTCTAGGGTAGAAAGTGTAAGTTAACCTAGGGTCGTGTTTTTGAATGGTTTAACGAATTTAAAATCAAGTGATAACTGTCTTTGGTTAAATTATCTATATGATAGATAGTAGTTGGTTTTAAGCTAATAATTCTAATTACATAAAGGTAAAAGAAATGGAGGGATATCCGGAGTATTCAGATTAGGGAAATGTTAGCCAAGATATCCGTTTGGGCTAGGGAAAGGTAATTATGTTGATGTTAAAGCTATGATTAGATTAGTGTTAATCTGGTTGGATGAGCAAATTACACATACCTACTTATCTCTAGACTCTCGAAGTTCTCGTTGAGCAGTGAGAAGTATGTCACTTGGTTGTATATTTGAAGGGTATCTAAACCTCGGAGGTTATCCTTAGTGAAGTACTAGGTTTATTGATATCGGCTAAAAAGTCACGTTTTCACCCCGGTATTGAGGCCCAAAAACAATAAAGTTTAGAACTTTATCAGAAAAATACCCGCTTCGTCGGTTAAAATTGAAGATCAAGTAATTACGAAGACGGTGCAAAAAGAATCAAGAGAATCGGAGCTAAAACTAAGATTCTAGAGCGAAAACGGTGAAAGACAAGAAATCAAGTTACGATCCAGCAAATCAGCAAGCCAAACAGCCTGCTAAACGGGCTGCCAAAATGGCTTGCCACTATGGCAAACGGCTTGCCACACGGGTCAAGCAAACAGGCACAGCAAACGAGCGACCAAGGTAAACGGGCCTTGTAAACGACCTGCCAAGCGACCTGCCAAATGGCCTGTCGCCTGCCAGCCGTTTGCAGGCAAATTTTAGTTCTATTTAAAGGGTCTTTGTCATCCATTTCAACACACACTTCAATTCACTTCTTTCTCTCTCTTTCTACAATATTAGCCATACTTTCAAGGTATTCGACTCCGTTCGGGAAATCTAGCACTCGGAGAAGAACGTCGAAGATTGTATTAGGAGCGGTCTGGAGTTTGAAGTTGACACTTTTGTATTCGAAACTCGTTTAATCTACTCGTACTTCTATCCTTTATCTTTATATAATGTATTCCATCATTATGCTTTGTGATATTGTTGCCATGTAATCAGTTATAATGCCGAAATAATATTATGGTTTGTATATGCTTTAAACTCAATCGCTTTTCCAACTAATAGAACATAGTTATTAGGAAGTCGGGAACCCCGATTCAGAGTACACTATCTGTGTCACCCCTTGGTAAGAGAAGTCTGTCATATACAACACGAGATCGACTGAGGCACATCGGTTGTAGTAAGTCTATCAAGCTTTGGATTTTGACTGAGGACTCTTTCGTAGTGAAACATCTAACTAGACCTTTAGTACATTGTCGGTCCTAGATCATGCTAGTGTAGTGACCAAGCATATAAACTTCATACGTGCATGCTGAAGCACAATGGTTGCTGTAAGCTGTACCTCTGCTAAGTAAGGCCATGGAACCCGGTCAGTGCTGATTAGTACACTTCACCATAACGCGATCTCAAGCATTCTACCCCGCTTGAGGGATTCTTGGTTAATTAAGGAACTGTTTGTTTAAACACTTAAAGGATTAGACTGTTAGGATAACTGAACGTGTTCATGGAAGTCAACTTGACTTGTCCATGGTGTTCTTTAGGGTTGAACTCTTTTTAAGGCCGTAACTACCTTTTTAAAACCCAATCCTTAATGAAAGAATCGAAACACATCACGTCTCTCGGATACGGTAAACCCTGTATTCCATTATGCTTAAGAAAGTTTAGACCTTTGTGGAATGTTAATACGTCACCCAACCGAGTCGCTCAATTGGATGAGTCATCTGAATGTGTATGCCTGTAGTCAGACTGCACAGGCGTCAGGGGTAAGGGACGTTGCTGTCTATTCAGAATCTTCAAGTCTATCGCATTACCCAGTGACATTTCTTACGACAGGGGTGTTTAGGACCAGTGTAATGAATACAAGGTCCCTACCTATTCCTGAGCCATCATTCCACAATCCCAGCAGAGTAACTAGTGAAATCATAGTATGCGATTGTTTTAACCTTATCTGAATTACAAATTTTATTGCATTTACTTTATTTGTCTTATAAACTAAAAAAATCCAAAATTAGGTAACCACTACTCCTTCACCTTAGAACTATCTTAAGCTTAATTATAGGTTCGATTCTACTGATATCTTAAAAATATGACCCTAGGTCATACTTCCCTTACTCATAATAAGGAGTAGTTTGATTTAGGCCCCGCTAAATATAAATATAAAACCATTACCCCCTTCGGGTGACTGATTCTGACGTGTTGCGACCTAACGACACCGCACAAATAAAACCGTCCTTTTTGGCCATATCATTTATTAGTGAGTTGAATTCTAATCCTGACCCTCATTATCAGTTTACGGAACTGAATAACAACGTGTCGTGTTGAGTGACACTGATCACAAACGGAAGGAGTCCATCGGGTCAAGTTGACAAAAGATTGATGTAAACTAACAACCATTCCATCATACTAATGAGATCATACTAATCTAAACATTATACAGCATTACAGTTGATATACTGAAATTAAGCAGATAGAAACCTAATAGATACCTAAAACAGTTGATATGACTTAACCCTAGGGCAACAATCAACAAGAACATGCTATAGGAGTGGGTCACATAGTTAAGGCACTAACATGATAATAGTGGCTCCTAAGAGGTTGATATGGCCAAACAGACGGTTTTATTGGTGTCGTTAGGTCAAAACACGCTAGAATTAGTTACCAAAAGAGAGTCATGGTTTTATTATTTATATTTAGCTGGGGTTTCCTAGCTATAATTCACCTACTTTTCTTCCTTTTAACGAGTAAGTGGTAAATATAACTCATGTTCGTATTTTTGTATGTTTGCTCAGTAATGTGGGATAAAAGTGCCTAAATAGTTAACCCTAATGACAAATGGTGATGGAATATGATTAACTACTAATAATAATATAATTATAAAGGTAAAAATGGATAAGTGTGAAGAATAGAATCCTGATGGAGAATTATCACGAGAGTTTAACTCCCTAGAATAAACACTAAACCTCAATCAACTGGGCTATGAACCTAACTGATTTGTCACTAAGAGTTTAGGCTTTAAAGATTCTGGCTTAGATGGATTTATCTACTCCCAACATTAACCTTAAAGGGTTTAAACGACCTTATGGATGGAATCATAGGTACATGAACAAAGTGGTATATCCCTAAAGGAAAGTCTTAGCTTTTCTTAATCCTAGTTGGTCTAACTACATTAATATTCCACCACTTAATACTAAGCTATACCTTAACATTAACAGATGTGCAATCTTAGATATTTTAAGGTACTGCTAATTGGGTTAGAGGTCTCTCCTTTGCGATCACTAACTCAACCCCGGATCATCTTAGAACATCTCAAGAACGTTGCTTCTGATACAAATCATGCTTTTGAGCAAGCTAGTGTTCACTGAACTCTATATTGCCTACTCTAATCACAACCTAAATGGGCAGCTCTTCTTTGATGAATAATGGTTATTCGTACGTAGGTACTATATCTCTATTGTGACGTTAAGCACACATAACTACTTACCTTGTACCCTAGGGTTGATCAAGTTCTAATACTAGGTTATAGCCACGTGAATAAGCGAAAAGGGTGATCCATAAATAATACATCTAAACCGTCAAGGTTTCAGCATAATAATAGCATAAGTTTCAGATAAAGTATTCAACACATAATAAACATTTGCAACGAATAGATAAGCATGCAAGATGAAATCAACTTAAAGTAACAAGATAACTTTATTAAATTAAGGAAAGCGTTCACCTTTTACAGACGAGATCTGTACCATTACAAGTGCTGACATCCTCTAGACTGCTCCTATTACAATCTTTGATGTTCGCCTCTGGGTACTTAATTTCCCGCTCGGAGGTGAGAAGACCTTGAAAGCTCTAGTGAGAGAAAGTGTATTGTAGTGAGAGAGTGAAGAGAGGTGTGTTGAAAATGGATGACAAAAAGCCTTTAAATAGAAGTGAAAAATGCCTGTAAACAGCTGGCAGGCCGTTTGCAAGGCCCGTTTGACCAGGCCACCCATTTTTGTTGTCGTTTATCTAGGCCGTTTGGCAGGCCGTTTCCCATAGTGGCAGGCCGTTTGGCAAGCTCATAACTCCTAAATTATACAGTTTTTTGATAACATTTTGAGGAGTTATCTTAGTATTTTTGAGTCATTTTGATGCCAAAAACACTAAAATGGGTAAAAATGGGAAAAAGGTATTTCTAATGATTATGTCCAAGTTATGTATTAAACAGGATCAAAATTGAAGAAAATTGCGAATCGGGTGTATGAAGCCGCCGGCATGGTTCTAAGGAAGCCGCCGGCTTTGAGGATAAAAGTACCAGAATCGATAGAAATTGAAAGAATTTGTTGATCAAGAAAAAGGCAAAGGAAGCCGCCGACTTCCCAATGAAGCCGCCGGCCTAGTTGACACGTTTTCTCAACTTATTGATCAAGTTTAAGTAAAAATGGAAACAAAATCAAGATAAAATCAGAAAGATTCGGCGAATCAAGTGAAGCCGCCGGCATGGAAATGAAGCCGTCGGCTTCAGTATGACGGTTACAAAAATGGCTTGCTGATTAAGTTTAACTTGCACGAGGAGTCACCGACTCAAGGCAAGCCGCCGGCTTCCCTATGAAACCGCCGGCTTGACCACCGCCCAAGAATCCTATAAATTGAAGCCCCTGGTCTCAGTTTTCATATGTTCATATGTTCAAAAGTTTAGAAGTAGATAGGTCATTTTTTAGGGGTTTTCTCTAAACCCTTAGGTTAGATTTACTATTTTGTAATCAAGATTCAAGATTTTATTCAAGTATTTTTACATCTACCTTCTTTTCAAGGTTTGATTATATCTTTAATTTATTGTTTTGTCTATTTTATTTTCTGTATTCATTTCTGTTCATCTTTTACTACGAACTAAACGTTTATAGTGATTACGTGAATGAAAGTTAGACTTCATCTGGGATTCAGATGAAGCCGCCGGCTTCACACCCAAGCCGCCGGCTTGGTGTGAAGGAAGCCGCCGGCTTCATGCTTCATTCTGTACAGTTTCTGGTTCTTTTCCAGGTCTGTATTTCTGTAATGATATTTAAACTATTTCGAATCTATTTTGCTTGATTACACTTGCTTGCCATGCTTAATGATTAAATAACATGATTTTAAGGTTGATTAGTCATTGATCTGATAAATCTATTATTTGATTCATGCTACTTATTTAGATCTAGTCCATCAAACTTGTTAAATTGAATTGCATGCAACTAAGTTAAAGAGTTTAATAGTGATAAACTTATTTGATTTGAATTACGCTTATATAATAGATGTTGATATTGTTAGGTTTAATCGAAGATCCTTCGTTTGGATTTGTTTAAATAATGATTGCATGAAAACTTAGTAGTAGTTGACTTTCAGCTAGTAACTTGAGTTGATCTACTTGGTGTTTAATAGCTTATATAATTTGTCAGTCTATTTGCACATTGATCCTCATCACAAGATTGGTATGTATCATGTAATTGAATTGAGCATGAAGAATTAAGATGTTAGTTATGCACATCACATATCTAGCATATGCTTTAAATCCAACTTATTGATTACTATGCAACACTTAGTTTAACCTATTAAGGGATAATAATTGGTCTATGATTGTTATTCTACTTTGTGTTAATATAAGTTATGAAACTTATCTAATATGAATTCCGTATGAATTGATTGTTCATGTAATCACTTGTATCTTTACTTGTATCTTATTTTGAATCTTCAATTCCTTATTTTATTTATCTTTAAAAAGTAAACTCTTTCCTAAGAGAAATCTATCCCATAAAAGACATAAAAATATATCTTTAATTCTTTAATAAGAATTAAATAATAAAGCAACTCTTATCGTTACCACACTTCTCTTGGGACGATAACCTTACATACTACGTCTGATTGGGTTTTGTTGCTCGTTAGGGTGTTAAAGTGTATTAAATAAAGGTTTTATAAATTTAAAAGTTGATGAATAAGCTAAGCACTACTGCACACACTTTTAACACATCAACTTTTTGGCGCCGCTGCCGGGGAAGTGAAGCACCTTCCTTTAGGGGGAGTGAAGCCCCTTCCTTTAGGGGAAGTATAGTGCGGTAAATACGGAGATTGGATATACTTTGGATATTGATATTTCTTGTAAACGGGTGATGACTGTCTTCCTTTAAGAGAGGGTTGTTGGGGTTCTGATTTAAAGGCTCCTGCCTGAACCTAGACGCTGACGGGTCACTTAAGTATTGAAAGATTCAATAGGCCGTGTATGTTTGATTATTCGTTGTTATGCGATAAAAGTTGTTATTTAATATTTATATTATTAATTACGTCTTTAATATTTAATATATTTATTAATTTAAAATTTACTTATATCCTAAGATATTTCTTAAATAGAAAACTTAAATATATAAATCCTTTAAGGCTTAAAAGATTTTCTCCAAAAACATTTCTTTTCATGATTTTAGATCACATGATTACTCGGTCCAAGAAACCGGTATTACAAAGAACGTTGTCAAATCCTGATATATTATTTAAACTTTCTAAGGATTCGAAAATTGTTAAGAAATTAGATTTCCAAGAAGGAACTACTTCTAGTGATGATTCATTATCTAGCCCTCTGTCTAGTCCTGATTCTAATTTGGGATCTCTTTTTCGTTCAGAAATTAAAATGACTGATTCAATGAAAGCGTTAATGAAAGCTGATCGGGAAGGATTAGGTCATGCTATTACTCCGCCTGAAATAAAAGAAAATTTTGATATTAAGGTCCTATTTTTCATTTGCTAAAAGATAATCAATTTAGGGGTACGGAGAAGGAAGATGCTAATGCCCACATTTGGAATTTTAAAGATATTTGCAATCTGTTTAATATTAATAATGTGGAGAGTAATATTATTTATCTTCGTCTCTTCCCATGGTCACTAAAAGATGAAGCTAGGGAATGGTTAAACTCGTTACCTGAAGGAGATATTACTAGTTGGGATACGATGGTTGAGAAGTTTCTCACTCGATTCTTTCCTGCGTCTAAAACTGTCACCCTTCAAACTGAAATTGCCAATTTTCGTCAGAAAACTAACGAGTCTCTTTATTCTGCTTGGGTTCGATTTGGTCAAATGTTTAGAGGTTGTCCGCAACATGGTTTGGATAAGTTTAAAAAGGTAACTACTTTCTATAAGGGTTGTGATATTGCTACGAGAAGAGAGATTGATACATCTGCTGGAGGAAACATTATGAGAAAAACTGCTGAAGAAGCTGAAACTCTGATTAATAAGTTGGCTGCTCATTCCCATGAATGGCACCAAGACTTAGATATTTCTCGTTTGGTAAAATCTGTTAGTTTTGTTTATGAAGATATGATTAAAGCTATGAATGTGCAATTGGGTAATTTAGGAAGGTAAATTAAAAAGCTTACTAAGGAAATGCATATGATTAAGGTAGGTTGTGAAAAATGCCAAGGTCCTCATGCTACTAAAGATTGTGTTGCTAGTCTTACCATGGAGCAACTTGAGAATGTTTCGTATGTTAATCAATTTCAAGGAAACCCGAACTACCGTAATAATTATAATACGCCTTATCCTGCTAATAATAAAAACCCACCTGGTTTCTTTCCTGTTAGAGCACCCTTCATTCCAAGTTCTTCTAATGATAAGAAATCTAATCTTAAAGAAAGCATTCTCACTTTCATTAAAAATCAAAATGAAGCTAATGATAACATAAAAGCTCAACTTTCCCAAGTACAAAATAATCATCAAGCGTCAATTCAAAACTTAGAGCGCAATGTTACTAAGTTATTTAAACTTGTCGAGGGTAAAGTTCCGGTTGAATCTGAAGTTTCTAAGGAAGTTCGTTTGAAAAGGTGAATGTTATTAGGGAAATAAAAAAAGGGTTGATGTTTATAAACCTGGTTTGAAGTATTTGCGGGAATTTGATATGGTAGAGGAAGAATATGATCAAGAAATAAAGAAGTTAACTGCTATTGAAGAAGATAAGTCAAAAGATGCTAAGGATCGAGATCTTGATCGTGATGAGGTAATTTTCATGCATGAGTTGTTTGATGAGAAGGAAGAGGAAGTTAATAAAAAGGATGATGAAAATAATGAAGTTAATAGTGAAAAATCTGAAAAATCGAAATGTGAAGATAAAGATGATTGGTTGGCTGATACTATGAGATAGTTGAAAGAAAGAAGAAAGGAAGGTTTCCACCCTCTTTATTCCTTCACAATCAATCCGGTAGATCCGTATTCATGGCCTGAAGTTCATGTTGATATGTGCACTGATCCGGGGGAATTTCAAATCCCTTGTTTAATTCGTGGTCCAATTCCAGTTATGGGATTAGCTGATACTGGTTCTAGCATTAACATTATGCCGTTTTCCGTTTATAATCATTTAGGATTACCGTCGTTGGAACCAATCAAAGGAATTGTCTGTTTTGCTGATAGTCGTTTACATGAGCCATTGGGGATTTTTAAAAAATTTGAAGTTATTGTTGATTATACTTTCTACAAAATTGATTTTGTTGTGATGGACATGAAAGAAGATCTGATAACTCCTTTAATCCTAGGATCTCCGTTTTTAGCTACCGCTCGTGCTACCATTAACTATGCTGATAATTCATTAACTATTCGTTATGGTGCAATATTTGAATCTATTCCGTTAGTTCCAAGATCCAAAGTTCCTCGTTCTAATGTGAAAATGGTTAAAGTTGATAAAGAAGAAGATGATGACTTTACCGTGGATAGAATTGTTACTGAATTTATAAAAGATCAATATAAACTTAGCACTGAAGTGAGAAAACATATCCATGAGTTGAGTGTTTCATTTGAAATGTCTTTTCGTAGGGGTCTTGACATCACATTGAATTTCTTGCAACAAATTAAAGCATTAAATGAGTATGAAAAAAGTAAGTGTGAAGAGAATAAGCCTAAGGAGTAATTCCTTAAGAAGAAAAGAGACGCGCAAATGACTTTATAATCAAAACTACCTATCCCTTTATATATGTTTATTAGGACTATATTATGTCCGAGTGTTTTTATTTTTCTTTATTATGAATGTAAGAGCAATATAGCTCCTAAGTGTTTAAATGTTTAAGTGATGAAGAATTATTTATAATATATTATGTTTCTATTATGTTTGTGTTATTTAATATTTTGTCAAGTTACTTATTCAATTCAAAAGAAGTCTGCAAAAGTGCTCGCAAATCATTCTATGATCCTACAAATCAAGTAACATCACTATTTCCCTTATTTTTAATTATGTCATTTATTTATTTATTTCATTTCTTTTATTATAAATGCAATGAGGACATTGCATAATCTAAGTGTGGGGAGGGAAGTGATTAATCACTTGAAAAAGATTATAAAAGACATTATCAAATTTTCCCGAAAAGGTTGAAAAATGGGTATAATTTTAAAAAATTTTGATTTTTCGAAAGTATAAATTCTTAGTCAAATATATGTCTTTCTACTAACTTAATCTTAATGCTAATAAATAGAACTACTCTCAATTTCGATATCAGATTACTTGTTTAAGATAAGAAGTTAAATGCCAAAAATTGTGAAACGAGTGCAAGCTTATAGTCACTACCATATGGCATAAGAAGCATGGACCACTGAGGCAGCAAAAGAGTCCAAATTGGGACCAAGAAAAAGACATTGCTAAAAGCAATTGTTGAAAAGGAAAAAGAGCTCAATTAAGGCTAACAAAAGAAAAGAGTTTCAATGAGAAACATACACTTTTTAAAGTTAGAAAACAAAAGAGTCCAATGATGACCAAACTGTATAAATCTGATTTAATAACCTTTAGGACTACTTGTAATCCTTGGTCTGGTTCAGACTAGTTCTTATGAATAATAAATACTAACTTCTTATTAAGACATACTTTTGACTTTGCAATTTTACTTTAATACCCATGATATAATTTATAAGGTTTACTTGAGGACAAGTAAAGGTTTAAGTGTGGGGAATTTGATAACTCCTAAATTATACAGTTTTTTGATAACATTTTGAGGAGTTATCTTAGTATTTTTGAGTCATTTTGCTGCCAAAACACACTAAAATGGGTAAAAATAGAAAAAAGGTATTTCTAATGATTATGTCCAAGTTATGTATTAAACAGGATCAAAAAAGAATAAATTTAAGAAATCGGCTGTATGAAGCCGCCGGCATGGTTCTAAGGAAGCCGCCGGCTTTGAGGATAAAAGTACCAGAATGTTCCAGAATCGATAGAAATTAAAAGAACTTATTGATTAAGAAAAAGGTAAAGGAAGCCGCCGGCTTCCCAATGAAGCCGCCGGCCTAGTTGACACGTTTTCTCAACTTATTGATCAAGTTCAAGTAAAAATGGAAACAAAATCAAGATAAAATCAGATAGATCCGGCGAATCAAGTGAAGCCGCCGGCATGACAATGAAGCCGTCGGCTTCAGTATGACGGTTACAAAAATGGCTTACTGATTAAGTTTAACTTGCATGAGGAGTCATCGACTCAAGGCAAGCCGCCGGCTTCCCTATGAAGCTGCCGGCTTGGCCACCACCCAAGAATCCTATAAATTGAAGCCCCTGGTCTCAGTTTTCATATGTTCATATGTTCAAAAGTTTAGAAGTAGATAGGTCATTTTTAGGGGTTTTCTCTAAACCCTTAGGTTAGATTTACTCTTTTGTAATCAAGATTCAAGATTTTATTCAAGTATTTTTACATCTACCTTCTTTTCAAGGTATGATTCTATCATTAATTTATTGTTTTGTCTATTTTATTTTCTGTATTCGTTTCTGTTCGTCTTTTACTATGAACTACACGTTCATACTGATTACGTGGATAAAAGTTTGACTTCATCTGGGATGATGAAGCCGCCGGCTTCACACCTAAGCTGCCGGCTTGGTGTGAAGGAAGCCGCCGGCTTCGTGCTTCATTCTGTGCAGTTTTTGGTTCTTTTCCAGGTCTGTATAGTTGAGTTTCTGTAATGATATTTAAACTGTTTCGAATCTGTTTTGCTTGATTACACTTGTTTGCCATGCTTAATGATTAAATAACATGATTTTAAGGTTGATTAGTCATTGATCTGATAAATCTATTATTTGATTCATGCTACTTGTTTAGATCTAGTCCATCAAACTTGTTAAATTGAATTGCATGCAACTAAGTTAAAGAGTTTAATTGTGATAAACTTATTTGATTTAAATTACGTTTATATAATAGAAGTTGATATTGTTAGGTTTAATTGAAGATCCTTCATTTGGATTTGTTTAATTAATGATTGCATGAAAACTTAGTAGTAATTGACTTTCAGCTAGTAACTTGAGTTGATCTACTTGGTGTTTAATAGCTTATATAATTTGTCAGTGTATTTGCATGTTGATCCACATCACAAGATTGGTATGTATCATGTAATTGAATTGAACATGAAGAATTAAGATGTTAGTTATGCACATCACATATCTAGCATATGCTTTAAATCCTACTTATTGATTACTATGCAATACTTAGTTTAACCTATTAAGGGATAATAATTGGTCTATGATTGTTATTCTACTTTGTGTTAATATAAGTTATGAAACTTATCTAATATGAATTCCGTATGAATTGATTATCCATGTAATCACTTGTATCTTTACTTGTATCTTTATTTGTATCTTATTTTGAATCTTCAATTCCTTATTTTATTTATCATTAAAAAGCAAACTCTTTCCTAAGAGAAATCGATCCCATAAAAGACATAAAAATATATCTTTAATTCTTTAATAAGAATTAAATAATAAAGCAACTCTTATCGTTACCACACTTCTCTTGGGACGATAACCTTACATACTACCTCTGATCGGGTTTTGTTGCTCGTTAGGGTGTTAAAGTGTATTAAATAAAGGTTTTATAAATTTAAAAGTTGAAGAATAAGCTAAGCACTACTGAACACACTTTCAACACATCACAAGCTGTTTGGCAAGCCGTTTGGCCTGCCCTGGTCAGCCTATTTCCTTGGTAGTAACTTGATTTCTTGTCTTTCACCATTTTTGCTCTAGAATCTTCGTTTTAGCTCCAATTCTCTTGATTCTTTTTGCATTGTCTTCATAATTACTTAATCTACAAATTTAACCGAAAAAGTGATTATTTTGCCGACAAAGTTTGGAACTTGATGCTTTTGGGACTCAATTACGAGGGTAAAAATGTGACTTTTTAGCCGATATCAAATATCCCACACTTAGACTTTGCTTGTCCTCAAGCAAACTTTTGAGCTTTTAGAACCGAAGACTTTTATTTGTAGTGATCAAGTGATCTTTGTTTCACAAGACGTAGGAGTGAAAACTTGGTTTTATTCTTTTTGTTATTCCCGAACCTTTTTCCAAAAGCATGAGAGGAGGTTACATAACTGAGGCTATCTCACTCGGGTCACTCATTTCACTAAAGTGTTTCAAGTGTCCTGTAGTTCTAGGAAATGAAATCGCTCTTAGCCAGTCATGTTTGCATTCTTCGTCATAGGCTTGATCAAGACTCAAATCTCCATCACTTATTTGAGAGAATTTTCAGTTATATATTCAGCTTATATCGTGAATAGATGGTGATTTTGGAGGTTTTGGGGGTGTAAAGGGTTTAATAGATAGGAGTTCTTTTTGAAGATCGATTTTGGTGATCCTTTCAGCTTTTTGTCGGGAATTTTAGGACGAGCATCCTTCGTTTTGACTGCCAGGAGTTCCTTTCCCGGATCTCTATGGTTCCGTTCCTTTTCTCAGAACTGTTATTCATCAATATATATATTTTTTGGCAAGCATATTTTGCTTTTCTCTTCGAGGTCTCCTTTTATTGACGGTCTCTTTGATATTTGGCATGGATGCTCCAATTTTCCAAATGCGGCTTCATAGAAGATTTCCCAAAATTTAGGAATTGTTGGGATTTTGTTATGAAGTGAATGAAGCGAATAGGTTACGGTAGATGGGTTTGTGGTGGCTTGGAGTGAAAATGGCAATGAAGGTATTTGATGGGGGTGTTTGTCTTCACGAATAGGCGAGGTTTCTAACTTAGTAGTTCTCGTCAAAAGGTGTGATTCCGAAATGTAGATCAAGAGCAAGTTCTGATTCAGAGATGCTAACATCGGTGCACTCAACGAAAATATAGTGAAGCACTAAAAATGAGTGCTTGTTAGGCCTTATTTGTGGTGCCTCACATCAGTTATAATGGGTCGAATTGTGCCTTTCGTTATGTAATGCTCTTTTGGAAAATTTGGTTTGGTTTTCGCAAAAAGTTTTGACCTTGTTTTACTCTTTTATCTAGTTAACTTTTTGATCATTTATAAAATTTTGTAATCCTAAGTGTTTTATAGCTCGAAAAGTTTTAAATTTTGTGAAAACATATTTGCTATCCCGCACTTTAAAATAGAATTGTCCTCAATGTTAAGGATGCGGCGTATCACACACTTAGGTTTTGTAAATGACATTTTGTTATTAAAAATTTATGTTGATGGGGTTGCTAATCCCACACTTAGTGTTTAAAGTGGTCTAGTGTTTTGTGTATATTCTATTTGAAAAAGTGGTGAAGACGTAGTACTCCCCTATGGTCTCCAGGCGTGAATGGATGGTTTTCTAATTATGGTTTCTTCTAATCTCTTGCTGGCACCATTCTCGTTCAGTGCGTCCTTGCCCCAAGTCGTGCTCCCATCTTGTATGGTCTCAATCGTCGTTTGTTTGTGACGTTTATTCATGCAATTTATTATACCATTTATCATACAAACTAAACATAAAAGTAGTTATGCCCAAGATTGGGCGTACAGACATAATGTAATAATGTGTCATAAGATCACAAGCAATCATAAAAGAGAAAAGAGAGATAGGGAAAGTCACCGCTGATCTGGATGGTAGGGGAGAGAATATGATACGCTTGTGCGGGGCTGCGTTGAAACGACCCGTCCTAATCCACCTGGACGATGTCTTCAACAGATGGTCCCATTGCGAGGTACTGACCTCTATATGCCATGAACGACTCCATGTAATATCTTTAAAATGAGAAAATGCACAACGGATTCTTTCAGACCTAAGAATAAACATGTTTTAAAAGTGTCAACCAAAAGGTTGGTGAGTTCATAGGTTTATCAAAAACAATAAAATTCATCATTTTGATAGACCACAAGATTTAAATACAGTACACCTATCTCGTGTACTAATCCATTTTTCATAATGCTTGGCAGAGTATGTTCGTATCCTTTTCTCCCCCGTAGGTTGCCTCGCGATTTTTAAATAACCGTACACATATCTCGTGCACAAAAATAATACATATAACATGTGTATAAAAATCATTCTCTCGATACATAACATTCACTCTGCTTTCATTTCTTGGCTTGGTAAATGACCTTAACATATAATGCGCATCAATAATATCCCCAAAAAAACAGAATATCTCGTCTGTATAATATATAAACTTCGAAGTACTAAACACCACGCCCACTAGCTCTTCCGTCTAGTGAACATTCTGGGTGGGGGTGTTAAACCCGGTAGCTACCTTTAGGATTCGC
The DNA here is from genome assembly GCF_046630445.1 of Rutidosis leptorrhynchoides. NCBI lineage: Eukaryota > Viridiplantae > Streptophyta > Magnoliopsida > Asterales > Asteraceae > Rutidosis > Rutidosis leptorrhynchoides. Next base: position 227,758,116 of record NC_092334.1, read on the forward strand.
GTGAATTAGGGCCATACCCGATTCTAATACTTAGGTTACCAAGCAATAATAATCAGGAAAAAAATATTCACATCAATTGGTGGCAATTATGATGTCCACATAATTCAATAATAATCCACAGAACTTCTGTCTGCATAATAATTCATTCTAGGAATGTTTTGCTTGTGTCTATCTCGTCAAACATTTATAAAAGCATTTCATGCATTCGCAGTTCAAAAATATATTTCAAAAGCATTTAATAAAGCAGTTGTAAAAACAACGCATTTATTCTCAGTCCAAAAAATGTAAAGAGTAAAAGGGAATCAAATGAACTCACTATATGATATTTTGTAGTAAAAATATGCATACGACGGTACTAAACAATGTATGGTTGGCCTCGGATTCATGAACCTATATTAGTAATATCTATCAAATAATATAAAGAACCTATATTAGTACAATATATATTTTAATTGTTATGTATATATATATATATATATATATATATATATATATATATATATATATATATATACTTTCATATTCGTCTTAATATTTTATTAAAAAAATTAATTAAATATGTTAGACACTTATTTCAAAATATATTTATATATATTTAAGCTTATATAAGTTAAATTAGTATTTAAAAAAAATGGTTTTTTATCTATTAATATTTACATAATTTATAAATATAATCTTTAAATAAGGAATACTTATAATTATATTCATGGTATAGTTATCATATTTTCTATTTTTCTTATTATGTACATAATAATATTAGTAGTAATAGTAATAATAATAATAATAATAATAATGACAATAATAATAATAATAATAATAATAATAATAATAATAATAATAATAATAATAATAATAATAATAAGTAATAAGTAACTACCTCAAAGAAGTAACCCTTAAAATGCCCAAGTCCAGGTTTGAACCCGCGACGTCCCGCTAACCCGATAACATCCTTAACCACAACGCTATGTGTTTCAATTCTGAACTAACACCCAACTTAAATTGTTTATAATTTTTACTTCTGCATCCTTGTTCTTCTTTTAAAAAAAATGCCCGAGCCCAGACTCGAACCCGAGACCTCTCGTCCAAACCAACACTCTCTCACTAATACTCCATTGTTTAGTGTACACAACCATAAAATCATAACTCTATTATCATTTATTGAACCATCATCAATCTTTACGATCATAATCACTAAACCCTCGATCATAATCACAACATCGATTTGTTTTATATCATCATCATCTAATATCCTAAATCATCACCATTATTGAATTATCATATCACGGTTATCATCGTTATCATATATAACATCATCATCTCTTCTTTGTTCGCATTTATACTTATATATATATATATATATATATATATATATATATATATATATATATATATATATATATATATATATATATATATATATATATATATATATATATATCAATTTCCTGTAACCATGTACAATTAACAGCAACAGCCTAACAGACTTTCATTTGGCCTAACAGGAACAGGAAGCTGGAACAGGCCTCGTGCCTTAACAGCCCAACAGAAGCAGAACTGGAACAGGCCTCGCTGGAAATCAGAAACCCAACAGAAAGAAAAGATTATGGCCCAGCAGGAGAAGAATTTTGGCCCAATAGTTAGAACCATGGAATATGGCCCGAGTAAAAAGGATTATGTAGTTTGGCTTGGAAAATTTTTAATGGCAGTAGGAAATAAAATAAGAAAAAAACGTATCCCTTCAGTTCAGTGGCCATCGTGTCCCATTTACTTTACCATCATTAAAAAAATGCTTTCACAAGTCAAATGCAAAATGGGTAGGCACTAGTATCACTTTATTATTCCTCACACGTTTTAATCCTTCAATCTATGCTTTATGAATTAAGTGGGGGACAAAAGGTGGTAGGGTTATTGTGTAGCTGGCAAGTGTAATAGAGAGTAAAGCATGCGAAAAAAATACAAGTGGGTTACTTGCTTTAATAAATGTCGACCACAAGGAAACAAGGAAGAAAAAGATGTGCACTCGTCATTTATTTTTTTTATCATCATGCCCATTCATATTCAATATCGTGGTCCATCTCACTGTATAATCATCATCGCCTTTTATGATCTTTATTATCTTCATACAATATCCTTTCATTATATCATCATGGCTCACCATATTGGCCCCTCAAAATATTACGCGAAAGTTAAAACAATTGTGACATGATTTGGTCGTTTCTTTTCAAGTTGCTTTAATTAATTGCATACTTCCTTTATGTGCCCATATTTTCTTTGCAACCCACTAATGAAAAGGTTGTCAAGTGGGGAGCTCAAGTAATATAGATATTCGGTGATGATAGTTCAATTTATTTGAACGTGATTAATAAACAAAGCTCAATTATCTTCTTTGAGTTAAACGAATGGAGTAGCAGTAAAAAGAATATATATATATATATATATATATATATATATATATATATATATATATATATATATATATATACACACACGGTGGTGTTTGTCATCGAAATAGAAATAGGAATTACAGCGAGTCTTTGTGTTTTTGAGGAGAGAGAAAAGGTGGCCGGAGTGTTCTTGTGGTGGTGGTCGATGTGTGGTGATTCGAAAGTGGTGATTTTGTGGGCTGTTCTCGAAAAGAAAAATAGAACAAGAAACAGAAGGTCGAGTTGGTGATGTTGGAGATGTAGGTGGTGGCGGTTTATAAGGTCATGTAAAGAAAGAAAGAGAGAAAAAGAATGAAAGAAGGTTATGTTTGTTGTGATGTTGTTGTTGTTGATGATTAAAACAGAAACGTGCACGTAAGCAGTAGCAATTAACACGATGAAAGAGTTACCGATGGTGGTAGGAGGTGATACCCGAGGTGGTTATTTATATATGTGTATACATATAAGGTTATATATAGATTTTATAATATCATATATTATATATCATTATCACATATAATGTTAATAAGGAAAAATAGTACAAGTGCAGAGATAATGAAATGAAACTGATTCGTACGCTTATTAGATTTTTATTTCTGACAAATTTTGTTATGTAGCTTGTAAGCAATCGACCAGAAGAATCAATTAAGAAGAAAAAGAATAGAAAGTAGAAAGTGATGGCTAACAGATTCGTACTACATTTGATATCAATATCTCACAATTTTGTATCTGTTTGTTTTGTAGTGTTTAATTAAAGTCGACGAATAATCTTGAACAGGAGAAGGAAATAAGAAAGCAGAAATAGATAGAGACTTGCAACAGATTCGTACGCTTTAACTGTTATTGACCGCTAACAATTTTTGATCTTGATTGTTTTGCAGCGAAGAAGTGGTTGACAGAGAATCAATTTGAGTCAGAAGAAAAAGAAGAACAAAACAAAAGAAGAAAAATAAAACAGATACAGATCGTTCAATTTCAATTGATTTGTACAATTAAATGAATGTAATAAAAGATTCGATCAGACAGGAAATGTAAAAGTTTGATTGTGAAAGGAAACAGATTTTAATTCTGTATAATTGAAGCTGATATTGTAATCCTTATTTATTAATCTAAATTATATTATTGCTATAATGATATTGATTCATATAATATATCTGTATATATATGTATATATATATATATATATCTATTTTTATATATCTGTATATGTATTTGTATTTATATATCTGTACTACTACTAGTTTATAAATAAAATACTGTTAATAATTTAGTAATAATAATAATAGAAGTAATAATAATAATATTAATAATAATATCAAAATAATTTTAATAATAACAATTAATACTAACTTTAATAATTTTTATATAAATAATAATTTTATTAATAATGGTAATGATATAAATAAATCAATAATAACAATGTTAATATTTAATAATAATAATTTTTAGTATAACAAAATTATATTATCACATAACTATTTATATGGAATGTAATATTATAAATTTCTATATATATATATATATATATATATATATATATATATATATATATATATATATATATATATATATATATATATATATTGCTTACATTACAATATTTATGTATATATAGTTATGTATATAACTTATATATCCTACATATATTATCCTACAACATTTAATATACATAAATTCGTTATTAACTTTGTTAATAAAACTAAAAGGTTTATTTCTAAATAATGTATTCAAAGTTATCATGTTATAATATATACACGCACTTATATTCATATACACATAATTATTTAAAATTAATTGTTCGTGAATCGTCGGACACAGTCGAAGTTAAATGAATACAATAAAATAGTTCAAAAAATTTGAGACTCAATATAACAGACTTTGTTTATCGTGTCAAAATATATTAAATCGTATCGAGAGTTTGGTTTAAAATTAGTCTAAAATTTCCGGGTCGTCACATGCGTTGGGTTCCTTAAAGCTGATTGCCCCTCATCAGTCATCTCCTCGTCGGTAGTGAACTGTCGTGCTAACTCCGAAGTGTTCATGCACGAAGATATCCTAAATTGAACCTCATCTGAACGTGCAATCAGTCCTATGAGCGATGAAGTACTGGTGTGAATCATAGGACACGTACGCTATCCATGCCCTTGTTCCAGATCTCTACCCCAATCCGTGTTCATACCTATTCCTCCCATACCCTTTGTAACATCCTCAGCCATAAACTGGCTCGCAGCCTGATCCCATACATTGGTCTAAGCATCGGTGTATGTGTCTCTGTGGGTGCTGACGCGGGTTTGGCCAAAAATGTTATTGACTAAATCTTCGGCCCCTGTGCTCTGTTCCCTTAGAGGAGGTGGAATGACCGTGCGCTGAGTGTAATGATGCTGAGGAGGAGACGGAGGTCATGGATATAGATGGCTAGGCCATGCACCTCGAGGGTCTCTATGGGCGAACATCATTGGATACTCGTGATGATATGGTGGGATGTTAAACTGTCTGCCTGCATAATGGGTGAAATGATCCAGATTCTGAAAGATAGCGGCCTCAGCGAACCACCTCTCCTGCTCGGGAAAATCCCCCATATGGTAATGATACGGCTCAAAGTGTGGCCGATCCCCCTGACCTACTGATGAGTGTCGGCTAGTTTCAGTAGGCCTACCCTGCATTGTGGGATCATCCTCATCCCGCAGCTCCTACGAACCTCGCCGCCTCCTACCATCCCTCATCCTCGAGTCAGGTCTAAATCCTCTAATTCTCACCCAGACACTGTTCAATCTACCGAGTCTGGGATTGCTGCATTAGCTGCAACTATCAAACACTCATCCTCTTTCCGAATGTACTGCCACGTGTGTAGTAATCTATACCCGATCTCTTCTGAATCATTTGCCCTTATATAACCTAATCTTTCAACACTACCTAAAACATGCATCCGACGAAGAAGTTTGGTGATAACGGCTCCCAAAACTGGTGCAACTGAACTTGGGGCATTCCTTTCATTAATGAATGCCTGAGCTAGGAGGTATGCAACCTGCATATTCTGGTTATGGATCATGGCGTGCATAAGGCGCATATCATTAACGGTGACAGCTCCGCCATGTTGGGTTTTGGATGAAGAGTTTTGACGATGAGGTGGTGGAGAATGCAATGAACGGGGTTAATAAAATTGGAGGCCTTTTTACTTGACCTCCAGGCTTCATTGTCGGAGGTGTAGGTTTGCCAAAAGACTTGGTGATCGATCGGGTTCAAAGTAGTGTACCCTCTTTTAAACACTGAGCGGTTAACATGAGATCTCTTGAATAGTTCTAGGAGAATGGCGAACTGTGCGAGGGTCAGGTGATGCATGTGGTTGGATGACTGTTATATTCTTTCGAGTCGACTTTGCTTCGAAACTCCATGTTGCCATAAACTCTGCAAACAGTTCCTGATACACTCGTTCGTTAATCTCAAACAGCTTTTGCCAAGCGCTGTTAGTCTTTCCATGTGCCGTAAAACTTAAGATTCCTCTTAGCTCATCTGCCCACCCACACTGCTCCATTATCTCCCAATTGATGCACTCGTTGGAGCTCTTTTGCCTATTTATCCAATTTCTCATAAATGGCTCGTATTCTGATGGGTTATCTTGCTCGTGAATGGAGCGAGGAAACTCGTATTCTTCTGGTAGATAATTAGCCATCTGCAAGAGTCAAAACACGTAGGTTATGTTCCAAAATAATAAGACGTATAATAACACTTAGAAATGACAAATGCTTATATTTTTTGAAAAAAAATTCGAAATGAGGGATTTAAAAGTGGCATTTCCATATCCCTGTTATCGTTAATTATAGCCAAAATTACCACAAACAATATCTAAACTTACTACAAATCTATTTCTATGCAAAATTCAAAGCGTACCCGTGATTGCAACAAATAATGCTAAAAAACAATAATTATAGTTAGGTAGTCGTAGTAAGCAATTTTGATCAAAGTAAGATGATTCTTAAGCATATAATGGTTCTAATGACCATTTTAAATTACCTTAAATATTTTTAAACATCAAACTTTGCCTATAACGTCTTTAAGTCGAGTTTTAAGACCATTTTTATTGAAACATATTCATTTTGATCAAAACGTACAAAATAAGAAAAAGTCAAAGACTAGGCTCCAATTTCGTTTGTAAGTCAATGATATATTAATTTAGACTAATTTTCAAGTTATCCTAAGTTTTAAAAACGTTTTAACTATAGGAAAAACTTAAAGCCTAATTTTGTATAGTTTTCTCAAAACTTCAATTTCCAATCAAACAATTCTAAATTGTTCTAAAACTAGTTTCTAAGCGTACTAGATGAATTACTAAGCCTAAATGAGCAAGCAACATATCAAGTTTCCAAAAAATTCACCAATTTCTACCCTAAAACTCAAAGTAACGACTCGAAAGCTAAAAATGGACCAAAATGCCTCAATCGAACCTAAAAACTAACACATATCAATCACATTGTCTAACTATGCATATAGGGAATCAAAATTGGGCATAAAACATGAATTTTTACAAAAGTCAAAAATTTAACTTCGAGTAAAAACTTGATTTTTAATCATAAAATAGTACCTTTTGTGCGAAATTGACAGCGGAAACGTGTTTAGAAGGCATGAGAGAATTAGATTAGCGCTTTGATTTGTCAAAATTGATCAAGAAATGGTGATGGTGGTGATGCTCTTGCTCGTCGGCCGCAGGAAGAAAAGAAGAAGAGAAGAAAAAGAAAGAGGAAAAAGAAAGGAGAAGGAAGAAAAGAAAAAGAGAAAAAGCGGGGACCGTGTGGCGCACGGGCTTATTTCCCCGACCCGACTCGCGAACTTTTATATTTTTATATTTTAAATTTTATCACTAAATTAATAAGGGATTTATAAAATTTTGCTTCGGATTTTATTCCGGTTATTTAAATTAAAAATTAAAAGAAAAAGACAAATGGACGGAGTAAAATAAAATAAAAAATCTTATTTTATTAATAACACAAATTACACAGGTTCCACAACTAAGTTCCAGAAATGACTGATATGTGTTTTATACTCTAAAAATAACAAGTAAATATCACCCAATAATTATCACACAATACATGCAACTAGTCCCGATCGTGTAGCAATTTATAAGTAAAATTGACCAGTTCGTCCACAGAGAGCAGTTTTATCAGAAACTTTAACTTGTAATTATTCTAGTAAAATTAAGGTTGTTTTGTTTAGAGTTTAATTGCGTAATAAAGTGAATTAAAATCAATAAAGACAAAGGTATCCACTTAGATTCAATTCCCTCGGATCAGGATTGTTGTTAAGTTCATTTCAAACAATTGTAATGGTGGTAACACTATGATTATCTCTCGATTCTCACAGATTATAGACTAAATCACTAGCCCAACTCTCGTTGATCCTAATTCTCTAATCTAGTTACCAATATATAAATCAATATATTAATCTGACTTGAATTGCTTAAGTCTCCCTAAAAATTCCACAATTACCAAGTTTTATCACAGTTTAATTACTAATTAATCAATTATACCGGTCTCACGTATATAATCAACCAAAGGTCTAAGTTATTCACGTTCAATAACTTAGTAAAGATCACCACTTATTCAACTCTGTTGACTAGTTAATAACCCCTGCAACTTCAACTAATGATAAATCACAATAACAGTCGTTCTTAGCCAAACAACACATGAAATTATAAGATCTAATTGTTCAAATAATAAAGATAGCAATCCTTCACCTTAGTTCAATCCTCTAAATAAATACAACTAATTTAGCTACTCATGATAAAATAAAGAACACAAGAACTGTGACGACCTGGTGATTTCTGACCAAATTTAAACTTAATCTTTATATGTTTCCGATACGATAAGCGAAGTATGTAATGTTGAGTCTAGAAAATTTTGAAACGATGTTCATATACTCAATTGACCTTCGACTGCTCTCGACGATTCACGAACAATTAATTGTAAATAAATATGTTTGTATATATATATATATATATATATATATATATATATATATATATATATAAATATAAGTATATGTGTATAAATAATAAAGTATACTTTAAACAACTGGAATTTAAAATATAAAATAACAATTAGAATAATTAAGTACTGTTGATATATATAAATATGTACATGTTATTATATATATATATATATATATATATATATATATATATATATATATATAACTATTCATTAGATGTCATCATATAAAATAATATTTCATAAATAATAAATGATATTACATTGAATTACAAGTTTAAATAAAATTGATATATTAATACTACTATCATTACTCTCATTATTATTATTGTTATTAATAATTGTATTGGTAATATTATTATGTGTAAAAATCAGATATGTATAAGTTGTTATATTATTATTATCATTATTAGTGTTATTATTATCGGTAATAATATTAATATTATTATAACTAGTAATATTGTTGGTATCATTAATAAGATTATTATTATTATCTTTAGCATTAATTATTAAAACTATTATTTATCATATTATATGATATTACTAGTCTTTTTATCAATAATATTACCATAGGTAATAATAGTAGTAGCATTACTAATAATATTTGTCATACCCCGTTCAAAATCTTCCGAACGAATACAATAACATATGATACCATCACGATGAATGGACCTCTATATGCTATGAACAACTCCATGTAATATCTCTAAAATGAGTAAATGCACAGCGGAAGATTTCTTTCATACCTGAGAATAAACATGCTTTAAAGTGTCAACCAAAAGGTTGGTGAGTTCATTAGTTCATCATAAACAATCATTTCCATTAAATTAATAGACCACAAGATTTTCATTTTTCATTTCTCATAATATAACGACCCTCATTTTTCCATCTATATAATGCCCGAACAAAAGATTTAAGTATAATGAATAAACTCTAAGTACTAATAAAAGGTCGTTATATACATACGAAATTAACGAACGTTAAACGAATAATAAATTTTATTCAACAACGTACGCGTAAGAATTTTTATAAAAAAAAAATTTATGTCATAACATGATTACATATAAAATACTTATATTAATTTTGTATTTAGTTAATATATTATACAATTAATAAATACAAGTATATATAAATGTAGTAACATATATAAAACTAATAAAATTATAAAGTAATAATTTAATTAAATAAAAACTACATTTAGTAATTATAATTTTATAAATACCGAATATATATTTATATTTATCAAAATTCGTATTTAATAATTAAATAAAAATAGAAATTTAGTTAGTTAACATTTTTAGAACTATGAAATATATATATATATATATATATATATATATATATATATATATATATATATATATATATATATATATATATATATATATATATATATATATTTTAAAAAGTAGTATTTTTTTATATATAAACTAGATCTAGATCCACTTTTATTTATTTTATTCATACTTTTAACTTTACTTTTATTTATTTATATTTTGAAATGGTGGCATGACTGGCCATAAATACTTTTAATTTTTTTTAGACACTAGTTATTTTTTTATATAAACTTTTGTATTTTTTTATTTTCTCTTTAACAAAAATTGTAACTATAAATACCATAGCCTAATTCACAAATTTTGTACACCAAAAACTTGAAGAATTCTCTCTCAAACCTCTGCAAAAATTATTTTTGTAAGTTCTCTATATTATTTTTATAGTTTTTATTTAGTTTTTATCATATTTTTGTGCTAGTTTTATGTTAAATACCAAATAAATACGAAATTAATTATAATAAATAATGTAAATACATGATAATTAGTATTAAGTATTCTAATGACTATAAAAATTATTTTTATGAATTATACATTCGAATTTATATTTATTAAAAATCAAAAACTGATTTTTTTTATATTCGGTATATATAGATAATGAAGAAATAAATAGTAAACAATTTTATACATTATGTTTTATAATTTTTTCTTGTTCCTTAGGTTATAAAAGTAATTATAAAAATTTATGTTTGATTTATTTGTCATTTTAAATAATTAATTTGTATTTTCTTCTACTTTTGCTACAGTACCGAAAAATCTGTTTTAAAAAGAAAAATAGAATTTAATGATATAACATGTTTATAACTACAATAATCAATGGAAATTACTTAGGAACTAATAAGAAAGTTATAAAAATTATTTTTAGAATTAATAATTATATATTTCTATTTAATTCTGAATTTAAACTAAAAACAATATAAAAGTTGAATTAAATAGTTAAACTATTAATATAAATGTACAAATAATTTTTCTAAGCTTAATACACTATATTAGGCATATGAAAATTTTAGATGAATTAATTGAGTTGATATAATAATTATTACTTTATAAACTTTGATTTATCTTGAACCGAAAAAGAAATTAGAAATAAATACTTTTACACCATAAAAAAATTTATAAATTTTTCCTAAGTTTATTTTGGTCAGTAGAACCTAAGAAAAATATAAAATGTGTTGTTAAACTTGTTTATCTATTTATTTATATTTTAGCTATAAAAAAATTTAATATTTAATACATAAAACTTAATATTTATGTATAGAAAAATTTTATAATGTTTTATACATGTCACTTACTGTTATGAAATCAATAAAACACTTGTTAGCATTTTTAGATAATTATTGGTACTTATATTGACATAAAACTTAAAATTAAACTATACATATTTTAACATATAAGATAAATATATATATATATATATATATATATATATATATATATATATATATATATATATATACATATTAACTTGATATTAATACATACCCATTCATAAAACACAATTTCTATGTATAACACTTGTTTACCTGCTTAAATATATCCTACTTATTATTAGGATTTAAAAACCAAACAATCTTAATAACGATAATACAATCGAACTTAAGTAAATACTTATTGTATAAAGTATTTAAAGTGTTGTATTCCTATACGCACCTAAAAACGTATTGGAACGGTATATTAGATGGGTATAGATCTTGATCTTTCTCGAGTGGGTGGACGCTCGAAAGTCTAGGCGGAGAGTTTGGATTACCGAGTTAAAGGATCCTGTGGCTCAGAAACCTATGACCTGAAAAGGTCATTTTAAATTGAAAGTGTTAGATTGGAAGCTTGTCTAGTATGAAAAGCCTTTCCAAAACGATAAACCTTCTTTAAACTTACTATAAAAGAAAATACTTACACTTATCATAATACGGGCAAAACATCTAAACCATTCTCAACTTATTCTTAGGTTGACTTCTCTGTGCTTCGATCATCCATACTTTCTCTTTAAGGAATACTTTCACTCACCGAATTACTAAGGTGACTTTCATAGCCCCACTCTTATTGCTATAGCACTTTTTATACTTACTGGGGTGAGACACATGCTGCTTTTATACTTTAAACAACTTAGACACAAGTACGAACCTAAACTGTACTATGACTAGCTTATGCTACTAAGACCCCACAGTGATATTTTTTAACTGCTTTCAGGATAAGGCATTCTTAATTATTGGGGGTAGGCCTATCGGGAGTAACGTCCCCGATACATTTGACCGCGATGTCTTTGTATTACTTAATAATGATTTAAACATGGTGATAAGGTACTGCCAACTTATCATCGGGGCAACAAAACAAACGTTTAGTCTAAAATATCACGAATCAGTACTACTTTTGGATCTGCATGATCTACTTTTATAACAAATCTTATGGTCTAAGAACAAACGGTCAATCATATTTGTTAAACCTATGAATTTCACTCAACCTTTTTGGTTGACACTTTTAGCATGTTTGTCTCAGGTACTGAATGATCAGGACCTCTATATCTACTGCTTATGTGATGACTTACTTGGCTAGGATCAAGACTTATCGCATATTTACTTTTCTGCATTTGAACAATTTATAATTCTTGTAACGACATTTTTAATCCTTCCGCTGCAAATTTGGTTTTATTCATATAGTATTTGTTCTCATTTTATAATATGTTGGTATGTATTATGATATTGAATCACATTTCGCCCAGGCCCTAACTGGGGGTGTGATAGATTGGTATCAGAGCATAACTAGGCTGTTATAGAGAACCATGATTGCATTTTATGTGTGCCTTACTTGTTAGCTAGGGTACCTTAGCGATCTAGGAAACTATAACCTTTCCTGCCTTAGACTTTAAATCACTTAGGATTACCTTAGAATGTTAAAGCAAAGAGTTCAACCCTACCTCTCATTCTTTACAATCCTAGCTTAAAAATCTAATCAAAATCTCTATCTTAATATTAGGATGTCAAGCTATCATCAAATAAACAAAATGACTCTTTTCAAACCAGCTGAGAAATATACTGAAGGATCTTCTACCGAAAAATCAGTTCGAAGCCCACTTTATAGTCCTCCTTCACCACCAATGAACTATAGCCCAAACACTCGTTACAACTCGCGTGGGTCTCCCGAATATTATCCAACCCCGAGAAATGAAAGCAAAGGAAAACATCATGCTAATACTGCTGACTCTCATCAACCGATGAATACTCCCAAACGGAATGCTCTTCAAGACCTCCCTAACTACGATAGTGACTTCTCAGGTTATGAGCCTGAAGAAGAGCCTATTAAAGAATCATCTGAAAACTCATCTCGAAAGAGAAAACAACCCGAACCCGCCGCCACTAGAGAAGCCGATCCATTATTTTGTAATAACATGGAACACGTAAGGGTGAAGTCTGATATCCTCAACCTTCAGCGAAGTTGTGATAAGAATAAAGAGTATAGTAGGCGCGAAGTTGCTCGGATAGAAATGCGTCTAAACAACCTAGAAAAAGAAAACACAATCTTGAAAGAAATCATCAAAGAGTCCTTCGACTCTCAAACTGAAAAACTAGAAAAACTTGTGAAAAATAACATGGACAAAGTAATGGAGACAGTAATGAAAGTGAAGACTGAGGAAGAACGGAATACCCGTTGGGGAAAGCAATCTCTTGCCTACCTCCAAGAACTAGTTGAGTCTAAGATGAAAATAGAGAAAAACCGAATCAATCATCAACTGGCTATCAAGGATTTCAACAACAACTTTGTCAACAGCCGCATCACTAACCTCTACGATAATTTTGAATACCTCCACGAGAAACAAAAGGAGAAAAATGAAAAGATAGAGAAATTTATGAAGGAAGCTGAGAACGAGAAAAAGAAGAACTAAAACCTACCTTTTGTTTTCCTATTTTCCATTTACCCATCTATGTAAAGGCTTATGCCTAAACTTTTTCCATTCCAAACTCGTGTAATAAAGGCTTATATAATGCCTCGTTTCCAATAATGTTAAGTGTTTATTTAAGCATATTGTCTTATTCACCTATGTATGTTGTGCAAACGTTATAAATCATGATTGTAAACTTATAACATCTTGATTCTTCAACTAATAATGTATTTATGTATTGAAGATCAATGGCTCACTCAACTCGTGGTAACAACAACAACAACAACAACAATCTTATACCAAATGTCACTCTTTCTACTGAGCAATTTCAATTGCTGCTAGCGGCCGCCCAAGGCAATAACAATAACAACAACAATCATAATGTTCCTTCTAAAACTTGCTCCTATAAAGATTTTAAGAACTGTAACCCACCCACTTTTAGTGGAAAAGAAGAAGCCGTAGAACTGGTCCGATGGTTTGAAAAGCTAGAATCAATCTTCCGTATCTGTAACTGCGGAGATAATGATCGAGTGAAGTTTTCCACAAGTTCACTCACTGGCAATGCTATGACATGGTGGACTGCTCATGCCAAATCTGTGGGAATAGATAATGCTAATACTACCCCATGGGATGAACTCAAAGGCATGATGATCACTAAGTTTTGCCCAAGAAGTCAAGTCCAAAAGCTCGAGGCTAAGTACTGGGAACTCAGAGTTAAAGGAACCGATATCGAAAGCTATACCAATCGTTTTTTGGAGCTTTCTACCTTATGTCCCAAAATGTTCCCAACTGAAGCCCGCAGGATAGAGCGGTATATCGAGGGTCTACCCGAGGATGTTCAAGGGAATGTGATTTCTGCCGAGAAGGTTACTGTGGATGCTGTGATCCACATGGCACAGAGTTTAATGATGGCTAAACGTAGGAGAGTTTCGGTTAATAAACAAGTCGAAGTTAAAAATGGTGACAATAAGAGAAAATTTGAACCATCTCAGGGTTCAGCTCAAAATGTTAATAAGAAACCGGCGAATGGTACGAGACCCGGTTATCAGGGTACTAGTCCGTTTTGTTCTAAATGTGAAAGGCATCATCCAGGAAAGTGCACTACTGTGTGTACAATATGTAAGAAGATAGGCCATGCTGTAAAGACTTATAGAACCCTACCTCAGAATAGAGCCATTGTTCCGGCTAGAGCTCCTCCAACATGCTATACTTGTGGTGAAAAGGGGCATATTAGCCCGAATTGTCCAAAGAAGAAAGATACTCCAGCTACTGGAGCAAATGCTACTACCAAAGGTCGTGCTTTTGTGATTACTGCTGCAGAAGCCAGTGATGAGGATGAGGTCATTACCGGTACGTACCTTGTTAATAATTGTTATGCCACTATTTTATTTGATACAGGAGCCGATAAGAGTTATGTGTCAAATGAGTTTTGTACCCTTTTAACTGAAAAGCCCCAAACCCTACAAACCAGACGATTAGTAGAAGTGGCTAATGGGAAGTTAATGAAAGTTGATAAAATATATAAAAACTGCAACCTAATTCTAGCCGATAAGGAATTCAAGATAGACCTTTTGCCGGTCGAGCTAGGTAGTTTCGATGTAGTGGTTGGAATGGATTGGTTAGGTCCATTGAGAGCAGCCATCATGTGTTTCGATAAGACCGTTCAAATTCCGTTAGGAAGTGGAGAAACTCTTATTATCCAAGGCAAACGGAGTTGTTCCAATCTTAATATCATCTCATGTCTTAAAGCCCGTAAGTACCTTGTGAAAGGTTACTCCGCCATACTAGCTCACGTTAAAATGATCGAATTCTAAGAAACGCGTATTGAAAATGTCCCGGTTGTTAAAGATTTTCCCGATGTGTTTCCCGAAGATCTCCCTGGTCTTCCACCGCCTCGTCAAGTTGAGTTTCAAATCGATTTATCTCCAGGTGCTGCACCCATTGCTAAAGCACTGTATCGTTTAGCACCTTCCGAAATGAAGGAACTTTCTAACCAACTCCAAGAACTTTTGGATCTAGGTTTTATTCGTCCAAGTTCGTCCCCGTGGGGAGCTCCTATCTTATTTGTCAAAAAGAAGGATGGTACGTTGAGAATGTGTATTGATTACCGAGAACTCAACAAGCTTACCATAAAGAACCGTTACCCGTTACCTCGCATTGATGATCTATTCGACCAACTTCAAGGGTCAAGCGTTTATTCTAAGATTGATTTAAGATCCGGTTATCACCAGCTCAGAGTCAAGGAGTCCGACATTCCTAAGACTGCATTCCGCACCCGATACGGACATTACGAAGTTTGTGTTATGCCTTTCGGTTTAACCAATGCTCCAGCCGTATTTATGGATCTTATGAACCGTGTTTGCAAGCCTTACCTTGATAAATTCGTTATTGTTTTCATCGAAGATATCTTGATCTATTCTAAAAGCGAGAAAGAACATGAGCAACATTTACGATTGATTCTTGAACTCTTAAGAAAAGAAAAACTCTACGCAAAATTTTCTAAGTGTGAGTTTTGGCTTAGAACCATACAATTCCTTGGACATGTTGTAGATAGTAATGGAATACATGTCGATCCCGCTAAAATCACCGCTGTTCAGAATTGGGAAGTGCCAAAGACTGCGAAGCATATTCGCCAATTTTTGGGACTTGCCGGTTACTACCGAAGATTTATTAAAGATTTTTCTCTTCTTGCAAAGCCTCTCACCAAGTTAACTCACAAAGGGAAGAAATTCGAGTGGTCCGAAGAACAAGAGTCTGCATTTAAGATTCTGAAAGAGAAGTTGACTACTGCTCCGATATTATCTTTACCTAAAGGTTCCGACGATTTTGTTGTCTACTGCGATGCCTCGAAACAAGGGTTCGGTTGTGTTCTAATGCAACGCAAGAAGGTTATCGCTTATGCCTCCCGACAATTAAAGAAACACGAAGTTAATTACACCACACACGATTTGGAGTTAGGTGCTGTGGTATTCGCTCTGAAGATGTGGCGACATTATCTATACGGTACTAAGTTTACGATATTCACCGACCATAAGAGTCTTCAGCATGTCTTTAATCAGAAACAGCTAAACATGAGACAGAGACGATGGCTCGAATTGTTAAATGATTATGATTGTGAACTAAAGTATCATCCGGGAAAGGAAAATGTAGTTGCCGATGCTCTAAGTCGAAAGGACGAAGTTAGGCGTGTTCGTGCCTTGAATCTTAAGATCAAATCGAATCTCATCTCTCGAATCTGTGAAGTTCAAGTTGAAGCTATCAAACCTACACTTATCGAAGGAGAAGGACCTATAAATTTCGAAAACCAACTTCAAGTTAAGTCCAATGGTACAAGATACTTTGGTAATCGAATTTGGGTTCCTCGTTATGGTAATCTCCGTGAACTAGTCTTGGATGAAGCACATAAGACTAGGTATTCTATTCATCCCGGTTCTAGTAAAATGTATCAGGATATGAAAGAGTTCTACTGGTGGCCCAACATGAAAGGCGACATTGCTACTTATGTGAGTAAGTATCTTACTTGTTCGAAAGTCAAAGCCGAGCACCAAAAGCCTTCTGGTCTTCTAACTCAACCCGATATTCCACAGTGGAAGTGGGATGGTATAGCTATGGACTTTATCACAAAATTGCCTAAGACTGCAAATGGCAATGATACGATTTGGGTCATAGTTGATCGCCTCACTAAGTCTGCACATTTCATACCAATCAAAGAGACTGACAGAATGGAAAAGTTAGCTCGACTCTATGTTAAAGAGATTGTTACTCGTCATGGTGTCCCTACTTCTATTATCTCGGATCGCGATAGTCGATTTACTTCCAATTTCTGGAAATCCTTGCAAGCGTCTCTTGGAACTCGACTTGACATGAGTACAGCTTATCATCCGCAAACGGACGGTCAAAGTGAACGAACTATCCAAACTTTGGAGGATATGCTACGAGCATGTGTTATAGATTTCGGTAAAGGGTGGGATAAACACCTACCTTTAGTCGAGTTTTCTTACAACAACAACTATCACTCTAGTATTAAATCTGCACCATTCGAAGCTTTATACGGTCGCAAATGTAGATCTCCGTTGTGTTGGGATGAACTCGAGGACAGACAATTAACTGGTCCTGAACTTATTCATGAAACTTCCGAAAAGATCGTGCAAATCAAGAAGCGTTTAGAAACCGCTCGTAGTCGACAAAAGAGTTATTCCGACCCTCACCGAAAACCGTTAGAATTCCAAGTTGGAGATAACGTTATGTTAAAAGTATCTCCTTGGAAAGGTGTTATCCGCTTCGGTAAACGAAGTAAACTCAGTCCGCGTTATGTTGGACCTTTCAAAGTTATTCAAAGAATCGGTCCCGTTGCGTATCGATTAGAACTTCCAGCTGAACTAAGTCAAGTACATGATGTGTTTCATGTCTCAAATCTGAAAAAAGTGTCTCGCCGAAGATACTCTTGTTATTCCTTTGGATGATATCCGCATTGATGAGCAAATGCACTTTGTCGAAGAACCTATAGAGATTATGAAAGAAGAGGTCAAAGAGACTCGTAAGAGCAACATACCTATTGTTAAAGTCCGTTGGAATTCGCGTAGAGGCCCCGAATATACCTGGGAACGCAAAGACCAAATGATACGAAAATACCCCCATCTCTTCCCAACTGTTGATGAAGCAGACGGGAACTCCACTTAAAACTTTGGGACGAAGTTTTCATTAACGGGGAGGTACTATAACGACCCTCATTTTTCCATCTATATAATGCCCGAACAAAAGATTTAAGTATAATGAATAAACTCTAAGTACTAATAAAAGGTCGTTATATACATACGAAATTAACGCACGTTAAACGAATAATAAATTTTATTCAACAACGTACGCGTAAGAATTTTTATAAAAAAAAAAAATTTATGTCATAACATGATTACATATAAAATACTTATATTAATTTTGTATTTAGTTAATATATTATACAATTAATAAATACAAGTATATATAAATGTAGTAACATATATAAAACTAATAAAATTATAAAGTAATAATTTAATTAAATAAAAACCACATTTAGTAATTATAATTTTATAAATACCGAATATATATTTATATTTATCAAAATTCGTATTTAATAATTAAATAAAAATAGAAATTTAGTTAGTTAACATTTTTAGAACTATGAAATATATATATATATATACATATATATATATATATATATATATATATATATATATATATATATATATATATATATATATATATATATATATATATATATATATATATATATATATATATATATATATATTTTTAAAAAGTAGTATTTTTTTATATATAAACTAGATCTAGATCCACTTTTATTTATTTTATTCCTACTTTTAACTTTACTTTTATTTATTTATATTTTGAAATGGTGGCATGACTGGCCATAAATACTTTTAATTTTTTTTAGACACTAGTTATTTTTTTATATAAACTTTTGTATTTTTTTATTTTCTGTTTACCAAAAATTGTAACTATAAATACCATAGCCTAGGTCACAAATTTTGTACACCAAAAACTTGAAGAATTCTCTCTCAAACCTCTGCAAAAATTATTTTTGTATGTTCTCTATATTATTTTTATAGTTTTTATCATATTTTTGTGCTAGTTTTATGTTAAATACCAAATAAATATGAAATTAATTATAATAAATAATGTAAATACATGATAATTAGTATTAAGTATTCTAATGACTATAAAAATTATTTTTATGAATTATACATTCGAATTTATATTTATTAAAAATCAAAAACTGATTTTTTTTATATTCGGTATATATAGATAATGAAGAAATAAATAGTAAACAATTTTATACATTATGTTTTATAATTTTCTCTTGTTCCTTAGGTTATAAAAGTAATTATAAAAATTTATGTTTGATTTATTTGTCATTTTAAATAATTAATTTGTATTTTCTTCTACTTTTGTTACAGTACCGAAAAATCTGTTTTAAAAAGAAAAATAGAAATTAATGATATAACATGTTTATGACTACAATAATCAATGGAAATTACTTAGGAACTAATAAGAAAGTTATAAAAATTATTTTTAGAATTAATAATTATATATTTCTATTTAATTCTGAATTTAAACTAAAAACAATATAAAAGTTGAATTAAATAGTTAAACTATTAATATAAATATACAAATAATTTTTCTAAGCTTAATACACTATATTAGGCATACGAAAATTTTAGATGAATTAATTGAGATGATATAATAATTATTACTTTATAAACTTTGATTTATCTTGAACCGAAAAAGAAATTAGAAATAAATACTTTTACACCATAAAAAAAATTTATAAATTTTTCCTAAGTTTATTTTGGTCAGTAGAACCTAAGAAAAATATAAAATGTGTTGTTAAACTTGTTTATCTATTTATTTATATTTTAGCTATAAAAAAAATTTTAATATTTAATACATAAAACTTAATATTTATGTATAGAAAAATTTTATAATGTTTTATACATGTCACTTACTGTTATGAAATCAATAAAACACTTGTTAGCATTTTTAGATAATTATTGGCACTTATATTGACATAAAACTTAAAATTTTAAAATTAAACTATACATATTTTAACATATAAGATAAATATATATATATATATATATATATATATATATATATATATATATATATATATATATATATATATATATATATATATATATATATATATATACACATATTAACTTGATATTAATACATACCCATTCATAAAACACAATTTCTATGTATAACACTTGTTTACCTGCTTAAATATATCCTACTTATTATTAAGATTTAAAAACCAAACAATCTTAATAACGATAATACAATCGAACTTAAGTAAATACTTATTGTATAAAGTATTTAAAGTGTTGTATTCCTATACGCACCTAAAAACGTATTGGAACGGTATATTAGATGGGTATAGATCTTGATCTTTCTCGAGTGGATGGACGCTCGAAAGTCTAGGCGGAGAGTTTGGATTACCGAGTTAAAGGATCCTGTGGCTCAGAAACCTATGACCTGAAAAGGCCATTTTAAATTGAAAGTGTTAGATTGGAAGCTTGTCTAGTATGAAAAGCCTTTCCAAAACGATAAACCTTCTTTAAACTTACTATAAAAGAAAATACTTACACTTATCATAATACGGGCAAAACATCTAAACTATTCTCAACTTATTCTTAGGTTGACTTCTCTGTGCTTCGATCATCCATACTTTCTCTTTAAGGAATACTTTCACTCACAGAATTACTAAGGTGACTTTCATAGCCCCACTCTTATTGCTATAGCACTTTTTATACTTACTGGGGTGAGACACATGCTGCTTTTATACTTTAAACAACTTAGACACAAGTACGAACCTAAACTGTACTATGACTAGCTTATGCTACTAAGACCCCACAGTGATATTTTTTAACTGCTTTCAGGATAAGGCATTCTTAATTATTGGGGGTAGGCCTATCGGGAGTAACGTCCCCGATACATTTGACCGCGATGTCTTTGTATTACTTAATAATGATTTAAACATGGTGATAAGGTACTGCCAACTTATCATCGGGGCAACAAAACAAACGTTTAGTCTAAAATATCACGAATCAGTACTACTTTTGGATCTGCGTGATCTACTTTTATAACAAATCTTGTGGTCTAAGAACAAACGGTCAATCATATTTGTTAAACCTATGAATTTCACTCAACCTTTTTGGTTGACACTTTTAGCATGTTTGTCTCAGGTACTGAATGATCAGGACCTCTATATCTACTGCTTATGTGATGACTTACTTGGCTAGGATCAAGACTTATCGCATATTTATTTTTCTGCATTTGAACAATTTATAATTCTTGTAACGACATTTTTAATCCTTCCGCTGCAAATTTGGTTTTATTCATATAGTATTTGTTCTCATTTTATAATATGTTGGTATGTATTATGATATTGAATCACATTTCGCCCAGGCCCTAACTGGGGGTGTGATACATAAACATACATCCCATGCATAGAGACAAAAATATCATTCATATGGATTGAACACCTGGTAACCGACATTCACAATATGCATAAAAGAATATCCCCATCATTCCGGGATCCTCCTTCAGACATGATATAAATTTCGAAGTACTAAAGCATCCGGTACTTTGGATGGGGCTTGTTGGGCCCAATAGATCTATCTTTAGAGTTCGCGTCAATTAGGGTGTCTATTCCCTAATTCTTAGATTACCAGACTTAATAAAAAGGGGCATATTCAATTTCGATCATTCAACCATATAATGTAGTTTCAATTACTTGTGTCTATTTCGTAAAACAGTTATAAAAACAGCGCATGTATTCTCAGTCCCAAAAATATATATTGCGAAAGCATTTAAAAAGGGAGTAATGAAAACTCACGCATATAAATATTGTAAAACAGTTAATAAAGCATTTTCATGTATTCTCAGCCCAAAAACATAAAGAGTAAAAAGGGCAAATGAAACTCACCTAATGTATTTTGTAGTAAAAATACATATGACGACATTGAACAATGCAGGGTTGGCCTCAGATTCACGAACCTATATCATTTATATATCTATTAAAACATATAATCGAAATCACATAATTTTTCTTTATTAATTATATATTATTTATGTGTTTGTGGTTTATATAATTTATATTAAATTCCATTTAACATATATACTTTTATTATATTTTTAAGGTATATGTTATATATATTTATTTTATATATATTTAAAATGATTAGAATCTATACCTTTAGTTATATTAATATATACATACATATATTTAGTATTATATTAAAAATATCGAATTTGTTGTATGTAGATGTTTATATATAAAAAAAATGTTAATATGTCTTATATATAGTTATATAGATATAGATTAGTAATATAATTGTAGTATAGGTAATAAGTAGGTTTTATGTAACAAATATCTATTTGTTAAGAATGATAGTTTTGATATTAATGATAATTTTATATATAATGATACTAATAATAATAAAAATGATAATAATGATAATAATCACAATATTCATAAATTTATAGTATAAAACATAATATCATTTTTCATTATTAAAATTTCAATTTTAATCATTGCTTTGCCTTACGGTTCGTTATCTTTTATTCGTTCCTTTCGTTATTGATAATGTATAAACTTTTCTAAGTTCTATAATTCATGACCTTAACCATCATTTAACTTAAACCTTATTTTATCATTAAGTTTATGATCAAAATTTTTATACTAATCTTTTATCATAATAATCTTCATGATATATAACCCTAATACTTTTATGTTTCTTGTTAATAATCATAAACATGTTTATTTTCCTAAGATACTAATAATAATGATAATAACAATAAAAATAACAATAACAATAATACTAATAATTTTTGTAATAAAAACTTCCTTCAAAACAAGCTTGTAAAAGGAAATGCCCCGAACCGGGCTCGAACCCGTGACCTCTCGCTCACCAACATAACACCCAACCAACTACTCTGCTTCTCCTTTTCTGTTATAGGTTCACCAAAATATATTTATACACCATCTGTCTGCTTCTTCTTCTTCCCAAAAGAATTTGCCCAGCCTTATATCCTCAGCCTTTTCGATCTGATAGGCCCAACGGATTATCCTAACAGGCTTTCGGCCCAAAACACATTTCATTTAATTTTGGCTCAAGTAGGGACACGGCCCAAGTCCAATTCGTTTTAATCTTAATATAAGCCTCGTAAAAGTAGCTGGAAGTTTTCTTTTTATGGGGTTCGGTAAATTATACATAAAAAAAATAACAGGAAAAAGGCAAGTGGTAGCAGCTGACTTCGGTTTATAAATAAATAAAAAATCGGTATCCTCCATCATCTACTGGTCGGCCATTTAAATCCCATGCCTCATATAAAATATTAAATTCACTGTAGAATATACTACCCAAGTTGCAAAAACTCATTCTATTTGATCGATTGAATTTAATAGAAAAAGGAACGGGGTGGTCCCTTTGTTTCGACAGATTTGTAACAACAAAGCATTGGATCCTTTTTAAATCATTAACAATATCAATTACTAAAGAAAAGTAGTTCACATGTGCACCAAGAAAACTTCCATATGTACTATCACCTTCGTTATTTAATAGAAACCGAAACAGATGAAGACTGCAGCAGGAAACGTATGCTAACAGTGATCGAAATAATAGTTTGTGAGGGTTCGTGGGTTTCTCAGCTGTTTAGAAAGGGATAGCAGTTGTGGTGAAGTGGTTCTCGGTGGAGGGCGACTCTAACAGTTAGTAACAGAAAATCAAATAAAAAAAAGAAGAGAAGAAAGGAAAAAAATCGTAGAGAGAGAAGTGAGAGAAAAGTGAGAGAAACAGTTGCAGTTCGTGGTGTTTGAGATTGGATATAATGGTGTGTCCATGATGGAATTGGTGGTGACTCATAGTGGTGTTGAGATGTGGTTGTTTGTTTCACGATTGAAAACAGGAAAATATTATAGAAGATTGATGATGATGGCGATTGTGGTGGTGTTATTGGGTGTTTCCTTTGTTGAACGAAAAACGGAAGGGAGAAGAGATAGTACGATGATTATGGTTTGTGGTTAGCATGATCTCCAACATAAGGGTTTTCAAGAATGGATATTTGTATGCGAGACGTGTCTCATGAATGTGAAGATTGATGATTTGTTTCTTAGAACAAGATAAAAGGTACAATGTAGTTGATTGATTGATTCTGTATCAAAATTGATTAATGGTTGTAATTTAGTAGGAGGTTTGTACTGTTGATTGATTGTGGAATACTCTAAGTAAATCCTTTGTTTTATTGTAACTTGAGTCACTCAATATTCGATCGTACAGAAATAAGGAATAAAGAATGATATTAACTCGTACTGAATTTTGTAGTGTATTGAAGGATTGATACTGACTTATAATAGATTGGAGACCAGGAAGATTCGTTCACAGAAGAAATATATAAAAGAACTACAAATTGATTATAATGGCTAACTGAATTTGGCCATATCTGATTTGGAATCTATCCTAGTACAGATTTTAGAGATAGCAAACAAATTACATAAAGCATTGATAATGATGGAACTGACTATATAATTTCTCTATATTTCTTTTATATGAATTCTACCGTATTTACATGTATCTATATGTATATCTGTATGAATATTAGTATATATTTATTTATAACTGTAATTGATATGTATTTGTATATATAAATATGTATTCGTACAGTTGTGTATCTTCAATACCTATATCTGTATATCTTCAATATCTATGTCTGTATATTAAGTAGGTATCATAATGTTAGTTATACATCATTAATATTAATAATAATTTTAATATATCTGTAGTTATATTTAAGTTAAATCTAATTAATAATTATTAATGTATTAATGATAATAATATTATTAACATTTATATTAATAAGAATACTAATACTAATAATAATAATAATAAATGATAATAATAATAATAATAATATCAATACTAAATATAATAGATTATAAAAATAAAATCTATAATTTTAATAGTAATCATATATACGTATGTAAATAATAATATCATAAATTATTTACATACTTATTTTCAAACTATTATATATGCAATTATGTTATATATAACAATTTCATTACTGAGCTATATATATATTAATTATATATATATATACACATAAGCTCAAAATATAACATTATACATTTAATGCTTTGCTAACGTTGATAAATTATATTCTAAATCATTTACCTTCGATATACTCTATATATTTAAAGTAACAAATTTTAGTTATATTAAGTCATAATAATTAAATCACATAATAGTTCCTTATTATATTTAATTTATTATATATAAAATTATTTTCATAGGTAATCCGCTATATATATATTTATGTTTACAATTAAAAGTTCGTGAATCGTCGGGATTAGTCAAAGGTCAAATGTATACATGAACACAGTTCAAAGTTTTCGAGACTCAACATTATAGATTTTGCTAATCGTGTCGGAAATATATAAAGATTAAAGTTTAAATTTGATCGAAAATTTCTGGGTCATCACAGTACCTACCCGTTAAAAGAAATTTCGTCCCTATATTTGATAGAGGTTATCATGGCTAACAGTAAGAATGTTATTATGACGAATATAAGCTGATACATAGAGTTTTATCATGATTAAGAAATACGAAGAAAATAATTCAATTTCTCGAAGCGTATGAGTGAAGCTATCGTAAAAGAGTGAAATGAGTAAATGTAGAATCGTTTTAACTAATGGCGTAGTTATGATTGATTTCCGGAATTCATGGAATTTAAAGAAAATTTTCGTAATAAGATTTGGTGTTTCGGTGATTTAGGAAATCAGGATCTTCTTTGATTAAATGCAATAATCTATTCCGATTTCTCTGTCGGATATTTCACTATAAATTCACCCCCTTCGTTTCCTTATTTCCACATCTTACATCTTCCATTCTTTCTCTTTACTTCATACTTTAAAACATTTGTCAATATGCTCCATCCCATTCTGATCCTTGATATACTCTTAAGTTTCACATCTGTCATTCTTTTCTTTCATCTGTCGCTAGAAGAATCTATTCACCTCTACCATTACCTTGGGGTTATAGTGTTTTTAATTCTCATGTGTCTTTACGTTGCAATACGTATTGATATGCATGGTTTGTAATTTATGGGTTGTTGTCAAGCTTTCTGTTTCCTTTTATATTCACGGGTTCCATAATTTTGTCTCTTCTTCCCGACTACAAGTCAAGCGAATAATGGTCCAGAATTTGTATGAATTTTGAAATGAACATAGTTAATGTTCTAAGAAGAAATTGTATTAGCACGATCTTGATTTGGTAAATTACCAGAATATCTAGAAAGATAGAACTATCAAGAAGATATGATCTTAATATGTTTAGAGATTGAGTAAAATGCAAGAGTCGTGTAAATGGCACATGATGACGGTATGTTCTGTGAATCATCACGTTCCATTAGAAACTCAATATGAATTACTGTAATATAATCACGTTGATCAAGTGTCATTATATTATACTAACTCATGCATCAGTTTCCAACACTACTTCAAAAACATTCATAATTTAAACTCGAATTTTAAAGAAATTTAGAAACTAAAGTAGTTTCCTTTATGATGTAATATAGATAGCACGAAGAGATAAATAATTTCGGACGAGAATATTTATAAAAATATCCTCAGAAATATCAAAGATATTTATGATGATATTTCGGAATTTCTAAGTTCAATGGTTGATGTAGAAAGGTTTTCCGCAAGATTTTAACATGACCTCGGAGCAAGATATTCTCTAAAGATTTCATCGGATCCAGAATTACCTAGATTCTTTTAATATAGGGTTTGGTCCTTGTATTTGTCCTTGATCTCCTTCACGGTTAGCTCAATCCATTTTTTCAATACCGAATTTTCTATCGAGCGTTCCCAACACTCCATTCTTTATCATCAACTCTTGGCCATTTAGGCCATCTACAATTTTACTGTTTCCTCTGCATTTAATGCAGCCATATTTGAATCGTCGGTTATCAATCCTAGGTGGTTTCAGGAGAATGGTGTTTTTAGATGATTAAACGCTGATGGTAATATGGTGGAATATAAAAGGTTCCCCGGTAACAATAAAAGAGCACGCAGTTATAAAAAGATTATAATATGGTTATTTCGAATGAAAAGTCGAAGTTGACTTGCTGGGGCTGTGACAAAACTGGCTATCTCGAATAGGAGTTGCAAGGTTATTTTTGGTAATAATAACACTAAAGGAATTAGCACAGCTACGTGTTAAACGTTTATACAGTTCCGAGAATTTTTCAGGTGCTAAACTATATGCGTAAGTCTTTTCTTCCGTAGATGAAGTGCGGTTGATTCATCCTCCCGATTGAAGTGTTTTTCAAGAATCACGAAAGACTTGAACGCAGATTGTAATCGTCAAAATACAAATGAGGTTTAAGATGAAATCAAGTGGCAAACTTGAAGTATTGTTTAGTTTCATATGTTATAATCAATATTTTAATTCATTTTAATTGTCTACTGTTGGTAGTCCTCAGTTGATTAGTCCACAGTTAGCTAGGAACAGTTAGCTAGGATTTTGTTAGCGTGGATTCTTAACAAAATTTCTCATAGTTAATTTGTTTGTTTCTAACAACTTTTATTCCGTCAAATGTTTTCT
Source organism: Rutidosis leptorrhynchoides (assembly GCF_046630445.1). NCBI lineage: Eukaryota > Viridiplantae > Streptophyta > Magnoliopsida > Asterales > Asteraceae > Rutidosis > Rutidosis leptorrhynchoides. Next base: position 227,785,899 of record NC_092334.1, read on the forward strand.
TCATTAAGCCACTTGTCAAATCTTGACTTGGATTCTGATCGGTCAAAATTCGAATATGAAATTGGACTTGGATGAAAATAATTGTTCTTTGGTGAACGGATATGTATATGTGTGAATTTGGGCAGTGTTGTTAATGACCGCTGGATCTGAATTGAAGAATGTACAGTGTAACTTATTAATGTGAAATTTAAATATTCATCGGGTATTACCTACCCGTTAAAATATTTTCATCATTAACAGTTTGTACGAAAGAATTTTTAATCACCATTTTTATGAAAATATATATACATATATATTTTCTTCAGATGTAATTATTGATTTAACGAGTTAATATAATATTAGACTCATTTAATTTTCGGTTTGAGCTAGAATAAGTAATCCCTAAAACTATTAGGATCCACATATTCTTCGCAGAATATTGATGAAGTTATGGATCAATACTCCATCGTTAATTATTAGGATCCACATATTCTTCGCAGAATATTAATGAAGTTATAGATCAATACTTCATTGTTCATTGCTGTTGGTACTCCTTGGTATCCATGGTGCGTATGATGTTGATGTTCGTGGAACAGATTGTGAAATTGAAGCTTGGGATGCGGATGTTGTTGTTGGTGTACTGTTGGTGCCAGTGATGTTGCTGAAGCTGGTACGTTTTACACCATACTTTTCAAGACTACAACTCGGGTGCGAAGCTCATTGACTTATTACAACTGGATGATTATCGGTAAGAACGAGCGAGTGAATAAGGTTTTGAATTTCAGATAGAATATAATCGTGGTGAGATACTTTGGATATGTGAGTGAAAATGGTATTACGAACAGGTTTGCCGGTAAGTGTTTCAGGTTCTTCGTCAAGAGGTGAATTCGGTTGATGGAAATGATAGCCTTCTTCGCGTCTCCAACGCTTAAGTCGTCTACGAACCCATCAGATGAATTGGGGATGGCTGATTGATTGATTCATTCTGGTGATGCTGTTTTTGGAGATGGAGTGGGACTCCATATCGGAATCCGAGGGACTTGAACTAGTTGTGAGTTCCATTTTGCACGATTGAATGAAGGATTTCTCGATAGGAAATGATTTTCGGATATCAGATGATATTATAATTACATAGAATACCTATGTATATAGAATACAAGATTCCGTAGATTAAGGAGGAATTTACGAAATATATCAGGCATAGTTTATGGTAACAGATACGCTAAGATATGGATTAGCAGATACGCTAAGATATGAATTTTTGTCTATACACTATACATGCAATCAATGCAGTAAGATGTGTCTAGACTAAGAATGATAAGCAGGAAATTTTCTTGACAAGAATGATAAGCAAAACTTTTGACATGCGGACCAGGTTCAAGTCCAGACTTACTAATATAACCTAACAACTACTAGGTCGAAGTCCAGACTTCACTAATGCATCCTAACAACTAGCTGTTAGTCACACTAATGCAGACTCACTAATGCATCCTAACAACTACCTGTTAGACACACTAATGCAGACTCATTAATGCATCCTAACAACTACCTGTTAGACACACTAATGCAGACCTGGTTCGCTAAGACCACCTCTCTGATACCACATGTCATACCCCGTCCAAAATCTTCCGAATGAATACAATAACATATGGTACCATCGCGATGAACAGACCTCTATATGCCTTGAACAACTCCATGTAATATCTCTAAAATGAGTAAATGCACAGCGGAAGATTTCTTTCATACCTGAGAATAAACATGCTTTAAAGTGTCAACCAAAAGGTTGGTGAGTTCATTAGTTTATCATAAACAATCATTTCCATTAAATTAATAGACCACAAGATTTTCATTTTTCATTTCTCATAAACATACGTCCCATGCATAGAGACAAAAATATCATTCATATGGATTGAACACCTGGTAATCGACATTCACAATATGCATAAAAGAATATCCCCATCATTCCGGGATCCTCCTTCGAACATGATATAAATTTCGAAGTACTAAAGCATCCGGTACTTTGGATGAGGCTTGTTGGGCCCAATAGATCTATCTTTAGAGTTCGCGTCAATTAGGGTGTCTGTTCCCTAATTCTTAGATTACCAGACTAAATAAAAAGGGGCATATTCGATTTCGATCATTCAACCATATAATGTAGTTTCAATTACTTGTGTCTATTTCGTAAAACAGTTATAAAAACAGCGCATGTATTCTCAGTCCCAAAAATATATATTGCGAAAGCATTTAAAAAGGGAGTAATCAAAACTCACGCATATAAATATTGTAATAGAAATCACATAATTTTTCTTTATTAATTATATATTATTTATGTGTTTGTAGTTTATATAATTTATATTAAATTCCATTTAACATATATACTTTTATTATATTTTTAAGGTATATGTTATATATATTTATTTTATATATATTTAAAATGATTAGAATCTATACCTTTAGTTATATTAATATATACATACATATATTTAGTATTATATTAAAAATATCGAATTTGTTGTATGTAGATGTTTATATATATAAAAAATGTTAATATGTCTTATATATAGTTATATAGATATAGATTAGTAATATAATTATAGTATAGGTAATAAGTAGGTTTTATGTACTAAATATCTATTTGTTAAGAATGATAGTTTTGATATTAATGATAATTTTATATATAATGATACTAATAATAATAAAAATGATAATAATGATAATAATCACAATATTCATAAATTTATAGTATAAAACATAATATCATTTTTCATTATTAAAATTTCAATTTTAATCATTGCTTTGCCTTACGGTTCATTATCTTTTATTCGTTCCTCTCGTTATTGATAATGTATAAACTTTTCTAAGTTCTAGAATTCATGACCTTAACCATCATTTAACTTGAACCTTATTTTATCATTAAGTTTATGATCAAAATTGTTATACTAATCTTTTATCATAATAATCTTCATGATATATAACCCTAATACTTTTATGTTTCTTCTTAATAATCATAAACATGTTTATTTTCCTAAGTTACTAATAATAATGATAATAACAATAACAATAACAATAACAATAACAATAATACTAATAATTTTTGTAATAAAAACTACCTTCAAAACAAGCTTGTAAAAAGAAATGCCCCGAATCGGGCTCGAACACGTGACCTCTCGCTCACCAACATAACACCTAACCAACTACTCTGCTTCTCCTTTTCTATTATAGGTTCACCGAAATATATTTATACACCATCTGTCTGCTTCTTCTTCTTCCCAAAAGAATTTGCCCAGCCTTATATCCTCAGCCTTTTCGATCTGATAGGCCCAACGGATTATCCTAACAGGCTCTCGGCCCAAAACACATTTCATTTAATTTTAGCCCAAGAAGGGACACAACCCAAGTCCAATTCATTTTAATCTTAATATAAGCCTCATAAAAGTAGCTGGAAGTTTTCTTTTTATGGGGTTCGGTAAATTATATATAAAAAAAATAACAGGAAAAAGGAAAGTGGTAGCAGCTGACTTCGGTTTATAAAAAAAAAAAAAATCGGTATCCTCTATCATCTACTGGTCAGCCATTTAAATCCCATGCCTCATATAAAATATTAAATTCACTGTAGAATATACTACCCAAGTTGCAAAAACTCATTCTATTTGATCGATTGAATTTAATAGAAAAAGGAACGGGGTGGTCCCTTTGTTTCGACAGATTTGTAACAACAAAGCATTGGATCCTTTTTAAATCATTAACAATATCAATTACTAAAGAAAAGTAGTTCACATGTGCACCAAGAAAACTTCCATATGTACTATCACCTTCGTTATTTAATAGAAACCGAAACAGATGAAGACTGCAGCAGGAAACGTATGCTAACAGTGATCGAAATAATAGTTTGTGAGGGTTCGTGGGTTTCTCAGCTGTTCAGAAAGGGATAGCAGTTATGGTGAAGTGGTTCTCGGTGGTGGGCGACTCTAACGGTTAGTAACAGAAAATTAAATAAAAAAAGAGAAGAAAGGAAAAAAATCATAGAGAGAGAGAAGTGAGAGAAAAGAAGAGAGGTGGTGTGTGGTTTAGATTTCGTACAGAAGATAGAAACAGAAACAGCTGCAGTTCGTGGTGTTTGAGATTGGATATAATGGTGTGTCCATGATGGAATTGGTGGTGACTCATAGTGGTGTTGAGATGTGGTTGTTTGTTTCACGATTGAAAACAGGAAAATATTATAGAAGATTGATGATGATGGCGATTGTGGTGGTGTTAGTGGGTGTTTCCTTTGTTGAATGAAAAACGAAAGGGAGAAGAGATAGTACGATGATTATGGTTTTGGTTAGCATGATCTCCAACATAAGGGTTTTCAAGAATGGATATTTGTATGCGAGACGTGTCTCATGAATGTGAAGATTGATGATTTGTTTCTTAGAACAAGATAAAAGTTACAATGTAGTTGATTGATTGATTCTGTATCAAAATTGATTAATGGTTGTAATTTAGTAGGAGGTTTGTAATGTTGATTGATTGTGGAATACTCTGAGTAAATCCTTTGTTTTATTGTAACTTGAGTCACTCAATATTCGATCGTACAGAAATAAGGAATAAAGAATGATATTAACTCGTACTGAATTTTGTAGTGTATTGAAGGATTGATACTGACTTATAATAGATTGGAGACCAGGAAGATTCGTTCACAGAAGAAATATATAAAAGAACTACAAATTGATTATAATGGCTAACTGAATTTGGCCATATCTGATTTGGAATCTATCCTAGTACAGATTTTAGAGATAGCAAACAAATTACATAAAGCATTGATAACGATGGAACTGACTATATAATTTCTCTATATTTCTTTTATATGAATTCTACCGTATTTACATGTATCTATATGTATATCTGTATGAATATTAGTATATATTTATTTATAACTATAATTGATATGTATTTGTATATATAAATATGTATTCGTACAGTTGTGTATCTTCAATACCTATATCTGTATATCTTCAATATCTATGTCTGTATATTAAGTAGGTATCATAATGTTAGTTATACATCATTAATATTCAATATTAATTTTAATATATCTGTTGTTATATTTAAGTTAAATCCAATTAATAATTATTAATGTATTAATGATAATAATATTATTAACATTTATATTTATATTAATAAGAATACTAATACTAATATTAATAATAATAAATGATGATAATAATAATAATAATATCAATACTAAATATAATAGATTATAAAAATAAAATCTATAATTTTAATAGTAATCATATATACGTATGTAAATAATAATATCATAAATTATTTACATACTTATTTTTAAACTATTATATATGCAATTATGTTATATATAACAATTTCATTACTGAGCTATATATACATTAATTATATATATATATATATATATATATATATATATATATATATATATATATATATATATATATATATATATATATATATATACACACACATAAGCTTAAAATATAACATTATACATTTAATGCTTTGCTAAGGTTGATAAATTATATTCTAAATCATTTACCTTCGATATACTCTATATATTTAAAGTAACAAATTTTAGTTATATTAAGTCATAATAATTAAATCACATAATAGTTCCTTATTATATTTAATTTATTATATATAAAATTATTTTCATAGGTAATCAGCTATATATATATTTATGTTTACAATTAAAAGTTCGTGAATCGTCGGGATTAGTCAAAGGTCAAATGTATACATGAACACAGTTCAAAGTTTTCGAGACTCAACATTATAGATTTTGCTTATCGTGTCAGAAATATATAAAGATTAAAGTTTAAATTTGATCAAAAATTTCTGGGTCATCACAATATTAATCTAATTATCAATTATAAAAATTTACGAATTATAGATATACTGATATATTAAAAGATATAGAAACTCAGGTATATATAAATACATATATATAAAATACAGTTATATATTCAAATATAAAAAAATACATATAGAGATAATTATATATTTTTTCGAATATATACAATTATTATTAAATAACTTAGTTGTTTATTAATAATAATTTATACAAAATATAAATACAGATATATATCTATATATCATGCTTTCTATTCCTATCATAATCTGACTGTGGAGGATTTTTTTTTCCTGTCTAATATGATGAGGTATCCAAATCAAAATCATACAACAATCAGTTGTGTGTCACAATCCCCTTTTTATTTTTCTTATTTTTTTCCTTCTGTCTCATACCCTAGTCGAATAATCCTGTAAACCCACTGTAATTCTATAATTGAGTTTCTTAAGTGATAAACGAATCATTCTCCTACATCATTATCAATTACAAACCCCAACAACTAGTGTCTGTTAGAATATATAAAAAAAAGAGAAACAAAGCACGAAACCTCTGTTCTTGCTTCATTTAATCAAAAACTCGAATTTGATTTCTATTTCAAAAATTATTAATGTAGTTTTGATAGGAACGTTTTAAATGATCTTTCTGCAAGTTTTCAGTTATCAATTCGCAAAATTGAAGAGTAATTTGAAGAGTCAAAGTTTTGGTGATAAAAAGTCAACAAATGTTCTTGAGTTAAATTCGAACTCCTTGTTGTGAATTAAGAGAAATTGATGATTGAGGAAGTTTATAGGTTTGATTTAGAACCATTTTCATGTTGAAGTTATGGTCTAAAACAGTCTCAATTGAAAAATCAATGTTTATGTGTTCATCGTGTTTTTTTATAGCTGCTACAGTTATTAATTTCTTTTTTGTTTTGATTCGCCCCAGTCATCACCTGCAAACGTTTATGTAAAGTTTGAAAATCCTAAAACCGTTCATGTAAACGGCTGTTAAAATGGTTTCTGGTTTTTGGTCGATTTGATTTAGTGTAGAAGGAACAAAAATAGTAAAATGGGTTATATAAATTCGAAGGGCGTATAATTTCAGAAAACAAAGAACAGAGGAATGGTTGGGTATAGTGACGGGTATTCAAGAGGTCTCGGGTTCGACCCCTGCTCGGGACAAATTTTTTTAAAAGAGCTTATTTGAGGTAGTTTCATTTTTTAAAAAACTTTTATTATTATTATTATTGTTAAAATTATTAGTAATATAATTATTATTATGATTATTACCAATATAAAGGTTGATGATCATTTATTATTATTGTTATTAGGAATTATTATTATTATTATTATTATTATTATTATTATTATTATTATTATTATCATTAAGTATTAGAATTATAATTGTTATTATTATTATTATTAGAAATTACGAACATTAGTTGTTATTATTATTATTACTAATGCAAGTATTAGTTACTCTTTATTATTATTATCATTATAACCCTAGTTACAATTAAGATTATTATCATGGTTATTATTATTACTAATATTAATATAATTATAAGTATTTTATTAAGAAGTATGATTAATAATAATATCTCTATCAGTAAGATTTCTATTATCATTATTATTATAAGTTTTATTATTAATATGATTTTTATGTTTACTATTATCTAACTGGTATTATTACTATCATTATCTTAATGTGTATAAATTTTTATAAAATTATTATTAATATTATTATTATTATTAGTATTAAATATTAACACAAGTTTCATTGGAATTATTATTATTATTATTACTTTTATCATTATAATTATTATTACAAACATTATTATTATTAGTTATATAAGCTATTTAATAGAGATAACTTAACTATATAAATATTAGTCACTTTAAAGATTCATACAAATTAAATATATATAATATATAATTTAAGATATAATAAATTTGTTGATTATAAAAATATGTGTTAATATACATATTTGATATAGGTTCATGAATCCGAGGCCAACCCTCCATTGTTCAATATAGTCATATGTATTTTTTACTACAAAATACATTAGGTGAGTTCATTTGATTCCCTTTTACTCTTTACATTTTTTGGGACTGAGAATACATGCGGTTTTATAAATGTTTTACGAAATAGACACAAGTAATCGAAACTACATTATATGGTTGAATGATCGAAGTCGAATATGCCCCTTTTTGCTTGGTAGCCTAAGAATTAGGGAACATCACTAATTTTGAGAATTAGTGCACCCCTAATTGACGCGAATCCTAAAGATAGATCTATTGGGCCTAACGAACCCCATCCAAAGTACCGGATGCTTTAGTACTTCGATGTTGTTTTTATCATGTCCGAAGGATTTCCTGGAATGATAGGGGATATTCTTGTATGCATCTTGTTAATGTCGGTTACCAGGTGTTCAGTCCATATGAATGATTTTTGTCTCTATGCATGGGACGTATATTTATGAGAACTGGAAATGAAAATCTTGTGGTCTATTAAAATGATGAATGATTATGATAAACTAATGAACTCACCAACCTTTTAGTTGACACTTTAATGCATGTTTATTCTCAGGATTGAAAGAAATCTTCCGCTGTACATTTGCTCATTTTAAAGATATTACTTGGAATAATTCATGGCATATTTCAAAAGATGTTGCATTCGAGTCGTTGAGTTCATCAAGATTATTATTAAGTCAATTATAGTTGGATAGACTATGAAATGGTATGCATGCCGTCAACTGTCGATGTAAAGAAAGTTTGTCTTTTAAAAACGAATGCAATGTTTGTAAAATGTATCATATAGAGGTCAAATACCTCGCGATGTAATCAACTATTGTGAATCGTTTATAATGTATATGAACGGGTCCTTTCAGTTGATATCAGAGCGGTGGTCTTAGCGAACCAGGTCTTGTATTAGTGTGTCTAACTGATAGTTATTTAGATGCATTAGTGAGTCTGGACTTCAACTGTGTCTGCATGTCAAAATTTATGCTTATCATTTCGTGTCAAAAATTACTTGCTTATCATCCTTAAAGTCTAGACACATCTTACTGCATTGATTGCATGAATAGTGTATAGATAAATTCATATCTTAGCGTATCTGCTAATCCATATCTTAGCGTATCTGTTACTGCAGACTTTATTTGACACGTCTCCCTAATTCCCTCTATAAGTTACGGGATTTTCTGTACTATGTATATGTATTTTATGTAATTAGAATATCATCCGATATTCGAAAATCATTTCATATCGAAAACCCTTTATCTAACCGTACAAGATGGAACTCGCAGCTAGTTCAAGCTTCTCGGCTTCCGACAACTATTCCGATATGGATTCTCACTCGAGCTCCGAAAGCAGTGTAACCGGAATGGATCAACCAATTAGCCATCATCTATTCTGGATGAATTGGAAATGGGTTCGTAGTATACTTAGTCATTGGAGACAAGAAGAAGGTGATCCCTTCCATCCACCACATTGCCATCTTGGCGAAGAACCTGAAGCACTTACCGGCGAACCTATCCGAAACACCATTTTCTCTATCATTTCCAGGGTATCTCGACATGATTATATTCTATCCACAATTCTAAACCTTATTCACCCACTCGTTCCGACCGACAATCATCCCGGAATAATAGAAGAAGTCAACGAGCTTTGCGCTCGAGTAATCAATTTGGAAAACATGATGCAAAACCTACCAGCTTCAGCAACAGCACCGGCAACACCAGTACCACCAACAACCCAAGTTTTCACATCACACGCCTAAACATCTCATTTTGTACCTCGAGCATAATCGTCGTTCTTCGAATCGTTCTACATCGTTTATCTTCGTTCTACATGACGATTATATAATTTCTAATGTTTTAGAGATTATGTACTCTAGTTGTAACCGTAAATCAAATGAGTTTAATATCATATTAACTCATTAAATCCATAATTACATATGAGGAAAATATATATGCAAGTATATTTTCATAAGGATTGTAATTAAAAATTCTTTTGTACAAACTGTTAATGGTGAAAATATTTTAACGGGTAGGTAATACCCTAGAAATATTTAGATTTCACATTAATAAGTTACACTGTACATTCTTCGAATCTGATTCAATAGTCATTTACTATCCTACTTACAACCACAGAAGTACGAATTCGTTCATCACAGAATAACCATTTTCATCCAATTTCATATTTGGATTTTGATTTATCAGAATGCAACAAGTGGCATAATGAAGAAAACATTGGACAAAATAAAATTTATTAGAAACAAACAAATTAACTATGAGAAATTTTGTTAAGAATCCACGCTAACTGTTCCTAGCTAACTGTTAATTCCATATTACCATTTATTTATCGCAATTTATTTATCGCATTTTATTTATCACAATTTTAATTCTCGCAATTTTATTTATCATCATTTAAATTCTGTTATTTATTTTACACACTTTAAATATCGGGACACGTATACATGGTTTTGACATATCATATCGACGCATCTATATATATTATTTGGAATAACCATAGACACTCTATATGCAGTAATGCTGGAGTTAGCTATACAGGGTTGAGGTTGATTCTACAATAATATATATAGTTTGAGTTGTGATCGAGTCTGAGACATGTACACGGGTCACGATACGTATTAATTAATTCGAATATTATATATTAAACTATATATGAATTATTGGACTAGTAACTGTGGACTATCGACTGTGGACTAAAAATATTGAACAATTAAAATGGATTAAAATATTGATTATAACATATGAAACTAAACATTTCTTCACGTTTGCCACTTGATTTTATCTTAAACCTCATTCGTATCTTGACGATTACAATCTGCGTTCAAACCTTTCATGATCCTTGAAAGCATCTCAATCGAGGGGATGAACCAACCGCACTTCACCTACGAAAGAAAAGATTGATGCATATAGTTATGCACCTGAAAACACTAGGAACCTGAGTAAATGTTTAAAAAGTATCTGTGCTAACCCTTTGGGAGTTGTTATTTCCAAAAATAACTTTGCAATCCCTTTTCAAATTAGCCAATTTTGTCACAGCTCCAGCAAGTCAACTTCGACTTTTCATTCGAAACAACCTTATTATAACCTTGATATGTATGTGTGCTCTTTTATTGTTACCAGGAACCTTTTATATTCCACCATATTACCATCAGACGTACCAGCAACCTCGTTGCTTCTTGTCTTAAATCCCTCTGATAAATCATTATATTTATATATTGAAACCCTATCATATACTCATCCATATCTTGTAACGAGTACTGCCATACCAATTACCGGGAATCAGCAATCAGTACTTTGAAAACTCACAGCATATCTACATCAACAGTTATATGTATAATATCTATCTCTTAGAATTATGATCTTTCATTCTGAAATTCTGAAAAGCACTCAGTCTACAAATCAATACTCTGAATGTTGAAAAAGCTGAATGAAGCAGCAGAAACCATAGACAACCGTAAACGACCTTAATCATCGGAAGTTTGATGATAAAGAATAGTATGTTGGAAAAGCTCAGAAAAGTTGGAACTGGAAAACGGATTGAGCTAACCACGAAGGAGACCAATGACAAATACAAGGACCATACCCTATATTCAAAGAATCCAGGTAATTCGGGATCCGTTGAAATCTTTAGAGAATATCTTGCTCCGAAGTCATGTTAAAATCTTGCGGAATTTTTTTTTTCATCAACCTTCAAACTTGGAAATTCCAAAATATCATCATAAATATCTTCGATATTTCTGAGGATATTTTCGTAAATATTCTCATCCGAAATTATATACCCCTTCGTGCTTCCTGTGTTTCATTATATTGGAAACTTCTGTAAAATTTAAGTTTAATTTATGAATGAATTCTGGAGAAATGTAAAGAAATTGATGCATGAATTATTATAATATAATGACAGTTGATCAACGTGATTGTATTACAGTAAGTCATGCTGAGTTTCTAATGGAACATGATGATTCACAGATCATAACGTCATCATGTGTCATGTTACATAACTCTTTCATTCTACTTAGCTTCTGAACATATCAATAAAATATATTCTTGACAGTTCTATTCTCAGTGATTCTGGTAATTTGACAAATCAAATCGTGCTATTACGTTCTTTCTTGTTTAGAACATTAAGTGCATTCGAAATTCCATACATACAAATTCTGGACCGTTACTCACTTTACTAGAGGTCGAGAAGATAATAAAAAGGCAAAGAGCTCCAAAATATAAGAGAAAATATAAAGCCCAATAAAAACATGGAGGTTACAAACCGTGGATATTAATACGAATAACAATATAAAGACACGGTATAATTAAGAATAGTATCACTCCAAGGTAATAGTAGAAGTAAATAGGTTCTTCTGGAGGGAGATTGAAAAGAAGGATGACAGAAATGATAATTAGGAAAATATCAAGGATTAGAACGGGATTAAGTATTTTCACAATCTTTTGGATGTATGAACTAAGTAAGAAAGTATAGAAATTGTGAGAATAATAGGACAGAAGAGCTTAATTTATAATGGAAATATCAGATACAGTAATCGAGGCAGATCATCGTATTTAATTATAGAGATCTTAATTTCCTTATTCGCCGAAGAATCAAATCTTTTAGATTTCGAAGAATTCCTTTAAATCCCTTGAATTCCGGAATTCAACCCTGACTCTGTCAAAAGTTAAGACAAATCTTTACTTTTCTTATTTCAATCTTTTACGATAGCTTCACTCATACGCTTCAAGTAACCGACTCGTTTAATCAATGTTACTCGGTAATGATAAAACTATATTTACCACCTATATTCGCCAGGAAAATATTTTTATTGTTAGCCATGACGACCTCACTCAAATTTCGGGACGAAATTTCTTTAACGGGTAGGTACTGTGACGACCCGGAAATTTCCGACCAAATTTAAACTTAATCTTTATATATTTCCGATACGATAAGCGAAGTATGTAATGTTGAGTCTAGAAAATTTTGAAACGATGTTCATATACTCAATTGACCTTCGACTGCTCTCGACGATTCACAAACAATTAATTGTAAATGAATATGTATGTATATATATATATATATATATATATATATATATATATATATATATATATATATATATATATATATATATATATATATATATATATATATATATATGTATATATATATATATAAGTATATGTGTATAAATAATAAAGTATACTTTAAACAACTGGAATTTAAAATGTAAAATAACTATTAGAATAATTAAGTACTGTTGATATATATAAATATGTACATGTTATTATAAATCTATTATTTCTGTTATCTATATATATATATATATATATATATATATATATATAACTATTCATTAGATGTCATCATATAAAATAATATTTCATAAATAATAAATGATATTACATTGAATTACAAGTTTAAATAAAATTGATATATTAATACTACTATCATTACTCTCATTATTATTATTATTAATAATTGTATTGGTAATATTATTATGTGTAAAAATCTGATATGTATAAGTTGTTATATTATTATTATTATTATTAGCGTTATTATTATCGGTAATAATATTAATATTATTATAACTAGTAATATTGTTGGTATCATTAATAAGATTATTATTATTATCTTTAGCATTAATTATTAAAACTATTATTTATCATATTATATGATATTACTAGTCTTTTTATCAATAATATTACCATAGGTAATAATAGTAGTAGCATTACTAATAATATTAATCTTATTATCAATTATAAAAATTTATGAATTATAGATATACTGATATATTAAAAGATATAGAAACTCGGGTATATATAAATACATATATATAAAATACAGTTATATATTTAAATATAAAAAAATACATATAGAGATAATTATATATTTTTACGAATATATACAATTATTATTAAATAACTTAGTTGTTTATTAATAATAATTTATACAAAATATAAATACAGATATATATCTATATATCACGCTTCCTGTTCCTATCACAATCTGACTGTGGAGGATTTTTTGTTCCTGTCTAATATGATGAGGTATCCAAATCAAAATCGTACAACAATCAGTTGTGTGTCACAATCCCCTTTTTATTTTTCTTATTTTTTTTCCTTCTGCCTCATACCCTGGTCGAATAATCTTGTAAACCCTCTGTCATTCTATAATTGAGTTTCTTAAGTGATAAACGAATCATTCTCCTACATCATTATCAATTACAAACCCCAACAACTAGTGTCTGTTAGGAAAAAAAAAAAGAGAAACAAAGCACGAAACCTCTGTTCTTGCTTCATTTAACCAAAAACTCGAATTTGATTTCTATTTCAAAAATTATTAATGTAGTTTTGATAGGAACATTTTAAACGATCTTTCTGCAAGTTTTCAGTTGTCAATTCGCAAAATTGAAGTGTAATTTGAAGAGTCAAAGTTTTGGTGATAAAAAGTCAACAAATGTTCTTGAGTTAAATTCGAACTCCTTGTTGTGAATTAAGAGAAATTGATGATTGAGGAAGTTTATAGGTTTGATTTGCAACCATTTTCATGTTGAATTTATGGTCTAAAACAGTCTCAATTGTAAAATCAATGTTTATGTGTTCATCGTGTTTTTTTTTTCATAGCTGCTACAGTTATTAATTTCTTTTCTGTTTTGATTTGCCCCAGTCATCACCTGCAAACGTTTATGTAAAGTTTGAAAATCCTAAAACCGTTCATGTAAATGGCTGTTAAAGTGGTATCAAGTTTTTGGTCGATTTGATTTAGTGTAGAAGGAACAGAAATAGTAAAATGGGTTATATAAATTCGAAGGGCGTATAATTTCAGAAAACAAAGAACGGAGGAATTGTTGGGTATGGTGACGGGTATTCAAGAGGTCTCGGGTTCGATCCCTGCTGGGTACAAATTTTTTTAAAAGAGCTTATTTGAGGTAGTTTCATTTTTTTAAAAACTTTTATTATTATTATTATTGTTAAAATTATTAGTAATATAATTATTATTATGATTATTACCAATATAAAGGTTGATGATCATTTATTATTATTGTTATTAGTAATAATAATAATAATAATAATAATAATAATAATTATTATTATTATTATTATTATTATTATTATTATTATTATTATTATTATTATTATTATTATTATTATTATTATCATTAAGTATTAGAATTATAATTTTTATTAGTATTATTATTAGAAATTACGAACATTAGTTGTTATTATTATTATTATTATTATTACTAATGCGAGTATTAGTTACTCTTTATTATTATTATCATTATAACCCTATTTACAATTATGATTATTATCATGGTTATTATTATTACTAATATTAATATAATTATAAGTATTTTATTAAGAAGTATGATTAATAATAATATCTCTATCAGTAAGATTTCTATTATCATTATTATTATAAGTTTTATTATTAATATGATTTTTATGGTTACTATTATCTAACTGGTATTATTACTATCATTATCTTAATGTGTATAAATTTTTATAAAATTATTATTAATATTATTATTATTATTAGTATTAAATATTAACACAAGTTTCATTGAAATTATTATTATTATTATTATTACTTTTATCGTTATAATTATTATTACTAACATTATTATTATTATTAGTTATATAAGCTATTTAATAGATATAACTTAACTATATAAATATTAGTCACTTTAAAGATTCATACAAATTAAATATATATAATATATAATTTAAGATATAATAAATTTGTTGATTATAAAAATATGTGTTAATATACATATTTGATATAGGTTCGTGAATCCGAGGCCAACCCTGCATTGTTCAATATAGTCATATGTATTTTAACTACAAAATACATTAGGTGAGTTCATTTGATTCCCTTTTACTCTTTACATTTTTTGGGACTGAGAATACATGCGCTTTTATAAATGTTTTACGAAATAGACACAAGTAATCGAAACTACATTATATGGTTGAATGATCGAAGCCGAATATGCCCCTTTTTGCTTGGTAGCCTAAGAATTAGGGAACATCACTAATTTTGAGAATTAGTGAACCCTAATTGACGCGAATCCTAAAGATAGATCTATTGGGCCTAACGAACCCCATCCAAAGTACCGGATGCTTTAGTACTTCGATGTTGTTTTTATCATGTCCGAAGCATTTCCCGAAATGATAGCGGATATTCTTATATGCATCTTGTTAATGTCGGTTACCAGGTGTTCAATCCATATAAATGATTTTTGCCTCTATGCATGAGACGTATATTTATGAGAACTGGAAATGAAATTCTTGTGGTCTATTAAAATGATGAATGATTATGATAAACTAATGAACTCACCAACCTTTTGGTTGACACTTTAAAGCATGTTTATTCTCACGATTAAAAGAAATCTTCCGCTGTACATTTACTCATTTTAAAGATATTACTTGGAATCATTCATGACATATTTCAAAAGACGTTGCATTCGAGTCGTTGAGTTCATCAAGATTATTATTAAGTCAATTATAGTTGGATAGACTATGAAATGGTATGCATGCCGTCAACTATCGATGTAAAGAAATTTTGTCTTTTAAAAACGAATGCAATGTTTGTAAAATGTATCATATAGAGGTCAAATACCTCACGATGTAATCAACTATTGTGAATCGTTTATAATGTATAAGAACGGGTCCTTTCAGTTGGTATCAGAGCTGTAGTCTTAGCGAACCAGGTTTTGCATTAGTGTGTCTAACTGATAGTTGTTTAGATGCATTAGTGAGTCTGGACTTCGACTGTGTCTGCATGTCAAAAGTTATGCTTATCATTTCGTGTCAAAAATTACTTGCTTATCATCCTTAAAGTCTAGACACATCTTACTGCATTGATTGCATGAATAGTGTATAGATAAATTCATATCTTAGCGTATCTGCTAATCCATATCTTAGCGTATATGTTTCTGCAGACTTTATCTGACTGTCTCCCTAATTCCCTCTGTAAGTTACGGGATTTTCTGTACGATGTATATGTATTCTATGTAATTAGAATATCATCCGATATCCAAAAATCATTTCATATCGAAAACCCTTTATCTAACCGTACAAGATGGAACTCGCAGCTAGTTCAAGCTTCTCGGCTTCCGACAACTATTCCGATAGGGATTCTCACTCGAGCTCTGAAAGCAGTGTGACCAGAATGGATCAACCAATTAGCCATCATCTATTCTGGATGAATTGGAGATGGGTTCGTAGTATACTTAGTCATTGGAGACAAGAAGAAGGTGATCCCTTCCATCCACCACATTGCCATCTTGGCGAAGAACCTGAAGCACTTACCGGCGAACCTATCCGAAACACCACTTTCTCTCTCATTTCCAGGGTATCTCAACATGATTATATTCTATCCACAATTCTAAACCTTATTCACCCACTCGTTACGTCCGACAATCATCCCGGAATAATAGAAGAAGTCAACGAGCTTCGCGCTCGAGTAATCAATTTGGAAAACATGGTGCAAAACCAACCAGCTTCAGCAACAGCACCGGCAACACCAGTAACACCAACAACCCAAGTTTCCACATCACACGCCTAAACATCTCATTTTGTACCTCGAGCATAATCATCGTTCTTCGAATCGTTCTACATCGTTTATCTTCGTTCTACATGACGAATATATAATTTCTAATGTTTTAGAGATTATGTACTCTAGTTGTAACCGTAAATCAAATGAGTTTAATATCATATTAACTCATTAAATCCATGATTACATCTGAGGAAAATATATATGCAAGTATATTTTCATAAGGATTGTAATTAAAAATTCTTTTGTACAAACTGTTAATGGTGAAAATATTTTAACGGGTAGGTAATACCCTAGAAATATTTAGATTTCACATTAATAAGTTACACTGTACATTCTTCGAATCTGATTCAATATTCATTTACTATCCTACTTACAACCACAGAAGTACGAATTCGTTCATCACAGAATAACCATTTTCATCCAATTTCATATTTGGATTTTGATTTATCAGAATGCAACAAGTGGCATAATGAAGAAAACATTGGACAAAATAAAATTTATTAGAAACAAACAAATTAACTATGAGAAATTTTGTTAAGAATCCACACTAACTGTTCCTAGCTAACTGTTAATTCCATATTACCATTTATTTATCGCAATTTATTTATCGCATTTTATTTATCACAATTTTAATTCTCGCAATTTTATTTATCGTCATTTAATTTCTGTTATTTATTTTACATACTTTAAATATCGGGACACATATACAAGGTTTTGACATATCATATCGACGCATATATATATTATTTGGAATAACCATCGACACTCTATATGCAGTAATGCTGGAGTTAGCTATACAGGGTTGAGGTTGATTCTACAATAATATATATAGTTTGAGTTGTGATCGAGTCTGAGACATGCACACGGGTCACGATACGTATTAATTAATTCGAATATTATATATTAAACTATATATGAATTATTGGACTAGTAACTGTGGACTATCGACTGTGGACTAAAAATATTGAACAATTAAAATGAATTAAAATATTGATTATAACATATGAAACTAAACATTTCTTGAAGTTTGCCACTTGATTTCATCTTAAACCTTATTCGTATCTTCACGATTACAATCTGCGTTCAAACCTTTCATGATCCTTGAAAACATCTCAATCGAGGGGATGAACCAGCCGCACTTCACCTATGAAAGAAAAGATTGATGCATATAGTTATGCACCTGAAAACACTAGGAACCTGAGTAAATGTTTAAAAAGTATCTGTGCTAACCCTTTGGGAGTTGTTATTACCAAAAATAACTTTGCAATCCCTTTTCAAATTAGCCAATTTTGTCACAGCTCCAGCAACTCGACTTCGACTTTTCATTCGAAACAACCTTATTATAACCTTGATATGTATGTGTGCTCTTTTATTGTTACCAGGGAACCTTTTATATTCCACCATATTACCATCAGACGTACCAGCAACCTCGTTGCTTCTTGGCTTAAATCCCTCTGATAAATCATTATATTTATTTATTGAAACCATATCATATACTCATCCATATCTTGTAATGAGTACTGCCATACCAATTACCGGGAATCAGCAATCAGTACTTTGAAAACTCACAGCATATCTACATCAACAGTTATATGTATAATATCTATCTCTTAGAATTATGATCTTTCATTCTGAAATTCTGAAAAGCACTCAGTCTACAAATCAATACTCTGAATGTTGAAAAAGCTGAATGAAGCAGCAGAAACCTTAGACAACCGTAAATGACCTTAATCATCGGAAGTTTGATGATAAAGAATAGTATGTTGGAAAAGCTCAGAAAAGTTGGAACTGGAAAACGGATTGAGCTAACCACGAAGGAGACAAATGACAAATACAAGGACCATACCCTATATTCAAAGAATCCAGGTAATTCTGGATCCGTTGAAATCTTTAGAGAATATCTTGCTCTGAAGTCATGTTAAAATCTTGCGGAATTTTTTTTTCATCAACCTTCAAACTTAAATTCCAAAATATCATCATAAATATCTTCGATATTTCTGAGGATATTTTCGTAAATATTCTGGTCCGAAATTATATACCCCTGTGTTTCATTATATTGGAAACTTCTGTAAAATCTAAGTTTAATTTATGAATGAATTCTGGAGAAATGTAAAGAAATTGATGCATGAATTAGTATAATATAATGACAGTTGATCAACGTGATTGTATTACAGTAAGTCATGCCGAGTTTCTAATGGAACATGATGATTCACAGATCATAACGTCATCATGTGTCATGTTACATAACTCTTTCATTCTACTTAACTTATGAACATATCAAGAAAGTATATTCTTGATAGTTCTATTCTCAGTGATTCTGATAATTTGACAAATCAAATCGTGCTATTACGTTCTTTCTTGTTTAGAACATTAAGTGCATTCGAAATTTCATACTTACAAATTCTGGACCGTTACTCGCTTTACTAGAGGTCGAGAAGATAATAAAAAGGCAAAGAGCTCCAAAATATAAGAAAAAATATAAAGCCCAATAAAAACACGGAGGTTACAAACCGTGGATATTAATACGAATCGCAATATAAAGACACGGTATAATTAAGAATAGTATCACCCCAAGGTAATAGTAGAAGTAAACAGGTTCTTCTGGAGGGAGATTGAAAAGAAGGATGACAGAAATGATAATTAGGAAAATATCAAGGATTAGAACGGGATTAAGTATTTTCACAATCTTTTGGATGTATGAACTAAGAAAGAAAGTATAGGAATTGTGAGAATAATAGAACAGAAGTGCTTAATTTATAATGGAAATATCAGATACAGTAATCAAGGCAGATCACCGTATTTAATTATAGAGATCTTAATTTCCTTATTCGCCGAAGAATCAAATCTTTTAGATTTCGAAGAATTCCTTTAAATCCCTTGAATTCCGGAATTCAACCCTGACTCTGTCAAAAGTTAAGACAAATCTTTACTTTTCCTATTTCAATCTTTTGCGATAGCTTCACTCATACGCTTCAAATAACCGAATCGTTTAATCATTATTAATCGGTAATGATAAAACTCTATTTACCACCTATATTCGCCAGGAAAATATTTTTATTGTTAGCCATGACGACCTCACTCAAATTTCGGGACGAAATTTCTTTAACGGGTAGGTACTGTGATGACCCGGAGATTTCCGACCAAATTTAAACTTAATCTTTATATGTTTTCGATACGATAAGCGAAGTATGTAATGTTGAGTCTAGAAAATTTTGAAACGATGTTCATATACTCAATTGACCTTCGACTGCTCTCGACGATTCACAAACAATTAATTATAAATAAATATGTATGTATATATATATATATATATATATATATATATATATATATATATATATATATATATATATATATATATATATAAGTATATGTGCATAAATAATAAAGTATACTTTAAACAACTAGAATTTAAAATGTAAAATAACTATTAGAATAATTAAGTACTGTTGATATATATAAATACGTACATGTTATTATAAATCTATTATTTATGTTATATATATATATATATATATATATATATATATATTCATTAGATGTCATCATATAAAATAATATTTCATAAATAATAAATGATATTATATTGAATTACAAGTTTAAATAAAATTCATATATTAATACTACTATCATTACTCTCATTATTATTTTTATTAATAATTGTATTGGTAATATTATTATGTGTAAAAATCGGATATGTATAAGTTGTTATATTATTATTATTATTAGTGTTATTATTATCGGTAATAATATTAATATTATTATAACTAGTAATATTGTTGGTATCATTAATACGATTATTATTATTATCTTTAGCATTAATTATTAAAACTATTATTTATCATATTATATGATATTACTAGTCTTTTTATCAATAATATTACCATAGGTAATAATAGTAGTAGCATTACTAATAATATTAATCTAATTATCAATTATAAAAATTTATGAATTATAGATATAGTGATATATTAAAAGATATAGAAACTCGGGTATATATAAATACATATATATAAAATACAGTTATATATTTAAACATAAAAAAATGCATATAGAGATAATTATATATTTTTACGGATATATACAATTATTATTAAATAACTTAGTTGTTTATTAATAATAATTTATACAAAATATAAATACAGATATATATCTATATATCACGCTTTCTGTTCCTATCACAATCTGACTGTGGTGGATTTTTTGTTCCTGTTTAATATGATGAGGTATCTAAATCAAAATCGTACAACAATCAGTTGTGTGTCACAATCCCCTTTTTATTTTTCTTATTTTTTTTCCTTCTGCCTCATACCCTGGTCGAATAATCCTGTAAACCCACTATCATTCTATAATTGAGTTTCTTAAGTGATAAAGGAATCATTCTCATACATCATTATCAATTACAAACCCCAACAACTAGTGTCTGTTAGGAAAAAAAAAAAAAGAAACAAAGCAGGAAACCTCTGTTCTTGCTTCATTTAATCAAAAACTCGAATTTGATTTTTATTGTAAAAATTATTAATGTAGTTTTGATAGGAATGTTTTAAATGATCTTTCTATAAGTTTTCAGTTGTCAATTCGCAAAATTGAAGAGTAATTTGAAGAGTCAAAGTTTTGGTGATAAAAAGTCAACAAATGTTCTTGAGTTAAATTCGAACTCCTTGTTGTGAATTAAGAGAAATTGATGATTGAGGAAGTTTATAGGTTTCATTTGCAACCATTTTCATGTTGAAGTTATGGTCTAAAACAGTCTCAATTGTAAAATCAATGTTTATGTGTTCATCGTGTTTTTTTTCGTAGCTGCTACAGTTATTAATTTCTTTTCTGTTTTGATTCGCCCCAGTCATCACCTGCAAACATTTATGTAAAGTTTGAAATCCTAAAACCATTCATGTAAATGGCTGTTAAAGTGGTATCAGGTTTTTGGTCGATTTGATTTAGTGTAGAAGGAACAGAAATAGTAAAATGGGTTATATAAATTCGAAGGGCGTATAATTTCAGAAAACAAAGAACGAAGGAATTGTTGGGTATGGTGACGGGTATTCAAGAGGTCTCGGGTTCGATCCCTGCTCGGTACAATTTTTTTTAAAAGAGCTTATTTGAGGTAGTTTCATTTTTTTAAAAACTTTTATTATTATTATTATTATTGTTAAAATTATTAGTAATATAATTATTATTATGATTATTACCAATATAAAGGTTGATGATCATTTATTATTATTGTTATTAGTAATTATTATTATTATTATTATTATTATTATTATTATTATTATTATTATTATTATTATTAATATTATTATTATTATTATTATTATTATCTTTAACTATTAGAATTATAATTGTTATTAGTATTATTATTATTAGAAATTACGAACATTAGTTGTGAGTATTATTATTACTAATGCAAGTATTAGTTACTCTTTATTATTATTATCATTATAACCCTATTTACAATTATGATTATTATCATGGTTATTATTATTACTAATATTAATATAATTATAAGTATTTTATTAAGAAGTATGATTAATAATAATATATCTATCAGTAAGACTTCTATTATCATTATTATTATAAGTTTTATTATTAATATGATTTTTATGGTTACTATTTTGTAACTGGTATTATTACTATCATTATCTTAATGTGTATAACTTTTTATAAAATTATTATTAATATTATTATTATTATTAGTATTAAATATTAACACAAGTTTCATTGGAATTATTATTATTATTATTACTTTTATCGTTATAATTATTATTACTAACATTATTATTATTATTAGTTATATAAGCTATTTAATAGATATAACTTAACTATATAAATATTAGTCACTTTAAAGATTCATACAAATTAAATATATATAATATATAATTTAAGATATAATAAATTTGTTGATTATAAAAATATGTGTTAATATACATATTTGATATAGGTTCGTGAATCCGAGGCTAACCCTGCATTGTTCAATAAAGTCATATGTATTTTTACTACAAAATACATTAAGTGAGTTCATTTGATTCCCTTTTACTCTTTATATTTTTTGGGACTGATAATACATGCGCTTTTATAAATGATTTACGAAATAGACACAAGTAATCGAACCTACATTATATGGTTGAATGATCGAAGCCGAATATACCCCTTTTTGCTTGGTAGCCTAAGAATTAGGGAACATCACTAATTTTGAGAATTAGGGCACCCTAATTGACGCGAATCCTAAAGATAGATCTATTGGGCCTAACGAACCCCATCCAAAGTACTGGATGCTTTAGTACTTCGATGTTGTTTTTATCATGTTCGAAGAATTTCCCGAAATGATAGGGGATATTCTTATATGCATCTTGTTAATGTCGGTTACCAGGTGTTCAATCCATATAAATGATTTTTGTCTCTATGCATGGGACGTATATTTATGAGAACTGAAAATGAAATTCTTGTGGTCTATTAAAATGATGAATGATTATGATAAACTAATGAACTCACCAACCTTTTGGTTGACACTTTAAAGCATGTTTATTCTCACGATTAAAAGAAATCTTCCGCTGTACATTTACTCATTTTAAAGATATTACTTGGAATCATTCATGACATATTTCAAAAGACGTTGCATTCGAGTCGTTGAGTTCATCAAGATTATTATTAAGTCAATTATAGTTGGATAGACTACGAAATGGTATGCATACCGTCAACTGTCGATGTAAAGAAAGTTTGTCTTTTAAAAACGAATGCAATGTTTGTAAAATGTATCATATATAGGTCAAATACCTCGCGATGTAATCAACTAGTGTGAATCGTTTATAATGTATATGAACGGGTCCTTTCAAGAACATGCAAAATAAACCATTGAATCCATTAACATAAATAAGAATATAAGTAATAGCAAGATTAAATTAACCACAATTGTTGTTATGTTGCAAAGATAATGAAAAACTGAATGAAAACCTTAGAAATTCGTACCCTAGCGGCTGGAACAATAAAATTCGTAAAATATAAATTGCATAGCCTCACAAGGGTTAAAAATGCGTATTTATACTTAAACCCAAAAACTGAGTCAGCTGCCAAATCTCGCGACCGCATTAGGTAAATCGCGGTCGCGAGCCTTCATTGAAATCGCGGCCGCATTACCTCAAATCGCAACCGCGAGGTTGTGTTGTTCCTGACTTTCGAAGTTCTGTTAACGAATAGCGAACGCGAGATTTTTATAACGAGCAAGCCCAAACTCGTGACCACATGAAGATGAATCACGGCCGCGATATACACTAATTTGATCAGTATTTTTTATGTTTTAATTCTTCACTTGGCATTTTGTTTCAGCTCACTATTTCTTCTTCAAAACAGCAGAACTTTCGACCAGAAAACTTCTAAAACCAAATAACTCTTCAAACCATTACATAGGAACGTATTAACTCAAACATTATCATTTCCTTCACCATTTCCTCAATTATTAATCAAAAACTCTATGAAAACTAAATGATATTATGAGTAAAAATATGTATAAACGGAGCAATATCAAAATCCCACACACTTGAACCTTGCTTGTCCTCAAGTAAGTCTATCTTCAAATAATATTAACTCGGACAAAGATAAACAAACTCGAACAAATATTCAAAATTAATAGAATCAAGAACATACCGATATCGTTTTCCAAAAAAAAAAAATCATTAATCTTCATATCGTGTAGTCTTCACAAAATTAGTGCAAGGCTCAAGTCTTCAATTAAAACCATCAACATTTAACATCCATTCAGGCCTAAGTCTACCCGAAACAATCATTCCCGGTCAAAGTCAACTTCATCTTCTAAAAGGTCATTACAACATCAATCATCTAGTAAATACTTTTCATATTTCAAAACTTGACCGCCTGACTTTAACCAATTACGTAGGGTTCACGGGATAGCCATTGACTCAACTAAATACCAATCAAAATCATCATCAACATCCTTAAAAATTTACTCAATTTTACCAAAATAAGTTCAAGATATCAATCAATATGTATCATGAATTATAGTCACCTTGAAAATCATAAAATATAATCGAAATGAGCAAAACTTAAAGCAACATAAGAATTACCATTCATCAATTGTACGTCTCCAAAATTATGCTCCTCTAATAAACCCATATTGGCTACCCCTCTTTCACCTCCATGCCCCCAGAACACCAATAATCGTCAATTCCAAATATACCGTCAATTTCAAAATCTGTGTTAAGGTAGGTGCGCCAAAGCGTAGGGGACTGGTTATCTTTATGATCAATCCGGGCACAGGATGACCGACACTCATCAAGCTTTTTATCATAACTCTATGATTTCTCTCAAAGTAGGGCGAAAGCATTGTCGGAGGTTCGTGGAATTAGTGCCCCACGTGGCTAATTAAGAGGTCCATCAATTCCATAATTTGGCTCAAGAGCCGGTGTGCATACAAGCCATACCAATTAAGGGACAGCCGCATGGTTAGTTGCACTGAAGCGAACTACCTTGGGTGTAAATTTTTCGGAGGGTCTATTGCACGAAATTTGAAAGACTTTACTTCCAAGCAATGGTCTTTTGAAACAAGCATAACTTCTAAGACTTTACTTACAAGCTTCAGAATAATTTTAAGGTCCTTGGACCCCACTTCCCACGCATCTAGCTTTTATGCTAGTTTTAAGAAAATGTAGGAAGCGGATACTACATTCTCGTATTTGAAAGGGTACCACGGCTTTTGACCATGGCGTATGTTGTCACACAACACTAGCACGAAGCCATTGCTCTTCATCAAGAAGACAGCACATGTTGAAGGTCAAGGCTTCTCTTCCCACAGTATGATACAACGGTGTAATACATCGTGAAATGAAGCATTAACCGATGTCAGTATGAAATGATGTAGATTAGGAAGTCTCCTACACCAAGTAAAATGGTCATTCGAAAGACTTGACTTCCTTTATGGATGGACTTGATACATCCTACAAATTGGATTTTTAAAATCCTAGAAGACTTTGCTTCCTAATTTTCCTTTTTTTTAACAAAAACTTAATCAAAAAGTCCATAAAATTTTCAAATTGGCGACAAATGTCCGCGAGGATTTATCTCCCCCCCCAACACGAACATCAAACACACAATAATCATCTAATGCAATAAAAATTGCTGAACTTAATGCCAGTCTTTGAAAATTAAGAGCATGCGAAGCATCCAACCCTACAAATATTATACAAAACAAAAACGTAGGAGGTGGGGTGGTACCACTGAGGTACCTAAACACCCCATCATAAAGTATCCAAGTACAAAGTTGTATATAAAAGTTATTACAGTCATCCGAAAATACTACGAAAGAAATAAAATATTTTAAACCAACACATACAAACGCGCACACATGCGCGGTAACCACCATCTCAAAAGCTGCTCAAAAGAATCCCCAGAAGGACCCATTACTTAGTCCTGGGGTTTGCTGATCCTGGTTCTGCTGCGGGTACTGGACCTGATGGTTCGTAGCGAGTTGGTGAGTGGCTTCGGCCTGAGCAAGGGCGGAGTCATAATCATAAGAAGGCCTAGGCATCCCCGGACGAACCTAATCAGTCCAACTAGGTCCAACTGGGCGTATAAAGTTTTGTGGATCCTGGCTGTAAAGATCAAAAGAATGCTCATACCACTGCATAGCTTGAATACCCGCTTGGTTATACCAAGTCAGATCATTACCCACATCAACATGCTCACGCAATAACCTATTCAGTTCATCATAATACGCCCTGTCATCCCTAAGATGATCATCAACATAAGTCCTCAAATCCTGAAACTACCCAATATAGCCACATCCCACTAAACTGGTATGTAATAAAGTCACAAGTTAAACTAGCAGCACTAGAACTCTCAGTATGAGCCATCTTTGTATTCGCCGCAGGAGGGTCTTC
Organism: Rutidosis leptorrhynchoides; assembly: GCF_046630445.1. Lineage (NCBI taxonomy): Eukaryota > Viridiplantae > Streptophyta > Magnoliopsida > Asterales > Asteraceae > Rutidosis > Rutidosis leptorrhynchoides. The sequence continues at coordinate 227,813,183 of NC_092334.1, forward strand.
CGCTTCAGGATCTGTTAAATCACCCTCTTCCCGCGCATGAACACCCAAATACCTAACACATCAATTTCTCTCACGTACTAACACCTTCAGCCTTCATAGAGTTGAGCACCAACTGTCCTAAGTTTAATATATGTTGTGATTTTCTCCGGATACACTCTCTTTGTCCCCTTAGCTGTAGGAGACACACTCAAAAACTCAGCCAACAAAGTAACATAAACACCCCCACACATCGGATTGTTCGGATGAAGACCCGAACTCTGCATGCAAAGAAACTTAATGACACAGTTGGGAATGTTGACATAACGCTCCAAATCACGAATACACATAAGGTAGAAAAGTTTCAGAATGCTGACTTTCTCAGTATTATGTCCACGCAGAGAAATGGTATGAGAGATGAACCGTTGAATAACACAAAGACGAAAATTCTTGATCTGAGTGTACGAACGAACACTAGCTGATATGGCCAAAACGGACGATTTTATTTATTCGGTGTCGTTAGGTGGCAACACGTCAGAATTTGCTACCAAAAGAGAGTAACGGTTTTATCATTTATATTTACCTGGGGTTTCCTAGCTATAACTCACCTACTTGTCTTCTTTTTAACGAGTACGTGGTAAATATAACTCAGGTTCGTATTTTTGTATGTTTACTCAGTAATGTGGGACAAAAGTGCCAATATAGTTAACCCTAGTGACAAGAGGTGATAGATTAAGATTAACTAATAATACTCCAATTTAACTGTAAAGATAAAGATAGATAGGTATGGAGAATAGAATTCTGATGGGGAACTATCACAAGAGTTTAACTTCCTAGAATAAACACTAAACCTCAATCAACTGGGCTATGAACCTAAATGATTTATCACTAAGAGTTTAGGTCTTCAAGATTCTGGCTAAGACGGATATCCCTACTCCGAACGTTAACCTTAGAGGGTTTAAACGACCTTATAGATAGAATCCTAGGTACATGAACAAAGTGGTATATCCCTAAAGGAAAGTCTCACATTTTCTTAATCCTAGTCAGTCTAACTAAAGCAATATTCCACCACTTAATACTCCGCTATGCCTTAACATTAACAGATGCGCAATCTTAGATATTCTAAGGTACTGATAATTGGACTAGAAGTCTCTCCTTTGCGGTCACTTACTCAACCCCGGATCATCTTACAACTTCTCAAGAACATTGCTTCTGACTCGAATCATCCTTCTGAGCAAGCCAGTGTTCACTGAACTGTATATTGCCTACTCTAATCACAACCTAAATGGGCAGCTCTTCTTTGACGAATAAATGGTTATTCATATGTAGGTACTATATCCCTATTATGATGTTAAGCACACATAACTACTTACCTGGTATCCTATGGTTGATCAGATCCTAATACTAGGTTATAGCTACATGAATAAGCGAAAAGGGTGATTCGTAAATTAAACTTCTAAACCGTCAAGGTTTCAGCATAACAGTAGGATAAGTTTCAGATAAATTATTCAACATATAATAAACATTTGTAACAGATAAATAGGCATGCAAGATGAAAGCAACTTAAGATAACAAGATAACTTTATTAAATTAAGGAAAGCGTTCACCGTTTACAGACGAGATCTGAACCATTACAAGTGCTGACATCCTCTAGACCGCTCCGATTACAATCTTCGGCGTTCGCCTCTGGGTACTTAATTTCCTGCTCGGAGGTGAGAAGGCCTTGAAAGCTCTAGTGAGAGAAATTGTATTGTAGTGAGAGAGTGAAGAGAGGTGTGTTGAAATTGGATGAGAAAAAGCCTTTAAATAGACTTGAAATTTCCCTGCAAACGGCTGGCAGGCCGTTTGGTAGGCTGTTTACAGGGGCTGTTTGCCAGACCAAGCCATTTGCAAGGGCCGTTTAACTTGGGCGTGTGGCACGCCATTTGCAAGCCAGGAAAGTCATTTTTCAGGCCGTTTGGCTTGCTGATTTCCTGGTTCGTAACTTGATTTCTTGTCTTTCACCGTTTTCGCTCTAGAATCTTCGTTTTAGCTCCGATTCTCTTGATTCTTTTTGCATCATCTTCGTAATTACTTTATCTACAAATTTAACCAAAAAAGTGATTATTTTGCTGACAAAGTTTTGAACTTTATGCTTTTGGGACTCAATATCGAGGGGTAAAAACGTGACTTTTTAGCCGATGTCAAATATCCTACACTTAGACTTTGCTTGTCCTCAAGCACACTTTCGAACTTTAAACACTGGAGACTTTTATTTGTAGAGATCAAGTGGTCTGTTTTTCGCAAGACGGAGGAGCGAAGGCTGAGTTTTATTCTTTTTGTTATTCTTAAACCCCTTTTCTGCAAATATGAGAGGAGGTTACATAACTGAGGCTATCTTACGCGGGTCACTTAATTTACTAAAGTGTTTTGGGTCTCCTATAGTTCTAAGAAATGAAATCACTCTTAGCCAGTCATTCTCACATTCTTCGTCATAGGCTTGATCAAGACTCAAATCTTCATCACTTATTTGAGAGAACTTTTAGTTATGGACTCAGCTTGTATCGTGAAGAGATGGTGATTTGAAGGTCTTGGGGTGCGAAGGGTTTTACAGATAGGAGTTTCTTTAAAAGATCAATTTTTGGTGATCCTTTCAGCTTTTTGTCAGGAATTTCAGGATGAGCATCCTTCTTTTTGACTGCCAGGAGTTCTTTTCTCTAATCTTTTCTGGTTCTGCTCCTTTTTTCAGAACCTTTATTCATCAACAATATTTTTTTCAAACATCTTTTGCTTTTATCTTCGAGGTCTCTTTTTATTGGCAGTCTCCTTGATAGTTGGCTTGGGTGCTCGCATTTTCTAATGCGATTTTATAGAGGATTTCCCGGAAGGAATGATTTTGTCGGGATTTATTTCTTTATTTATGAAGCGAATCGAATGGATGGAATTGTGGTGATTTGGAGTGAAGATGGCAATGAAGGTACGTAATGGGGGTGTTTTTGTCTTCACGAATATCCGAGGTTCTAACTTAGTAATCCTCGTCAAAATGTTTGATTCCAAAATGTATATCAAGAGCAAGTTCTGATTCCGAGATGTTAACATCAGCGCGCTCAATGGAAGTATAGTGAAACACTAAAAATGAGTGCTTATAAAGCCTTATTTGGGGGTGCCTCACAACAATTATAATGGGTCAAATTGCGCCTTTCGTTATGCAATGATCTGTTGGAAAATTCGGTTTGGTTTTCACAAAAATATTTTAACCATGTTTTACTCTTTTGTCTATTTTGTAGAAAAAACTTTTTGATCTTTTATAGAATTTTATAATCCTTAGTGTTTTATAGTTCCAAAAGTTTTAAATTTTGTGAAAAATTTAGTTTAAAAACACTTGAGGGTTTTTGCAAGAATCATTATGTGCAACATTTGCTATCCAACACTTTAAAATAACATTGTCCTCAATGTTAAGGATAGGACGTATCCTACACTTTAAGTTTTGAAAGAGGCATTTTGTTATTAAAAGTTTATGTTGATGGAGTTGTTAATCTCACACTTAGTTTTTAAAGTGGTATAATAGTTCGCGTATATTCTATTGAAAAAGTAGTGAAGACGTAGTACTCCCCTATGAGTGCAAGGCGTGCAGTCGGATGGTGTGCCAATTATGGTTTCTTCTATTCTTGTGCTGGCGTCATCCTTGTTCAGTGCGTCATTGCTCCAAGTCATGCTTCCATCTCGTATGATCTCGATCGTCGTTTGTTCGTGACATTTTATTCATGCAATTTTATTCTAAATATCATACAAACTTAAAAACATAAAGTAGTTATGCCCGAGATCGGGCATACAGACATAGTGTAATAATGTAATACAGTATCATAAGTAATCATAAAAATAGTTCAGAGATAGGGAAAGTTATGGCTGAGCTGGATGGTATGGAAGAGAATAAGATACAATCGTGCTCGGCCTCGTCGGGTTCCTCAAAGCGGATCGTCCCTCATCTGTCATCTCGTCGTCTGTAGTGAATTGTTGTGCCAATTCTACCGTGTTCATTCACGAGGATATTCTGAAATGGATCTCATCTGATCGTGTGATCAGTCCCATGAGCGATGAGGTGCTCGTGTGAATCATATGCCCTGTACGCCAACCATGCCCTTCCTGAAGATCTCTACCCCAATGTGGGTTCATACCCATACCGTCTATACCCTGCGTTACTCCCTCAGTCATATACCGGCTTGCAGCCTGATCCCATATGGAAACCTGAGCGTCGGTGGATGTATCTCTGTGAGTGTTGATTTGGGTCTTGTCAAACAGGTTGTTGAAAAAGTCCGCGGCCCCTGTGCTCTGTTCCTTTGTAAGAGATGGGATAACTGTACGCTGTGTGTAATGAATGATGTTAAGGTGGACATGGGGGTCCTGAATACTGGTGGCTCGGGCCTCCACCTCTAGGGTATCTGTGGACGAACATCACTGGATACTCATGAGGATACGGCGGGACATTAAGATGTTTTCCTGCATGATGTGTGAAGTGATCCAGGTTCTGAAAGATAGCGTGCTGAGCAAACTAACTCTCATGTCTGGGCAGATTTCCATATGATAATGGTATGGTAGAAAGCGCGGTTGATCCCTCTCTCCTACTGATGAGTGTAGGTGGGTGTCAGTGGGCCAACCCTGTGTGGTGGGGTCATCCTCATCCCGTGGTTCATGTGAACCTCGCTGTCTCCGAACGTCTCTCGTCCTCGTATCAGGCCTAAATCCCGTAACTCTCACCCCTGGCACTGTCCGGTCCTCTGAGTCATGTATTGCTGGATAAGCTGTAACTATTAACCATTCATCCTCAATCCGAATGTACTGCCAAGTGTTTAGTATCTTGTACCCTATCTCTTCAGACTCGGCTGCTGTCCTATACCCAAATCTCTCAACACTCCCTAAAACATGGATCCTACGAAGGAGTTTGGTGATAACGACTCCCAAAACCGGCAAAACTGTTCTTGAGTCATTCCTTTTATTGGTGAATTCCTGGGCTAGAAGGTGTGCGACTTGCATATTTTGGTTGTGGATCATGGCGTGCATTAAGTGCATATCATTAATGGTGACGGCACCGCCATGTTGGGTTTTCGCGTGAAGGATTTTGGCGATGAGGTGGTGAAGAATGCGGTGAACGGGATTGGTGAAGTTTGAAGCCTTTTTGCTTAACCTCCATTCTTCATTATCGGAGGTGTAGGTGCACCAGAAAGCTTGATGATCGATGTTGTCCAGGGTGGTGTATCCCCTTTTGAATACAGACCAGTGTGTGACTTCTTGTACAGTTCTAGATGCTTTATGAACTGCACAAGAGTTAGGTGATACATCTGATTCTGATGGCGGAAATGGATGCACTCGTAAACGTTGTACTCCTCCTGGTCAACATTCGACTCAAATCTCCAAGTTGCTATGAATTCTGCGTATGGCTCCTGATACAGCTTTTCAAGAATCTCAAACAACTTTTGCCATGCGCTGTTGATTTTCCCGTAGGCTGTAAAGTTCAAAATTCATCTTAGCTCATCGGCCAAACCACATTGCTCCATTATTACCCAGTTTATGTGTTTGTTGGTGCCTTTTTGTCGATTAATCCAATTCCTCATAAACGGTTCATTATCTGCTGGGTTATCTTGCCCGATGTGACAACCCGGAAATTTCTGACCAAATTTAAACTTTAATCTTTATATTATTCTGACATGATAAGCAAAGTTTGTTAAGTTAAATCTCAAAGATTTTAAACTATGTTCATACATTCATTTAACCTTGACCGGATTCCGACGATTCACGTGTGACGACCCGAAAATTTCCACCAAATTTAAACTTTATCTTTAAATAATTTAATGTTTCTGACACAATAAGCAAAGTCTGTATTGTTGAAATCTCAAAAACTTTGAAATGTGTTCATGTATTCATTTACCCTTCGACTGTTCTTGATGATTCACGAACAATTAATTGTAATAGATATGTGTCTACATATATATATAAATGGTAATTGGAAATATAATTTGAATTATTATATGATGTTGTTATTAATTATGTAAAATAAAATAAAATATGATATAATAATAATTACTATTTAAAATATATCAATATATATAATTGAGGTATATTAAATATATATATGTGATTTCGAATTTATTTTGTAAACAACAGTAACACTCATTTGTCATTCGATTGATATTAAAATAAGTTTAATTCGAACTTGTGAGATGTTACAAATAAACGTTGGTATGTAATTGAGTTATATAAATTTTGGAGCTTCTAAAAATGTATTTAATTATCTTAAGTTGAGTTTTAACACTACGCACATTTTAATTGGGACTGAGCGCTAATAAATGATTAACCTTTTATAATTAATTTTACACGTTAAAAGACCGATATAAATAAATATTATTAATATAAAAAATTGGGATTTTTCTGTGTACTTTTATCCGCAGCTGGTTAACAACGGGCCCCGATATTATATCCGTGTTAAACTGTCGGTAGAAGAGATATTAGAGAGTGGTTGCCTTGTATAATCCACACATTCTATATTTTTAATTACTTAAATATTTTTCTGCTTTATGTGATTAAAGTCACAAACACTTAATTTTTTGATTCTTTTCCTTTCATCCGTACAATCAATTAAGTCCGTGAAGTTGAATTCATTAACCAAATTACTATTTGCATGTGCATTAGGAATCTTAATTACTGTATTTGATTGAATGTTGTTTCTTCAATCATCATATGCATTATATGTACATATGTGTACACTTGACAGTCCTTAGACAAACACATCTTTCTCATCTCTCTCTCTTTTATTTTCTTTTGCTTGATAAACCACCATTGAACCACCATCAAAGAACTGTGACCTGCGAATGTTTTCCTTATTTAATCAAACCCAGAATTTAACACCATGATTGCTACTGCTACGATTTTAACTCCACAACCATCATCATCTTTGTTCCTATTTTGAACTGAAATATACACGTATATATATACATACACCTATATACATATATGTATACAAACCTACCAGGTATGTATCGAGTATCATACTAGTGATCATCTCCTTGCTTCAATAACTTGCAATTGAGTAAGTATGATGATGATAGTCAATAATGACGAGATTAATAATGAACTTGTTCGCTTCTGTTTGATTACACCACAACCGAATAATTCTTGTTCCTATTCAAACAAACCATACCGAACACCCCTTGTTACTTGTATTCCTATTTCTGTCAGGCTATATCATCATAAACGCACCATCATTCATCACATCTCCTACTACCGGTTTATATCTTTTGGGTTCAGGTCGACCCACAACAACTGAACAAACCAAAATCACTTTCATTAAACACCAAAGTTAACCTGCTCAAAACCATCTTGCTTTTCTTGTTTTCTGTCCGGAAACCACCAAGCTCGAAACACTCCTTAAACTATTACTGCTATATATTTTTAGTTCCGATAACTAAACCCACAAACACCAACCATCAAACCCATCACTTTATCATTCATGTTTTTAATTGTTCAATCAATTCACCACCCTTCAACACCATAAGAGACTGCTGCTATTCGATGTTATTACCCTTATATTTTCGTTTCTTGTTAAACTAACACCATTAACCATCACCATCCTTGTTGTTTCTTGTTTGATCCAAACGATCACCACAATGAGCCATCATCCTAGTTCTATTTGTTTTTTTCTGTTTTCTAAATCGATCAAACGGCTACCAAAACCACCACCTGTAACTGTAGCTATTTAATGTTTCTATTCTCTATCAAACAACACCTGCAATCACCAACATACATGCTCTTGTTACTGCTACATCTCTACTTCTGTTATGGTCTGACCCAAACGTCTTCAAACTACCACCAAATACGATCAATCACTATTTATTACTGTTACGTTGTTGTTTCTGTCTTCATGAACTGAACAACTACAGCTACTGCAGCTGCTATTTATTTTTTATTTTTTTTGCCATTCAAACAATAAACGAAAAAGATGAAGAGTAATGAGTGTTGTTATGGTTAAAGGGATAATGAACGTGATCAATTGTGGGGATAATGATAGAAGCCGACACCCCACTTGTTACTTTACTTGCTTTTGCTATTCGTTTTTTTAAAGAACAAAACCCTATCAGATTTCCTACTACCGTAAATGGGCTTCAAGCAAATTAAATCTGTTAGGCCAATTAAACTATTGCAGGCCTCATCCAATCAGGAATATTCTTGGACCATTCGAATTGGGCTGTTAAATATGGCCACTATGTTTTAATTCTCTAGTTGGACCGAAATCCAAAATTAGTTACAAATGATGAAGAGTGGACAGCGATAGTAGTATATTTGATGATGATAGTAGTATATTAAAATGATAATGAATCGTGATTTATTGATCATGATGATCATAATGAACGATGTTAGTGATGATGGTGAAAGGAAAATGATAAAGGTGATTTCATGGTGATGAACGAGTACGTTGATAATGTATATTGATAATGATACATGGTGATGAAACAGAAAAGAAGTTATGGTGATAAGATGATTAGAGTATGATGATTCACAGACAAGCATTAATAGAATTTAAGTACCATTTAAATCAGAATAACAATAAGTAGATCATTGGTTTAGGTTGTTATCTGGTTAGGGGGAGGTCGCGAGTTCAAACCCGGACTTGGGCATTTTTTATGGCTACTTCTTTGAGGTAGTTTACTTATTACGCAATATTATTATTATTATTATTATTATTATTATTATTATTATTATTATTATTATTATTATTATTATTATTATTATTATTATTATTATTATTATTATTATTATTATTATTATTATTATTATTGTTATTATTATTATTATTATTATTATTATTATTATTATTATTATTATCATTATTATTAAATAAAATTATCAGGTTATTAAGATTAACATTATTAGTAAAATTATTATTTTTATCATTACTATCATGACTAGTATTATTATTATTATTAACAATATTAGTATTATTAATATCATTATTATTATTATTTTCATATTAACAATATTATAATTACAAATTAAATATATAAGATATATATAATTTAAGATATAATATATAAATTTGTTCAATTACAATTATGTGTGTTAATATATATATAATTGATATAGGTTCGTAAATCCGTGGCCAACCTTGCATTGTTCAGTTCCGTCGTATGCATATTTTTAACTACAAAATATCGTATCGTGAGTTCATTTGATTCCCTTTTACTCTTTACATTTTTAGGACTGAGAATACATGCGCTGTTTTTATAACTGTTTTATTAAATGCCTTTGAAATCTATATTTTTGGACTGAGAATACATTAGATGCTTTTATAAATGTTTGACGAGATAGACACAAGCAAAATTTATACAGACAAAAGTTATGTTGATTATTATTGAATTAGTTGGACGTGATAATTTCCACTAATTGATGTGAATATTTTCCCCTGATTATTATTGCTTAGTAACCTAAGAATTAGAAAACGGGTATGGCCCTAATTCACGCGAATTCTAAAGGTAGCTACCGGTTTTAACACCCCTCACCCAGAATGTTTACTAGACGGAAGAGCTAGTAGGCGTGGTGTTTAGTACTTTGAAGTTTATATATTATACAGACGAGATATTATGTTTTGGGGATATTATTTATGCGCATTATATGTTAAGGTCGGTTACCATGTTGAGCAATGAAATCAAATTGAATGTTATGTATCGAGAGAATGATTTTTATACACATGTTATGTGTATTATTTTTGTACACGAGATATGTGTACGGTTATTTAAAATTCGCTAGGCAACCTACGGGGGATAAAAGGATACGAACCTACTCTGCTAAGCATTATGAAAAATGGTTTTGTACACGAGATAGGTGTACTGTATTTAAATCTTGTGGTCTATCAAAATGATGAATTTTACTGTTTATGATAAATCAATGAACTCACCAACCTTTTGGTTGACACTTGAAAGCATGTTTATTCTCAGGTCTGAAAGAAACCTTCCTCTGTGCATTTGCTCATTTACATAGAGTCGTTTATGGCATATAGAGGTATGTACCTCGTAATGGGACCAACTGTTGAAGACTTCGTCCAGCTGGATTAGGACGAGTCACTACATCACGAACCATTATTTAATTGGATATGAAAATGTATATATGTATATGTATATGTATATATTATAACTTGAGAATATTAACAAAGTATTAAACGTATAATACTTTACATAAACATATTTGTTCAATATATTTGTCGACGGAATTACAATGTGATATCAAATGATTGGGTTATCAAGATTCATTATGATTATGAGTCTCTGTTATGAGGTCCACTATGATTTGAGAAATCTTTACATTTTAACAACATTCGGAAAATGGTAAAGAGAATTACAAGTAAGAACAAATGTGTTAATTAACGAAAGTTATACAAAGGTTAGTGGAGAATTGAATTTCATAATATTCAATTAATCTATTTTCAAACGTGCGGAAACGCTTTTCGTTTCAATAGAATTTGATTATTAAAATGTTTTGATAACATAATTTGAATATATATACAATAGGATATTAATTATTAGAAGTAAATATATAAATAACTCGCAACGTGTATTTAAAACGTGTTTACGATATATAGAATTTGAAATTAGTTAAGTAAACGATAGTAACATTTGTTATTTGATTCGATTGATATCTAGATATGTTTTTTTAAATAAATGCTAGCACATAAATAAATGACATCAAATTAAGTTTTAACGTGTAAACGTTACGTGTCATAATATTTTTAAACGATTTTAAAATGAACTTTGAAATTTAATTAACTTGGAAAAACTAAATATTATATTAGTAATTAAATATTTCAAATACATATTGTACGTAAAAATTTATATTTTTAAATGAAAATATATATATTTTACAGTGTAATATTAATTTAATTATAAGACGTATCGATTTAAAATAATAATTTATATATATAACGAGACGATGATTTATAGAAGCAAATGACCAAAACACTTAAATGATTAAGTTACACTTCGAGTAATATAGTTATTAGTTGATTTAAGTTTAATTATTGTTAAAGGTACACTTCGCGTAATGTAAAGTACCAGTTTTCTAAGCGTACGAATATGCGTTCGAGAAACAGAAACCGGAACATAAGTCGAGAGTCAACGTACAAGTTATCGGAACAAATTTTACAAATTAACTATGAACGAGAATTTAATATAATATATAAGTAATTATATAAATTAAATATAATATATATATATATAATAATAATAAATGACTGTCGGCAGGTATAATTGGACGAAGAGTGGCTACCAAGAGGAACCATGCGATCGCATGGCCCCAAGGCACACATACCATGCGATCGCATGGTGATAGAAGTGAGGCCAACTCTTTATAGTTCAAACGAATTCATTTTTGTTTCACTAAACTCATTCATCTGTCTCTCTATATCTCTCACATACATATAGTTACATATTATTATTATTATTATTATTATTATTATTATTATTATTATTATTATTATTATTATTATTATTATTATTATTATTATTATTATAACTACTACTACTACTATTATTAAGATTAACATTATTATTAATTTTATGGTTAGGAGTATTATTATTAGTAGTATTATACATAAAATATTGCGACGGAGTGCTGTCTGAGTAATTTCAAAAAAAGGTTTTTCGAGCGGGATAAAGCTAAGAAAATTATGGGTTATAGCTATAGAGGTTATGGGTATAGTTCGTGGGTATGCTCATGAGGTCAATATAGTGTTTATCATCTCCGTTGCGTCTACGTACTTTCTTGCAATATTGAATCTCAATATTGATACGTGAGCACTCATAACTTAACTTTCATATATTAATAGTGTATCCCCTACTAGTGCTCGAGTATATATAATTATGCATGCTTGTATGTCTAATTTTGTCGTTAGATAGCTTATTATAAATTATGAATTTGATACATATGCGATTGAGATAAGGTATATGTTATGCATGTCGTTGGAAAGCTGGTGAAAAATTAATAACTTTTCATTTAGATATCGAATGGTTTCGATGAACATATTAGAAGTTATAGTCAACTGAATTTTTGTATTATCGATAAAATGATTATTATTACTATCGTCGTTATTATCGCCGTTATTATTATTATTATCTAATAATAATAATAATAATAATAATAATAATAATAATAATAATAATAATAATAATAATAATAATAATAATAATAATTATTATTATTATTATTATTATTATTATTATTATTATTATTATTATTATTATTATTATTAATATTATCATTATTAATATATGCATTATTATTTAAAAATCGTTATTATTATTATTATTATTATTATTATTATTATTATTATTATTGTTATTATCAGAAAAAATTATTATTAATATTATCATCATTATTATTATAACTACTAGTATTATTATTAATATTATTATAATAATTATTAGTATCATTATTTTTAAAACTAATATTAGTATTATCTAATTATTATGACTGTGATTATTATCATTATTATGAATGCGATATAAAAGAGAATTAAAAACTACTAAACGAATCAATTCGGAAACAATGAGTATATGTACCATGATGAAATAAAAATATTATAATTTATTGATTTAGATAAAAAATATCGTTTTCATTATTTTTTATCATTATTATTATTAAAAGTATTATTAATATTAAAACTATCATTTTTACAAAAAATATTATTTATAGGAATATCATTGCCAATATAAAATATCATTATTATTATCATTTTAGTATTATTATTAATAAAAATTATCATTTTATCATAATATCATTTTTAGTAAATATAAATATTGTTATTATTATTAATAGAATAATAATAATTATTATTACAAAATAATACAACTTTTACTTACTATTGTTAATATCGATATTATTTTATCAAATAAATATGTGACACAAAGATATTTTACTACGTATAATATAATTACATTAATAATACCTATCATATTATTTTATGATATTAATTGAACTTTATAAATTTTATTACTTAAGATATCTAAAAGTATATTTTTATTATATAAATTTTAATATAAATTTTTATTTATTAATAAATTAATTATATTATTACTCTAATAAAATCTGTTAAAAATATTTAAATATATAAAATGACTATATTTAAACTATATAATAATCATGTATAAATTTTGGAAGTCATTTTGGTCAAGATGATTTTTGTTGATTTTTGCATATTAGTCTCGAGCATTAGGATTGTGATACACTTTGACCTAAATTGGTAGACATATATTAACCAATATATAAATATATATATACTTATTATAGGTTCGTGAATCCGAGGCCAACATTGCACTTGTTCAATGCCATCATATGTATTTCTACTCCGAAATACAGTATTGTGAGTTTCATTACTCCCTTTTATTATATTTTTGGGACTGAGAATACATGCGCTGCTTTTATAAATGTTTTACGAAATAGACACAAGTAATCAAAACTACATTCTATGGTCGGATTATCGAAATCGAATATGCCCCTTTATAGCTTTGTAGCCTAAGAATTGGTGTTTATCATAATTGCCACCAATTGATGCGAATCCTAAAGATAGATCCATGGACCTCGACACGTCCCATTCGGGTTACGAATACTTTAGTACTTCGATTATCATGTCTGATGAGAGTCCCGGAATGATGGGGATATTCTATATGTATCATGTTAGTTCGGCTATCAAGCGTTCACCATATGAATGATTTTTAATTCGCGGGTTACGCGTGTTATTTTGTACTCGGGTTACGTGTACAATTAAATATCTGGAAATCTTGTGGTCTATTAAAATGATGAAAATGATTGTTTATGATAAAATAATGAACTCACCAACCTTTTGGTTGATACTTGAAAGCATGTTTATTCTCAGGTATTAAAGAAATCTTCCGCTGTGCATTTGCTCATTTTAAAGATATTACTTGGAGTCATTCATGGCATATTTCAGAAGACGTTGCATTCAAGTCGTTGAGTTCAATAAAGATTAATATTAAGTAAATGGCAGATTAGGTCATTTATAATTTGGATATTATGAAATGGTATGCATGCCTGTCATCTTTCGATGAAATGAAAGTTGTCTTTTAAAAACGAATGCAATGTTTGTAAAATGTATCATATGGAGGTCAAATACCTCGCAATGTATTCATATGTTATTGTATTCGTCCTTATGGATTAGGATGGGTCATCTCACCCGAGGAGGTAGTGGGGCAACTCATGCTCTTACGGTAAATAATTAGCCATCTGCAAAGGTCAAGTAACGTAAATTATGTTCCAAAATAATAAGACTTAAAATTGAAAAATGCTTATATTTTTCAAAAAAATTCAAAATGAGGGCTTTAAAAATGACATTTTCCAAATTCCTGTTACAGTCAATTATAGCCAAAATTACCGCAAACAATATCTAATCTCACTACAAACTCATTTTCAAGAAAAATTCAAAGCGTACCCGTGATTGCAATATATAATGCTAAAAATAATAATTATAGCGAGTTAGTTGTAATAAGCAATTTTGATTCAAATATGATGATTTTTAAGCATACACTGATTCTAATGACCATTTTAATTACCTTAAATATTTTTAATCATCAAACTTTAGCTATAACATTCTTAAGTCAAGACATAAGACCGTTTTTACCGAAAAATATTCATTTTGCTAAAAACGTACAAATTAAGAAAAGTCAAAGACTAGGCTAAATTTTTATTTGCAAGTCGATGATATCTTCATTTAGGCTAGTTTTAAGGCAATCCTAAGTTTTAAAAACGTTTTAACTATAGCAATAACCCTAAGCCTAATTAAGTGTAGTTTTACCAAAACATCAATTTTCAAGCAAGCAAGCCTAAATTGTTCCAAAATTAGTTTCTAATCATTCTAAATGAATCACTAAGCTTAAATAAACTAGCAAAACATCAAGTTTCCAAAAAATTTCAACAATTTCTAGCCTAAAACCTAAACTAACGAAGCAAAAGCTAAAAACTATCCAAAATGCTTCAATCGAACCTAAAAACTAACGCATACCAATCACATTATCTAACTAAGCATATAGGAATTCAAAATTGGGCATAAAACACAATTTTTCTCAAAAGTTAAAAATTTGATCCGAGTAAAAACACGAATTTTAACAGTGAAAGAGTACCTTTTACGCAAAATTGATGATGGAAACGTGTTTAGGAGGAATGAGAGAATCGGATTTGAGCTTTGAATCATTAACTTTGGTCAAGATTTGATGGTGGTGCTGTTGGTTGGAGTCGTCGGCCGAAGGAACAGAGGGATGAGAAGGAAAAAAGAAAAAGAAAGAAGAAAAGGAGAGGAGGAGTAGAAAAGAAGAAGAAAAAGATGGGCCTGTGTGGCTCACGGGCTTATTTCCCCCGCCCGACTCGCGAATTTTTAAAATTTTTTTTAAAATTTTAAAATTTTCAGAAGATTAATAAAAGATAAATAAAATTTTACTTCGGATTTTAATCCAGTTATTTTTTATTAATTAAACTAAAATTTAAAGGAAAAAGACAATGGACGTAGTAAAATTAAAATATTTTATTTTATTAAAAACACAAGTTACATAGGTTCCACAACTAAGTTCCAGAAATGACGCGGAAAGAAAGATAAGTTTAAAGCTTCTTTGACCATCCAGAGTAAATTAGCGAAGTGTACTGAAAATATTTCAAAATCACTTAACAATTTATGCTTGCGCTTTTGTAGATCTCCGATGTCGTCTATAAGTTTAACCAAAGCCCTTCTAACTTTTTTAATGTTCGAAATTCCATTCCTAGGCCCAGTATCTCGATAATTAAGGTCGAAAAGAAGTTTTGACACTGTGTCTTGAAATAAAAGATCTTCCGCACAGTCAGGATCACCGATAGTATATTTAAAGTTTTCAGATATTTCACAAATGATCTTTCTTTGCAGAGTTGTAAACGGAAATTTTGACATAGTGAGGATTTGTATGAGTTCGGAATATATTTCCTTTCTCTTTGTGAAGAAATTCTGATGTATTCTTTCCTCGATTGAATCCGAAAAAACTTCAATTATCTTTTGATGAGAAATGAGGCTGGATCAAAGTAAAAGAAATCTCGATCTCCATATTTTGAAATAGGGTTAGGTTTTTTACTTTCAATCCAAAATTCTAATTCAGAATCATTGCAGCGACGTAACGGTTTATATGAATTGGAGAAAACTCCTTATCACTGAAGTGAGGGAGAAAACTGACGAATGACTCTAAATCGAATTTGAAGTCAATTTCTGCATCCCGATACTTGACAAAAATATCATCCCCACATTCTTTTAACAGTTTGTTAAGAGAACGAACTTGAGAACGCGGCTCTTTTAACAGATTGATTTGAAATGTTGAGAACGGAAAGTCTGAGGAATAGAGGTACCTAATGAATTCTCTATAGACGTCTAACCTTCGACTAGGATTTAACAGATTTCCAGTAAATAGAGCTTTTGTTTTATCAATGTGTCGTTTCTCTTTCGGATTAAATTCAAACAAGTCTGGATAATTGAAAATAGTTGGATATTCTTCCCGTATTTCATCTTTCATAATCAGGAGTTTGTTAAGACTGAGCCTCCCTTTTGGATCATGAAGAGGGTCAAATCCTGGTTCATTTGAGTAAAACTTATCTAAAAGCAATGAAATCTCTAAGTCGGATGAAATTATCGGGCTTCTTGGACTACAAGGATCAAGAACTAATTCTTGCTGAGATTCATCAGGGTTTAGATTTGTTTTGGTTTTATAAAGGAAAACTTCTCCGGTTTTCGAAGTCGTGGGAAAGCAACTGCCTTTCGCAATTTCTTCGTAGTCGGTTAAGTTTGAACTTCAATCTACAGAAATTAATACCATAATTAATATTTTATTTTTATAGTTTTAAAAAGGTTTACTATAATGACGACTTTAAATCCTATACCGACAAACTCTCTATTTGTTAAGCATGTGTTTTTCTTATCAATTTATCTTTGAAAGAAGTGGCCAGGCCGACAACGGAGAGGCATGATCCTTTTGGTTTCAATATAATTGGAGACTGTTCAGAAAATCTAACAACCAAGTCCGTGTATAATTGTTGTATAATTGTCTTTCTTAGACACCACTCAAGAATCCCCGGCAGCGGCTCCAAAAACTTTGTTACTTCTTATGATATGGCCAAAATGGACGATTTTATTTGTGCGGTGTCGTTAGGTCGCAACACGTCAGAATTAGCTACCAAAAGAGAGTAACGGTTTTATCATTTATATTTAGCTGGGGTTTCCTAGCTATAACTCACCTACTTGTCTTCCTTTTAACGAGTAAGTGGTAAATATAACTCAGGTTCGTATTTTTGTATATTTGCTCAGTAATGTGGGACAAAAGTGCCAATATAGTTAACCCTAGTGACAAGAGGTGATAGATTAAGATTAACTAATAATACTCCAATTTAACTATAAAGATAAAGATAGATAGATATGGAGAATAGAATTCTGATGGGGAACTATCACAAGAGTTTAACTTCCTATAAACACTAAACCTCAATCAACTGGGCTATGAACCTAACTGATTTGTCACTAAGAGTTTAGGCCTTGAAGATTCTTGCTAAGACGGATATCCCTACTCCCAACGTTATGGATAGAATCCTAGGTACATGAACAAAGTGGTATATCCCTAAAAGAAAGTCTCAGCTTTTCTTAATCCTAGTCGGTCTAACTAAAGCAATATTTCACCACTTAATACTACGCTATGCCTTAACATTAACAGATGTGCAATCTTAGATATTATAAGGTACTGCTAATTGGACTAGAAGTCTCTCCTTTGCGATCACATACTCAACCCTGGATCATTTTACAACATCTCAAGAACATTGCTTCTGACGCGAATCATGCTTCTGAGCAAGCCAGTGTTCACTGAACTGTATATTGCCTATTCTAATCACAACCTAAATGGGCAGCTCTTCTTTGAAGAATAAATGATTATTCATACGTAGGTACTATATCCCTATTGTGACATTAAGCACACATAACTACTTACCTTGTATCCTAGGATTGATCAGATCTTAATACTAGGTTATAGCCACATGAATAAGCGGAAAGGGTGATCCGTAAATTAAACTTCTAAACCGTCAAGGTTTCAGCATAACAGGAGGATAAGTTTCAGATAAATTATTTAACATATAATAAACATTTGTAACAGATAGATAGGCATGCAAGATGAAAGCAACTTAAGATAACAAGATAACTTTATTAAATTAAGGAAAGCGTTCACCGTTTACAGATGAGATTTGGACCATTACAAGTGCTGACATCCTTTAGAATGCTCCTATTACAATCTTTGGCATTCGCCTTCAGGTACTTAATTTGAAATGTCCCGTTCATATTGATTATAAACGTTCCATATTAATTAATTTCTCGCGAGGTGTTTACCTCTATATGAGACGTTTTTCAAAGACTGCATTCATTTTTAAAACAACCATAACCTTTATTTTATCGATAAAGGTTTAAAAAGCATTACGTAGATTATCAAGTAATGATAATCTAAAATATACCATTTACACACGACCATTAATGGTTTACAATAAGAATATATTACATCAAAAATAAGTTTCTTGAATGCAGTTTTTACATAATATCATACAAGCATGGACTCCAAATCTTGTCCTTATTTTAGTATGCAACAGTGAAAGCTCTTAATAATCACCTGAGAATAAACATGCTTAAAACGTCAACAAAAATGTTGGTGAGTTATAGGTTTAACCTATATATTATCAAATCATAATAATAATAGGCCACAAGATTTCATATTTCAATATACATCCCATACATAGAGATAAAATTCATTCATATGGTGAACACCTGGTAACCGACATTAACAAGATGCAGATAAGAATATCCCCTATCATTCCGGGAAATCCTTCGGACATGATAAAAATGAATTTGAAGTACTAAAGCATCCGGTACTTTGGATGGGGTTCGTTAGGCCCAATAGATCTATCTTTAGGATTCGCGTCAATTAGTAGATCGGTTTACTAATTCTTAGGTTACCAAGCAAAAGGGGCATATTCGGATTTGATCATTCACCCATATAATGTAGTTTCAATTACTTGTGTCTATTTCGTAAAACATTTATAAAACTGCATGTATTCTCATCACAAAATATTAGATTTTAAAAGTGGGACTATAACTCACTTTCACAGATTTTTACTTCGTCGGGAAGTAAGACTTGGCCACTGGTCGATTCACAAACCTATAACAAATATGTACATATATATCAAAGTATGTTCAAAATATATTTACAACACTTTTAATACATTTTGATATTTTAAGTTTATTAAGTCAGCTGTCCTCGTTAGTAACCTACAACTAGTTGTCCATAGTTAGATGTACAGAAATAAATTGATATATATTATCTCGAATCAATCCACGACCCAGTATATACACGTCTCAGACTAGATCACAACTCAAAGTATACATATTTTTAGAATCAACCTCAACCCTGTATAGCTAACTCCAACATTACTGTATATAGAGTGTCTATGGTTGTTCTAAATAATATATATAGATGGGTCGATATGATATGTCAAAACATTTGCATACGTGTCTATGGTATCCCAAGATTACATAATATATTAGAATACAAGTATAATACAATATAAGTTAGCTAGGATATGATTAATATAAATTTGTTACCAATTTTCACGTAGCTACAACAAGCAAAAATATCCAATCTTGTTTTACCCATAACTTCTTCGTTTTAAATCTGTTTTGACTGTTTCAAGTTGCTATGGTTTCATATTGAACTTAAGTTTATGAATCTAAATAGAAAAAGTATAATTTTATAGTCAGAAATATAGGTTACAAGTCAGTTTTGTAAAGTTAGCAATTTCAGTCAAAAGAACGACGTCTAGAAGACCATTTTGGAAAACATACTTCCACTTTGAGTTTAACCATGATTTTTGGATATAGTTTCATGTTCATAAGAAAAATCATTTTCCCAGAAGAAGAACTTTTAAATCAAAGTTTATCATAGTTTTTAATTAACTAACCCAAAACAGCCCGCGGTGTTACTACGACGGCGTATATTCGGTTTTACGGTGTTTTTCGTGTTTTTCGTGTTTTTCGGTTTTAAATCATTAAGTTAGCATATCATATAGATATAGAACAGGTGTTTAGTTGATTTTAAAAGTCAAGTTAGAAGGATTAACTTTTGTTTGCTAACAAGTTTAGAATTAACTAAACTATGTTCTAGTGATTTCAAGTTTAAACCTTCGAAAGGTAGTTTTATATATATGAATCGAATGATGTTATGAATATCATTACTATCTCAAGTTTTGTCAATAAACCTACTGGAAATGAGAAAAATAGATCTAGCTTCAAAGGATCCTTGGATGGCTTGAAAGTTCTTGAAGCAGAATCATGACACGAAAACAAGTTCAAGTAAGATTTTCACTCGAAATAAGATTGTTATAGTTATAGAAATTGAATCAAAGTTTGAATATGAGTATTACCTTGTATTATAAAGATATATTACTATAAATAAGAAAGATTTCTTGAGGTTGGATAATCACTTTACAAGATTGGAAGTAAGCTAGTAAACCTGGAAGTATTCTTGATTTTATGAAACTAGAACTTATAGAATTTATGAAGAACACTTAGAACTTGAAGATAGAACTTGAAGATAGAACTTGAGAGAGATCAATTAGATGAAGAAAATTGAAGAATGAAAGTGTTTGTAGGTGTTTTTGGTCATTGGTATATGGATTAGATATAAAGGATGTGTAATTTGGTTTACTTGTAAATAAGTCATGAATGATTACTAATATTTTTGTAATTTTATGAGATATTTCATGCTAGTTGGCAAATGATGGTTCCCACATGTGTTAGGTAACTCACATGGGCTGCTAAGAGCTGATCATTGGAGTGTATATACCAATAGTACATACATCTAAAAGCTGTGTATTGTACGAGTACGAATACGGGTGCATACGAGTAGAATTTTTGATGAAACTGAACGAGGATGTAATTGTAAGCATTTTTGTTAAGTAGAAGTATTTTGATAAGTGTCTTGAAGTCTTTCAAAAGTGTATGAATACATATTAAAATACTACATGTATATATATTTTAACTGAGTCGTTAAGTCATCGTTAGTCGTTACATGTAAATGTTGATTTGAAACCTTTAAGTTTACGATCTTGTTAAATGTTGTTAACCCAATGTTTATTATATCTAATGAGATGTTAAATTACTATATTATCATGATATTATGATATATTAATATATCTTAATATGATATATATATATATATATATATATATATATATATATATTTAAATGTCGTTACAACGATAATCGTTACATATATGTCTCGTTTCGAAATCCTTAAGTTAGTAGTCTTGTTTTTACATATGTAGTTCAATGTTAATATACATAATGACATGTTTACTTATCATTTATCATGATTAAACATAGTGTAACAATATCTTAATATGATTCATATATAATTAGTAAGACGTTGTTATAACGATAATCGTTATATATATCGTTTCGAGTTTCTTAGTTCAATAAACTCAATTTTATGTATATAACTCATTGTTAAAATACCTAATGAGATACTTACTTATCATAATATAATGTTAATTATATATATAATCATATATATATCATCATATAATTTTTTTACAAGTTTTAACGTTCGTGAATCATCGGTCAACTTGGGTGGTCAATTGTCTATATAAAACCTATTTCAATTAATCAAGTCTTAACAAGTTTGATTGCTTAACATGTTGGAAACACTTAATCATGTAAATATCAATTTCATTTAATATATATAAACATGGAAAATTTCGGGTCACTACATAATTTCCCGCTCAGATGTGAGAAGGCCTTGAAAGCTCTATTAAGAGAAAGTGTATTGTAGCGAGAGAGTGAGGAGAGGAGTGTTGAAATTGGATGAGAAAAAGCCTTTAAATAGACTTGAAATTTCCCTGCAAACGGCTGGCAGGCCGTTTGCAGGGGCCGTTGCCAGACCAAGCCGTTTGCAAGGGCCGTTTAACTTGGGTGTGTGGCAGGCCATTTGCAAGCCAGGTAAGCCATTTGGCAGGCCGTTTGGCTTGCAGATTTCCTGGTTCGTAACTTGATTTCTTATCTTTCACTATTTTTGCTCTAGAATCTTCGTTTTAGCTCTGATTCTTTTGATTCTTTTTGCATCGTCTTCGTAATTACTTTATCTACAAATTTAACCGAAAAAGCGATTATTTGGCTGACAAAGTTTTGAACTTTATGCTTTTGGGACTCAATATCGGGGGTAAAAATGTGACTTTTTAGCCAATATTACTAGCCATTAACCTATCCTTGTTTGAAACCAACTTCCAATCGGAATTCTTGACACCCTTACCTGTGTAAATTTCACCCGAACCCAAATAATTCTTAAAATGAGGAGCCCTTATCTCATCAACAGTGTAAATATCCAAAGCTGCAACAACCTCACACAATGTCATAGAGTGAAACTTTCCACCAAGTTGAAAGGTAACAAAATCTTTAGTATCAATATCATAATTTCCCTCAATATAGGAACAAGTAGTAAAGAACTCCAAACACCAAACCTTATAAATTGGACGATCTAAATGGAAAAACTTAACCCAATCATTGTACTAAAGCTCATTCCCCCAATCATCAACATAAGTTTGTACTAACTTAGCTCTTATCTCATACTCGACACCAATCTCAGCTAATGGGGCCCAATCAGGAGAACGAGGAGCAATGTACTCACGCTCATGAAGCATTTGCAAAAGGTTCATTCGATGATAATTAGGCACCCTACGTTCCCATCCCAAGAATGGATGTATACTGTCAGTGGTTTGGCATTCGAACGGATGAGGAGGGAGTTGTTCATTCTCATCTGCCGCAGCTGATGCAGAAGGTTTGCTTCGTTTCAATCACTGTAAAACATCAAACAACCACAAAACAAAGTTGCACAAAACCATTAGCGTTAGTAAAACGTATAAACCTCATGGCAACTTTTCCTCAAACCATCACCAAATTTGCAAAACAATAATTCATGAATTTAAACATACAAGTGAACTACAAACAAATAACACCCTTACTAACCAATTTCAAACAAAGACTCAATCCACAATAAACTCTATCATCAAAGTATACAAGTAACTCTAGCTTTCAAGAATAAACTCAACAAAATCACATAAGAGAAACTTGACACATTTTTTAAACACTATACATGCTAAATATATAGGAAAAACAAATCAAGCATATAGCATATGTATTTGATACTATCATCAATCATAACCAAGAAGTCAAACGGAGTCAAACTCAGTCAACACATCAAAAACCTTAAATTTATCATGAGCCCTAAAATTAATAATTTAACAATTTATCAAATCATGGCAATTTCTATACCCTAAACAAGCACATAATCAATGTCATCAATCAATTCTATGAATCAAACATCAAACTCAAAACCTTGAATCATCAAAATTATAAACCCTAAAATTAAAAATTGAATCATTAAGCATACAAACATGAACATTAAGCAACAATCATCATAAAAACACATAATCAACAACAAAATGGGCTCTTCAACAAGTAGTTAATCCCCCACACTTATATTTATCAAATACCCAACTAAACAAACACATTCAAAGACAAAAGCAAAAGAAAGTAGAAGAAAGTGGGATGAATTAATTACCAATCGGAGTTTAGGAGCCATAATCCATGAAAGATTTATTGATTAGAGAGTGAAATTAGATTAGGGTTTGGGTCTTGGGAGCAAAAATACGACCGCTAGTGTGTATGTGTGTGTGTTTTGAAAAACAAAATAAATAAAAAACATATAAAAACCCCAGCCGGGCCCCGATCGCGGCCGCATTGGCCCTAATCGCGAGCGCGATTTCCCTTTTTCTCAAATTTTGACCTGATGCAAATCGAGCATCTCACGACCGCATGGGGAAAATAGCGGTCGCAATTTTCTCAATTTTTCGTTGCCCCAATTTCTGTTAAAGAATCAAGGTCACGAGGTTTCTAATGCGGCCGTGATTTTAACCCAACTTTTTTTAAAGGTTTTATATTTTTTTTATGGTTTTTTTTGAGTTTTTAAGAAAGAAAATGCAATAAAATAAAATAAAATACAAACTTACAAACTTTACACAGTTGTGCGGTGTTTACTCCGGAGTAGCGCACTCGACTCTTCTTTCGAGCTTAGCAATCGTTGAGACCCTCGACTCCGTAGTTGATAGAGTCGAATCCATACCCGAATCGGTCTTTGAGAGTAGTCATTTCATCCTTATCCTGTATTATCAGCGTTCCCGTGTCGAAATCTAAAGTTATCCTTGCGGTTGCCAAGAACCCCCGACCTGACACTATCGGCGTTTTCTCCTCCGTAGCACAGTCCATTATGAAGAAATCTTCTTCAAAGTTTACACCGTGAATATTAACCGGGACGTCTATCGCGATTCCTATCGAGCTATCAACGGTTTAATTCCCAAAACGAATGTTCGTGTTAGTGCGGTTCAATTGCCGAATTCCCAACGGCTTTGCACCTTTAACCGGCATCATATTAACACTAACACCCGAATCTAGTAATGCTGAATAAATCTTTTCATTCCGAAACCGAAATAAAATCGAAAACTCCCCTGGATCTCTATGTCTTCTACGAGGCTTAAATTTAAAATGTGGTGTAGACTTAACGTACTCAACCTCTTCGATTGTCCATCCTTCATCATCAACAAACGAAGTTTTTGGCTTTTTCATGAACTTGTCCGTATTTTTCTTACCCGACATCTTTTCAAGCGTTCCTCGAATTTCCTCCACATCTACATTCTGTTCTTTCTCTAATTTCGGTTTCTCTTTTACCGTGTTCACCCGAATAGATTCAACTTTGCTTGAATCCCCATCACTTTCATAATAACCATCCTCGAATTCCCTTTCTACTATATACGCTGAAGGGAACCTCATATTTTCAGAGTTACAGAATCTAAAAGTACCATTACCATCTTCAAAAGTTATAGCTCCTGCCCCCGGGTCAATTTTTCTACCCGCGGTCGCGATAAAACCACGACCCACTAATAAAGGAGCCTCTTCGTCCGTCAGCATGTCGAAAATAGTGAATGGAACTTCAAGAAAAACTCCTTAACACTCACCATCACATTCTTAAGCAGCCCATCTGCCTTACATTTCGTATTGTTACCTAAAGTAATTACCGAACTGGATTTCAACGAACACAGTGTACAACCCCCATGGAGCAACTGCTTATTCATGTCGTAGGACATGATATTAATTAAGGATCCAGAATCGGCTATTAATTTAAATTCCCGGTGATCGTTAGCAAAATTAGGAAACACCCCGAAAATACTCAATTCGAACAAAACCTCACTCGGATTTGCTTCTTGACGAAGTATCTCCGGTCTTCCAATAACTTTCTCTTCCAAAGACAATCCCTCATCAAATTCTCCAATGAACTCATCCTAAATGACCTCGAAATCTACATCATCGGTAACATCTTCAAATCGCCCATCATAATCCCAAATATCGTGACCAATGATATGGCTAATAGTAACATTGTTGTCAAGCCATTCGTCAATGCTACCCTTACTTTCACAGTTTGGTTCGTTGACCCGGATTGACATAAGTTGGAGAGCTTCCTTTTTTCTCAAAGTTAACTGTTTTCTCCACCTCTGCTCTTGAATCATAACCAACGCTATTATCCATGGAGACAACACATGTAGCACCATCCCCTAAAAATTCCTGTACATCATTCTCAACACCCAAGTTTATCATATCAAGTTTAAAACAAGTAACATCAGTGGACTTAGGTTTTTTCATGGCCTTATCTACGTGACAAATCACTCTTTCGTTCCCCACACCTATACTTAAAGTATTTTGTTAGACATGGATGATAGCATCCACGGTGTTTAGGAAAGGTCGACCTAGAATGATTGGCACTTTAGTGTCCTCTTTCATTTCAAGCACTATAAAATGGGCCGGAAAGACTCATGGGTCCCTATTCGGACAAGGGTTGTTTACTTTTACTATCAAGTCTTCATCTATACCTATAGGAGTGTCAAAAGAATGGTTGGCCAAACGGATCCCCATCCTTGTCGGTTTTAAATATCCTAAGCCAAGTTTCAAATACAGCGAATAAGGCATTAAATTAACGCTTGCCCCTAAGTCGACTGGTGCATCGTACACTATCGAATCACCCAATAGACAAGGGATGATAAAACTACACGGATCTCCCAATTTATGTGGTAACTTTTGCTTTTGCAAAATGGCCGAACACGCCTCATTGAGGAATGTGGCCGACACCTCTTGGTACTTACCTTTTGACAAGATCAGGTCTTTTAGAAAATTCCCAAAGTTAGGCATCCCTTTTATCACTTCCGTCAGCGGTATGTTCACACTAATTTGATTGATCATATCCAAGAACCTCTGATATTGAGTTACTAGCTTATCTTTTTTCAAGGCTTTAGGATACGGAACTGGTGCTTTGTACACCTTTAACGGTGGTGCTTTAGTCATGATCTCCGGTGGATCATCTTTCTTTTACTCCTGAACCTTTGGCTCATCATCCTTAGAACCTTCATCCTTTTACTCTTCTTCATTAGTAGGTACGTGCAAAACATTAGGAGAAACAACAGGAGAAACGACAGGAGGAGACTTCGGTGTCTCCTCATTAATAACTAAACCACTTCGAGTGGTTATGGCATTCACTTACTCATTTCTAACCGGTTCCTTGTTGTTCGGATTGGACTGTGTGTTAGATGGGAGAGTACCCGGTGGTCTCTTCGGTAAGGACTGAGCAATGCGACCCACATCTCGTTCCAAGTTCTGAATCAAAGCCTACTGAATCCTAACCTGCTGCTTAGTCGATTCACCATCCTTTCTTAAAGAAGAAATACTCTCATCAGTTTTCATAATAAAACTCCTTAGAAATTCTTCCAGCGGAGGCATCTTATTTTCTGGCTGCTGAACTGGTTGCATAGGTTGCTGGAAGTTTCTAGGTGGTGCTTGCTGATTTCTATTATTAAACCCAGGCGGCCTGTACGGATATACCTTCTGATTACCTTGATAAACCTGATTACCACTCTAATAATTAGTACCACTCGTATTACCCACTTGGTTGAAAAACTCTCTGCCACTAGGAAATTCACTAAGAGCAAAATCACCCTTTTTCACATAACCCAGATAATTAGTGTATTCCTCCATTGATGCATGATTTCAATCTTT
This sequence comes from Rutidosis leptorrhynchoides, assembly GCF_046630445.1. NCBI lineage: Eukaryota > Viridiplantae > Streptophyta > Magnoliopsida > Asterales > Asteraceae > Rutidosis > Rutidosis leptorrhynchoides. The sequence continues at coordinate 227,840,373 of NC_092334.1, forward strand.
CGTAAGATGTGGTCCCAAACATAACTCCAAACCAACCTTGATCGCGTGCATTTCCTTAGTTATTGACTACATCTGTCTTTTAAAAGTTGCAAGTTGAGCCTTAACTGAAGCAAGCTCGTCACTAGTTTTGGTACTAGCAACATGAGAAGAGCGAGAGACATCCATTTCTTGATGCCAATCATAAGAATGAGTAGCAGTTTTGGAGATGATCTCGTACACTTCATCCGTAGTCTTTTTCACTAACGAACCACCTGCAACAATATCGATCTCTTTCCTTGTCGGCACATAAACACCCTTATAGAAAATCTGGACCTTGTTAAAGTTGTTCAATCCGTGTTGAGGACAATTGCGTAACATTTTACCGAATCGTGTTCAAGCATCATAAAGTGTCTCATGTGGCTTCTGAACAAAGTGATTAATATAACTTTACAACTTAGCAGCTTTAGAAGCCGGAAATAAATGCTGCAGAAACTTATCTTCCATCATAGTCCAACTATCGATCTCACCTTCGGGCAATGATTCCAATCAATCCTTGGCATCGTCTTTTAAGGACCAAGGAAAAACCCTCAAATAGATAACTGTATCTTCAACCTGAGAAATCTTGAACAAATTATAGATACTTTTGAAAGAACGAAGATGCTTGAATGCATCCTGATCAAACCAAAATCGTCTCGTGTAAATAGATTTCGGGTTTGAGTGCTTGATTTGGGAAAAAGAGTGAGTCGAATGTTTTAACTCCAATAATTGTGCAAACCCCATTTTAGAATCTGGATTCCAAGGGCATAAAACAATAGATTGAATTAACCTTATTCGATTGTTATCGAATAAATTAATATCTAAGAGTGGGGATTAATTTCGACGATGAACAGAGCATTAATCGGAATAGAGTTAACGACTTGAGTAATTCTACCGTAGTTGATTTGGGCAGAGTAACATTAATTCATCCAGTGTTGTGTAATAAACGATCTTGTTCATGTATTTATAGATGTTAGGAGGGAATGATGACGTGGCACATGTCCCTTTCATGGTTGTAACGAACTTTGGCCATCCAGAGGGGTGACGTGGCACCTTTCCCTTTCATGAGAATAATCGGGCAGATCCTAACAAACTTTCCTAGATTCGTGGGCTGACGTGGCATGCAACTTGCTTGCATGCTTGTTCCAGGATGAAGTGTCTGTTCCAGGACAGTGCGCTTTCTTCGGGACGACGTGCCTGACCCGAGAAGGTATCTATATGTCGGGTTGGAATACTGAACCGGGAAGTGGTGATGGTACCGGTGGCGTGTTGGTTCCGGCTAAAGCATCACGGTGCTCTCAGTCTAGCCGGGAAGGGTTTGCTTTCTACTTATTCCAAGTGTTTCTTCATAGTTATAATCATCATGACTGGCTGGATGATGCCGGTTAAGTGTATGACATCCGGGCTGGGTTTTTGTTTGATGTTCCCGACTAGCCGTTCGTCCATCGTGGTAAAATTGAGATTATGCCGGATGATTGTTGGGAAAGGGCCCTTCTTCCGGGACGGACAGTACCGGGTAAGATCGTAGCCGGGATGCTTTGTTTTGAGACGGATCATTATGCATATCATTAAGTCCCCCCAGTTTGGTAATGCCAGCCGTAATGGCTACGTTATAAAAGTTAAGGAACTGTGTCAAGCGCCTGAGTGGACGTGCATTAAATGCGTATGTCTCCTGAAAAGTCGCCCTTTTTTGCAACTGTGTCATTTTTAATGATTATATTCCATTTATCGATATCTTGAAATATTTTCCAAGAGACAACTGTATGCCACTTTCATCATTATTTCTTGCTTCCCTCGTGGCAATAAATAGCTGCGATTATCATCTTGGTTTTTCACTTTTCTTACATACGACTATGCTACACTTGTGTCTTCAACACCGCTTCGTTTTATAAATTCGCAGCCTTCAAAAATTGCCTTTCATTTTATGAATAACCCCTTTACTTGGTTAATCATTGATGTTGTTGTTGTTGTTGATGCCCAAAAGATGGCGCTGCCGTTATTTGCCGAGGCATATTACTCACAATATTGGTAAGTGTTTGTGTGTTTTTCCTTTTCTGTTTTCTCTCCTTGTGCGGCCTTCTTACTGTTATTTTACTCTGTTTCAGGCTTCGTTGTGGATCTGAAGATTTGTTTTGAATCTTTGAATTTTTTTGAACGTATTCTGCCTTCAACTGCAGATGGATTGGAAACTACTGAATTCCGATGGCCGTTCAATGTATCTCTTGTCATCACATTGGTTGCCGCGTTGTTGGGTCTCCTTGATTCGAAGAATATGATACGTTTGCGCTCGGATGACTATGTGATATGCGCATCTCCTACGAACGAACGTTGGTGTTCATGCTTCCGGTTGATTTCGAAACTCGATTACGACCCATGGCTCAAACGGACATATCTCTGTCTTGCAATCATCCCGATACCAGCTGGGCCATATTGGTGATTGCTCGTTGAGAGCTTTTGATTTCTTTCAACAGATGTGCCCATTCTCACTTCCTTTGTAGGTGAGCTTAACAGATTATGCCCAAGGGTTTCCTTTTGTTTGTATAGGATTTGATGTTATTTTTGTGCTAAAACCACAGGTTGTTAGGGTTTTCAGCTTTTATACATGTAGCTTTTGCGCTTAGTAATGAAATACTGTGATATCTTTGTGTTTGTCTTCTATCTTGAAATAAACTTCTACACGGGATACGGATGACAAATATGCTTGATGAACTGCTTTTGTTGTCTTTGTACTGACGTACCTTGTTTTGAAATTTTGTAACTGTAACTGTGGAGTCATCTGTGGATCCCCTTGACTTGCATTTGTGTGCTCAACACGAAAACCCCTCATAGTATGCTTATACTTTCTATAGCACCTGGTGGCTCTTGTCAGTTTAATTTTGAGGATTTGGTCGAGGGCCAATTTGAGTTTACCGAGAGGGACGAGTTTGTCCGATCGTTCTCCAAATTCAATGTTTAATATGATGTCAACAAAGATATCATCTCTAAAGGGTCTTCCCCGGATATGTATATATATATATATATATATATATATATATATATATATATATATATATATATATATATATATATATATATATATATATATTTTATATATATATATACCGCCCTTCCTGTTGATAAGGCGAGAGCTACTCGGGTCTGAGCTCTGGTCGCTTGTACTACTACTTTCCTGGTCGGTCTTAACCGGGAAAAGCAGCCTGTCATGACCCAAGAGTCTATTTCTCAGGATCTGCAAGTGAAGTTGAAGGCTGTTTTTGTGGAGCTTGATCGGTTGAGGTCTGAGCTTCCGTCTTCCCTGAAAAGGTGTATGGCCTCGCCTTCTGTGATGGGGCCATCTGGTTCTTATTTGAAGTGGTTTAGCGCTGCCAGCATGCTTAATATGTTTCAGCTTGTACAGAAGCATCATCTCCGATCCTACCTTGCTCTTAATCCAGAAATGGCTGATAAGGTCAAGGTGAATGCCTTTCAGGAGATTCGTACGACGCAAGCAGCGGTGAATAACATCCGATTTAAATGATTCAAGAGTTTGTGTGTCGAGGAGAGTACGACAGACAACCAATTGTTAGAATATAATTTCTAGGTTGTTTTGTTGGACATTTGTATTGTATCCAAGGTATGTATCTCGGATACCAATTTTTGTAGTGGTTACTCTATTTTGGCTGTGTAACCATGTGAATATTTATGTGATTATCATACTTTCTTGTTGAACTAGTTCATTTCTTTGTATGTATGTCTAGAATACATTTGTATTAGTTTTGGCGTGTACATCGTGCAGTCACGCGTGTTTATGCCATCTATTCATTGGCCGTTATCAGTATAAACTTGTACCGTCGAGGGCTAGACAATCACCTCTTAAGGGGGTACAAAATAACCTGCATGGGACTTATGTGGATACCGGAATCCGTCTGCCGCTAGCCGGTTATTATTATGTGAACTTCGTTGTAAATAACATAATGACTAAGTTATTGTAAACGGTTAAAATTCTTTTATTCATTCCTAAAAAGGAAAAACATACTCAGAGTCTTTACTTAAGAGAAAAAGACATAAATATCAAGATAACCATGAGTTGAAGTGATCCGCTTCAATCACGGTATCCATCTAAATCTCAGTTGTTGCACTTAGCCACTTTTGTTTTCTTCAACCGTTGTCTTGTCTCGGTTGGAGCTCTCACGGCTTTCAGTCCGGGAACATTTGGATGTCAGATTGAAGGGTTCAGACTTTTCGTATACACCATTAAATGGTTTCTCCCATCCTGGCCGGTGACGCCAGCCGGCAACTGCCTTCTATGCCTTATTGACGATGACTGGATTTTTACAACTGAAGTGTGCTGATGGGGAGAAAAAGGTTAGCCTTTTAAGAACAGATACATGTTTTCCTCCATGACATTTGGTGTCTTCCATGATTCGGCACATTGCCTATCTCGAGTGCACTCGTTCCCGGGGAAAGGGTGTCGGGTGGATTGAACCGTTACCACACCTCTTCGGGTTGGGAGTTTGAGTATACCATGAGCGGTAAAGGCTATTGCACTGAACTTCCTGAAGAACTGTCTTCCCAGTATCACATTTGTGGCAGTCACAGATTTGATGACATAAAAGTCGATTACTTCACTACGGAGGTAGGGTTGAGTACCCACCGTGACTGTTGCCTTGAATTTACCAATGGGTTCTTCATTAGAACCTGTGAACCCACAAATGACAGCATTAGATTGTCTCATCTTCCTTCCGAAAAACTTTGGGAGCTTTGAAAGGCAATTGGCATACAAGACTTCAACTTCACTTCCCGTGTCGGTGTACATTTCGCTGACCGGAAACCCATCTATCAAGCCGGTAATTACTATCGGTTTATCCCTAGAGTGTCGCACTGGTAGTCCCGAGAATGTGATGGTAGCATCTTTCTAGGAACTTTGCGGAGTAAACTCGTCCTTCTCAATGTTGGTCATGTTAATGACAACTTTATCTTTTGCCTTCTCACGCTTCTTGCCATTTTCCTTTTGCCAACTGAATGTTTTGTTGGGGTCAGCCTTTTTGAACTTCTGACCTGACAACAAGTGATTAAGTTCGCCTGCCTTAATTTTGGCAATGATTTCACGTATAAGTGCTTTACATTCATCGGTGTCATGACCATTGTCTTAGTGGAATTCACAGTATTTGTCTGAATTTTGACCATCCCATTTTTCTAATGGTGCCGGAGGGGTGAACTTTGCCTTTACGGGTTCTGTTAATAGTATCTCCCTTGGAGTTTTAGAAAGGCTGTCAATTAGGGATCCCTTATCGTATGGTCTTCGATTGCTCTTATCATGCATATGGTTGTCATGGCTTTTGCTGTGGCTGTTGTGGATTTTGTGATTGCTTTCACTACGTCTGATGCTATCATGACGGTGCCTGATGTCGCTTCTCTTTTCCTCTTATCTTTTCTTTTTGTCCCGGTGATACCCAGCATGTCTTTCCCTTCCAGAGTGCTGGTATTGCCTTGCTACCGTCACGGCATCTGCAAATGTACCCGGGATGTTCCACTGGAGTTCAAAAACGAGCGATAGGTGTGCATCTTTGTCCAGGAATGTTATGAATCCAGAAATCTGATGTGTTTCCGGGAGCCCTGGGATTTTTTATGAAATGCCCCGTTCATATTAATTAAAAACGTTTCATATTAATTGGTTTCTTTGCGAGGTTTTGACTTCTAAATGAGACTTTTTTCAAATCTTGCATTCGTTTTTAAAAACAACCATAACCTTTATTATTGAATAAAGGTCTTAATGACATAATTTAGATTGTCTATCAAAGACAATCTCCTCAAATAAATAAGTTTTTACACAACTCATTACAATATGATCAAATATATTACAACAAATACACCGAATGCAAGTTTAAACAATATAAACAATTATGCCGACTCCAAATCTTGACCTTGGGTTGGCATACGACAGCGGAAGCGTTTTTAATATTCACCTGAGAATAAACATGCTTAAAACGTCAACAAAAAATGTTGGTGAGTCATAGGTTTAATTTCTATATAATAATCATAACATTTAATAAGCCACAAGATTTCATTTAATCAAATGCGCAGGATCATTACAACTGCAAAAATCATTCATACGATGAGTCGCCTGGTAACCGACCTTAACATATAGCTCTTAAGATATCTGGCATCATACATTCCACTATTCAAATGTATGACAAGAACCCTTCGAAGTACTAAAGCATTTCCACTATTCGAAAATGGGGGTGGTTGGTGCCCGTAGATCTACCTTTAGGATTCGCGTCAATTAGTGTTTTTCACTAATTCTTAGGTTACAAGTATAATAATAATAAGTACATATATCCGGTATAACAAAACAGTCATAGAATGTAGTTTCATGAACTTGTGCTTATTTTGTAAAACATTTATAAATTTGCATGTATTCTCATCCCAAAATAATTTAGATAGTAAAAATGGGACTATAACTCACTTTCACAGATTACTAATTCGTCGAGAATTAGACTTGGCCATGGGTTGATTTATGAACCTATAACAATATATACATATATTAAAATATGATCGAAATATATTCACAATATTTTCTTTATTACGTGTTGATGATTTTAGTTGTCCAGTTAGCAGTCCAATGTTAGTAGTCCATAATTTTTCGTACATGAATAACTTAATATATATCTTGAATCAATCCACGACCCAGTGTATACATATCTCAGTATTGATCACAACTCAAACTATATATATATATATATTGGAATCAACCTCAACCATGTATAGCTAACTCCAACATTTGCATATAGAGTGTCTATGGTTGTTCCGCAATATATATATATAGATGGGTCGACATGATAGGTTGAAACATTGTATACATGTCTATGGTATCTCAAGATTACATAATATACAATATAAGTTGATTAAGTTATGGTTGGAATAGATTTCTTACAAATTTTCACGTAGCTAAAATGAGTAGTTTTTACCAATTTTGTTTTACCCGTCATTTCTTCGTTTCAAATCCGTTTTGAGTGATTTAAGCGGCTACGGTTTCATATTGAACTTAAATTTATGAAACTAAACAGAAAAAGTATAGGTTTATAGTCGGAAATATAATTTACAAGTCATTTTTGAAAGAGGTAGTCATTTTCGTCGAAAGAACGACATCTTGATGACTATTTTGAAAAGCATACTTTCACTTTGAGTTTAACCATGATTCTTGGATATAGTTTCATATTCATAAGAAAAATCATTTTCCCATAAGTATAGCTTTTAAATCAAAGTTTTTCATAGTTTTTAATTATCCAAACCAAAACAGCTCCCGGTTGTACTACGACGGCGTATATCCGGTTTTACGGTGTTCTTCGTGTTTACAGGTTTTAAATCATTAAGTTAGCATATCATATAGATATAGAACATGTGTTTAATTGATTTTAAAAGTTAAGTTAGAAGGATTAACTTTGTTTGCGAACAAGTTTAGAATTAACTAAACTATGTTCTAGTGATTACAAGTTTAGCTTCAAAGGATGAATCGAATGAGGTTATGAACATCATTACTACCTCAAGTTTTTTGGATAAACCTACTAGAAATGAGAAAAATAGATCTAGCTTCAAAGGATCCTTGGATGGCTTGAAAGTTCTTGAATTAGAATCTTGACACGAAAACAAGTTTAAGTAAGATTTCCACTTGAAATAAGATTGTTATAGTTATAGAAATTGAATCAAAGTTTGAAAATGAATATTACCTTGAATAAGAAAGATAACCTACTGTAAATAACAAAGGTTTCTTGATCTTAGATGATGACTTGGAATGGATTAGAAAGCTTGGAAGTAGTCATGAAGACTTGATATGATTCTTGAAGTGTTCTTGAAAGATGGTTGTTTTTATGATGATTAAAGCTTGTAATTGAAGTTAAAAGATAGTGAAAATGCTTGGAGATGATCAAGTATAATGTTAAGAGTATTTTGAGAGAGAAATTGGAGTGTAAGTATGAGAAAATGGAGTGAAGAAATGGTGTGCATTCATGAATAAGTTTTTTACATTTTATAAAGAAAAAAGATACTTAAGTTTGTTTTCTTACTAAATAATTCATGCAAGTTGACAAATGATGGTTCCCACATGATCCTTAATCATTTAAGGCTACTAAGGAGCAGATTTTTATTAGTATAGATGAATAGTAAATACATCTAGAAGCTGCGTATTATACGAGTACAATACCATACATGTACGAGTAGAATTTTTGATGAAAATGAATGAGAATGTAATTGTAAGTATTTTTGTTAACTAGAAGTACTTTGATATGTGTCTTGAAGTCTTTCAAAAGTGTATAAATACATCATAATACATTACATGTATATATATTTAACTGAGTCTTTAAGTCATCGTTAGTCGTTACATGTAAGTGTTGTTTTGAAAACTTTAGGTTAACGATCTTGTTAAATATAATTGACCCATTGTTATTACACTTAAATAAGATGTTAAATTGTTATGTTAACATTTAAACATGGTGTATTATCATATCTAATATCATATATATATATATATATATATATATATATATATATATATATATATATATATATATGTGTGTGTGTGTGTGTGTGTGTGTGTGTGTGTGAAATACTATTTCAAGGATAATCGTTACATATATGTATATTGTTTCGAAGTCTTTTAGTTAGTAGTCTCATCTTATATATATAACTCATTGTTATTATACTTAATGAGATACTTAAATATCATTTAATCAAATCATAAATATATATATCCAAATATATATTCCTTTAATTAATTATTACGATATATGACGTTCGTGAATCGTCAGACAGACTGGGTGTCCAAACGTTTGTATAAAATTCATTCCAAATAACCAAGTCTTAATGAGTTTGATTGCTTAACATGTTGGAAACATTTAATTATGTAAATATTAATCTTATATATATTACCGGAAAAATTCGGGTCGTTACATTATACACCCGTTAAATTAAATTTCGTCCCGAAATTGGGAATAGTACCTAGTTAACGTGAGATATCGGTAAACAGATGTGGATACTTCTGCTTCATTTGGTCTTCTCGTTCCCAAGTGAATTCAGGTCCTCTACGAGCATTCCACTGAACCTTAACGATTGGTATCTTTCTTTGTTTGAGTCGTTTGACCTCACGATCCATAATTTCGACGGGTTCTTCGACGAAATTTAGTTTCTCGTCAATTTTAATCTCGTCTAAAGGAATAATGAGATCTTCGGTAGCTAGGCATTTCTTCAGGTTTGAAACATGAAAGGTGTTATGAATCTTTTCTAATTGTGGAGGTAGCTCAAGTCGATAGGCCACTGGCCTAATACGTTTTTCAATCTTGAATGGCCCAATGTATCTTGGGCTCAATTTCTCTCGCTTTCCAAAACGAATAACCCCTTTCCAAGGTGATACCTTAAGCATAACCATATCACCCTCCTCAAACTCTAAAGGTTTCCTTCTAACATCCGCGTAGCTCTTTTGCCGACTCCGGGCTGTTTTCAATCGTTGCTGAATCTGAATGACCTTGTCGGTAGTTTACTGGATAATTTCCGGACCTGTAATCTGTTTTTCCCCTACATCACTCCAACAAATCGGAGACCTGCACTTCCTCCCATAAAGTGCCTCGAATGGTGCCGCCTCAATACTAGAATGGTAGCTGTTGTTGTAGGAAAACTCAGCTAACGGTAGATGTCGATCCCAACTGCTTCAAAAATCAATAACACATGCTCGTAGCATGTCTTCGAGTGTCTGAATCGTCCTTTCACTCTGCCCATCAGTTTGTGGATGATAGGCAGTACTTAAATCTAGACGAGTTCCCAACGCTTCGTGTAATGCCAGCCAGAATCTGGAAGTAAATCTGCTATCTCAATCAGAGATAATAGAGATTGGTATACCATGTCTAGAAAAACTTCTTTCAGGTATAATCGTTCTAATTTCTCTATACCATCCTCTTCTTTTATTGACAGAAAGTGTGCTGACTTAGTAAGACGATCGACTATTACCCAAATCATATCATAACCACCTGCGGTTCTCGGTAACTTAGCAATGAAATCCATGGTAATGTTTTCCCATTTCCATTCTAGGATTTCAGGTTGTTGGAATAGACCCAATGGTTTCTGATGCTTAGCTTTGCCTTTATAACAAGTCAAACATGCTCCTACATATGTGGCTATATCGGCCTTCATTCCTTGCCACCAAAAGTTTCTCTTGAGGTCTTGGTACATTTTCCCCTCTCCGGGATGTATTGAATATCTGGTTTTATGTGCTTCATCTAGTACCACTTTGCTCAAATCCCCATTCTTTGGTACCCAAATTCTTTCAGCTAATTGTTTGGGGGCAAAACCAACAGTCGTTATACGAGCGGTCATTTTATAAACTGGTCTCTTAGGTGGTTCAGGTGGATGATCACAAACATTTTGGGTCATAATAGGTTCATCGGGTTTGGGTCGGGTATAACAGCCAAAGATATTCCCAAATCACGTTGTGGTTCGATAATTTCCACAACTTCTTCAGGATCCTCTTCTTTGGGTTCCTCTTCGGGATCTTCTTCTGGATCCTCTTCTGGAACCTCTACTGGCAATTGTGAATCTTCCCAATTTTCCCAACAATTTTCCACTTTAATGGTAGCACCAAAAGTTAACTTTTCCGTTGGTTCATAAGTCGTACGCTTTGACTCAGCCTCCGAATCACTTGATAAGTAAATGAAATCTGAATCATTAGAGATTCTTATATGATCGGATGAAGTCATCTATCACATAATAGCAGGCACGTTAAGAGAATGATATATCTTATAATATTTATATGTTAATAATCTTATGTTTCCAACAATTATATTAAGCAATCATTTTTAAAATAATTACGGTCGAAGTCCAGACTCACTAATGCATCAAAAATCAGTTAGACACACTAATGAAAAAATTTTTGATTCTCTAACACCAACGCTCGGATACCAACTAAAATGCCCCGTTCATATTAATTATAAACGTTTCATAGTAATTAGTTTCTTTGCGAGGTTTTGACCTCTATATGAGACATTTTTCAAATCTTGCATTCGTTTTTAAAAACAACCATAACCTTTATTATTGAATAAAGGTCTTAATGACATAATTTAGATAGTCTATCAAAGACAATCTCCTCAAATAAATAAGTTTTTACACAACCCATTACAATATGATCAAATATATTACAACAAATACTGCGAATGCAAGTTTAAACAATATAAACAATTATGCCGACTCCAAATCTTGACCTTGGGTTGGCATACGACAGCGGAAGCATTTTTAATATTCACCTGAGAATAAACATGCTTAAAACGTCAACAAAAAATGTTGGTGAGTCATAGGTTTAATTTCTATATAATAATCATAACATTTAATAAGCCACAAGATTTCATATAATCAAATGCGCAGGATCATTACAACTGCAAAAATCATTCATACGATGAGTCGCCTGGTAACCGACCTTAACATAGAGCGCTTAAGATATCTCGCATCATACATTCCACTATTCAAATGTATGACAAGAACCCTTCGAAGTACTAAAGCATTTCCACTATTCAAAAATGAGGGTGGTTGGTGCCCGTAGATCTACCTTTAGGATTTGCGTCAATTAGTGTTTTTCACTAATTCTTAGGTTACCAAGCATAATAATAATAAGTACAGATATCCGGTATAACAAAACAGTCATAGAATGTAGTTTCATGAACTTGTGCTTATTTTGTAAAACATTTATAAATTTGCATGTATTCTCATCCCAAAATAATTTAGATAGTAAAAATGGGACTATAACTCACTTTCACAGATTACTAATTCATCGAGAATTAGACTTGGCCACGGGTTGATTTATGAACCTATAACAATATATACATATATTAAAATATGATCGAAATATATTCACAATATTTTCTTTATTACGTGTTGATGAATTTAGTTGTCCAGTTAGCAGTCCAATGTTAGTAGTCCATAATTTTTCGTACATGAATAACTTAATATATATCTTGAATCAATCCACGACCCAGTGTATACATATCTCAGTATTGATCACAACTCAAACTATATATATATATATATATATATATATATATATATATATATATATATATATATATATTGGAATCAACCTCAACCATGTATAGCTAACTCCAACATTTGCATATAGAGTGTCTATGGTTGTTCCGCAATATATATATATATATATATATATATATATATATATATATATATATATATATATATATATATATATATATATATATATATATATATATATATATATATATGGGTTGACATGATAGGTTGAAACATTGTATATGTGTCTATGGTATCTCAAGATTACATAATATACAATATAAGTTGATTAAGTTATGGTTGGAATAGATTTCTTACAAATTTTCACGTAGCTAAAATGAGTAGTTTTTACCAATTTTGTTTTACCCGTCATTTCTTCGTTTCAAATCCGTTTTGAGTGATTTAAGCGGCTAAGGTTTTATATTGAACTTAACTTTATGAAACTAAACATAAAAAGTATAGGTTTATAGTCGGAAATATAAGTTACAAGTCATTTTTGAAAGAGGTAGTCATTTTCGTCGAAAGAACGACATCTTGATGACTATTTTGAAAAACATACTTTCACTTTGAGTTTAACCATGATTTTTGGATATAGTTTCATATTCATAAGAAAAATCATTTTCCCAGAAGTATAGCCTTTAAATAAAAGTTTTTCATAGTTTTTAATTATCCAAACCAAAACAGCCCCCGGTTGTACTACGACGGCGTATATCCGGTTTTACGGTGTTCTTCGTGTTTACAGGTTTTAAATCATTAAGTTAGCATATCATATAGATATAGAAAATGTGTTTAATTGATTTTAAAAGTTAAGTTAGAAGGATTAACTTTGTTTGCGAACAAGTTTAGAATTAACTAAACTATGTTCTAGTGATTACAAGTTTAGCTCTTTGAATAAGATAGTTTTATATGAATGAATCGAATGATGTTATGAACATCATTACTACCTCAAGTTTTCTGGATAAACCTACTGGAAATGAGAAAAATAGATCTAGATTCAAAGGATCCTTGGATGGCTTGAAAGTTCTTGAAGTAGAATCTTGACACGAAAACAAGTTCAAGTAAGATTTCCACTTGAAACAAGATTGTTATAGTTATAGAAATTGAATCAAAGTTTGAATATGAATATTACCTTGAATAAGAAAGATAACCTACTGTAAATAACAAAGGTTTCTTGATCTTAGATGATGAGTTGTAATGGATTAGAAAGCTTGGAAGTAGTCATGAAGACTTGATATGATTCTTGAAGTGTTCTTGAAAGATGGTTGTTTTTATGATGATTAAAGCTTGTAATTGAAGCTAAAAGATGGTGAAAATGCTTGGAGATGATCAATTATGATGTTAGGAGTATTTTGAGAGAGAAATTGGAGTGTAAGTATGAGAAAATGGAGTGAAGAAATGGTGTGCATTCATGAATACGTTTTTTACATTTTATAAAGAAAAAAAGATACTTAAGTTTGTTTTCTTGCTAAATAATTCATGCAAGTTGACAAATGATGGTTCCCACATGATCCTTAATCATTTAAGGCTGCTAAGGAGCAGATTTTTATTAGTATATATGAATAGTAAATACATCTAGAAGCTGTGTATTATACGAGTACAATACCATACATGTACGAGTAGAATTTTTGATGAACATGAATGAGAATGTAATTGTAAGCATTTTTGTTAACTAGGAGTACTTTGATATGTGTCTTGAAGTCTTTCAAAAGTGTATAAATACATCATAATACATTACATGTATATATATTTAACTGAGTCGTTAAGTCATCGTTAGTCGTTACATGTAAGTGTTGTTTCGAAAACTTTAGGTTAACGATCTTGTTAAATATAATTGACCCATTATTATTAAACTTAAATAAGATGTTAAATTGTTATGTTAACATGTTAACATGGTGTATTATCATATCTAATATCATGTATATATATGTGTGTGAAATACTATTACAAGGATAATCGTTACATATATGTATATTGTTTCGAAGTCTTTAAGTTAGTAGTCTCATCTTATATATATATATATAACTCATTGTTATTATACTTAATGAGATACTTAAATATCATTTAATCAAATCATAAATATATATATATCCAAATATATATTCCTTTAATTAATTATTACGATATATGACGTTCGTGAATCGTTAGACAGACTGGGTGTCCAAACGTTTGTATAAAATTCATTCCAAATAACCAAGTCTTAATGAGTTTGATTGCTTAACATGTTGGAAACATTTAATTATGTAAATATTAATCTTATATATATTAGCAGAAAAATTCGGGTCGTTACACTTTTACACTCCAACATATACCTTGTGATGAAGCTTTCAATTTTATCTCCCCGGTACATTGGTATTTCGTGAGCATACAGGTGTGTATACGTGTGTCGGCGGAGGTTCTGATATTGCATGAAAAACTTTTTCCGCAAGTCTGCGAAGCATGTGATTCCATTTGGTGGTAATTTGGCGAACCATTCCCTAGCAGCTGACTGTAGGACAGTCGAAAAGAGATGGCATGCTACCTCATCACTCCAATGTTGGGTTTTCATGGTGCCCTCAAAGATTTGCAGGAAATCATCCTGGTCAGTAGTGCAATTGTCCACTCCCAAAGTGACCGGTATGATGATGTTAGCAGGGAGTATATAGCCAGCGATCCGTTCGCATAGCTTTTGGCTAGTAACTGACATCTCAACCGGTTCTCTTTGCTTTGTTATCGGTGATTAGGGCGAACAGATTTTCAAGTGCAGTTCCCTGGACGACGGGTTGCGACAGGGAGTGTTTATATGCCGGCGGTGCAGCCTGCACAAGGAGCTCGGTTAGCCATGAATTTGTTGCGACCTTAGTGACACCCTCGCTCCCCGCCCCAATGTTTAACAGTGGGTTGATCTTCAGAACATCCAGAGTTTGTGATTGCTGCCTCTCTGCTAGACCGTTGTCGTTCAGCATGGCCTTTAGCTTGTCGATTACTTGTTTTTCGACATCGGTTGAGATCATTTTGGTGATCATGTCGGTGTCATTGTGAGACGATCCGATTCCGCTCGAACCACCGGTTTTGAGACTAAGGGTGCCGAGCTTCAACCTCTCCCCACCGTGTGGTGATCCCTCATGTGTGTCCTCGTCATCGTCGGAGACATTCATCTCGTCTCCCGACGCTTCACCGGAGTGGATGTGAGTGATTGATTGCTTTTGAGGTTGAGGTGGCTCTACCGTTGGTGAGCTTCCTTTGTTCAAAGGTGGTTGAACATCATCGCTCGTACCTTTCTTACTTACCGTTTCGTTACTTAGTTTCACTGTGTTCTTCATACCTTTAGGTGGCGCCATTTGATCAAACCAAAATTGTCTCGTGTAAATAGATTTCGAGTTTGAGTGCTTGATTTGGGAAAAAGAGTGAGTCGAATGTTTTAACTCAATAATTGTGCAAACCCTGATTTGGAATCTGGATTCCAAGGGCGTAAAACAATCGATTGAATTAACCTTATTTGATTGTTATCGAATAAGTTAATATCTAAGACTGGGGATTAATTCCGACGATGATCGGAGCATTGATTGGAATAGAGTTAACGACTGGAGTAATGCTACCGTAGTTGATTTGGGCAGAGTAACATTAATTCATCCAGTGTTGTGTAATAAACGATCTTGTTCATCTATTTATAGATGTTAATAGGGAATGATGACGTGGCACATGTCCCTTTCATGGTTGTAACGAACTTTGGCCATCTCGAGGGGTGACGTGGCACCTGTCCCTTTCATGTGAATAATCGAGCAGATCCTAACAAACTTTCCTAGATTCGTGGGCTGACGTGGCATGCAACTTGCTTGCATGCTTGTTCCGGGATGAAGTGTCTGTTCCGGGACACTGCGCTTTCTCCGGGACGGTGTGTCTGACCCGGGAATGTGTCTTTATGTTGGGTTGGAATACTGAGCCGGGAAGTGGTGAAGGTACCGGTGACGTGTTGGTTCCGGCTAAAGCATCACGGTGCTCTCAGTCTAGCCGGGAAGGGTTTGCTTTCAACTTATTCCAAGTGTTTCTTCACGGTTATAATCATCATGACTGGATGTATGATGCCAGTTATGTGTATGCTATCCGGGCTAGGTTTTTGTATGACCTTCCCGACTAGCCGTTCATCCGTCGTAGTAAAATTGAGATGATGCCGGATGATTGTTTGGAAGGGGCCCTTCTTCCGGGACGGACGGTGCTGGGTAAGATCCTAGCCGGGATGCTTATTTTTTTGAGACGGATCATTATGCGTATCATTACATCCTCTTTCGGTGTACCCTTGAACTGGTATTGGTGAGTTATCATATTAAAGATCGAATAAAAATAACTAAACCACGCGTAAAGCTAAAAAAAATAAAAATAACATAAAAGTAACTTTTGCAAGAATTGCTTTTCACAAAAGGATCGAATAACTAAAAGCTTGTAAATTCCCGATTGAACACCGCTCCCCGGTAGCGGTGCCAAAAAGTTGATGTGTGTTTTATACTCTAAAAATAAGTAGTAAAGAATACCCAATAATTATCACACAATACAGGTAACTAATCCCGATCGTGTAGCAGTTTATAAGTATAATTGACCCGTTCGTCCACAGAGAGTAGTTTTATCATAAACTTTAACTTGTAGTTATTCTAGTAAAATGAAGGTTGTTTTTTTAGAGTTTAAACGCGCAATAAAATGAATTAAAATCAATAAAGATAAAGGTATCCACTTAGATTCAATTCCCTCGGATCAGGATTGCTGTTAAGTTCATTTCAAATAATTGTAATGGTGGTAACACTATGATTATCTCTCGATTCTCCAGATTATAGACTAAATCACTAGCCCCCCTCTCATTGATACTAATTCTCTAATCTAGTTAACAATATATAAATCAATATATTAATCTGACTTTAATTGCTTAAGTCTCCCTAACAATTCCACAATTACCAAGTTCTATCACAGTTTAATTACTAATTAATCAATTATACCGGTCTCTTGTATATAATCAACCAAAGGTCTAAGTTATTCACATTCAATAACCTAGTATGTAACATCCCGCCTTTTTCCGTTTACCTTCCATTATACTATTTTAAAGTCCGTTATATAATTATAACATCTTTCGTTAATACGCGTTTTAAAATATTTCGTTTATGTAATTTACGCACCCACTTTGAAACTTGAGGGACTAAACTTACCAAGAGACCAAACTCTTAACTAGGTCAACTAGTCAACCATGAACTCTCATCCATTCATTCACCTCCTTCTCTCTTTCAATACTTCAACATTTCTCTCAAACTCCAATTCAAAGATTCATCATCCATTTTCAAGTTAGCAATCAAACATTAAAACAAATTACATATTTGGAATCCTTGCATCTTCCTCTTCAATTCCATACCGATTTCATCAAGTTTGGGTCAAGACTAGCACTCGTTCTTGCACACGTTACTTTGTGAAGTACATTTTACTATTCGTGCAACCAAGGTGAGATCATAGTCCCACCTTTACTCTTTTAAACTTACATTTGGGATGAGAAAACATAAACGTTTCATTTTACAAAGTGAACACAAGTACGAAAACAAACATTCTACATACGAGTTAGAACATAATGCTCAATTCGATTATCATTAGTTACACTTTTAGGGTGTAAGCGGGAACTTATGTTGTATGGCCATATGGATTTGACAAACCCTCATTCAGACGGTTCGCTACCATTATTCGGATGAAATATATTTTCGAGAAACAGTGTATGTTCTAACACTATTGTAATGGGGTTCTATGGATGGAAAGTTAAGCCTTGATAATTGGGTGCTCGTGATAACAAATTTTAGAATGGTTTACTATTATTTCAATGATATAAATCTTGTGTTTCATTTGTACTTACTTAAACCTATGATTTCACCAACATTTTCGTTGACAGATTTCTATGTTTTTCTCAGGTCGTTGAACGTTTTGTGATACATGCTTCCGCTCATTATTTTGATACTTGCATTGGATGTCGAGTATATATGCATACATGGAGCGTCTTTTGGCTACTTTTAAATTGTGTCGCATAGGTTTTATTTGTACTTATAACGTTGTAACGTAACTTGTGGTTGAACTATTCCTGTAAACTTTGAAACAATCTTTACATTTGAAATGAATGCAACATATTTTTGGTCAAACATTGTTTTAAAGACTTATGACCACGTAAGGGGACCTAAGTAGACGGCACCGTCAATGACGATTTTGTCAGGTCGGTACAGATGGTATCAGAGCGTTGGTTGTAGGGATTTAGAGTTCGTTGGTGTCGACCCTGAGTCATAGGGTACATTAGTGAGTCGAGACTACAACCGGCATATAGACTTGAAGTAGGAATTACTTGACTACTTGTGCATTTATACTCGAACGTTTCTACTCATATGTACTCTTATTTCTTCTTAATCTCACACTGTTTAATTTGATTGACACGCCACCTTGACTTAGTGAAATAATGTCGAATGCACATATGAATTAGGGTAATATAATTTCCGGGATTATATAACGGTGACTCATATGAACGTTCCGACATTATGACATAAAGAATTTAAGGCGAGTCAAGGAAAATTTTCTCTTTATCCTCATTCCATATCATGGATAGTATTACTGAGAATACTAATCAATGATATTCTTACGTTTTGAAGGAACAATGCCTCCTCGCCGTGTACCACACCATGAGACTCCCGAACAAGCTCTACAACGAATGCTAGCCACCGCCGTGGATGCGGCCATGGCCGGTAACTCATCTAACAACAATAACAATAACAACAACTAAAACAACAACAACAACAACAACAACAATGGAGCCGGTAATTCAAACGACGGATGCTCTTATAAAGCTTTCATGGGGTACAAACCTCACACTTTCGATGGAACCGGGGGACCGGTTGTGTTCACCTGATGGTTTGAGCAAACGGAAGCCTTCTTTAGCATAAACGGTTGTCGGGACCAAGACAAGGTCAAGTACTCCACTCACACTTTCGCCGGTGTCACGCTCACTTGGTGGAACACCTATGTACAATCGGTGGGTACCGATGAAGCCCACGCCCTCTCTTGGGCCGATTTAAGGGAAAGGATGATCATCGAATATTTTCCTTGTGAAGAAACCCGAAGGCTCGAACAAGAGCTAAGAACTTTAAAAGCGGTCAGAAACGATCTCAAGGCCTATAATCAACGATTTTCCGAACTAGCCTTGATGTGCCCAAACCCTGTGAACCCCGAGTCTTTAAGGGTTGAACTTTACATGGATGGTCTTCCAAAGAGCATCAAACACGGAGTAATGTAATCTAAACCCACTAATCATCAAGAAGCTTTGAACATGGCTCGCAAATTGATAGAAACGGTGGACGAAATTGTAGTGCCGGCACCTAAAGCCGAGGATAAGTCGGGTAACAACAAAAGAAAATGGGAAGCTCCCCAATCAAGCAACAACAACTTTGCCAAGAAGCCTTTTACCTCCGACGGCAAGAAAAGTTATGCCGGAAACCTACCTCTATGCAACAAATGCAACAAGCATCACTTTGGTGAATGTGGCAAGCTAATTTGCCATCGGTGCCAAGGAATTGGTCATAAGGCCAACGATTGTAAAAGTGCCGCCCCCGTCACTCGAAAGGGGCCCAATGCACCAAAGACGGTCACTTGTTACAAATGTGGCCAAACGGGTCATTATAGAAATGCATGCCCAACGAAGAAAGATAACCCCAATACGCGCGGCCGAGCTTTCAACATTAACACCGAGGAAGCCCGAGATAACAATGAACTAGTCACGGGTACGTTTCTTCTCAACAATTCTTATGTCTCTTGCTTATTCGATTCAGGTGCCGATAAGAGTTTTGTATCCAAGACTTTGACTCATTCTTTTAGCACTCCACCACTCCCACTAGATACTACTTATACCATTGAAGTGGCCACCGGGAAACTATTGAGTACCGACAAATTTTATCGGGGGTGTACGTTAAACTTAATGGGTAAAGAGTTTGAAATTGACTTGATACCTATAGAACTAGGGAGCTTTGATGTAATCAATGGTATGGATTGGCTAGCCAAAACGAAATCCCACATTCTTTGCGATCTTAAAGCGATTCAAATTTCTATCGAGAATGGTAAACCCTTGATTGTCTATGGCGATAATAGTTGCACCGGACTCAACCTCGTCTCGTGCCTTAAAGTTGAAAAATACCTTCGTAAAGGTTGTTTCACGATTCTAGCCCATGTTAAGAAAGTTGAGATCGATGAGAAGCATATCGATGATGTGCCAATTGTTAGTTACTTTTTCGATATATTTCCCGATGAATTGTCGGGTCTTCCACCTCATCGACCGGTAGAATTCCAAATCGATCTTATTCCAAGAGCCGCACCCATAGCACGTGCACCATATAGACTTAATCCATCCGAAATGCAAGAATTGCAAAGTCAAATCCAAGAACTACTTAATCGTGGTTTTATCCAACCTAGCCATTCATCATGGGGCCCTCCGATTTTTTTTGTTAAGAAGAAAGATGGATCCCTACGAATGTACATTGATTATCGTGAACTAAACAAATTGACGGTTAAGAATCGATATCCGCTTCCGCGCATCGACGACCTCTTTGATGAACTACGGTCTTGTGTATATTCAAAAATCGATCTCCGCTCGGGTTATCATCAATTAAGGGTTAAGGGGGAAGATGTCTCCAAAACCACTTTCCAGACTCGTTATGGTAGTTATGAATTTCTTGTAATGCCATTTGGTCTCACTAACGCACGCGGTGTTCATGGATCTTATGAATCGCGTGTGCAAACCATACCTCGACAAATTCATTATCATGTTCATCGATGATATTTTGGTCTATTCTAAAAGCGAAGAAGAGCACGAACAACATCTTCGACTTGTGCTTGAACTCTTGAGACAAGAACGACTCTATACCAGATTCTCCAAGTGTGAATTTTGGTTGAAGGAAGTTCAATTTCTTGGTCATGTTGTAAGTGATCAAGGTATTAAAGTCGATCCCGCAAAAATTGAAGCCATTAGCAAATGGGAGACCCCTACTACTCCTACCCACATTCGTCAGTTCTTGGGTCTCGCTGGGTACTATCGTAGATTCATCAAAAATTTCTCCTTGGTTGCTCGTCCTCTAACCGTGTTAACTCACAAGAGAAAGAAATTCATTTAGGCAACCGAACAAGAATCTGCATTTCAAATCTTGAAGACAAAGCTAACCACCGCTCCTATCTTGTCACTTCCCAAAGGCAATGATGATTTTAATGTATATTGCGATGCCTCGAAACATGGTTTTGGGTGTGTATTGATGCAACGAAAGAAAGTCATTACTTATGCCTCTCAACAATTGAAAATTCATGAACGGAACTATACGACACATGATCTCAAACTCAGAGCCATTGTCTTTGCACTTAAATGTGGAGACGCTATCTTTATGGAACCAAGAGTACTATCTTCACCGATCACAAAAGCCTCCAACACATCTTCGACCAAAAGCAACTAAACATGAGACAACGCCGGTGGATTGAAACTTTAAACGATTATGATTGTGAGCTTCGTTACCATCCCGGGAAGGCAAACGTAGTAGCCGATGCCTTAAGTCGAAAGGAAAGAGCGGTGCCTCTTCGTGTCTGAGCTTTAAACATCACCATTCACACCAACCTCAATAGTCAAATTCGTGTAGCTCAAGACGAGGCTCTCAAGGATGAAAACATCTCTCTAGAACACTTAAACATCCTCACCTCTCGATTCGAAGTTAAGGAGACCGCACTTCGATATTTCGTCGGAAGAATTTGGGTGCCTAGTTATGCGGAATTGCGAAGCCTTATTCTAGACGAAGCCCATAAGTTAAGGTATTCGATTCACCTCGGTGCCAATAAGATGTACCACGACCTTAAGGAACAATATTGGTGGCCGAACATTAAAAGGGACGTCGCTACTTATGTTGGAAAATGCCTAACTTGCTCCAAAGTCAAAGTCGAACAACAAAGGCTATCCGGGTTACTTCAACAACCCAAAATCCCGCAATGAAAATGGGAAAGAATAACGATGGACTTTATCACCAAACTACCAAGAACGGCGAGCGGTTATGATACCATTTGGGTTATTGTTGACCGTCTCACCAAATCCGCCCACTTCCTAGCCATGAAGGAAACCGAAAAAATGGAGAAACTTGCACAACTTTACATTAAAGAGATCGTAGCCCGTCACGGTGTACCTTTATCGATTATTTCAGACCGAGATGGCCGTATTGTTTCTAGATTTTGGTGTACCTTACAAGAAGCGTTGGGGACGCATTTAGACATGAGCACCGCATATCATCCACAAACCGATAGACAAAGCGAACGCACAATTCAAACTTTGGAATACATGTTACGAGCTTGCGTTGTCGATTTTGGAAAAGCTTGGGACAAGCATTTGCCAGTAGCCGAGTTCTCTTACAACAATAGTTATCACGTGAGTATTAAAGCCGCACCTTTTGAAGCGTTATACGGTCGCAAATGTCATTCTCCCCTTTGTTGGGCCGAAGTAGGTGACACACAAATCACCGGACCCGAACTCATTCATGAAACAACCAAGAAGATCGTTCAAATCCGAGAGGGGCTCAGGACGTCCCGTAGTCGTCAAAATAGCTATACCGATAAAAGATGCAAAGACCTCGAATTTCAAGTCGGTGACCGCGTAATGTTAAAGGTTGCACCTTGGAAAGGTGTAATCCGTTTCGGGAAACATTGGAAACTAAATCCGTGTTATATTGGTCCTTTCAAAATCTTGGAGCATGTTGGAACCGTTGCTTATCGTTTAGATCTTCCGCCTCAATTGAGCTCCGTTTATCCTACTTTCCATGTGTCAAATTTAAATAAGTGTCTTGCCGAACCCGAACTCATCATTCCTCTTGAAGAACTTACTATTGATGACAAACTTCATTTTGTGGAGGAAACGGTTGAAATTGTGGACAACTCCATCAAGACGCTAAAACAAAGTAGAATTCCGATTGTCAAGGTCCGTTGGAACGCCAAAAGAGGACTCGAGTTTACTTGGGAAAGACAAGATCAAATGCAAAGGAAGTACCCTCATTTATTCGTGGATTTGGAAATGCAAGGTCCCGAGGAAGAAACAACGACTACTACGCCTACTTAAATTTCGGGACGAAATTTCTTTTAAGGAGTAGGTAATGTAACATCCCACCTTTTTCTGTTTACCTTCCGTTATACTATTTTAAAGTCCGTTATATAATTATTACATCTTCCGTTAATACGCGTTTTAAAATATTTCGTTTAGGTAATTCACGCACCCGCTTTGAAACTTGAGGGACTAAACTTTCCAAGAGACCAAACTCTTGACTAGGTCAACTAGTCAACCATGAACTCTCATCCATTCATTCACCTCCTTCTCTCTTTCAATACTTCAACTGTTCTCTCAAACTCTAATTCAAAGATTCATCATCCATTTTCAAGTTAACAATCAAACATCAAAACAAATTACATATTTGGAATCCTTGCATTTTCCTCTTCAATTCCATACCGATTTTATCAAGTTTGGGTCAAGACTAGCACTCGTTCTTGCACACGTTACTTTGTGAAGTACATTTTACTATTCGTGCAACCAAGGTGAGATCATAGTCCTACCTTTACTCTTTTAAACTTACATTTGGGATGAGAAAACATAAACGTATCATTTTACAAAGTGAACACAAGTACGAAAACAAACATTCTACATACGAGTTAGAACAAAATCCTCAATTCGATTATCATTAGTTACACTTGCAGTGTGTAAGCGAGAACTTATGTTGTATGGCCATATGGGTTTGACAAACCCTCATTCGGACGGTTCGCTGCCGTTATTCAGATGAAATATATTTTCGAGAAACAGTGTATGTTCTAACACTATTGTGATGGGGTTCTATGGATGGAAAGTTAAGCCTTGATAATTCGGTGCTCGTGATAACAAATTTTAGAATGGTTTACTATTATTTCAATGATATAAATCTTGTGGTTCATTTGTACTTACTTACTTAAACCTATGATTTCACCAACGTTTTCGTTGACATATTTTTATGTTTTTCTCAGGTCCTTGAACGTTTTGTGATACATGCTTCCACTCATTATTTTGATACTTGCATTGGATATCGAGTATATATGCATACATGGAGCGACTTTTGGCTACTTTTAAATTGTGTCGCATAGGTTTCATTTATACTTATAATGTTATAACGTAACTTGTGGTTGAACTATTCTTGTAAACTTTGAAACAATCTTTACATTTGAAATGAATGTGACATATTTTTGATTAAACGATGTTTTAAAGACTTATGACCACGTAACGGGACCTAAGTAGATGGCGCCGTCAATGACGATTTTGTCGGGTCGCTACATAGTAAAGATCACCACTTATTCAACTCTCGTTGACTTGTTAATAACTCCCGCAACTTCAACTAATGATAAATCACAATAATAGTCGTTCTTAGCCAAACAACACATGAAATAATAAGATCTAATTGTTCAAATCATAAAGATAGCAATCCTTCACCTTAGTTCAATCATCTAAGTGAATATAACTAATTTAGCTACTCATGATAAAATAAAGAACCCAAAAACATGCAAAATAAACCATTGAATCCATTAACATAAATAAAAATATAAGTAATAGAAAGATTAAACTAACCACAATTGTTGTTATGTTGCAAAGATAATGAAAAATTGAACGAAAACCTTAGAAATTTGTACCCTAGTGGTCGGAACAATAAAATTCGTAAAGTACAAACTGTATACCCTCAAAAGGGTTAAAAC
Source organism: Rutidosis leptorrhynchoides (assembly GCF_046630445.1). Taxonomy (NCBI): domain Eukaryota; kingdom Viridiplantae; phylum Streptophyta; class Magnoliopsida; order Asterales; family Asteraceae; genus Rutidosis; species Rutidosis leptorrhynchoides. The sequence continues at coordinate 227,865,183 of NC_092334.1, forward strand.
CGCTATTTATACTTAAACCCAAAAACTGAGTCGGCTGCCAAATCTCGCGACCACACTAGGTAAATCGCGGTCGCGAGCCTTTATTTAAATTGCGGCTGCATTACCTCAAATCGCGACCACGAGTTTGTGTTGTTCCTGACTTCCGAAGTTCTGTTAAAGAATAGCGAACGCGAGATTTTTATCACGAGCAAGCCCAAACTCGCGATCGCATGAAGATGAATCGCGGCCACGAGATACACTAATTCGATTAGTATTTTTTTCTGTTTTAATTCTTCACTTGGCATTTCGTTTCAGCTCACGATTTCTTCTTCAAAACAGCAGAACTTTCGACCAGAAAACTTCCAAAACCAAATAACTCTTCAAACCATTACATAGGAACGTATTAGCTCAAACATTATCATTTCCTTCACCATTTCCTCAATTATTAACCAAAAACTCAATGAAACCTAAATGATATTGCGAGTAAAAATATGTACAAACGGAGCAATATCAATGACGTGGAATGAAATATAAATTTAAAGCTTCTTCGATCATCCAGAGTAAATCAGCGAAGGTGTACTGAAAATATTTCAAAATCACTTAGCATTTTACGCTCACGCTTTTGTAAATCTCCGATGTCGTCCATAAGTTTAACCAAAGCCCTTCTAACATTTTTAATGTTTAAAATTCCATCCCTAGGTCCAGTATCTCGATAATTAAGTTCGAAAAGAAGTTTTAACACTATGTCTTGAAATAAAAGATCTTCCGCGCAGTCAGGATCACCGATAGTAACTTTAAAGTTTTCAGATATTTCCCAAATAACCTTTCTTTTGTTGAGTTGTAAATGGAAATTTTGACATAGTGAGGATTTGCACGAGTTTCGAATATATTTCCTTTCTTTTTGCGAAGAAATTCTGATATATTCTTTCCTCAGTTGAATCCCAAAAAACTTCGAATAATCGTTGGATGAGAAATGAGGCTGGATCAAAGTAGAAAAAATCTCGATCTCCATATTTTGAAATAGGGTTAGGTTTTTTTACTTTCAATCCAAAATTCTAATTCAGAAATCATTGCGAGGACATAACGGTTGATATGAATTTGAGAAAATTCCTTATCACTAATGTGAGGTAGAAAGCTGACGAATGACTCTAAATCAAAATTGAGGTCAATTTCTGCATTTCGATACTTGACAAAAATATTATCCCCACATTCTTTTAACAGTTTGTGAAAAGAGCGAAGTTGATCACGCAGCTCTTTTAACAGATTTATTTGAAATGTTGAAAACGGAAAATCTGAGGAATAGAGGTGTGTAATGAATTCTCTATAGACATCTAACCTTCTGCTAGGATTTAACAGAATTCCAGTAAACGGAGCTTTTGACTTATCAATGTGTCATTTCTCTTTTGGATTAAATTCAAACAAGTCCGTATATTTGAAAATAGTTGGGTATTCTTCCCGTATTTCATCTTCCATAATGAGGAGTTCGTTAAGACTGAGCCTCCCTTTTGGATCTTGAAGAGGGTCAAATCCTGATTCATTTGAGTAAAACTTATCCAAAAACAAAAATCTAAGTCGGACGAAGTTATCCGGCTTCTTGGACTATAAGGATCAAGAATTAAATCTTGAGGAGATTCATTAGGGTTTAGATTCATTTCGGTTTTTTATATATAAAGAAAAACTTCTCCGTTTTCTAAAGTTATAGGAGAGTAACTACCTTTCGCACTTTCTTCGTAATCGGTTAAGTTTGAGCTGGAATCTATAGAAATTAATACCATAATTAATATTTTGTTTTAATAGTTTTTTTTTTTTAAAGTTTACTATAATGGCGACTTTAAATCCTATACCGAAAAACTCCCTGTCTGTTAAGCATGTGTGTTTCTTATCAATTTATCTTTGAAACAAGTGGCAAGGCCGATAACGGAGAGGCAGAATCCTTTTCGTTCCAATATAATTGGAGACTATTCGGAAAATCCAACAACCAAGTCCGTGTATAATTGTCTTTCTTAGACACCACTCAAGAATCTTAGATATCTTGATAGAATCAACGATTACGTTAACAAACAGAAAATTCGATCTCCGGCAGCGACGCCAAAAACTCACTCTCCTTAGGATATGGCCAAAATGGACGGTTTTATTTGTGCGGTGTCGTTAGGTCGCAACACTCCAGAATTAGTTACCAAAATAGAGTAATGGTTTTATTATTTATATTTAGCTGGGGTTTCCTAGCTATAATTCACCTACTTGTCTTCCTTTTTGTAGGGATTCAAAAGATTACCAAGTTTCCATATCCATATATGTATATGTCTAAAATCATTTTTATAAACATAGAAAGCGGAAGCATATTAAAACAATCTTTACAAAGTTTAACCATTTAAACATGAATCCCAAAATAGATCAAGTCTAGAAAATATGCTCAAATGTAAAAGAGCTAGTTCAAGGGATGTACCTACTCCAAGTTAGGAGGTTAATTAATGATGAAGATGATGAACAAGTGTAAAGAACTCCAAGCCTTTGATGCACCAACACCACCTTTTGAGTTAAATAGACTTTAGACACTTAATCACCTTCCAACCAAGCTTGAAGACCCCTTTAATATGCTCACTGATTTTGGACAGCAGCAACCATAAAAGATGATGATGAATGGAGTTCCAAAAGCATGAAACCTCAAGAGATTATACCTCAAACTTATGACCAACACTTAGTACTTATGTTAGGATTAATTGACACTTGAAAAACTAGCTTGCAAAGAACAAAATGAGCTCCCTTTTGACCCTCAAAGGCCACGGCTCCAAAACAGCTGCAGAACCAGTTTTTTTTTTTGCACTAATACTTGATATCTTTGCATGTGTGTTGTGGTATTTTGTCAAGGAGCATGCTTATAGAGACTTGGAAAAGTATTGCACATTCAATGAAGAATCTTGTGCATGCTCTTAAACTCCCCATGCCACTACCATTTAAACACATATAATATACTTGTGGAATATAAAAACTGAATTTATAAAATCAGTTTTTTTTTTAACATGATTTTATAAAACACATTTTATAAACTTGTATATTATTTGTTATGTATATTTTGTAAAACCAATTTTATAAAATGTAACATAACTTTAATAAATTATTTAACCTATAAATAATTAAATCCTTGTTATATAAGTTGTTCCATAACTTATATATAAACATATCAAGTAATATTATTTAAGAAACCTTTTCCTTAAAATTCAAGTGTCGCGTATTTAATCAATGATCCAATCATTAAGATCAAATACGAACAAGGTGTCGGTAAGCTTGTTATTGGGTATGACCCGACTTGGATCAAAACATATTAGCTACATTAATTTCATATGTCTCTCGGGCATACGAAAAACCTTCAATCTCCCACTTGCACGAGAAACATAAGAAATTAATGCAAGTGACGGATACAACCTAACGACCGTCCATCACCCCCAATATGTTATGACTTTGTGCCATTCAATAACATCATCCCTTTCGAGTTCCCATCTCGAATATGAATAGGTGAATCTTTTCATTATATCCTTTCGTCCTAGATGTCATGTTAAATCCAAGAGACACAGAGTGATCACTCTCTTCTAGATTTAACTTTATTAGGCCTTAGACATCTGACTCTCAACGAATAAGAGGGACAAATTCCATCTTGACTACATACGTCCTAAATATATACCTTGTATTATACCTGAGCTCTTCCTTATGAACTACCATATTTCAGAATAGTGAAGGAATGAATCAAGGCACAATACTTGGTAAATATCCGAACCCAATATGTATCTCAGGTCAGAGGATACAATGATATTCGCCTTTACTCAAGACTACATGTGATCAACCACAAAGGCTCCATTTAGTAAATCTTGAGGGCGGGTCTTCCAATATTTTTATCCCACAAATATCTATGAACCTTGGTTGCAACCTTGCCCCACATTCAGTCCGTGAATGTATACCAATCCAAGTTCATAATAGTCTAAACCTCACACTTGTTCCCACAAATGTGATCAACTACGGAATTTAGAATAATTGCTTATTCATGGATAAATTATGCAAAATAGGAACTTAACTCAAAATAAATTAAACCATAATTATATTAATGAGTTTGAACAATTTCGTTCCGTTACAATACTTAAAACAGATCATGACCAATCACTAGAATATCGAAGCCCTAATGCACAAACATGTCCTGCATGTTTTGATCCATGTAAGAGCTTCGTGAGAGGATCCACTATATTAAGATTTGTGTGAACTTTGCGAATACATATCTTTCCCTTTTCAACTTCATCCCTTATGTAGTTGAATCTCCGCTCAATGTGACGGGTCTTTTGATGAGCACGAGGTTCCTTGATTTGTGCAATCGCACCCTCGTTATCACAAAAGATCTCAAGAGGGTCCTGAATGGAAGGGACTACTCCTAAGTCATCGATGAATTTCTTCATCCATGCAGCTTCCTGAGCTGCTAATGATGCGGCGATGTACTCTGACTCTGTAGTGGATAGAGCAACAACATCCTGTTTTGAACTCTTCCAAGAGACCGCACCTCCATTTAATGTGAAGACATAACCGGATTGTGATCGAGAATCATCACGATCAGTTTGGAAACTCGCATCCACGTAACCTTTTACAGCGAGTTCCTCCTCACCAGACCCATATATCAGAAACATATCCTTAGTCCTCCTAAGGTATTTCAATATACTTTTAACAGCAATCCAATGACCGTTTCCTGGGTTATTCTGGTATCTACTTATCAGGCTAAGAGCGCATGACACATCTGGTCTAGTGCATATCATTGCATACATGATTGACCCAATGGCAGAAGCATATGGGACTTTCTTCATTCTCTCCTGTTCATCTTTCGTGGTGGGGCACTGAGATGAACTGAGAAGTGTTCCCTTTTGAATAGGTACCAAACCTTTCTTAGAGTTCTCCATCTTGAACCTTTTCAAGATCTTTTCAATGTATGCACTTTGATTTAAACCTATCAGTTTCTTGGATCTATCCCTGTAGATCCCAATCCCCAAAACGTATTGTGCTTCTCCAAGATCCTTAATGGAGAAGCATTTTCTTAACCAAGTTTTAACACCTTGCATTGCCGGAATATCATTTCCAAATAACAATATATCATCCACATATAGTACAAGGAACATGATAGTGCTCCCACTAGCTTTCTTGTATACACAAGCTTCATCACCATTTTTAATGAAGCCAAATTTCTTGGCCTCCTCATTAAAATGATGATTCCACATTCTAGATGCTTGTTTCAATCCGTAGATTGACTTCTTTAACTTGCATACCTTTTTAGGATATTTCGGATCAACAAAACCCTCAGGCTGAACCATATAGACATCTTCCTCAAGATGTCCATTTAGGAAAGCGGTCTTGACATCCATTTGCCATATTTCATAATCATAATGAGCAGCAATGGCAAGTAATATCCTAATAGACTTTAGCATTGCCACAGGCGAAAAAGTTTCATCATAGTCAACCCCTTGAGTTTGAGTGAAACCTTTTGCTACAAGTCTAGCTTTATATGTATCCAAGTTTCCATGTATGTCGGTTTTCATTTTGAAAAGCCATTTACAATCAACTAGCCTTGAGCCAGCAGGTTGTGTAACAAGTTCCCAAACTTGGTTGTCATACATGGATTGCATCTCAGCGTTCATGGCTTCCTGCCATTTATCTTTATCAATCCTTGATAAAGCATCTTGGTAGTTTATTGGTTCATCCAAATCAACCACATAGCAACCATCTATGAGAAACCCATATCTCTCAGGAGGATTACTAATCCTACCAGATCTGCGAACGTCTTGTGTATTTTGATCATCCATTTGATCATTCTCAACATTTTCATGTTGAGTGCTAGTGTCAACCAATTGTGTATCATCTACTTGATCTTGAACCTCCTCAAGATCTATCTTCCTTTCACTATTTCCTTCCATTAGGAACTTAGTTTCAAGGAATTCCGCCTTCCGAGCAACAAATACATTCTGCTCGGATGGATCATAGAAATAATATCCCATATCATTCTTGGGATATCCTATGAAGATACACTTCGTGGATCGAGCATTCAACTTATTAGGGACGTAACGCTTAGGGTAAGCTTCACATCCCCATACCTTTAAGTATGATAGAGATGGAGGTTTTCCAAACCACATCTCATGAGGTGTTCGTTCCACTTTCTTGGTTGGGGCCATATTTAAAATACGAGCCGCAGAGCATAGACAATAACCCCAAAATGATAGAGGTAACGAGCTTCTAGCCATCATAGATTGAACCATATCCATTAGGGTTCGGTTCCTCCTTTCGGAAACTCCATTCAGTTGGGGTGTTCCAGGAGGAGTGAGTTGTGAGATAATCCCACAACTTTTAAGATGATCTTGGAAGGCATCGCTTAGGTATTCACCTCCTCTATCGGTACGCAGTACCTTGATTGTCTTGTTGAGTTGATTTTGTACTTCGTTTTGATATTCTTTGAATGCTTCAAAAGTTTCATCCTTATGCCTTAACAAGTAGACATATCCGAAACGACTGAAGTCATCAATGAATGTAATAAAGTATCTTTCACCATTCCTAGTCATGGGCTTAAAGGGTCCACACACATCCGAATGTATTAATCCCAATAAGTCTTTAGCCCTTTCATAGGTCCCTTTGAAAGGTGCTTTAGTCATTTTGCCTTGTAAACAAGATTCACATACATCAAACGAGTCCATCTCATTTGATTTTAAAAGTCCATTCTTTTGAAGTGTATGCATTCGGTTCTTGTTTATGTGACCAAGGCGACAATGCCATAAGTAGGAATCACTCAAATCCCTTTTGAGTTTATTGGTGCTTGTATGGTACATTGAGCTACTAGATGATGTGTCATCATGAACCAATTCATAAATTCCATTTGAAGGCGAAGCCTTGAAATAGAATACATTATCTAAACAAACATGGATATCATCATTAATAAAATTAACATTAAAACCATATTGTTTCAAACGGGAAACAGAAATAATGTTTCGACACAAGTCGGGTGCATACAAAACATCATTCAAAATAAGTTCCATGCCACTTGGAAGTTTTAACAAAAAGTCTCCTTGAGCTTTCACTTGCACTTTAGCTCCATTCCCCATGAAGAGACTTGATGTTCCCGTTTGCTTGTTACTTCTTTTGAACCCCTGCAAAGAATTGCAAATGTGAGTTCCACATCCAGTGTCTAATACCCATGTATTAGAAGAAGTAATACTAAGCTCTATATATACCATATATATATTACCTGAGGATTGCCCCGCATCCCTCTTTTCCTTCAACTCCTTAAGGTAGACCGGACAGTTTCGTTTCCAATGACCCATCTCACCGCAACCGAAACATGGGTCTTCCTTGGGGTTTGCCTTTTCCGCAACGTTTTGCTTTTTGTTCTTGTTCTTGGTTGGGGTAACCATCTTCACCTTTCCCTTGCCTTGATAGGCGGGTCCTTTTCTCTTAGCCACCTTAGGCTTAGAGGTGTTGTTACCTTTTGACCCGCCATCATTGATCATTAGCACGGGTGAAGCCCTTTTACCCATGCTTGTTTCGGCCGTCCTTAACATGCCATGAAGCTCACCGATGGTCTTATCCATCCCATTCATATTGTAATTAATTACAAATTGGTCAAACCTCTTTGACAAGGAGTTTAGGATAAGATCGGTGGCTAGCTCATTGGAAATGTTGAGGTTAAGACGGTTTGCGCGATCAATGAGGCTTTTCATTTTGAGGACATAGGAGGAGACGGATTGGGTGTCATCCATACGACATGCATGTAGCGCTCAAACCGTTTCGAAGCGCTCGACACGTGCTTGTTGAAGGAACATCTCCTTCAATTGCGTTATCATGTCATATGCACTATGATGTTCGAAATCCTTTTGGAGTTCGGGTATCATAGTCCCAAGCATTAGGCAACCAACTTGCACCGAATCGGCACAATATTTGTCATAGTAAGCCATGCCTTCCATATCATCCATGTCGGGTTGATCGGGAATGGGGTCCTCCAACACATACGCTTTATCCTCGAGTTTGAGGACAATCCTAAGATTACGGAACCAATCCATAAAGTTCGTATGGTTGAGTTTGTCCTTCTCGAGGAGAGACCTTAACGATAGGTTGTTTAGGTTAAGTGGTGCGTTTTGCATGTTGTTGTTGTTATTAGCGGCCATCTACAAAATTAACAAAGTTCATTTAAGTATTGATTTCAAATTTAATAAACAATACCCTTTTATATTATAATTGTCTTATTAAATGTTAGAATCCAACGGTAAATCAAATTTCGGTTAGGTGACCTTTATCCCGTTATTTGATTTAGCTAGGTAGTCATTTATATGGCAATTGCAATCCTTTTGCAACTTCTAAATTATGGGATCATGCAATCCTTTTGCATGGCATATTTATCCCATCAACGACTATTTGTTCCTCATGCTTCGGTGACCCTAAGTTCATGATTCCCAAATCAAGTCGTCTTACTTGTGTAAACATGTAAATTTAACATGCAAGTGGTTAGGTGACCTTTATCCCACAAGCATGTGAATTTCACCTTAACCATATTAGTTTGCTCATAACGGTTAGGTGACCTTTATCCCATTATGAGTTCACTACTATGTTCAAGTGTCCCACAATAGGATGGCGTTTAACTTGTTTTCCTTGTTTTAGTTTTAAAGGGATTTTAAGTCTTTCTTAAATTCTAGTTTAAGCCAACATTGTGCCATACACCAACATGCATTTGATGTATGGTATATAATGAAAAACCCATTTCATGTCATTAGTAGAATAACCAAATTTTACTTGATATAAACCATTTTATATACATTTTGCATCTAGTACCTAATAACCATTTATTAGTGTCTTTTGTTGTTTTAATTATAACCAATTATAATGTCATTTTTGCAAGTTGTTTCATGAGATCTTGTAACAACCAAACACATACACAAAACCATACAAGCATGCAAAATAAAAGTCCACAATCATGCCAAAGTGGTAAACACTTGTTTAGCCAAAACAAGTGTTACCTAAAGGGTTAAGACCACAAAGTAGGAGATTAACAAATCTCCCACTAACTCTTGCATCCTTATGCTCCATCTTGTAATCTTCTTGAATCTTCACCTTTCTTTTTACAAAATATATAACCTAATACATTTTTCTATAAAAGGTAATTACAACCTAATCTATTTTACATACCAAATAAAATAAATTACATCACTAAAATTACAAGATTATTACAAACCAAATGAATGAATTTACAATCATCAAAATACAACCAAATCACACACAAATCCAACCACAAGGTCAAGGCATGATTGTGAACCAAAACAACAACAAATCTTGGCCAAACTTGAAGCTCCAAAACCCATTTGGAACCCCAAAAATTCGGCCAAAAAGGACCCCCACCCAAAACCCAAAATTTTACTTTCTAGTTTCATGCATGTTACTAGATTGTAAAGAAAATGGGTTTTAAATCCAAATACAGGAAGCATATTTCTAAGACTTTGGCTCTAGATACCATTGTAGGGATTCAAAAGATTACCAAGTTTCCATATCCATATATGTATATGTCTAAAATCATTTTTATAAACATAGAAAGCGGAAGCATATTAAAACAATCTTTACAAAGTTTAACCATTTAAACATGAATCCCAAAATAGATCAAGTCTAAAAAATATGCTCAAATGTAAAAGAGCTAGTTCAAGGGATGTACCTACTCCAAGTTAGGAGGTTAATTAATGATGAAGATGATGAACAAGTGTAAAGAACTCCAAGCCTTTGATGCACCAACACCACCTTTTGAGTTAAATAGACTTTAGACACTTAATCACCTTCCAACCAAGCTTGAAGACCCCTTTAATATGCTCACTGATTTTGGACAGCAGCAACCATAAAAGATGATGATGAATGGAGTTCCAAAAGCATGAAACCTCAAGAGATTATACCTCAAACTTATGACCAACACTTAGTACTTATGTTAGGATTAATTGACACTTGAAAAACTAGCTTGCAAAGAATAAAATGAGCTCCCTTTTGACCCTCAAAGGCCACGGCTCCAAAACAGCTGCAGAACCAGTTTTTTTTTTGCACTAATACTTGATATCTTTGCATGTGTGTTGTGGTATTTTGTCAAGGAGCATGCTTATAGAGACTTGGAAAAGTATTGCACATTCAATGAAGAATCTTGTGCATGCTCTTAAACTCCCCATGCCACTACCATTTAAACACATATAATATACTTGTGGAATATAAAAACTGAATTTATAAAATCAGTTTTTTTTTAACATGATTTTATAAAACACATTTTATAAACTTGTATATTATTTGTTATGTATATTTTGTAAAACCAATTTTATAAAATGTAACATAACTTTAATAAATTATTTAACCTATAAATAATTAAATCCTTGTTATATAAGTTGTTCCATAACTTATATATAAACATATCAAGTAATATTATTTAAGAAACCTTTTCCTTAAAATTCAAGTGTCGCGTATTTAATCAATGATCCAATCATTAAGATCAAATACGAACAAGGTGTCGGTAAGCTTGTTATTGGGTATGACCCGACTTGGATCAAAACATATTAGCCACATTAATTTAATATGTCTCTCGGGCATACGAAAAACCTTCACTTTTAACGAGTAAGTCGTAAATATAACTCAGGTTCGTATTTTTGTATGTTTGCTCAATACCGTGGGACAAAAGTGCCTAAATAGTTGATAGATTACGATTAACTACTAATAATAATATAATTATATAGGTAAAAATGGATAGGTGTGAAGAATAGAATCCTGATGGGGAATTATCACGAGAGTTTAACTCCCTAAAATAAACACTAAACCTCAATCAACTGGGCTATGAACCTAACTGATTTGTCACTAAGAGTTTAGGCTTTGAAGATTCTGGCTAAGACGGATATCTCTACTCCAAACATTAACCTTAAAGGGTTTAAACGACCTTATGGATGGAATCCTAGGTACATGAACAAAGTGGAATATCCCTAAAGGAAAGTCTTAGCTTTTCTTAATCCTAGTTGGTCTAACTACAGTAATATTCCACCACTTAATACTAAGCTATGCCTTAACATTATTAACAGATGTGCAATCTTAGATATTCTAAGGCACTGCTAATTGAATTAGAGGTCTCTCCTTTGCGATCACTAACTCAACCCCAGATCATCTTACAACATCTCAAGAACGTTGCTTCTGACAATCATGCTTCTAAGTAACCTAGTATTCACTGAATGCTATATTGCCTAATCTAATCACAACCTAAATGGGCAGCTCTTCTTTGACGAATAAATGGTTATTTGTACGTAGGTACTATATCCCTATTGTGACGTTAAGCACACATAACTACTTACCTTGTACCCTAGGGTTGATCAAGTCCTAATACTAGGTTATAGCCACGTGCATAAGCGGAAAGGGTGATCCGTAAATTAGACTTCTAAACCGTCAAGGTTTCAGCATAACAATAGCATAAGGTTCAGATAAAGTATTCAACACATAATAAACATTTGCAATGCAACAGATAGATAAGCATGCACGATGAAAGCAACTTAAAGTAACAAGATAACTTTATTAAATTAAGGAAAGCGTTCACTGTTTACACACGAGATCTGGACCATTACAAGTGCTAAGCTCCTCTAGACCACTCCTATTACAATCTTCGGCGTTCGCCTCCAGGTACTTAATTTTCCGCTCGAAGGTGAGAAGGCCTTGAAAGCTCTAAGGAGAGAAAGTGTATGGTAGTGAGAGAGTGAAGAGAGGTGTGTTGAAAATGGATGACAAAAAGCCTTTAAATATAAGTGAAAAATGCCTGCAAATGGCTGGCAGGCCGTTTGCAAGGCCCGTTTGACCAGGCCATCCGTTTTTTCTTGCCGTTTGTCTGGGTCATTTGGCAGGCCGTTTCCCATAGTGGCAGGCCGTTTGGCCTACCCTGGTCAGCCTATTTCCTGGGTCATAACTTGATTTCTTGTCTTTCACCATTTTTGCTCTTGAATTTTCGTTTTAGCTCCGATTCTCTTGATTCTTTTTGTATTGTCTTCGTAATTACTTAATCTACAAATTTAACTAAAAAAGCAATTATTTTGCTGACAAAGATTGGAACTTTATGCTTTTGGGACTCAATATCGAGGGTAAAAATGTGACTTTTTAGCCGATATCAGAGGTCTTCTTGGAACAACTAATAGACATACTAGGTTATTCATGTCTCAATTCCTAAGTTTTGTGTGCTAAAAGAGCATTAGATGCCTCTCGGGAACACCGACCATACCGAGTTCATAGAATCTTCAAGTACAGTATAACTAGGGGTCTTAGTCCTATGAAATAGCTAACTTCAAATAGGTGGATAAGTCCTGATCACAACCTAGGTTGGTCAATCCTTAAGAAGCTAGCATACAAACCTATTGGGGTCATAGATTTAGTATAACAACAGTAATCGTACTAATTTAACATAACTACGCTAACCCAAACTTCTATCATGGCAACATACAGATTAATTAAGCCAACATGGTAATATCAAAACGCATCTTTGAACATAAATGATAACAGTACATGTTAAAAGCTAAGCTAGCTACTACTAAAAACTAACTAATAATATTTAAATCTAAATTGAAGTAGAAAATTGAGTGTGTCTTGGAAATGAGCCCAAAAATCCCTATTTATAGAAATCATTGTCTAGGAACGGCTGGCAAGCTGGCCTGGCTTGCCGGCGCCACAGGCCAGTGTGGGAGGCTGGTACCTGGCAAGCCGGTTGCCTAGCCTGTTCCTGGTGCTCGGTGTTGGGTCATCTGGCAGGCCGACGCTAAGGTGGCAAGCCAGTGTGGCAGGCCGGTGCCTGGGCTGGTTTGCTACTTTGCTTGGATCGTCTTGCTCGTTCCTGGGATCGTAACTTGGTTTCTGGGGTCGTAACTTGTCTTTCACCATTTTCGCTCTAGAATATTCGTTTTAGCTCCGTTTTACTTGAATCTTTTTGCATCGCCTTTGTAATTTCTTTATCTATAAAATTAATCAAAAAGCGATTATTTTGGTGATAAAGTTTGAAATAATATTGATTTAGGGCTTAATATTGGGGGTAAAGACGTGATTTTTTGGCCGATATCAGAGTTTTAGTTACAGATCTATGGGATTAATTGTTTAGTGTTTATTGGGTTGAAATCCCACACTTAGTGATAAGCTAGCATGTGGAAAAATTTTAATGCATGAAAATTTAGAGCTAATGACGAGTGGAAAGGAACGAGTACTTCCGTACAGATTGTTGAGGTTGCTTGTGAAGAAACTGGGTGGCTGTGAAGGCAGGTTGTTTCAGCGAACTCGAAAGTTATGTTCTTTATTAATCGGCTCATTTGTCATTATTTATTGTTTTCTACTCTACTTTATTGCACGGGTTGCCTCCCGAGAAGCGCTTTGGTTTTAGGTCGTTGGCTCTACCATGATGATGTCTTTTGTTAAAAAGTTGACATTTTCCTCTAGTAGTTATAATCATAGTTTTCTTGAGAAAATTTAAGTCTTGGTGGATAGATTCTGAGAAAATGTCAGACCAGAAGTGGTAGAAGATCTGGTATCGCTCTCGAAGATTTTCTGAAGGTGAGATAATGGGCGGTTTCGGCTAGTGACAATTCTTGGAGTCTGATGAGAACACGATCTATGGCTCTGCTGATTGATACATGAATGTCTATCATCGAGGATGTGCTTGTGGTATTTTTTCTCTAATTGAGTGTTCATTTCGGAGGTCTTCGAATAGTGTCAAAAATTGTATCTTCAGTATCTCAAAATCTTTTGAGTGGTGGTCTCTAAAGAAGGAGTCTATAGCTCGACACAGATTTGTTAAGAGGCGAAGCTAGCAAGAAGTGAAAAGCAATCCTGACCCAAGCATTAACGTCACCGTTTTGAAATATATCTCCTGGCATCCAGCTTTCAATGTAAAACTAGGATCTGTGTACTCGCGAAAGATACGTGCCAATTCATTTGTAACAAAAGTTGCAATGTTGACTCGGTCTGGTTCCAAATTTGAGAATGGATTGTTGCGTCCTCCTTCTTCTACTACTACGTCTTGTAATTCCGTGATAATGAGATCAGCATGGTGATCAATTGTTACGTAGATCACTAGTCTGTCTGGTGTGCTATTGAAATTTTCTTTTTCCAAGAGAACGCAGAGGTCGTGAATATCTTTGATCATTTGTAAATCAGAGTGATAAGTCGGGCGTCCGGTGGAAAGATCCATATGCTTCCGGATGAGAGTCAGTAGTGCTCGTTGGTTTGCTGAGAACGTAAGTGCAGATCCGGCCAGTGTTGTAAATCTCCCTATTTATCCCCGAGATCTCGTTTTTAGAAGGTATCCGAGACGAGATATCCATCTCCCGAGATTTCTTGGTCAACGGGGTCAAACTTATTCAAAACCACGATTTCTCGAATTTTCTTGCTAATTTGTCAGAAAAACTTGTAAAATTCCATAATTTCAAGGATTTTCTCGCTCATTTCTTAGATATTTTTGTAAAATCTCGTAAAAACGTATATAAATATACATATAATTATGTTTTATGTATATTTTTATTAAAAAAATTATAAAATCAACGTAAGTTAGCGTCCAAGATCTTCCCGAGATTATTCCGAGATGCCGAGATCTCCCTAAAAAGTCCAAACGAGATCTTCCCGAAATCCGAATTCTTCAACCTTGGATCCAGCTAAGGCGTTGTAAACCTTAGACTAAATGATCTTCTGATCTCGACACTATCTCTTCTCGAGAATAGTGCGAACCACTAAATTGTACTCTCGTAACCTTTCTTCATGGTAGATATGACCGTGAAGCGTAATGATAAAGTCTTGAATGCGCCTTTCTAAGAGTTCAACATTATCATCTTCTCTTGGTAGATAAAGGTTGTATTCATCTTTGATACCTTGATCCGCTCCTTTAAACGCGGTGTGAAAGTGATTGTTGATTTATGGATGGCTTCTAGAATATCTTTAGATTAATTAGTGTCATTGATGAAGAATATCATATTGGTGTGATTAGATATGACCGGTATCTCTAAGTGATCTGAAGAAATGTTCAGCTCCTCTTGTTCTGATGCTGCTGGTAGAGAATTAGAATTTCCCAGAATATCTTCATTTTATTCTTCTTCCTCATCATCATCGGTATAGCTTTCTTCTGTAGATTCGTCTGATGAACGGGCTTCTTCAGTATTCTGGTGTTCTACTTTTCCATTGCTGGGGTCAATCTCTATATCCTTAAATTTGGCAGGCTTATCAGCCTTCTTCTTAAAATGAATTATTAAATTGTGGTCTTCCGTCTCTAGCCTCATTATTTCTTCACTGGGATCCTCTTCTTCCATTTCTGGGTCGTTAGCAGACTGTGATTCGACACCCATTTCGATATCTTTGGCTAGTGGTGGGGACTCATCATCGGAAGTGATCTGCCTGGTGAAAATAGCAAACATCCCTGCATGTCTAGAAAGATCAGTGGGTTCGTCAATTTTGAAGGTAACGCTCTCCCCATGTGATAGTAGGATCAAGGTTTGATTATACACATCAATGACAGTCGTAGCTATCTTTATTAAAGGTATTCCTAATACTATTGATGTATGTAGGTCTTCCTTAATATCCATTACTACGAAATCCGTAGGATATAAGAATTTGTCAAATTTCACCAAGACGTTCTCAACTATGCCCATAGGATATCTGATTGTGTGATCGGCAAGTTGAATTGTCGTTTTGCTTGGTGTTAAGTCTCCTAGCTCTAATCTCTTGTACAGGGTATGAGTTTGATACTTTCTCCTAAATCTGCTAGTACATGAATAGTTCTAGATTGGTAGATTGAACATGAGAAAATGAATCGGCTGGTATCTCCCAGTTTCATGGGTAGAGAGTTTCTGAGTAATGCTGAGCATTCATCACTCAGTGGAAGGTTTTATTTATACGTGAAATGTCCCGTTCTTATTTATTAAAAACGTTCCATATTAATTGATTTTGTTGCGAGGTTTTGACCTCTATATGAGACGTTTTTCAAAGACTTCATTCATTTTAAAACAAACCATAACCTTTATTTCATCAATAAAGGTTTAAAAGCTTTACGTAGATTATCAAATAATGATAATCTAAAATATCCTGTTTACACACGACCATTACATAATGGTTTACAATACAAATATGTTACAACAAAATAAATTTCTTGAATGCAGTTTTTACACAATATCATACAAGCATGGACTCCAAATCTTGTCCTTATTTAAGTATGCGACAGCGGAAGCTCTTAATAATCACCTGAGAATAAACATGCTTAAAACGTCTACAAAAATGTTGGTGAGTTATAGGTTTAACCTATATATATCAAATCATAATAATAGACCACAAGATTTCATATTTCAATACACATCCCATACATAGAGATAAAAATCATTCATATGGTGAACACCTGGTAACCGACATTAACAAGATGCATATATAATAATATCCCCATCATTCCGGGACACCCTTCGGATATGATATAAATTTCGAAGTACTAAAGCATCCGGTACTTTGGATGGAGTTTGTTAAGCCCAATAGATCTATCTTTAGGATTCGCATCAATTAGGGTGTCTGTTACCTAATTCTTAGATTACCAGACTTAATAAAAATGGGCATATTCGATTTCGATAATTCAACCATAGAATGTAGTTTCACGTACTTGTGTCTATTTTGTAAATCATTTATAAAACCTGCATGTATTCTCATCCCAAAAATATTAGATTTTAAAAGTGGGACTATAACTCACTTTCACAGATTTTTACTTCGTCGGGAAGTAAGACTTGGCCACTGGTTGATTCACGAACCTATAACAATATATACATATATATCAAAGTATGTTCAAAATATATTTACAACACTTTTAATATATTTTGATGTTTTAAGTTTATTAAGTCAGCTGTCCTCGTTAGTAACCTACAACTAGTTGTCCATAGTTAGATGTACAGAAATAAATCGATAAATATTATCTTAAATTAATCCACGACCCAGTGTATACGTATCTCAGTATTGATCACAACTCAAACTATATATATTTTGGAATCAACCTCAACCCTGTATAGCTAACTCCAACATTCACATATAGAGTGTCTATGGTTGTTCTGAAATATATATAGATGTGTCGACATGATAGGTCGAAACATTGTATACGTGTCTATGGTATCTCAAGATTACATAATATACAATACAAGTTGATTAAGTTATGGTTGGAATAGATTTGTTACCAATTTTCACGTAGCTAAAATGAGAAAAATTATCCAATCTTGTTTTACCCATAACTTCTTCATTTTAAATCCGTTTTGAGTGAATCAAATTGCTATGGTTTCATATTGAACTCTATTTTATGAATCTAAACAGAAAATGTATAGGTTTATAGTCAAAAAAATAAGTTACAAGTCGTTTTTGTAAAGGTAGTCATTTCAGTCGAAAGAACGACGTCTAGATGATCATTTTAGAAAACATACTTCCACTTTGAGTTTAACCATAATTTTTGGATATAGTTTCATGTTCATAATAAAAATCATTTTCTCAGAATAACAACTTTTAAATCAAAGTTTATCATAGTTTTTAATTAACTAACCCAAAACAGCCCGCGGTGTTACTACGACGGCGTAAATCCGGTTTTACGGTGTTTTTCGTGTTTCCAGGTTTTAAATCATTGAGTTAGCATATCATATAGATATAGAACATGTTTTTAGTTGATTTTAAAAGTCAAGTTAGAAGGATTAACTTTTGTTTGCGCACAAGTTTAGAATTAACTAAACTATGTTCTAGTGATTACAAGTTTAAACCTTCGAATAAGATAGCTTTATATGTATGAATCGAATGATGTTATGAACATCATTAGTATCTTAAGTTCCTTGGATAAACCTACTGGAAAAGAGAAAAATGGATCTAGCTTCAACGGATCCTTGGATGTCTCGAAGTTCTTGAAGCAGAATCATGACACGAAAACAAGTTCAAGTAAGATCATCACTTGAAATAAGATTGTTATAGTTATAGAAATTGAACCAAAGTTTGAATATGATTATTACCTTGTATTAGAATGATAACCTACTGTAAGAAACAAAGATTTCTTGAGGTTGGATGATCACCTTACAAGATTGGAAGTGAGCTAGCAAACTTGAAAGTATTCTTGATTTTATGTAACTAGAACTTGTAGAATTTATGAAGAACACTTAGAACTTGAAGATAGAACTTGAGAGAGATTAATTAGATGAAGAAAATTGAAGAATGAAAGTGTTTGTAGGTGTTTTTGGTCGTTGTTGTATGGATTAGATATAAAGGATATGTAATTTTGTTTTCATGTAAATAAGTCATGAATGATTACTCATATTTTTGTAATTTTATGAGATATTTCATGCTAGTTGCCAAATGATGGTTCCCACATGTGTTAGGTGACTCACATGGGCTGCTAAGAGCTGATCATTGGAGTGTATATACCAATAGTACATACATCTAAAAGATGTGTATTGTACGAGTACGAATACGGGTGCATACGAGTAGAATTGCTGATGAAACTGAACGAGGATGTAATTGTAAGCATTTTTGTTAAGTAGAAGTATTTTGATAAGTGTATTGAAGTCTTTCAAAAGTGTATAAATACATATTAAAACACTACATGTATATACATTTTAACTGAGTCGTTAAGTCATCGTTAGTCGTTACATGTAAGTGTTGTTTTGAAACCTTTAGGTTAACGATCTTGTTAAATGTTGTTAACCCAATGTTTATAATATCAAATGAGATTTTAAATTATTATATTATCATGATATTATCATGAATGAATATATCTTAATATGATATATATACATTGAATGTCTTTACAACGATAATCGTTACATATATGTCTCGTTTAAAAATCATTAAGTTAGTAGTCTTGTTTTTACATATGTAGTTCATTGTTAATATACTTAATGATATGTTTACTTATCATAGTATCATGTTAACTATATATATATATATATATATATATATATATATATATATATATATATATATATATATGTATATATATATATATATATATATATATATATATATATATATATATATATATATATATATATATATATATATGTCATCATATAGTTTTTACAAGTTTTAACGTTCGTGAATCACCGGTCAACTTGGGTGGTCAATTGTCTATATTAAACATATTTCAATTAATCAAGTCTTAACAAGTTTGATTGCTTAACATGTTGGAAACATTTAATCATGTAAATATCAATCTCAATTAATATATATAAACATGGAAAAGTTCGGGTCACTACAGTACCTACCCGTTAAATAAATTTCGTCCCGAAATTTTAAGCTGTTGAAGGTGTTGACGAATCTTCTGGAAATAGATGCGGGTATTTCTTCTTCATTTGATCTTCATGCTCCCAGGTGAACTCGGGTCCTCTACGAGCATTCCATCGAACCTTAACAATTGGTATCTTGTTTTGCTTAAGTCTTTTAACCTCACGATCCATTATTTCGACGGGTTCTTCGATGAATTGGAGTTTTTCGTTGATTTGGATTTCATCTAACGGAATTGTGAGATCTTCTTTAGCAAAACATTTCTTCAAATTCGAGACGTGGAAAGTGTTATGTACAGCCGTGAGTTGTTGAGGTAACTCAAGTCGGTAAGCTACTGGTCCGACACGATCAATAATCTTGAATGGTCCAATATACCTTGGATTTAATTTCCCCCGTTTACCAAATCGAACAACGCCTTTCCAAGGTGCAACTTTAAGCATGACCATCTCTCCAATTTCAAATTCTATATCTTTTCTTTTAATGTCAGCGTAGCTCTTTTGTCGACTTTGGGCGGTTTTCAACCGTTGTTGAATTTGGATGATCTTCTTGGTAGTTTCTTGTATAATCTCCGAACCCGTAATCTGTCTATCCCCCACTTCACTCCAACAAATCGGAGACCTGCACTTTCTACCATAAAGAGCTTCAAACGGCGCCATCTCAATGCTTGAATTGTAGCTGTTGTTGTAGGAAAATTCTGCTAACGGTAGATGTCGATCCCAACTGTTTCCAAAATCAATAACACATGCTCGTAGCATGTCTTCAAGTGTTTATATCGTCCTTTCGCTCTGCCCATCAGTTTGTGGATGATAGGCAGTACTCATGTCTAGACGAGTTCCTAATGCTTGCTGTAATGTCTGCTAGAATCTTGAAATAAATCTGCCATCCCTATCAGAGATAATAGAGATTGGTATTCCATGTCTAGAGACGACTTCCTTCAAATACAGTCATGCTAACTTCTCCATCTTGTCATCTTCTCTTATTGGCAGGAAGTGTGCTGATTTGGTGAGACGATCAATTATTACCCAAATAGTATCAAAACCACTTGCAGTCCTTGGCAATTTAGTGATGAAATCCATGGTAATGTTTTCCCATTTCCATTCCGGGATTTCGGGTTGTTGAAGTAGACCTGATGGTTTCTGATGCTCAGCTTTGACCTTAGAACACGTCAAACATTCTCCTACGTATTTAGCAACATCGGCTTTCATACCCGGCTACCAAAAATGTTTCTTGAGATCCTTGTACATCTTCCCCATTCCAGGATGTATTGAGTATCTGGTTTTATGAGCTTCTCTAAGTACCATTTCTCTCATATCTCCAAATTTTGGTACCCAAATCCTTTCAACCCTATACCGGGTTCCGTCTTCCCGAATATTAAGATGCTTCTCCGATCCTTTGGGTATTTCATCCGTTAAATTTCCCTCTTTTAAAACTCCTTGTTACGCCTCCTTTATTTGAGTAGTAAGGTTATTATGAATCATTATATTCATAGATTTTACTCGAATGGGTTCTCTGTCCTTCCTGCTCAAGGCATCGGCTACCACATTTGCCTTCCCCGGGTGGTAACGAATCTCAAAGTCGTAATCATTCAACAATTCAATCCACCTACGCTGCCTCATATTCAGTTGTTTCTGATTAAATATGTGTTGAAGACTTTTGTGGTCGGTATATATAATACTTTTGACCCCATATAAGTAGTGCCTCCAAGTCTTTAATGCAAAAACAACCGCGCCTAATTCCAAATCATGCGTCGTATAATTTTGTTCTTGAATCTTCAATTGTCTAGACGCATAAGCAATCACCTTCGTTCGTTGCATTAATACACAACCGAGACCTTGCTTTGATGCGTCACAATAAATCACAAAATCATCATTCCCTTCAGGCAATGACAATATAGGTGCCGTAGTTAGCTTTTTCTTCAATAACTGAAACGCTTTCTCTTGTTCATCATTCCATTCAAATTTCTTCCCTTTATGCGTTAATGCAGTCAAGGGTTTTGCTATTCTGGAAAAGTCTTGGATGAACCTTCTGTAGTAACCAGCTAGTCCTAAAAACTGGCATATGTGTTTCGGAGTTTTTGGGGTTTCCCACTTTTCAACAGTTTCTATCTTTGCCGGATCCACCTTAATACCTTCTTTGTTCACTATGTGACCGAGGAATTGAACTTCTTCCAACCAAAATGCACACTTTGAAAACTTAGCGTACAATTCTTCCTTCCTCAATACTTCTAACACCTTTCTCAAATGTTAACCGTGTTCTTGGTCATTCTTTGAGTAAATAAGTATGTCATCAATGAAAACAATGACAAACTTGTCAAGGTATGGTCCACACACTCGGTTCATAAGGTCCATGAACACAGCTGGTGCATTAGTTAAACCAAACGGCATGACCATAAACTTGTAATGACCGTAACGTGTTCTGAAAGCAGTCTTTGGAATATCATCTTCTTTCACCCGCATTTGATGATACCCGGAATGTAAGTCAATCTTTGAATAAACAGACGAGCCTTGTAGTTGATCAAATAAGTCGTCGATTCTCGGTAGTGGGTAGCGGTTCTTGATGGTAAGTTTGTTCAACTCTCGGTAGTCGATACACAACCTGAATGTACCATCTTTCTTCTTGACAAACAAAATAGGAGCTCCCCACGGTGATGTGCTTGGTCGAATGAAACCACGCTCTAAAAGTTCTTGTAATTGGCTTTGCAATTCTTTCATCTCACTGGGTGCGAGTCTGTAAGGAGCACGAGCTATTGGTGCAGCTCCTGGTACAAGATCTATTTGAAATTCAACGGATCGATGTGGGGGTAATCCCGGTAATTCTTTCGGAAATACATCGGAAAATTCTTTTGCAATGGGAACATCATTGATGCTCTTTTCTTCAGTTTGTACTTTCTTGACATGTGCTAGAATAGCATAGCAACCTTTTCTTATTAGTTGTTGTGCCTTCAAATTACTAATAAGATGTAGCTTCGTGTTGCCCTTTTCTCCGTACACCATTAAGGGTTTTCCTTTTTCTCGTATAATGCGAATTGCATTTTTGTAACAAACGATCTCTGCTTTCACTTCTTTCAACCAGTCCATACCGATTATCACATCAAAACTCCCTAACTCTACTGGTATCAAATCAATCTTAAATGTTTCGCTACCCAGTTTAATTTCTCGATTCCGACATATATTATCTGCTGAAATTAATTTACCATTTGCTAATTTGAGTAAATATTTACTATCCAAAGGCGTCAATGGACAACTTAATTTAGCACAAAAATCTCTACTTATATAGCTTCTATCCGCACCCGAATCAAATAAAATGTAAGCAGATTTATTGTCAATAAGAAACGTACCCGTAACAAGCTCCGGGTCTTCCTGTGCCTCTGCCGCATTCATATTGAAAACTCTTCCGCGGCCTTGTCCATTCGTTTTCTCCTGGTTCGGGCAATTTCTAATAATGTGGCCCGGTTTTCCACATTTATAACAAACTACATTGGCATAACTTGCTCCGACACTACTTGCTCCGCCATTACTCGTTCCGACACCATTTGTTCCTTTCGTTCTATTAACCCCTGGTCCGTAGACCTCACACTTCGCCGCGCTATGACCATTTCTTTTACACTTGTTGCAAAATTTGGTGCAGAACCCCGAGTGATACTTTTCACACCTTTGGCATAGCTGCTTCTGATTGTTGTTGTTGTTGTTGCGGTTATTATTGTTGTTGGGATGATTGTTGTAGTTGCTGTTGTTGTTGTTGTTGTTGGAGCGTTTGTTGTAGTTGCGATTGATGTTGCGATTGTTGGGATAATTGTTGCGATTATTGTTGTAATTGCTGTTGTTATTGTATTGGTGATTCTTATCACCGTTTTCCTCCCACTTTCTTTTGACTTGCTTCACATTGGTCTCTTCAGCAGTCTGTTCTTTAATTCTTTCTTCAATCTGGTTCACTAGTTTGTGAGCCATTCTACATGCCTGTTGTATGGAGGCGGGCTCGTGTGAACTTATATCTTCTTGGATTCTTTCCGGTAATCCTTTCACAAACGCGTCGATCTTCTCTTCCTCATCTTCGAATGCTCCCGGACACAATAGGCACAATTCTGTGAATCGTCTTTCGTACGTGGTAATATCAAATTCTTGGGTTCGTAACCCTCTAAGTTCTGTCTTGAGCTTATTGACCTCGGTTCTGGGACGGTACTTCTCGTTCATCAAGTGCTTAAATACTGACCACGTAGTGCGTACGTATCGTCTTTGTAATAACCCGTCCTTATCCCCCTGGACGAAATCATCAACATCTGGTTCCATTGCGATGATCGACTCCAAATAGTATCTTTAATATGAGTTAATGCACAACGGAAGACTTATTTCGTACCTGAGAATAACATGCTTTAAAATGTCAACATAAAGTTGGTGAGATATATAGGTTTGATGCTAGCAGCGTTATAACTATGGACCACAAGATTTCATATTTATACATAATACACTCCTCGTGTATGGAAAAGTCGTTGAGCACTTGGTAACCATACTTAACATTTAAATCACAGCAGCATATTCTTAAATAAACCCTACACCGTACCAAGTGTAGTAACGAAACGAAGTACTGTGCAACCGTTTAAAACTGGTCGTCCAGCCCGGTTGGGGTTGTCAGGCCCGATAGATCTATCAACAGGATTCGCGTTTACGCTCCTCACGTAAATATTAGCTACCAAGTATAAAGAAATATGCCATGGTACAACTCAACGTAGATTTTATTTTTGATCACTTGTGTCCATAACGTAAATCATTTATAAAAACAGCGCATGTATTCTCAGCCCAAAAATATTTAGAGTTTAAAAGGGACTATATACTCACCATACTGTATTTTGTAGTAAAAATACATATAACATCATTGATCAATTATAAGGTTGGCCTCGGATTCACGAACCTATAACAGTTATATGTATATATTAAAACATGTAATAATATTCAAACAAGTTTATCTACCAATATTAATATACTTGTTATCTTATTACTTTATACGTTATTTTATTTAATGGTTTAATTATAATTATTTTATATATTTTGAATAATTAATTTATATTCAGATGCCAGATTCTTATTAATATAATAATAACATTTTGTTTTAAAACAATAGCATGTAATATTAATATAGCCATGATATATGTAATAAATATATTTTTATAATAATATCTTTTGTTTAAAATAATAATAATGATAATTATATTAAAGTCTTACTAATAGTATTAATAATTTAATAGTGATAAAACTAGTCATTTTATTTGTAGTACTAATAATCATAATAATATATCAAAAATAATGATAATAATAATAGTTGGTGTCATTTTTGTAATAACAATAATTATAATAATATTAATTATACCTTTGTAGTATTAAAAAGAGTTAAACCGCCAGAAACAGGACTCGAACTCTAGACCTCCTGCTCACACCCCAACACCCTTAACCATCAAACCATGTCTGTTTTTCTATTTTAATTTCATCCAGATTAATTTTTAACCCGTATCATTGTCCTAAATTTCCAATCATCATCGTTCAAATTGTATGGCCCAATCGATGAACACAAGATAGGCCTCGGCCCTACAATAAACACCAGACAGGCCACGGCCCAACATGTATTTAAACTAGAGAATTGTGGCCTGTAATCGTTACCAGGTTTGTAGGTATACCAAGAATTTCCAAAACAGCTGTAAAGTTGTTTATCATATGTGGGGTTCGATTAAAAAAATCATAAAGTTGTTTCACATATCCATTATATTTGGAATTGATAATTACCGAACCCCACTCCACTAAACTATGTCTGATCCCTTTAACCAATGTCTTATTCCTATATTAATACTCATATTGTTTGGTTCGAATACAAAGATATAGCAGCAGTAATAAACACAGCAAATATCAATTGGGATTCAGTTTTTGGGGTGGGTTTCGATGGAGAGATGGTGGTATTTATGAGTTTGGTTGCAACAGATTACAAGAGAGAGGGTAGAGAGAGAAGGGTGCGATTGCGGTAGCTACGGTTAGTGATTTGATCGTGGTTGTAGCAGGTTTGATAGCGATGGTGTTGTGCTAGTTGTGGGTGGCATTGGTGGTTGATATGGGTGTCGAAATTGAGCTGCAGTGGAGTGGTGTTAAGGTGGTGCTCGGTCCTTGTTTAGTTTTACAAGAATAACAAAACACAGCTGCAACGATTAGTTATTATGGGGTGTGGAAGGTGGTCGAGTGGTAGGATTGTAGTGGTGAGAGGACGTGACAGAAAACAGACACAGAGGTGTTTCTTGGTGGGTTAAGGTGATAGAAATCGAGTAGTAAACAAGAACGAAAGAGTTTTGCAAGTGACGGTTGTGATTATGTTTTCATGGTGATCGATAAGAATAGATAGGTAGATAGTTTTTGGAGATGGTTTAGTGTGTTCATAGAAAAGAAAATAGAAGATAGAATTAGATAGATGTAAGAAGTCGTTGGTTTTTGTGTAAATCAATAATAGAGTGATCGATTTTTATATAACAAGTGATCTTGACAAAAAGATTCAATC
The DNA here is from genome assembly GCF_046630445.1 of Rutidosis leptorrhynchoides. NCBI lineage: Eukaryota > Viridiplantae > Streptophyta > Magnoliopsida > Asterales > Asteraceae > Rutidosis > Rutidosis leptorrhynchoides. Next base: position 227,890,989 of record NC_092334.1, read on the forward strand.
TCAAAAACGTTCAAACAAAAGATAACAAAAAAAAAAATGAGATTGAGATTGATAGCAACTCGTACGTTTTTGCCTGTGATATTTAATAGAATATTTTTAACTGTATTGGATTGATTCGCTACATTAAACAATTGGACACAGAAGATAAAGTGTGACTACAATGTTAAATAGATTGATTCTTTCCTTTTATTTATTTATCTATTTATTCGTTATTTAGTTATCTTTTTTTTATATAAAATCTATATTTATAATTTGTAAATATAAGTGTATTAATGATAATAATAATACTTTTATTAATAACTTTGAAAATAATAATAATAAGGTTAATATCAAATATAATGATAATACTATAATGATAGTAATAATAATATTATTAGTAGAGATCATATAATAATAATAATATCACACACACACACACACACACACACATATATATATATATATATATATATATATATATATATATATATATATATATATATATATGTATATATATATATATATAATCATTTTAATAATAACTTAATTATTTTAATTTTTATTTTAGATTACTAATTCTCATTGTTTAAGTGTACTTGGTTAATTCAAAATATTAAGTATACACCTATATTTATATTTATACCTATATATGTATTTACATATTTATTTATAAAGAAATTATATAAACATTTATATTGTTCGTGAATCGTCAGGCTTGGTCAAAGGGTAACTGATTATCCGAATACAGATTTCAAACTTTCTAGACTCAACATTACAGATTTTGCTTATCGTGTCGGAAATATATAAAGATTAAGGTTTAAATTTGGTCGGAAATTTCCGGGTCGTTACAGTACCCACCCGTTAAAGAAATTTCGTCCCTGAAATTTGATAGAGGTCGTCATGGATAACAATAGGAATGTTTGCATGACGAATATAAGGTAATAATGGAGTTTTATCTTTATATAGATAAAACGATTCGATCATGTGAAACGCACGAGTGAAGCTATCACAAAAGAGTGAAATGAGTACATATATTCATTTCAACCGATGACGTAGTTACTATTAACTTCCGGAATTTAAGGGATTTAATGAAAATCTTACGTAATAAGATTTGGTTCTTCGGTGATTTAGGAAATCAGAATCTTCTTTAAATAATCTGTTTCGATTGCTCTGTCGGATATTTCGCTATAAATCTACCCCCTTCGTTTCCTTATCTCCCACAACTCACACCTTCTATTCTTTCTTCCTTTATTCATACTTTAAAGCATTCATCTATATGCTTCATCTCATTCTGATTCTTGATATACTTCTAATTTGTACATCCGTTATTCTTCTCTTTCGTTTACCGCCTAAAGAATTTATTTACTTCTATGATTTCCTTGAAATTATAATATTTCTAATTCTCCCGTGTCTTTACGTTGCAATATGTATAGATATACACGGTTTGTAGTTTCTGGGTGGTTGTTGGGTTTTATATCTTCCCTTATATTTCGACGTTCCTACTTCTGTCTTCTATAATCATTGTCATCCACAGTTAATGTTTTCTCCTATTTGCTGCGATCTATACCCCAAATTTTCTATTTCGAAGCTACATTCTTTCGTTTCCTCTTCTTGCGTTTAAGCGTCTCTTGTAATGGTCCGAAATTCGTAGGTATGAGATTTGGAATAAACATAGCTAATGCTCTAAGAAAGAAAGGGTATTGGCACGATTTTGATTTGTTAAATTACCAGAATACCCTAGAAAAGATAGAACTGTCAAAACGATATGTTCCTAATACGTTTGGGGATTGAATAGAATGTAAGAGCCGTGTAACATGGCACATGATGATGGTACTGTGAATCATCACCTTCCATTAGAAACTTAACATTGAAATGTCCCGTTCTTATTGATTAAAAACGTTCCATATTAATTGATTTCGTTGCGAGGTTTTGACCTCTATATGAGACGTTTTTCAAAGACTGCGTTCATTTTAAAACAAACCATAACCTTTATTTCATCAATAAAGGTTTAAAAAGCTTTACGTAGATTATCAAATAATAATAATCTAAAATATCCTGTTTACACACGACTATTACATAATGGTTTACAATACAAATATGTTACAACAAAATAAGTTTCTTGAATGCAGTTTTTACACAATATCATAAAAGCATGGACTCCAAATCTCGTCCTTATTTAAGTATGCGACAGCGGAAGCTCTTAATAATCACCTGAGAATAAACATGCTTAAAACGTCAACAAAAATGTTGGTGAGTTATAGGTTTAACCTATATATATCAAATCATAATAATAGACCACAAGATTTCATATTTCAATACACATCCCATACATAGAGATAAAAATCATTCATGTGGTGAACACCTGGTAACCGACATTAACAAGATGCATATATAAGAATATCCCCATCATTCCGGGACACCCTTCGGATATGACATAAATTTCGAAATACTAAAGCATCCGGTACTTTGGATGGGGCTTGTTGGGCCCGATAGATCTATCTTTAGGATTCGCGTCAATTAGGGTGTCTGTTCCCTAATTCTTAGATTACCAGACTTAATAACAAGGGGCATATTCGATTTCGATAATTCAACCATAGAATGTAGTTTCACGTACTTGTGTCTATTTTCTAAATCATTTATAAAACCTGCATGTATTCTCATCCCAAAAATATTAGATTTTAAAAGTGGGACTATAACTCACTTTCACAGATTTTTACTTCGTTGGGAAGTAAGACTTGGCCACTGGTTGATTCACGAACCTATAACAATATATACATATATATCAAAGTATGTTTAAAATATATTTACAACACTTTTAATATATTTTGATGTTTTAAGTTTATTAAGTCAGATGTCCTCGTTAGTAACCTACAACTAGTTGTCCACAGTTAGATGTACAGAAATAAATCGATAAATATTATCTTGAATCAATCCACGACCCAGTGTATACGTATCTCAGTATTGATCACAACTCAAACTATATATATTTTGGAATCAACCTCAACCCTGTATAGCTAACTCCAACATTCACATATAGAGTGTCTATGGTTGTTCCGAAATATATATAGATGTGTCGACATGATAGGTCGAAACATTGTATACGTGTCTATGGTATCTCAAGATTACATAATATACAATACAAGTTGATTAACTTATGGTTGAAATAGATTTGTTACCAATTTTCACGTAGCTAAAATGAGAAAAATTATTCAATCTTGTTTTACCCATAACTTCTTCATTTTAAATCCGTTTTGAGTGAATCAAATTGCTATGGTTTCATATTGAACTCTATTTTATGAATTTAAACAGAAAAAGTATAGGTTTATAGTCGGAAAAATAAGTTACAAGTCGTTTTTGTAAAGGTAGTCATTTCAGTCGAAAGAACGACGTCTAGATGACCATTTTAGAAAACATACTTCCACTTTGAGTTTAACCATAATTTTTGGATATAGTTTCATGTTCATAATAAAAATCATTTTCTCAGAATAACAACTTTTAAATCAAAGTTTATCATAGTTTTTAATTAACTAACCCAAAACAGCCCGCGGTGTTACTACGACGGCGTAAATCCGGTTTTACGGTGTTTTTCGTGTTTCCAGGTTTTAAATCATTAAGTTAGCATATCATATAGATATAGAACATGTGTTTAGTTGATTTTAAAAGTCAAGTTAGAATGATTAACTTTTGTTTGCGAACAAGTTTAGAATTAACTAAACTATGTTCTAGTGATTACAAGTTTAAACCTTCGAATAAGATAGCTTTATATGTATGAATTGAATGATGTTATGAACATCATTACTACCTTAAGTTCCTTGGATAAACCTACTGGAAAAGAGAAAAATGGATCTAGCTTCAATGGATCCTTGGATGGCTCGAAGTTCTTGAAGCAGGATCATGACACGAAAACAAGTTCAAGTAAGATCATCACTTGTAATAAGATTGTTATAGTTATAGAAATTGAACCAAAGTTTGAATATGATTATTACCTTGTATTAGAATGATAACCTACTGTAAGAAACAAAGATTTCTTGAGGTTGGATGATCACCTTACAAGATTGGAAGTGAGCTAGCAAACTTGAAAGTATTCTTGATTTTATGAAACTAGAACTTTTGGAATTTATGAAGAACACTTAGAACTTGAAGATAGAACTTGAGAGAGATCAATTAGATGAAGAAAATTGAAGAATGAAAGTGTTTGTAGGTGTTTTTGGTCGTTGGTGTATGGATTAGATATAAAGGATATGTAATTTTGTTTTCATGTAAATAAGTCATGAATGATTACTCATATTTTTGTAATTTTATGAGATATTTCATGCTAGTTGCCAAATGATGGTTCCCACATGTGTTAGGTGACTCACATGGGCTGCTAAGAGCTGATCATTGGAGTATATATACCAATAGTACATACATCTAAAAGCTGTGTATTGTACGAGTACGAATACGGGTGCATACGAGTAGAATTGTTGATGAAACTGAACGAGGATGTAATTGTAAGCATTTTTGTTAAGTAGAAGTATTTTGATAAGTGTATTGAAGTCTTTCAAAAGTGTATAAATACATATTAAAGCACTACATGTATATACATTTTAACTGAGTCGTTAAGTCATCGTTAGTCGTTACATGTAAGTGTTGTTTTGAAACCTTTAGGTTAACGATCTTGTTAAATGTTGTTAACCCAATGTTTATAATATCAAATGAGATTTTAAATTATTATATTATCATGATATTATCATGTATGAATATCTCTTAATATGATATATATACATTAAATGTCTTTACAACGATAATCGTTACATATATGTCTCGTTTAAAAATCATTAAGTTAGTAGTCTTGTTTTTACATATGTAGTTCATTGTTAATATAATTAATGATATGTTTAATTATCATAGTATCATGTTAACTATATATATATATCCATATATATGTCATCATATAGTTTTTACAAGTTTTAACGTTCGTGAATCACCGGTCAACTTGGGTGGTCAATTGTCTATATGAAACATATTTCAATTAATCAAGTCTTAACAAGTTTGATTGCTTAACATATTGGAAACATTTAATCATGTAAATATCAATCTCAATTAATATATATAAACATGGAAAAGTTCGGGTCACTACAGTACCTACCCGTTAAATAAATTTCGTCCCGAAATTTTAAGCTGTTGAAGGTGTTGACGAATCTTCTGGAAATAGATGCGGGTATTTCTTCTTCATCTGATCTTCATGCTCCCAGGTGAACTCGGGTCATCTACGAGCATTCCATCGAACCTTAACAATTGGTATCTTGTTTTGCTTAAGTCTTTTAATCTCACGATCCATTATTTCGACGGGTTCTTCGATGAATTGAAGTTTTTCGTTGATTTGGATTTCATCTAACGGAATAGTGAGATCTTCTTTAGCAAAACATTTCTTCAAATTCGAGACGTGGAAAGTGTTATGTACAGCCGCGAGTTGTTGAGGTAACTCAAGTCGGTAAGCTACTGGTCCGACACGATCAATAATCTTGAATGGTCCAATATACCTTGGATTTAATTTCCCTTGTTTACCAAATCGAACAACGCCTTTCCAAGGTGCTACTTTAAGCATGACCATCTCTCCAATTTCAAATTCTATATCTTTTCTTTTAATGTCAGCGTAGCTCTTTTGTCGACTTTGGGCGATTTTCAACCGTTGTTGAATTTGGATGATCTTCTCGGTAGTTTCTTGTATAATCTCCGGACCCGTAATTTGTCTATCCCCCACTTCACTCCAACAAATCGGAGACCTGCACTTTCTACCATAAAGTGCTTCAAACGGCGCCATCTCAATGCTTGAATGGTAGCTGTTGTTGTAGGAAAATTATGCTAACGGTAGATGTCGATCCCAACTGTTTCCGAAATCAATAACACATGCTCGTAGCATGTCTTCAAGCGTTTGTATTGTCCATTCGCTCTGCCCATCAGTTTGTGGATGATAGGCAGTACTCATGTCTAGACGAGTTCCTATTGCTTGCTATAATGTCTGCCAGAATCTTGAAATAAATCTGCCATCCCTATCAGAGATAATAGAGATTGGTATTCCATGTCTGGAGATGACTTCCTTCAAATACAGTCGTGCTAACTTCTCCATCTTGTCATCTTCTCTTATTGGCAGGAAATGTGCTGATTTGGTGAGACGATCAACTATTACCCAAATAGTATCAAAACCACTTGTAGTCCTTGGCAATTTAGTGATGAAATCCATGGTAATGTTTTCCCATTTCCATTCCGGGATTTCGGGTTGTTGAAGTAGACCTGATGGTTTCTGATGCTCAGCTTTGACCTTAGAACACGTCAAACATTCTCCTACGTATTTAGCAACATCGGCTTTCATACCCGGCCACCAAAAATGTTTCTTGAGATCCTTGTACATCTTCCCCGTTCCAGGATGTATTGAGTATCTGGTTTTATGAGCTTCTCTAAGTACCATTTCTCTCATATCTCCAAATTTTGGTACCCAAATCCTTTCAGCCCTATACCGGGTTCCGTCTTCCCGAATATTAAGATGCTTCTCCGATCCTTTGGGTATTTCATCCTTTAAATTTCCCTCTTTTAAAACTCCTTGTTGCGCCTCCTTTATTTGAGTAGTAAGGTTATTATGAATCATTATATTCATAGATTTTACTCGAATGGGTTCTCTGTCCTTCCTGCTCAAGGCATCGGCTACCACATTTGCCTTCCCCGGGTGGTAACGAATCTCAAAGTTGTAATCATTCAACAATTCAATCCACCTACGCTGCCTCATATTCAGTTGTTTCTGATTAAATATGTGTTGAAGACTTTTGTGGTCGGTATATATAATCCTTTTGACCCCATATAAGTAGTGCCTCCAAGTCTTTAATGCAAAAACAACCGCGCCTAATTCCAAATCATGCGTCGTATAATTTTGTTCGTGAATCTTCAATTGTCTAGACGCATAAGCAATCACCTTCATTCGTTGCATTAATACACAACCGAGACCTTGCTTTGATGCGTCACAATAAATCACAAAATCATCATTCCCTTCAGGCAATGACAATATAGGTGCCGTAGTTAGCTTTTTCTTCAATAACTGGAACGCTTTCTCTTGTTCATCATTCCATTCAAATTTCTTCCCTTTATGCGTTAATGCAGTCAAGGGTTTTGCTATTCTGGAAAAGTCTTGGATGAACCTTCTATAGTAACCAGCTAGTCCTAAAAACTGGCGTATGTGTTTCGGAATTTTCGGGGTTTCCCACTTTTCAACAGTTTCTATCTTTGCCGGATCCACCTTAATACCTTCTTTGTTCACTATGTGACCGAGGAATTGAACTTCTTCCAACCAAAATGCACACTTTGAAAACTTAGCGTACAATTCTTCCTTCCTCAATACTTCTAACACCTTTCTCAAATGTTCACCGTGTTCTTGGTCATTATTTGAGTAAATAAGTATGTCATCAATGAAAACAATGACAAACTTGTCAAGGTATGGTCCACACACTCGGTTCATAAGGTCCATGAACACAGCTGGTGCATTAGTTAAACCAAACGGCATGACCATAAATTCGTAATGACCGTAACGTGTTCTGAAAGCAGTCTTTGGAATATCATCTTCTTTCACCTGCATTTGATGATACCCGGAACGTAAGTCAATCTTTGAATAAACAGACGAGCCTTGTAGTTGATCGAATAAGTCGTCAATTCTCGGTAGTGGGTAGCGGTTCTTGATGGTAAGTTTGTTCAACTCTCGGTAGTCGATACACAACCTGAATGTACCATCTTTCTTCTTGACAAACAAAACAGGAGCTCCCCACGGTGATGTGCTTGGTCGAATGAAACCACGCTCTAAAAGTTCTTGTAATTGGCTTTGCAGTTCTTTCATCTCACTGGGTGCGAGTCTGTAAGGAGCACGAGCTATTGGTGCAGCTCCTGGTACAAGATCTATTTGAAATTCAACGGATCGATGTGGGGGTAATCCCGGTAATTCTTTCGGAAATACATCGGGAAATTCTTTTGCAATGGGAACATCATTGATGCTATTTTCCTCAGTTTGTACTTTCTCGACGTGTGCTAGAACAGCATAGCAACCTTTTCTTATTAGTTTTTGTGCCTTCAAATTACTAATAAGATGTAGCTTCGTGTTGCCCTTTTCTCCGTACACCATTAAGGGTTTTCCTTTTTCTCGTATAATGCGAATTGCATTTTTGTAACAAACGATCTCGGCTTTCACTTCTTTCAACCAGTCCATACCGATTATCACATCAAAACTCCCTAACTCTACTGGTATCAAATCAATCTTAAATGTTTCGCTAACCAGTTTAATTTCTCGATTCCGACATATATTATCTGCTGAAATTAATTTACCATTTGCTAATTCGAGTAAAAATTTACTATCCAAAGGCGTCAATGGACAACTTAATTTAGCACAAAAATCTCTACTCATATAGCTTCTATCCGCACCCGAATCAAATAAAATGTAAGCAGATTTATTGTCAATAAGAAACGTACCCGTAACAAGCTCCGGGTCTTCCTGTGCCTCTACCGCATTAATATTGAAAACTCTTCCGCGGCCTTGTCCATTCGTGTTCTCCTAGTTCGGGCAATTTCTAATAATGTGGCCCGGTTTTCCACATTTATAACAAACTACATTGGCATAACTTGCTCCGACACTACTTGCTCCGCCATTACTCGTTCCGACACCATTTGTTCCTTTCGTTCTATTAGCCCCTGGTCCGTAGACCTCACACTTCGCCGCGCTATGACCATTTCTTTTACACTTGTTGCAAAATTTGGTGCAGAACCCCGAGTGATACTTTTCACTCCTTTGGCATAGCTGCTTCTGATAGTTGTTGTTGTTGCGGTTATTATTGTTGTTGGGATGATTGTTGTAGTTGCTATTGTTGTTGTTGTTGTTGTTGTTGTTGTTGGGCCGTTTGTTGTAGTTGCGATTGATGTTGCGATTGTTGGGATAATTGTTGCGATTATTGTTGTAATTGCTGTTGTTGTTGTATTGGTGATTCTTATCACCGTTTTCCTCCCACTTTCTTTTGACTTGCTTCACATTGGCCTCTTCAGCAGTCTGTTCTTTAATTCTTTCTTCAATCTGGTTCACTAGTTTGTGAGCCATTCTACATGCCTGTTGTATGGAGGCGGGCTCGTGTGAACTTATATCTTCTTGGATTCTTTCCGGTAATCCTTTCACAAACGCGTCGATCTTCTCTTCCTCATCTTCGAATGCTCCCGAACACAATAGGCACAATTCTGTGAATCGTCTTTCGTACGTCGTAATATCAAATCCTTGGGTTCGTAACCCTCTAAGTTCTGTCTTGAGCTTATTGACCTCGGTTCTGGGACGGTACTTCTCGTTCATCAAGTGCTTGAATGCTGACCACGGTAGTGCGTACGCATCGTCTTGTCCCACTTGCTCTAGATATGTATTCCACCATGTTAACGCAGAACCTGTGAAGGTATGCGTAGCGTACTTCACTTTGTCCTCTTCAGTACACTTACTTATGGCAAACACCGATTCGACCTTCTCGATCCACCGTTTCAATCCAATCGGTCCTTCGGTTCCATCAAATTCCAAAGGTTTGCAGGCAGTGAATTCTTTGTAGGTGCATCCTACACGATTTCATGTACTGCTAGATCCAAGGTTATTATTGGTATGTAGCGCAGCCTGCACTGCGGCTATGTTTGAAGTTAGAAAAGTACGGAATTCCTCTTCATTCATATTCACGGTGTGTCGAGTAGTCGGTGCCATTTCCTTCAAAATAGTCAAATGGAACAAGTTAATCATACAGAATATTAGGAGTAGTTAATAGTATTTCGTAGCATAATATGAACTCATTTATAAAAGCTTTTTCTTCATATTAGCATTTTATAAGTTTAAATTCGGGTAGTACCTACCCGTTAAGTTCATACTTAGTAGCTAATATACAATTCAACTACTACAATTCTATATGAAAAACTTATTATAATAATATTTCGCGTTCAAACTTTTATACAATATTTTACAAACTTACAATACTGCTTATTTTACATAAAGCATGAAATATAGCACACAATAACTTTGATACAAGATAGTTGTGAAGATAATTCTAGCTAGTACACAAGTCGTTCAGCAAAGGCAATAAAGACACGTAATTCATACGTCCAGAAACAAGTCATGCATTCTGGTTTTACTAGGATTACTTCCCATCCTTGGTCTTGTGGAACATAACTATTATGGCCGTTGATAATACAGCGTGTTGTAACGTCGTCAAAGGGACGAGGGTTACGTAATGTCCAACAGTCCCGTAACAATCTAAAAACCTCATTTCTTACCCCAATTACCGACTCCGTCACCTGTGGAAACGTTTTGTTTAATAGTTGTAGCCCGATATTCTTGTTCTCACTTTGGTGAGAAGCGAACATTACTAATCTGTAAGCATAACATGCTTCTTTATGTTGCATGTTAGTCGCTTTTTCTAAATCACGAAGTCCAATATTCGGATATATTGAGTCAAAATAATTTCTTAACCCGTTGCGTAAAATAGCATTTGGGTTCCCCGCAATATATGCGTCAAAGTAAACACATCGTAACTTATGGGTTTCCCAATGTGATATCCCCCATCTTTCAAACGAAAGTCTCTTATAAACCAAGACATTCTTGGAACGTTCTTCGAATGTCTTACAAACTAATCTCGCCTTAAATAGTTGTGCCGAAGAATTCTGACCGACTCTAGACAAGATTTCATGAATCATGTCTCCGGGTAGGTCTCTTAAAATATTGGGTTGTCTATCCATTTTGTGTTTTTATACTGTAAAATAAACAAGAGTTAGATTCATAAAAAAAATACTTATTAATACAAGCAATTTTTACATACATCATAAAGCATAAGCACACTATATTACATATATTACACCACACGAATATAACTATCTTATTCCGACTCGCTGGTTTCTTCTTGTTCAGTTTTGGTTCGTTTTGCCAAGTTTCTAGGGATATATGATGTTCCCCTAATACGAGCCGTCGTTATCCACATTGGTTTAGAAAAACCTGGTAGTTTAGAGGTTCCCGGGTCATTGTTACAACTTAAGGACTTCGGGGGTTGACGATACATATAAAGTTCATCGGGGTTGGAATTAGATTTCTCTATTTTTATGCCCTTTCCCTTATTATTTTCTTTTGCCTTTTTAAATTCGGTTGGGGTAATTTCTATAACATCATCGGAATTCTCGTCGGAATCCGATTCATCGGAGAATTGGTAATCCTCCCAATATTTTGCTTCCTTGGCGGAAACACCATTGACCATAATTAACCTTGGTCGGTTGGTTGAGGATTCTCTTTTACTTAACCGTTTTATTATTTCCCCCACCGGTTCTATTTCTTCTTCCGGTTCCGATTCTTCTTCCGGTTCCGATTCTTCTTCCGGTTCCGACTCTTCTTCCGGTTCCTCTTCGGGAACTTGTGAATCAGTCCACGAATCATTCCAATTTACATTTGACTCTTCATTATTATTAGGTGAGTCAATGGGACTTGTTCTAGAGGTAGACATCTATCACATAATATCAAACACGATAAGAGATTAATATATCACATAATATTCATATGTTAAAAATATATAGTTTCCAACAAAAATGTTAAGCAATCATTTTTAAAGAAAACCCGGTCGAAGTCCAGACTCACTAATGCATCCTAACAAACTCGATAAGACACACTAATGCAAATTTTCTGGTTCTCTAAGACCAACGCTCTGATACCAACTGAAATGTCCCGTTCTTATTGATTAAAAACGTTCCATATTAATTGATTTCGTTGCGAGGTTTTGACCTCTATATGAGACGTTTTTCAAAGACTGCATTCATTTTAAAACAAACCATAACCTTTATTTCATCAATAAAGGTTTAAAAAGCTTTACGTAGATTATCAAATAATGATAATCTAAAATATCCTGTTTACACACGACCATTACATAATTGTTTACAATACAAATATGTTACAACAAAATAAGTTTCTTGAATGCAGTTTTTACACAATATCATACAAGCATGGACTCCAAATCTCGTCCTTATTTAAGTATGCGACAGCGGAAGCTCTTAATAATCACCTGAGAATAAACATGCTTAAAACGTCAACAAAAATGTTGGTGAGTTATAGGTTTAACCTATATATATCAAATCATAATAATAGACCACAAGATTTCATATTTCAATACACATCCCATACATAGAGATAAAAATCATTCATGTGGTGAACACCTGGTAACCGACATTAACAAGATGCATATATAAGAATATCCCCATCATTCCGGGACACCCTTCGGATATGACATAAATTTCGAAGTACTAAAGCATCCGGTACTTTGGATGGGGCTTGTTGGGCCCGATAGATCTATCTTTAGGATTCGCGTCAATTAGGGTGTCTGTTCCCTAATTCTTAGATTACCAGACTTAATAACAAGGGGCATATTCGATTTCGATAATTCAACCATAGAATGTAGTTTCACATACTTGTGTCTATTTTGTAAATCATTTATTAAACCTGCATGTATTCTCATCCCAAAAATATTAGATTTTAAAAGTGGGACTATAACTCACTTTCACAGATTTTTACTTCGTCGGGAAGTAAGACTTGGCCACTGGTTGATTCACGAACCTATAACAATATATACATATATATCAAAGTATGTTCAAAATATATTTACAACACTTTTAATATATTTTGATGTTTTAAGTTTATTAAGTCAGATGTCCTCGTTAGTAACCTACAACTAGTTGTCCACAGTTAGATGTACAGAAATAAATCGATAAATATTATCTTGAATCAATCCACGACCCAGTGTATACGTATCTCAGTATTGATCACAACTCAAACTATATATATTTTGGAATCAACCTCAACCCTGTATAGCTAACTCCAACATTCACATATAGAGTGTCTATGGTTGTTCCGAAATATATATAGATGTGTCGACATGATAGGTCGAAACATTGTATACGTGTCTATGGTATCTCAAGATTACATAATATACAATACAAGTTGATTAAGTTATGGTTGAAATAGATTTGTTACCAATTTTCACGTAGCTAAAATGAGAAAAATTATCCAATCTTGTTTTACCCATAACTTCTTCATTTTTAAATCCGTTTTGAGTGAATCAAATTGCTATGGTTTCATATTGAACTCTATTTTATGAATTTAAACAGAAAAAGTATAGGTTTATAGTCGGAAAAATAAGTTACAAGTCGTTTTTGTAAAGGTAGTCATTTTAGTCGAAAGAACGACGTCTAGATGACCATTTTAGAAAACATACTTCCACTTTGAGTTTAACCATAATTTTTGGATATAGTTTCATGTTCATAATAAAAATCATTTTCTCAGAATAACAACTTTTAAATCAAAGTTTATCATAGTTTTTAATTAACTAACCCAAAACAGCCCGCGGTGTTACTACGACGGCGTAAATCCGGTTTTACGGTGTTTTTCGTGTTTCCAGGTTTTAAATCATTAAGTTAGCATATCATATAGATATAGAACATGTTTTTAGTTGATTTTAAAAGTCAAGTTAGAAGGATTAACTTTTGTTTGCGAACAAGTTTAGAATTAACTAAACTATGTTCTAGTGATTACAAGTTTAAACCTTCGAATAAGATAGCTTTATATGTATGAATTGAATGATGTTATGAACATCATTACTACCTTAAGTTCCTTGGATAAACCTACTGGAAAAGAGAAAAATGGATCTAGCTTCAATGGATCCTTGGATGGCTCGAAGTTCTTGAAGCAGGATCATGACACGAAAACAAGTTCAAGTAAGATCATCACTTGAAATAAGAATGTTATAGTTATAGAAATTGAACCAAAGTTTGAATATGATTATTACCTTGTATTAGAATGATAACCTACTGTAAGAAACAAAGATTTCTTGAGGTTGGATGATCACCTTACAAGATTGAAAGTGAGCTAGCAAACTTGAAAGTATTCTTGATTTTATGAAACTAGAACTTTTGGAATTTATGAAGAACACTTAGAACTTGAAGATAGAACTTGAGAGAGATCAATTAGATGAAGAAAATTGAAGAATGAAAGTTTTTGTAGGTGTTTTTGGTCGTTGGTGTATGGATTAGATATAAAGGATATGTAATTTTGTTTTCATGTAAATAAGTCATGAATGATTACTCATATTTTTGTAATTTTATGAGATATTTCATGCTAGTTGCCAAATGATGGTTCCCACATGTGTTAGGTGACTCACATGGGCTGCTAAGAGCTGATCATTGGAGTATATATATCAATAGTACATACATCTAAAAGCTGTGTATTGTACGAGTACGAATACGGGTGCATACGAGTAGAATTGTTGATGAAACTGAACGAGGATGTAATTGTAAGCATTTTTGTTAAGTAGAAGTATTTTGATAAGTGTATTGAAGTCTTTCAAAAGTGTATAAATACATATTAAAGCACTACATGTATATACATTTTAACTGAGTCGTTAAGTCATCGTTAGTCGTTACATGTAAGTGTTGTTTTGAAACCTTTAGGTTAACGATCTTGTTAAATGTTGTTAACCCAATGTTTATAATATCAAATGAGATTTTAAATTATTATATTATCATGATATTATCATGTATGAATATCTCTTAATATGATATATATACATTAAATGTCTTTACAACGATAATCGTTACATATATGTCTCGTTTAAAAATCATTAAGTTAGTAGTCTTGTTTTTACATATGTAGTTCATTGTTAATATAATTAATGATATGTTTACTTATCATAGTATCATGTTAACTATATATATATCCATATATATGTCATCATATAGTTTTTACAAGTTTTAACGTTCGTGAATCACCGGTCAACTTGGGTGGTCAATTGTCTATATGAAACATATTTCAATTAATCAAGTCTTAACAAGTTTGATTGCTTAACATATTGGAAACATTTAATCATGTAAATATCAATCTCAATTAATATATATAAATATGGAAAAGTTCGGGTCACTACAAACATGACTTACTGTAATATAATAAAGTTGATCAAGTTTCATTATATTATAATAATTCATGCATCAGTTCCCAACACTACTTCAAAACACTCATATTTTATTTTCAAAGGTTACATAATTTTAGAAACTAACACAGTTTCTTTTATTTTATAACGTAGATAGGAATAGTTGTGAAAATATCTCCAGAAATATGGAGAATTTGTATAACGGAAGATATGAAGATATCTCATAATATCTAAGATAAAATGATGATGAAGAATATCATCTTGAAAGGTTTGGAATAAGGAGTAGGGTTCTTACTAATGGTTTCAGCAGGTACTGAATCATTTAAATCCTTGGAAGGCAGGTTCAGTCCTTGTGATTTATCTACATCCTCCTTTATACTTTGCTCAATCGGTTTTCCAGTTCCAACCCTCCTCTTTTTCTGAGCTTTACCAACACACTATACTTCATCATTAAACTTTTGACTGTTAAAGTCGTTTACAGTTTTTGCTGCTTCATTAGCATTTCAAGAACTACTTCATAGTTCAAGACGTTTTTCAAAAACTTCACATTCAGGGTATGAAATTCTTAGAGATAGACGTTTTCGGTATAACTGGGAGAATTTCTATGAGATTTTCAAAATTCTGATTGCGGATTTCGCCAAAGAGATAACGAGCTGCTGGTACATCTGTTGATGATGTTGTGAAATATAAAAGGTTCTCCGGTAACGACGGCGAAAGGACAAGGTATAAATATCGAGATTATAATAGGAGTAGTCTTACTGAGAAGTCGAAATGGAGCTGTGACAAAATTAGCTTCCTGAAAAAAAATTGTAGGTTTGTTTTTGCTAATAAATGGCAAAGGATTCAATACGATATGTGTTAAACTATGAATTTGAATTCGAGAGTTCTTCAGGTGCATAACTGTATGCATACATCTTTTCTCCCGTAGATGAAGTGCGGTTGGTTCATCTTTTCCGATCGAGGTGTTTTCAAGAATCATGAAATGTTGTGAATACGAATTGTATTCGCCAAGATACGAATGAGGTTTAAGATAGAATCAAGTGGCAAACTTGAAGAATTATTTAATTTCATATGTTATAATCAATATTTTAATTCATTTTAATTGTCCAAAGTTAGCAGTCCAGTAGTCCGATAGTTCAAAAGTTCAATAGTTCAATGATTCATATATAATTTAATATATAATATTCGAATTAAATAATACGTATCGTGACCCGTGTACCGGTCTCGGTGTCGATCACAACTCAAAGTATATATATATTTTGGAATCAACTCTGACCCTGTATAGCCAACTCCCACCTTCACATATAGAGTGTCTACGGTTGTTCTGAAATATATATATAGATGGGTCGATATGATAAGTCGAAACCTTGCATACGTGCCCCGTTATTTAAAGTGCGTAAAATAAATAAATGTATATCATGACCCATTATACAACGTGTTGTCTCAGAATTAATCCGACGTATTGTTGTACATGTGTCCCGACAGTGCAGAAATTAAAATTGGGAGAATGTAAATTGCGATAAATTAAATGTTAATCAGTTAGCTGGGAACAGTTAGCCGGAATAGTTAGCGTGGAATCCTTAACAGATTTTCAATTAGTTAATTCGTGTGTTTCTAACAATTTTTAATTTGTCCAATGTTTCTTCTTTATGCCACTTGTTGGATTCGGATAGGTAAAAATCCAAATATGAAATTTGAATGGAAATGGTTATTCTGTGATAAACGGATACGTATATCGGTAGTTGTAAGTAGGATAGTAAATGATCGTTGAATCAGATTCGAAGAACGTACAGTGTGACTTATTAATGTGAATTCTAAATATTCCTCGGGTACTACCCACCCGTTAAAATATTTTCATCATTAACAGTTTGTACGAAAGAATTTTTAATTACAATCTTTATGAAAATATACTTGCATATATATTTTCTTCAGATGTAATTATGGATTTAATGAGTCAACAAGATATTATACTCATTTGATTTATTGTTAGCACTTGATTACTTGATCTCTAAAACATTAGAGATTACATAATTGCCATGTCGGACGAAGGTAAATGAGGTAGAACAATACGTAGAACGAAATTGATTGATGTAGAACGATATGTAAAACGAAGATTATACTTGAAGTACAGATGATGATATTGAGGCGTGTGATGTTGATATCCGAGGTACAGATCGTGACGTTGAGATTTATGACGTGATTGTGGTTGTGATGATAAGAGTATTGTCGGCGTTGATGATGGTGGTACGGTTTATGCTGCTGGTGCTGCTGCTGGTGTTTGTAACCTCCGCACCAGATTCTCCAAAACCATTACTCGAGCACGTAGTTCGTTAACTTCTTATATTATGTCGGGATGATTGACGATTGAAACGAGCGGATGAGTAAGATTCGAAATGTATAATCGTGACGGGATACTCTAGAAATGAGAAAGAAAATGGTTTCTCGAACGGGTTCGCCGGTAAGTGCTTCAGGTTCATCGCCAAGTGAGCAATTTGGTGGATGGAAGGGATCTTCGGTGTGAAATGATTTTCGGATATAGGATGATATTCTAGCTATATAGAATATCTGTATATATAATACTAAAGATTTCGTAGACTACAGAGGAACCTACGGCATATGTCAGGCAAGTCTACAGATGTGCTAAGATATGAATTATCAGGTACGCTAAGATATGAATTTTGTCTATTCACTATCGATGCACTATATGCAGTAAGACGTGTCTAGACTTAAGAATGATAAGCAGGCAATTCCCTAAGGATGATAAGTAGATGGTTTCCGACTAGAAATGATAAGCAAAACTTTTTGACAGGTAGACACGGTCAAAGTCCAGACTCACTAATGTATCCTAACATCTACCAGTTAGACACACTAATGCAAGGCCTGGTTCCCTAAGACCAACGCTCTGATACCACATGTAACAACCCGTCCTTATCCCCCTGGACAAAATCATCAACATCTGGTTCCATTGCGATGATCGACTCCAAATAGTATCTTTAATATGAGTTAATGCACAGCGGAAGACTTATTTCGTACCTGAGAATAACATGCTTTAAAATGTCAACATAAAGTTGGTGAGATATATAGGTTTGATGCTAGCAGCGTTATAACTATGGACCACAAGATTTCATATTTATACATAATACACTCCTCGTGTATGGAAAAGTCGTTGAGCACTTGGTAACCATACTTAACATTTAAATCACAGCAGCATATTCTTAAATAAACCCTACACCGTACCAAGTGTAGTAACGAAATGAAGTACTGTGCAACCGTTTAAAACTGGTCGTCCAGCCCGGTTGGGGTTGTCAGGCCCGATAGATCTATCAACAGGATTCGCGTTTACGCTCCTCACGTAAATATTAGCTACCAAGTATAAAGAAATATGCCATGGTACAACTCAACGTAGATTTTATTTTTGATCACTTGTGTCCATAACGTAAATCATTTATAAAAACAGCGCATGTATTCTCAGCCCAAAAATATTTAGAGTTTAAAAGGGACTATATACTCACCATACTGTATTTTGTAGTAAAAATACATATAACATCATTGATCAATTATAAGGTTGGCCTCGGATTCACGAACCTATAACAGTTATATGTATATATTAAAACATGTAATAATATTCAAACAAGTTTATCTACCAATATTAATATACTTGTTATCTTATTACTTTATACGTTATTTTATTAAATGGTTTAATTATAATTATTTTATATATTTTGAATAATTAATTTATATTCAGATGCCAGATTCTTATTAATATAATAATAACATTTTGTTTTAAAACAATAGCATGTAATATTAATATAGCCATGATATATGTAATAATATATTTTTATATTAATATCTTTTGTTTAAAATAATAATAATGATAATTATATTAAAGTCTTACTAATAGTATTAATAATTTAATAGTGATAAAACTAGTCATTTTATTTGTAGTACTAATAATCATAATAATATATCAAAAATAATGATAATAATAATAGTTGGTGTCATTTTTGTAATAACAATAATTATAATAATATTAATTATACCTTTGTAGTATTAAAAAGAGTTAAACCGCCAGAAACAGGACTCGAACTCTAGACCTCCTGCTCACACCCCAACACCCTTAACCATCAAACCATGTCTGTTTTTCTGTTTTAATTTCATCCAGATTAATTTTTAACCCGTATCATTGTCCTAAATTTCCAATCATCATCGTTCAAATTGTATGGCCCAATCGATGAACACAAGACAGGCCTCGGCCCAACAATAAACACCAGACAGGCCACGGCCCAACATGTATTTAAACTAGAGAATTGTGGCCTGTAATCGTTACCAGGTTTGTAGGTATACCAAGAATTTCCAAAACAGCTGTAAAGTTGTTTATCATATGTGGGGTTCGATTAAAAAAAATCATAAAGTTGTTTCACATATCCATTATATTTGGAATTGATAATTACCGAACCCCACTCCACTAAACTATGTCCGATCCCTTTAACAAATGTCTTATTCCTATATTAATACTCATATTGTTTGGTTCGAATACAAAGATATAGCAGCAGTAATAAACACATCAAATATCAATTGGGATTCAGTTTTTGGGGTGGGTTTCGATGGAGAGATGGTGGTATTTATGAGTTTGGTTGCAACAGATTACAAGAGAGAGGGTAGAGAGAGAAGGGTGCGATTGAGGTAGCTACGGTTAGTGATTTGATCGTGGTTGTAGAAGGTTTGATAGCGATGGTGTTGTGCTAGTTGTGGGTGGCGTTGGTGGTTGATATGGGTGTCGAAATTGAGCTGCAGTGGAGTGGTGTTAAGGTGGTGCTCGGTCCTTGTTTAGTTCGTACAAGAATAACAAAACACAGCTGCAACGATTAGTTATTATGGGGTGTGGAAGGTGGTCGAGTGGTAGGATTGTAGTGGTGAGAGGACGTGACAGAAAACAGACACAGAGGTGTTTCTTGGTGGGTTAAGGTGATAGAAATCGAGTAGTAAACAAGAACGAAAGAGTTTTGTAAGTGACGGTTGTGATTATGTTTTCATGGTGATCGATAAGAATAGATAGGTAGATAGTTTTTGGAGATGGTTTAGTGTGTTCATAGAAAAGAAAATAGAAGATAGAATTAGATAGATGTAAGAAGTCGTTGGTTTTTGTGTAAATCAATAATAGAGTGATCGATTTTTATATAACAAGTGATCTTGACAAAAAGATTCAATCTCAAAAACGTTCAAACAAAAGATAAAAAAAAAAAATGAGATTGAGATTGATAGCAACTCGTACGTTTTTGCCTGTGATATTTAATAGAATATTTTTAACTGTATTGGATTGATTTGCTACATTAAACAATTGGACACAGAAGATAAAGTGTGACTACAATGTTAAATAGATTGATTCTTTCCTTTTATTTATTTATCTATTTATTCATTATTTAGTTATCTTTTTTTTATATAAAATCTATATTTATAATTTGTAAATATAAGTGTATTAATGATAATAATAATACTTTTATTAATAACTTTGAAAATAATAATAATAAGGTTAATATCAAATATAATGATAATACTATAATGATAGTAATAATAATATTATTAGTAGAGATCATATAATAATAATAATATCACACACACACACACACACACACACATATATATATATATATATATATATATATATATATATATATATATATATATATATATATATATATATATATATATATATATATATATATATAATCATTTTAATAATAACTTAATTATTTTAATTTTTATTTTAGATTACTAATTCTCATTGTTTAAGTGTACTTGGTTAATTCAAAATATTAAGTATACACCTATATTTATATTTATACCTATATATGTATTTACATATTTATTTATAAAGAAATTATATAAACATTTATATTGTTCGTGAATTGTCAGGCTTGGTCAAAGGGTAACTGATTATCCGAATACAGATTTCAAACTTTCTAGACTCAACATTACAGATTTTGCTTATCGTGTCGGAAATATATAAAGATTAAGGTTTAAATTTGGTCGGAAATTTCCGGGTCGTTACAGTCTTGTCCCACTTGCTCTAGATAGGTATTCCACCATGTTAACGCAGAACCTGTGAAGGTATGCGTAGCGTACTTCACTTTGTCCTCTTCAGTACACTTACTTATGGAAAACACCAATTCGACCTTCTCGGTCCACCATTTCAATCCGATCGGTCCTTCGGTTCCATCAAATTCCAAAGGTTTGCAGGCAGTGAATTCTTTGTAGGTGCATCCTACACAATTTCCTGTACTGCTAGATCCAAGGTTATTGTTGGTATGTAGCGCAGCCTGTACTGCGGCTATGTTTGAAGCTAGAAAAGTACGGAATTCCTCTTCATTCATATTCACGGTGTGTCGAGTAGTCGGTGCCATTTCCTTCAAAATAGTCAAATGGAACAAGTTAATCATACAGAATATTAGGAGTAGTTAATAGTATTTCGTAGCATAATATGAAGTCATTTATAAAAGATTTTTCTTCATATTAGCGTTTTATAAGTTTAAATTCGGGTAGTACCTACCCGTTAAGTTCATACTTAGTAGCTAATATACAATTCAACTACTACAATTCTATATGAAAAACTGATTATAATAATATTTCGCGTTCAAACTTTTACACAATATTTTACAAACTTACAATACCGCTTATTTTACATATAGCATGAAATATAGCACACAATAAATTTGATACAAGATGGTTGTGAAGATAATTCTAGCTAGTACACAAGTCGTTCAGCAAAGGCAATAAAGACACGTAATTCATACGTCCAGAAACAAGTCATGCATTCTGGTTTTACTAGGATTACTTCCCATCCTTGGTCTTGTGGAACATAACCGTTATGGCCGTTGATAAGACAGCGTGTTATAATGTCGTCAAAGGGACGAGGGTTACGTTATGTCCAACAGTCCCGTAACAATCTAAAAACCTCATTTCTTACCCCAATTACCGACTCCGTCACTTGTGGGAACGTTTTGTTTAATAGTTGTAGCCCGATGTTCTTGTTCTCACTTTGGTGAGAAGCGAACATTACTAATCCGTAAGCATAACATGCTTCTTTATGTTGCATGTTAGCCGCTTTTTCTAAATCACGAAGTCCAATATTCGGATATATTGAGTCAAAATAATTTCTTAACCCATTGCGTAAAATAGCATTTGGGTTCCCCGCAATATATGCGTCAAAGTAAACACATCGTAACTTATGGATTTCCCAATGTGATATCCCCCACCTTTCGAACGAAAGCCTTTTATAAACCAAGGAATTCTTGGAATGTTCTTCGAATGTCTTACAAACTGATCTCGCCTTAAATAGTTGTGCCGAAGAATTCTGACCGACTCTAGACAAGATTTCATCAATCATGTCTCCGGGTAGGTCTCTTAAAATATTGGGTTGTCTATCTATTTTGTGTTTTTATACTGTAAAATAGACAAGAGTTAGATTCATAAAAAAAAATACTTATTAATACAAGCAATTTTTACATATATCATAAAGCATAAGCACACTATATTACATATATTACACCACACGAATACAACTATCTTATTCCGACTCGCTTGTTTCTTCTTCTTCGGTTTTGGTTCGTTTTGCCAAGTTTCTAGGGATATATGATGTTCCCCTAATACGAGCCGTCGTTTTCCACATTGTTTTAGAAAAACCTGGTGGTTTAGAGGTTCCCGGGTCATTGTTACAACTTAAGGACTTCGGGGGTTGACGATACATATAAAGTTCATCGGGGTTGGAATTAGATTTCTCTATTTTTATGCCCTTTTCCTTATTATTTTCTTTTGCCTTTTTAAATTCAGTTGGGGTAATTTCTATAACATCATCGGAATTCTCGTCGGAATCCAATTCATCGGAGAATTGGTAATCCTCCCAATATTTTGCTTCCTTGGCGGAAACACCATTGACCATAATTAACCTTGGTCGGTTGGTTGAGGATTTTCTTTTACTTAACCGTTTTATTATTTACCCCACCGGTTCTATTTCTTCATCCGGTTCCGATTCTTCTTTCGGTTCCGATTCTTCATCCGGTTCCGACTCTTCTTCCGGTTCCTCTTCGGGAACTTGTGAATCAGTCTATGAATCATTCCAATTTACATTTGACTCTTCATTATTATTAGGTGAGTCAATGGGACTTGTTCTAGAGGTAGACATCTATCACATAATATCAAACGCGTTAAGAGATTAATATATCACATAAAATTCACATGTTAAAAATATATAGTTTCCAACAAAATTTGTTAAGCAATCATTTTTCAAGTAAACACGGTCGAAGTCCAGACTCACTAATGCATCCTAACAAACTCGATAAGACACACTAATGCAAAATTCTGGTTCTCTAAGACCAACGCTCGGATACCAACTGAAATGTCTCGTTCTTATTGATTAAAAACGTTCCATATTAATTGATTTCTTTGCGAGGTTTTGACCTCTTTATGAGATGTTTTTCAAAGACTGCATTCATTTTAAAACAAACCATAATCTTTATTTCATCAATAAAGGTTTAAAAGCTTTACGTAGATTATCAAATAATGATAATCTAAAATATCCTGTTTACACACGACCATTACATAATGGTTTACAATACAAATATGTTACAATAAAATAAGTTTCTTGAATGCAGTTTTTACACAATATCATACAAGCATGGACTCCAAATCTCGTCCTTATTTAAGTATGCGACAGCGGAAGCTCTTAATAATCACCTGAGAATAAACATGCTTAAAACGTCAACAAAAATGTTGGTGAGTTATAGGTTTAACCTATATATATCAAATCATAATAATAGACCACAAGATTTCGTATTTCAATACACATCTCATACATAGAGATAAAAATCATTCATATGGTGAACACCTGGTAACCGACATTAACAAGATGCATATATAATAATATCCCCATCATTCTGGGACACCCTTCGGATATGATATAAATTTCGAAGTACTAAAGCATCCGGTACTTTGGATGGAGTTTGTTAGGCCCAATAGATCTACCTTTAGGATTCGCGTCAATTAGGGTGTCTGTTCCCTAATTCTTAGATTACCAGACTTAATAAAAAGGGGCATATTCGATTTCGATAATTCAACCATAGAATGTAGTTTCACGTACTTGTGTCTATTTTGTAAATCATTTATAAAACCTGCATGTATTCTCATTCCAAAAATATTAGATTTTAAAAGTGGGACTTTAACTCACTTTCACAGATTTTACTTCGTCGGGAAGTAAGACTTGGCCACTGGTTGATTCACGAACCTATAACAATATATACATATATATCAAAGTATGTTCAAAATATATTTACAACACTTTTAATATATTTTGATGTTTTAAGTTTATTAAGTCAGCTGTCCTCGTTAGTAACCTACAACTAGTTGTCCATAGTTAGATGTACAGAAATAAATAGATAAATATTATCTTGAATCAATCCAAGACCAAGTGTATACGTATCTCAGTATTGATCACAACTCAAACTATATATATTTTGGAATCAACCTCAACCCTGTATAGCTAACTCCAACATTCACATATAGAGTGTCCATGGTTGTTCCGAAATATATATAGATGTGTCGACATGATAGGTCGAAACATTGTATACGTGTCTATAGTATCTCAAGATTACATAATATACAATACAAGTTGATTAAGTTATGGTTGGAATAGATTTGTTACCAATTTTCACGTAGCTAAAATGAGAAAAATTATCCAATCTTGTTTTACCCATAACTTCTTCATTTTAAATCCGTTTTGAGTGAATCAAATTGCTATGGTTTCATATTGAACTCTATTTTATGAATCTAAACAGAAAAAGTATAGGTTTATAGTCGGAAAAATAAGTTACAAGTCGTTTTTGTAAAGGTAGTCATTTCAGTCGAAAGAACGACGT
This sequence comes from Rutidosis leptorrhynchoides, assembly GCF_046630445.1. Classification (NCBI taxonomy): domain Eukaryota; kingdom Viridiplantae; phylum Streptophyta; class Magnoliopsida; order Asterales; family Asteraceae; genus Rutidosis; species Rutidosis leptorrhynchoides. The sequence continues at coordinate 227,915,854 of NC_092334.1, forward strand.
CTAGATGACCATTTTAGAAAACATACTTCCACTTTGAGTTTAACCATAATTTTTGGATATAGTTTCATGTTCATAATAAATATCATTTTCTCAGAATAACAACTTTTAAATCAAAGTTTATCATAGTTTTTAATTAACTAACCCAAAACAGCCCGCGGTGTTACTACGACGGCGTAAATCCGGTTTTACGGTGTTTTTCGTGTTTCCAGGTTTTAAATCATTAAGTTAGCATATCATATAGATATAGAACATGTGTTTAGTTGATTTTAAAAGTCAAGTTAGAAGGATTAACTTTTGTTTGCGAACAAGTTTAGAATTAACTAAACTATGTTCTAGTGATTACAAGTTTAAACCTTCGAATAAGATAGCTTTATATGTATGAATCGAATGATGTTATGAACATCATTACTACCTTAAATTCCTTGGATAAACCTACTGGAAAAGAGAAAAATGGATCTAGCTTCAACGGATCCTTGGATGGCTTGAAGTTCTTGAAGCAGAATCATGACACGAAAACAAGTTCAAGTAAGATCATCACTTGAAATAAGATTGTTATAGTTATAGAAATTGAACCAAAGTTTGAATATGATTATTACCTTGTATTAGAATGATAACCTACTGTAAGAAACAAAGATTTCTTGAGGTTGGATGATCACCTTACAAGATTGGAAGTGAGCTAGCAAACTTGAAAGTATTCTTGATTTTATGTAACTAGAACTTGTAGAATTTATGAAGAACACTTAGAACTTGAAGATAGAACTTGAGAGAGATCAATTAGATGAAGAAAATTGAAGAATGAAAGTGTTTGTAGCTGTTTTTGGTCGTTGGTGTATGGGTTAGATATAAAGGATATGTAATTTTGTTTTCATGTAAATAAGTCATGAATGATTACTCATATTTTTGTAATTTTATGTGATATTACATGCTAGTTGCCAAATGATGGTTCCCACATGTGTTAGATGACTCACATGGGCTTCTAAGAGCTGATCATTGGAGTGTATATACCAATAGTACATACATCTAAAAGCTGTGTATTGTACGAGTACGAATACGGGTGCATACGAGTAGAATTGCTGATGAAACTGAACGAGGATGTAATTGTAAGAATTTTTGTTAAGTAGAAGTATTTTGATAAGTGTATTGAAGTCTTTCAAAAGTGTATAAATACATATTAAAACACTACATGTATATACATTTTAACTGAGTCGTTAAGTCATCGTTAGTCGTTACATGTAAGTGTTGTTTTGAAACCTTTAGGTTAACGATCTTGTTAAATGTTGTTAACCCAATGTTTATAATATCAAATGGGATTTTAAATTATTATATTATCATGATATTATCATGTATGAATATCTCTTAATATGATATATATACATTAAATGTCTTTACAACGATAATCGTTACATATATGTCTCGTTTAAAAATCATTAAGTTAGTAGTCTTGTTTTTACATATGTAGTTCATTGTTAATATACTTAATGATATGTTTACTTATCATAGTATCATGTTAACTATATATATATATATATATATATATATATATATATATATCCATATATATGTCATCATAGAGTTTTTACAAGTTTTAACGTTCGTGAATCACCGGTCAACTTGGGTGGTCAATTGTCTATATGAAACATATTTCAGTTAATCAAGTCTTAACAAGTTTGATTGCTTAACATGTTGGAAATATTTAATCATGTAAATATCAATCTCAATTAATATATATAAACATGGAAAATTTCAGGTCACTACAGTACCTACCCGTTAAATAAATTTTGTCCCGAAATTTTAAGCTGTTGAAGGTGTTAACGAATCTTCTGGAAATAGATGCGGGTATTTCTTCTTCATCTGATCTTCACGCTCCCAGGTGAACTCGGGTCCTCTACGAGCATTCCATCGAACCTTAACAATTGGTATCTTGTTTTGCTTAAGTCTTTTAACCTCACGATTCATTATTTCGACGGGTTCTTCGATGAATTGGAGTTTTTCGTTGATTTGGATTTCATCTAACGGAATAGTGAGATCTTCTTTAGCAAAACATTTCTTCAAATTTGAGACGTGGAAAGTGTTATGTACAGCCGCGAGTTGTTAAGGTAACTCAAGTCGGTAAGCTACTGGTCCGACACGATCAATAATCTTGAATGGTCCAATATACCTTGGATTTAATTTCCCTCGTTTACCAAATCGAACAACGCCTTTCCGAGGTGCAACTTTAAGCATGACCATCTCTCCAATTTCAAATTCTATATCTTTTCTTTTAATGTCAGCGTAGCTCTTTTGTCGACTTTGGGCGGTTTTCAACCGTTGTTGAATTTGGATGATCTTCTCGGTAGTTTCTTGTATAATCTCCGGACCCGTAATCTGTCTATCCCCCACTTCACTCCAACAAATCGGAGACCTGCACTTTCTACCATAAAGTGCTTCAAACGGCGCCATCTCAATGCTTGAATGGTAGCTGTTGTTGTAGGAAAATTCTGCTAACGGTAGATGTCGATCCCACTGTTTCCGAAATCAATAACACATGCTCGTAGCATGTCTTCAAGCGTTTGTATCGTCCTTTCGCTCTGCCCATCAGTTTGTGGATGATAGGCAGTACTCATGTCTAGACGAGTTCCTAATGCTTGCTGTAATGTCTGCCAGAATCTTGAAATAAATCTGCCATCCCTATCAGAGATAATAGAGATTGGTATTCCATGTCTGGAGATGACTTCCTTCAAATACAGTCGTGCTAACTTCTCCATCTTGTCATCTTCTCTTATTGACAGGAAGTATGCTGATTTGGTGAGACGATCAACTATTACCCAAATAGTATCAAAACCACTTGCAGTCCTTGGAAATTTAGTGATGAAATCCATGGTAATGTTTTCCCATTTCCATTCCGAGATTTCGGGTTGTTGAAGTAGACCTGATGGTTTCTGATGCTCAGCTTTGACCTTAGAACACGTCAAACATTCTCCTACGTATTTAGCAACATCGGCTTTCATACCCGGCCATCAAAAATGTTTCTTGAGATCCTTGTACATCTTCCCCGTTCCAGGATGTATTGAGTAACTGGTTTTATGAGCTTCTCTAAGTACCATTTCTCTCATATCTCCAAATTTTGGTACCCAAATCCTTTCAGCCCTATACCGGGTTCCGTCTTCCCGAATATTAAGATGCTTCTCCGATCCTTTGGGTATTTCATCCTTTAAATTTCCTCTTTTAAAACTCCTTGTTGCGCCTCCTTTATTTGAGTAGTAAGGTTATTATGAATCATTATATTCATAGATTTTACTCGAATGGGTTCTCTGTCCTTCCTGCTCAAGGCATCGGCTACCACATTTGCCTTCCCCGGGTGGTAACGAATCTCAAAGTCATAATCATTCAACAATTCAATCTACCTACGCTGCCTCATATTCAGTTGTTTCTGATTAAATATGTGTTGAAGACTTTTGTGGTCAGTATATATAATACTTTTGACCCCATATAAGTAGTGCCTCCAAGTCTTTAATGCAAAAACAACCGCGCCTAATTCCAAATCATGCGTCGTATAATTTTATTCGTGAATCTTCAATTGTCTAGACGCATAAGCAATCACCTTCGTTTGTTGCATTAATACACAACCGAGACCTTGTTTTGATGCGTCACAATAAATCACAAAATCATCATTCCCTTCAGGCAATGACAATATAGGTGCCGTAGTTAGCTTTTTCTTCAATAACTGAAACGCTTTCTCTTGTTCATCATTCCATTCAAATTTCTTCCCTTTATGCGTTAATTCAGTCAAGGGTTTTGCTATTCTGGAAAAGTCTTGGATGAACCTTCTGTAGTAACCAGCTAGTCCTAAAAACTGGCGTATGTGTTTCGGAGTTTTTGGGGTTTCCCACTTTTCAACAGTTTCTATATTTGCCGGATCCACCTTAATACCTTCTTTGTTCACTATGTGACCGAGGAATTGAACTTCTTCCAACCAAAATGCTCACTTTGAAAACTTAGCGTACAATTCTTCCTTCCTCAATACTTCTAACACCTTTCTCAAATGTTCACCGTGTTCTTGGTCATTCTTTGAGTAAATAAGTATGCCATCAATGAAAACAATGACAAGCTTGTCAAGGTATGGTCCACACACTCGGTTCATAAGGTCCATGAACACAGCTGGTGCATTAGTTAAACCAAACGGCATGGCCATAAACTCGTAATGACCGTAACGTGTTCTGAAAGCAGTCTTTGGAATATCATCTTCTTTCACCCGCATTTGATGATACCCGAAACGTAAGTCAATCTTTGAATAAACAGACGAGCCTTGTAGTTGATCAAATAAGTCGTCGATTCTCGATAGTGGGTAGCGGTTCTTGTTGGTAAGTTTGTTCAACTCTCGGTAGTCGATACACAACCTGAATGTACCATCTTTCTTCTTGACAAACAAAACAGGAGTTCCCCACGGTGATGTGCTTGGTCGAATGAAACCACGCTCTAAAAGTTCTTTTAATTGGCTTTGCAGTTCTTTCATCTAGCTGGGTGCGAGTCTGTAAGGAGCACGAGCTATTGGTGCAGCTCCTGGTACAAGATCTATTTGAAATTCAACGGATCGATGTGGGGGTAATCCCGGTAATTCTTTCGGAAATACATCGGGAAATTCTTTTGCAATGGGAACATCATTGATGCTCTTTTCTTCAGTTTGTACTTTCTCGACGTGTGCTAGAACAGCATAGCAACCTTTTCTTATTAGTTTTTGTGCCTTCAAATTACTAATAAGATGTAGCTTCGTGTTGCCCTTTTCTCCGTACACCATTAAGGGTTTTCCTTTTTCTCGTATAATGCGAATTGCATTTTTGTAACAAACGATCTCGGCTTTCACTTCTTTCAACCAGTCCATACCGATTATCACATCAAAACTCCCTAACTCTACTGGTATCAAATCAATCTTAAATGTTTCGCTAACCAGTTTAATTTCTCGATTCTGACATATATTATCTGCTGAAATTAATTTACCATTTGCTAATTCGAGTAAAAATTTACTATCCAAAGGCGTCAATGGACAACTTAATTTAGCACAAAAATCTCTACTCATATAGCTTCTATCCGCACCCAAATCAAATAAAACGTAAGCAGATTTATTGTCAATAAGAAACGTACCCGTAACAAGCTCCTGGTCTTCATGTGCCTCTGCCGCATTAATATTGAAAACTCTTCCGCGGCCTTGTCCATTCGTGTTCTCCTGGTTCGGGCAATTTCTAATAATGTGGCCCGGTTTTCCACATTTATAACAAACTACATTGGCATAACTTGATCCGACACTACTTGCTCCGCCATTACTCGTTTCGACACCATTTGTTCCTTTCGTTCTATTAACCCCTGGTCCGTAGACCTCACACTTCGCCGCACTATGACCATTTCTTTTACACTTGTTGCAAAATTTGGTGCAGAACCCCGAGTGATACTTTTCACACCTTTGGCATAGCTGCTTCTGATTGTTGTTGTTGTTGTTGCGGTTATTATTGTTGTTGGGATGATTGTTGTAGTTGCTGTTGTTGTTGTTGTTGTTGTTGTTGTTGTTGTTGTTGGGCCGTTTGTTGTAGTTGCGATTGATGTTGCGATTGTTGGGATAATTGTTGCGATTATTGTTGTAATTGCTGTTGTTATTGTATTGGTGATTCTTATCACCGTTTTCCTCCCACTTTCTTTTGACTTGCTTCACATTGGCCTCTTCAGCAGTCTGTTCTTTAATTCTTTCTTCAATCTGGTTCACTAGTTTGTGAGCCATTCTACATGCCTGTTGTATGGAGGCGGGCTCGTGTGAACTTATATCTTCTTGGATTCTTTCCGGTAATCCTTTCACAAACGCGTCGATCTTCTCTTCCTCATCTTCGAATGCTCCCGGACATAATAGGCACAATTCTGTGAATCGTCTTTCGTACGTGGTAATATCAAATCCTTGGGTTCGTAACCCTCTAAGTTCTGTCTTGAGCTTATTGACCTCGGTTCTGGGACGGTACTTCTTGTTCATCAAGTGCTTGAATGCTGACCACGGTAGTGCGTACGCATCGTCTTGTCCCACTTGCTCTAGATAGGTATTCCACCATGTTAACGCAGAACTTGTGAAGGTATGCGTAGCGTACTTCACTTTGTCCTCTTCAGTACAATTACTTATGGCAAACACCGATTCGACCTTCTCGGTCCACCGTTTCAATCCGATCGGTCCTTCGGTTCCATCAAATTCCAAAGGTTTGCAGACAGTGAATTCTTTGTAGGTGCATCCTACACGATTTCCTGTACTGCTAGATCTAAGTTTATTGTTGGTATGTAGCGCAGCCTGTACTGCGGCTATGTTTGAAGCTAGAAAAGTACGGAATTCCTCTTCATTCATATTCACGGTGTGTCGAGTAGTCGGTGCCATTTCCTTCAAAATAATCAAATGGAACAAGTTAATCATACAGAATATTAAAAGTAGTTAATAGTATTTCGTAGCATAATATGAACTCATTTATAAAAGGTTTTTCTTCATATTAGCGTTTTATAAGTTTAAATTCGGGTAGTACCTACCCGTTAAGTTCATACTTAGTAGCTAATATACAATTCAACTACTACAATTCTATATGAAAAACTGATTATAATAATATTTCTTCAAACTTTTACACAATATTTTACAAACTTACAATACCGCTTATTTTACATATAGCATGAAATATAGCACACAATAAATTTGATACAAGATGGTTGTGAAGATAATTCTAGCTAGTACACAAGTCGTTCAGCAAAGGCAATAAAGACACGTAATTCATACGTCCAGAAACAAGTCATGCATTCTGGTTTTACTAGGATTACTTCCCATCCTTGGTCTTGTGGAACATAACCGTTATGGCCGTTGATAAGACAGCGTGTTGTAACGTCGTCAAAGGGATGAGGGTTACGTAATGTCCAACAGTCCCGTAACAATCTAAAAACCTCATTTCTTACCCCAATTACCGACTCCGTCACTTGTGGGAACGTTTTGTTTAATAGTTGTAGCCCGATGTTCTTGTTCTCACTTTGGTGAGAAGCGAACATTACTAATCCGTAAGCATAACATGCTTCTTTATGTTGCATGTTAGCCACTTTTTCTAAATCACGAAGTCCAATATTCGAATATATTGAGTCAAAATAATTTCTTAACCCATTGCGTAAAATAGCATTTGGGTTCCCCGCAATATATGCGTCAAAGTAAACACATCGTAACTTATGGATTTCCCAATGTGATATCCCCCACCTTTCGAACGAAAGCCTTTTATAAACCAAGGCATTCTTGGAACGTTCTCCGGGTAGGTCTCTTAAAATATTGGGTTGTCTATCCATTTTGTGTTTTTATACTGTAAAATAGACAAGAGTTAGATTCATAAAAAAAAAATACTTATTAATACAAGCAATTTTTACATATATCATAAAGCATAAGCACACTATATTACATATATTACACCACACGAATACAACTATCTTATTCCGACTCGCTTGTTTCTTCTTCTTCGGTTTTGGTTCGTTTTGCCAAGTTTCTAGGGATATATGATGTTCCCCTAATACGAGCCGTCGTTTTCCACATTGGTTTAGAAAAACCTGGTGGTTTAGAGGTTCCCGGGTCATTGTTACAACTTAAGGACTTCGGGGGTTGACGATACATATAAAGTTCATCGGGGTTGGAATTAGATTTCTCTATTTTTATGCCCTTTTCCTTATTATTTTCTTTTGCCTTTTTAAATTCAGTTGGGGTAATTTCTATAACATCATCGGAATTCTCGTCAGAATCCGATTCATCGGAGAATTGGTAATCCTCCCAATATTTTGCTTCCTTGGCGGAAACACCATTGACCATAATTAACCTTGGTCGGTTGGTTGAGGATTTTCTTTTACTTAACCGTTTTATTATTTCCCCCACCGGTTCTATTTCTTCATCCGGTTTCGATTCTTCTTCCGGTTCCGATTCTTCTTCCGGTTCCTCTTCGGGAACTTGTGAATCAGTCCACGAATCATTCCAATTTACATTTGACTCTTCATTATTATTAGGTGAGTCAATGGGACTTGTTCTAGGGGTAGACATCTATCACATAATATCAAACGCGTTAAGAGATTAATATATCACATAATATTCACATGTTAAAAATATATAGTTTTCAACAAAATTTGTTAAGCAATCATTTTTCAAGTAAACACGGTCGAAGTCCAGACTCACTAATGCATCCTAAAAAACTCGATAAGACACACTAATGCAAAATTCTGGTTCTCTAAGACCAACGCTCGGATACCAACTGAAATGTCCCGTTCTTATTGATTAAAAACATTCCATATTAATTGATTTCGTTGCGAGGTTTTGACCTCTATATGAGACGTTTTTCAAAGACTGCATTCATTTTAAAACAAACCATAACCTTTATTTCATCAATAAAGGTTTAAAAGCTTTACGTAGATTATCAAATAATGATAATCTAAAATATCCTGTTTACACACGACCATTACATAATGGTTTACAATACAAATATGTTACAACAAAATAAGTTTCTTGAATGCAGTTTTTACACAATATCATACAAGCATGGACTCCAAATCTCGTCCTTATTTAAGTATGCGATAGCAGAAGCTCTTAATAATCACCTGAGAATAAACATGCTTAAAACGTCAACAAAAATGTTGGTGAGTTATAGGTTTAACCTATATATATCAAATCATAATAATAGACCACAAGATTTCATATTTCAATACACATCCCATACATAGAGATAAAAATCATTCATATGGTGAACACCTGGTAACCGACATTAACAAGATGCATATATAATAATATCCCCATCATTCCGGGACACCCTTCGGATATGATATAAATTTTGAAGTACTAAAGCATCCGGTAATTTGGATGGAGTTTGTTAGGCCCAATTGAAAGGACCCGTTCATATACATTATAAACGATTCACAATAGTTGATTACATCGCGAGGTATTTGACCTCTATATGATACATTTTACAAACATTGCATTTGTTTTTAAAAGATAAACTTTCTTTACAACAAAAATTGACGGTATGCACACCATTTCATAATACATCCAACTATAATTGACTTAATAATAATCTTGATGAACTCAATGACTTGAATGCAACGTCTTTCAAAATATGCCATGAATGACTCCAAGTAATATCCTTAAAATGAGCTAATGCACAGCGGAAGATTTCTTTAACCTGAGAATAAACATGCTTTAAAGTGTCAACCAAAAGGTTGGTGAGTTCATAGGTTTATCATAACAATCATTTCAATATATTAATAGACCACAAGATTTTCCTTTATAAATATATGTACACTCGCAAGTGTATAAAATTATTCTATAAGTTGTAGGCACCCGGTAACAAGCCTTAACGTTCATGTTTTACCCTCTGAAGTACACCAGATCAGGTGTGTTTAAAATAACCTCGAAGTACTAAAGCATCCCATAGTCAGGATGGGGTTTGTCAGGCCCAATAGATCTATCTTTAGGATTCGCGCCTACCGTACATAGACAAGTAGTTTAATGTTACCAAGCTAAGGGTATATTTCTGGTTTAAACCCACATAGAATTAGTTTTAGTACTTGTGCCTACTTCGTAAAACATTTATAAAACAACGCATGTATTCTCAGCCCAAAAATATATATTGCAAAAGCAATTAAAAAGGAAGCAAATGAAACTCACAATACTGTATTTCGTAGCAATTATGTATATGACGGCACTGAACAAGTGCAGGGTTTGTCTCGGATTCACGAACGTATCAATATTGCGATTCAATATTGCAGGAAAGTACGTAGACGCAACGGAAATGATAAACGTTAGGTTGACCTTACGAGCAATACCCTCGATCGATACCCATAACCTCCATAGCTATAACCCATAATTTCCTTAGCTCTATCCCATTTGAAAACTTATTTTGAAATCGTCTGAGTATAACTCCGTCGTAGTATTTTATGTATACTAATAATATCTTGAAATAATACAAAGAAAATATATATATGTAATTCGATTGAGAGAGTTTAGAGAAATATATTTTCAAGTTTCTATGAAATAATGAAACCTATTCAATTCTATTTATAATAGATTTTTGAATTATTAAAGTGAATTATTAAAGTATGAATTATTAAAGTGAATTATTAAAGTATGAATTATTAAAGTGAATTATTAAAGTGAATTATTAAAGTATGAATTATTAAAGTGAATTATTAAAGTGAATTATTAAAGTATGAATTATTAAAGTAAATTATTAAAGTGAATTATTAAAGTATGAATTATTAAAGTGAATTATTAAAGTGAATTATTAAAGTATGAATTATTAAAGTGAATTATTAAAGTATGAATTATTAAAGTGAATTATTAAAGTGAATTATTAAAGTATGAATTATTAAAGTGAATTATTAAAGTGTGAATTATTAAAGTATGAATTATTAAAGTTAAAGTAAAGTAAAAGTAAAGTAAATGTAAAGTTAAAGTATAGTAAAAGTATAAAACTATATACGTATAATACGCGTATAAATATATATAATATTAATTTAAATCGTTATATATATTTAATAAAATAAAATATCAATATCGTTATCTTTATCATACTGGTTAAGTAATGAGTTGTCAAAAGTGGTTCTAGATATTTATAAAAGATATATACGTTTTAATAATAAAGTTCTTTTTAAACTGAAAACGTTTTTTGTACTTTTGAAACTAAATCAAATAAATATGATAATTTTGTTTTCCAAAACTAATTATATTTAAGAATCATTTTGTTAAAAGGTTAAAATAATGGAAATCGTTATATCATAAAACATTTTAGAAAAGTAGAATTATATATATTCATGATAGGTTTCAAGTTTTTAAATTACAGTCTATTGGTGAAGCATGGGTTAAAGTCCAAAGGTTAAATAAACGTATGAAATCATCTCAATGAAAAATGTCGAGTTACTTAACTTGTCGATATCCAACATCTAAGTTATTTACACTCCGCGTTCTTATTTTCATATTAAATAAAATGAAAGTTAACATAGTTATCTTATCAAGGTCACGAGAAAAAAATTATAAAACATGCCTTGGAAATTAAACAGGAATTTCCACTAACCCTTGTCTAATTCCCGTTAATTGACACATTTGTTCTTATTTATAAATCACTTTACCATTTTTTGAATGTTGTCAAAAAGAATAGACTTCTTAAATCACAGTGGACCTCATAACATAGGCCCGTAATCATATCATAATGTATCCGATAATTCAATCATTTGATATTATCTCTTAATTATGTTGATAAATATATCGAAACAAATACGTTCATGTAAAGTATCATATATTTAATACTTTGTTAATGTTTTCAGTTAATATTATATTTTATATATGCATATCTATATACTCATAATTGTTCGTGAATCGTCGAACACGGTCAAAGGGTAATTGATTACATGAATGTAGTTCCAAACTTTTTGAGATTCAACATTACAAATTCTGCTTATCGTGTCGGAAACATATAAAGGTTAAGTTTAAATTTGGTCGGAAATTTCCGGGTCGTCACAGTACCTACCCGTTAAAGAAATTTCGTCCCGAAATTTGATCGAGGTCGTCATGGCTAACTATAAGAATGTTATTATTGCGAATATAAGTTGATTCATAGGGTTTTATCATGATTGAGAAATATGGATAAAATAATTCGATTACTCGAAACGTATGAGTGAATCTATCGTAAAAGAGTGAAATGAGAAAATAGGGATTCATCTTATCTTTTGACGTCATCACGGTTGATCTCTGGATTAAAGAAAATCTTTGTAATCTACATTGGATTTGATTCTTCGGTGATTAAGGAAATTATGATCCTCTTCGATTTAATGCGATGATTCATCTCAATTTTTCTGTCGGATATTTCACTATAAATCCGCCTCCTTCATTTCCTTTTAATTCACACCTTCTATTCTTTCTCCCTCAATTCTTACTTTAAAATTATTCGTCAATATGCTTCATCCAGTGTTGATTCTCGATATATTCCTCACTTTCATATCTGCCGTTCTTCTTTTTCATCTACCTCCAGAAGAATCTATTTACTTATACTATACTCTTGGTTTTATAGTGTTTTTAGTTCTCCCGTGTCTTTATATTGCTATATGCATCGATATATACGGTTTATAGTTTCTGGGTTGTTGTTGGGTTTTATATCTTCCCTTATATTTCGATGTCCCTGCTTCTGTCTTCTATAATCATTGTCATCCCCAATTAATGCTCTCTTTTATTTGCTGCGATTTATACCCCAGTTTCTATTTCAGAGTTTTGTCCTTTCGTTTCTTCTTCTTGCGATTAAGCACCGCTTGTAATGGTCCAGAATTCGCATATATGAATTTCAGAATGAACATTGTTAATCTTCTAAGAAGGAAATTGTAATGGCACGATCTTGACTTGTCAAATTACTAGAATACCTCGGAAAAGGTCGAATCATCAAGAAATATTTTCTTGAAATTTTAGAGGTTAAAGAGAATACAAGAGTCGTGTAACATAGCACATGATGACGTTATGATCTGTGAATCATCACATTCCATTTAGAAACTCAGCATGACTTACTGTAATATAATCACGTTGATCAAGTGTCATTATATTATACTAGTTCATGCTTCAGTTCCCAACACTACTTCAAAAATATTCCTATTTTAAATTCAAAAGTTTCAGAATTTAGAAACTAAAATAGTTTCTTTTATGATGTAATACAGACAGCACGAAGAGGTAAATGATTTCCGATAAGAATAATTATGGAAATATCTTCAGAAATATGGAGAATATTTATAATGAAAGATACGATGATATCTTAAAATTTCTAATATCAGAGGATGATGAAGAATATTGTCCGTAAGGATTTAGAGTCAGGAGCAAGGTATTCGATAATGACTTCAGCAGACACTAAATCATTTGGATTCTTTGAAGGTAGATTTTGTCCTTGTGATTTATCCACAGCCTTCTTCATGGTTTGCTCAATCCATATTTTTCAGTACCAAATCTTCTCTTTTTCTGAGCTTTGCCAACACACTACTCTTTATCATCAAACTTTTTACTGTTAAGTTCGTTTATAGTTTTTGCTACTTCATCAGTATTTCGAGAACTAGTTCGCAGTTTAGGGTGTTTTTTTTCAGAAACTTCACATTCAAAGTATATAAGTCCAGAAGATATACACATATAATTGTTGGCGTAGACATGCTGCGAGATTTCAAAATACTGATTGCTAATTTCCGATAATTCGTATGGCAATTCTCTTTACAAGATGCAGATGTGTAAATGATGGGGTTTTGATAAATATAAAGATTTTTCGGAAAGTCAAAGATCAATGAAGTTGTTAATAAGTTTACTGCTAATGTGGCGAGATATGAAAGGTTCCCCGGTAATAATGATGAAGGGGTGATCATTATAATAAGGCTTATTTGAATGAACAATTGAAGTTGGTTTGCTGGAGCTGTGACAAAATCGTCTATTTTTAGAAGGGATTGAAAAGTTATTTTAGCTAGTAAATGCCAAAAGGTCTGACATGGATACATGTTAAATTATGACTTTGGTTTCAAGAGTTTTTCAGGTACGTAACTGTGGATAACATGTGGTTGGATCATCATCTCGATTGTTCATTATTTGAAGTGTCTTCAGGTATTTCGAAGGGCTTGAACACAGATTATAATCGTTAATATACATACGATGTTCTAACACAGTTTTGAAGTTAAAGTATAGCTTTGAAAGATGTAAGAATCTAAGAGTGATGATATCGTTTATAACTTGAATTGAATTCGGTGATTTCAAAATTAGAATATGTAATTAGATTTTTGAATGAGTATGGTTGTTTTGATTTCTATAAAAGAATGTATATTGTTGTGAAAGTAGGGAGTATAATGGATGATTTGCTGAATCAGATTCGAAGAATGTAACATATTAATTGTGAATTTATATATCTCTCGGGTATTACATACCCGTTAAAAAAATGTCACAATTAATATTTTGTACAAAAGAATTTTATTACAGTCTTTATGGAAATATATGTGTATATTTCTTCAGATGTAATATAGATTTAATGAATTAATATTAAATTAAACTCACTTGATTTATGGTTAAGGCTAGGATAGATAATTTCTAAACTTTAGAAATTACATAATCGTTGTAGAATGTTTTCCCAATGAAGTTATGAATCAATACTTCATCGTTGTGGTATTCCTTAGTATCTATAGGGCGTATGACGTCGATGCTCATGGGACAGATTGTGAAGTTGAGGTTTGCGATGCGGTTGTTGTTGGTGGTGGTAATGGTACTGTTGATGTTGTTGATGGTGGTACTGGTTATGTTGCTGATGCTGCTGTTGGTATTTGTAACCTTTGCACCATATTTTCCAAAGCCACTACCCGAGCGCGAAGCTCGTTGACTTCTTCTATTACACCGGGGTGATTGTCGGTTCGGACGAGCGGATAAATAAGATCTAGAATTCGGTGTAGTATATAATCATGACGAGATACTCTGGAAATGAGAGAGAAAATGGTGTTTCGGACAGGTTCGCCGGTAAGTGCTTCAGGTTCATTGCCAAGAGGGCAATGTGGTGGATGGAAAGGATCGCCTTCTTCTTGTCTCCAATGATTAAGGAGGCTACGAACCCATCCCCAATTCATCCAGAATAGATGATGGCTGATTGGTTGATCCATTCCAGTCACACTGCTTTCGGAGTTTGAGTGGGATTCCATTTCAGAATCCGAGGAACTTGAACTGATGACGAATTCCATTTCTTACGATTTAATAAAGGATTTTTCGATACGAAATGATTTTCTGGCTATCGGGTGGTATTTTAACTACATAGAATATCTATATATATAGATCAAAAGATTTCATAGATTACGGAGGAATTTACGGAATATGTCAGGCAAAGTTTACGGTAATAGATACGATAAGATATGATTTAGCAGATACGCTAAGATATGAATTTTGTCTATACACTATTCGTGCAATCAATGCAGTAAGACGTGTCTAGACTAAAAATGATAAGCAGGTAATTTCCTAAGGATGGTAAGTAGATGATTTTCGACTAAAAATGATAAACAAAACTTTTGACATGCAGACACGGTCGAAGTCCAGACTCACTAATGCATCTTAACAACTATCAGTTAGACACACTAATGCAAGACCTGGTTCGCTAAGACCACCGCTCTGATACCAACTGAAAGGACCCGTTCATATACATTATAAACGATTCACAATAGTTGATTACATCGCGAGGTATTTGACCTCTATATGATACATTTTACAAACATTGCATTTGTTTTTAAAAGACAAACTTTCTTTACAACAAAAATTGACGGTATGCACACCATTTCATAATACATCCAACTATAATTGACTTAATAATAATCTTGATGAACTCAATGACTTGAATGCAACGTCTTTCAAAATATGCCATGAATGACTCCAAGTAATATCCTTAAAATGAGCTAATGCACAGCAGAAGATTTCTTTAATACCTGAGAATAAACATGCTTTAAAGTGTCAACCAAAAGGTTGGTGAGTTCATAGGTTTATCATAACAATCATTTCAATATATTAATAGACCACAAGATTTTCGTTTATAAATATATGTACACTCGCAAGTGTATAAAATTATTCTATAAGTTGTAGGCACCCGGTAACAAGACTTAACGTTCATGTTTTACCCTCTGAAGTACACCAGATCAGGTGTGTTTAAAATAACCTCGAAGTACTAAAGCATCCCATAGTCAGGATCGGGTTTGTCAGGCCCAATAGATCTATCTTTAGGATTCGCTCCTACCGTACATAGACAAGTAGTTTAATGTTACCAAGCTAAGGGTATATTTCTGGTTTAAACCCACATAGAATTAGTTTTAGTACTTGTGCCTACTTCGTAAAACATTTATAAAACAACGCATGTATTCTCAGCCCAAAAATATATATTGCAAAAGCAATTAAAAAGGAAGCAAATGAAACTCACAATACTGTATTTCGTAGCAATTATGTATATGACGGCACTGAACAAGTGCAGGGTTTGTCTCGGATTCACGAACGTATCAATATTGTGATTCAATATTGCAGGAAAGCACGTAGACGCAACGGAAATGATAAACGTTAGGTTGACCTTACGAGCAATACCCTCGATCGATACCCATAACCTCCATAGCTATAACCCATAATTTCCTTAGCTCTATCCCATTTGAAAACTTATTTTGAAATCGTCTGAGTATAACTCCGTCGTAGTATTTTATGTATACTAATAATATCTTGAAATAATACAAAGAAAATATATATATGTAATTCGATTGAGAGAGTTTAGAGAAATATATTTTCATGTTTCTATGAAATAATGAAACCTATTCAATTCTATTTATAATATATTTTTGAATTATTAAAGTGAATTATTAAAGTATGAATTATTAAAGTGAATTATTAAAGTATGAATTATTAAAGTGAATTATTAAAGTAAATTATTAAAGTATGAATTATTAAAGTGAATTATTAAAGTGAATTAATAAAGTATGAATTATTAAAGTAAATTATTAAAGTGAATTATTAAAGTATGAATTATTAAAGTGAATTATTAAAGTGAATTATTAAAGTATGAATTATTAAAGTGAATTATTATAGTGAATTATTAAAGTATGAATTATTAAAGTGAATTATTAAAATGAATTATTAAAGTATGAATTATTAAAGTGAATTATTAAAGTATGAATTATTAAAGTATGAATTATTAAAGTTAAAGTAAAGTAAAGTAAAGTAAAGGTAAAGTTAAAGTATAGTAAAAGTATAAAACTATATACGTATAATACGCGTATAAATATATATAATATTAATTTAAATCGTTATATATATTTAATAAAATAAAATATAAATATCGTTATCTTTATCATACTGGTTAAGTAATGAGTTGTCAAAAGTGGTTCTAGATATTTATAAAAGATATATACGTTTTAATAATAAAGTTCTTTTTAAACTGAAAACGTTTTTTGTACTTTTGAAACTAAATCAAATAAATATGATAATTTTGTTTTCCAAAACTAAATATATTTAAGAATCATTTTGTTAAAAGGTTAAAATAATGGAAATCGTTATATCATAAAACATTTTAGAAAAGTAGAATTATATATATTCATGATAGGTTTCAAGTTTCTAAATTACAGTCTATTGGTGAAGCATGGGTTAAAGTCCAAAGGTTAAATAAACGTATGAAATCATCTCAATGAAAAATGTCGAGTTACTTAACTTGTCGATATCCAACATCTAAGTTATTTACACTCCACGTTCTTATTTTCATATTAAATAAAATGAAAGTTAACATAGTTATCTTATCAAGGTCACGAGAAAAAAATTATAAAACATGCCTTGGAAATTAAACAGGAATTTTCACTAACCCTTGTCTAGTTCTCATTAATTGACACATTTGTTCTTATTTATAAATCACTTTACCATTTTTTGAATGTTTTCAAAAAGAATAGACTTCTTAAATCACAGTGGACCTCATAACATAGGCCCGTAATCATATCATAATGTATCTGATAATTCAATCATTTGATATTATCTCTTAATTATGTCGATAAATATATCGAAACAAATACGTTCATGTAAAGTATCATATATTTAATACTTTGTTAATGTTTTCAGTTAATATTATATTTTATATATGCATATCTATATACTCATAATTGTTCGTGAATCGTCGAACACGGTCAAAGGGTAATTGATTACATGAATGTAGTTCCAAACTTTTTGAGATTCAACATTACAAATTCTGCTTATCGTGTCGGAAACATATAAAGGTTAAGTTTAAATTTGGTCGGAAATTTCTGGGTCGTCACACCAATAGATCTATCTTTAGGATTCGCGTCAATTAGGGTGTCTGTTCCTTAATTCTTAGATTACAGACTTAATAAAAAGGGGCATATTCGATTTCGATAATTCAACCATAGAATGTAGTTTCACGTACTTGTGTCTATTTTGTAAATCATTTATAAAACCTGCATGTATTCTCATCCCAAAAATATTAGATTTTAAAAGTGGGACTATAACTCACTTTCACAGATTTTTACTTCGTCGGGAAGTAAGACTTGGCCACTGGTTGATTCACGAACCTATAACAATATATACATATATATCAAAGTATGTTCAAAATATATTTACAACACTTTTAATATATTTTGATGTTTTAAGTTTATTTAGTCAGCTGTCCTCGTTAGTAACCTACAACTAGTTGTCCATAGTTAGATGTACAGAAATAAATCGATAAATATTATCTTGAATCAATCCACGACCCAGTGTATATGTATCTCAGTATTGATCACTACTCAAACTATATATATTTTGGAATCAACCTCAATCCTGTATAGCTAACTCCAACATTCACATATAGAGTGTCTATGGTTGTTCCGAATATATATAGATGTGTCGACATGATAGGTCGAAACATTGTATACGTGTCTATGGTATCTCAAGATTACATAATATACAATACAAGTTGATTAAGTTATGGTTGGAATAGATTTGTTACCAATTTTCACGTAGCTAAAATGAGAAAAATTATCCAATCTTGTTTTACCCATAACTTCTTCATTTTAAATCCGTTTTGAGTGAATCAAATTTCTATGGTTTCATATTGAACTCTATTTTATGAATCTAAACAGAAAAAGTATAGGTTTATAGTCGGAAAAATAAATTACAAGTCGTTTTTGTAAAGGTAGTCATTTCAGTCGAAAGAACGACGTCTAGATGACCATTTTAGAAAACATACTTCCACTTTGAGTTTAACCATAATTTTTGGATATAGTTTCATGTTCATAATAAAAATCATTTTCTCAGAATAACAACTTTTAAATCAAATTTTATCATAGTTTTTAATTAACTAACACAAAACAGCCCGCGGTGTTACTACGACGGCGTAAATCCGGTTTTACGGTGTTTTTCGTGTTTCCAGGTTTTAAATCATTAAGTTAGCATATCATATAGATATATAACATGTGTTTAGTTGATTTTAAAAGTCAAGTTAGAAGAATTAACTTTTGTTTGCGAACAAGTTTAGAATTAACTAAACTATGTTCTAGTGATTACAAGTTTAAACCTTCGAATAAGATAGCTTTATATGTATGAATCAAATGATGTTATGAACATCATTACTACCTTAAGTTCCTTGGATAAACCTACTGGAAAAGAGAAAAATGGATCTAGCTTCAACGAATCCTTGGATGGCTCGAAGTTCTTGAAGCAGAATCATGACACGAAAACAAGTTCAAGTAAGATCATCACTTGAAATAAGATTGTTATAGTTATAGAAATTGAACCAAAGTTTGAATATGATTATTACCTTGTATTAGAATGATAACCTACTATAAGAAACAAAGATTTTTTGAGGTTGGATGATCACCTTACAAGATTGGAAGTGAGCTAGCAAACTTGAAAGTATTCTTGATTTTATGTAACTAGAACTTGTAGAATTTATGAAGAACACTTAGAACTTGAAGATAGAACTTGAGAGATATCAATTAGATGAAGAAAATTGAAGAATGAAAGTGTTTTTAGGTGTTTTTGGTCGTTGGTGTATGGATTAGATATAAAGGATATGTAATTTTGTTTTAATGTAAATAAGTCATGAATGATTGCTCATATTTTTGTAATTTTATGAGATATTTCATGCTAGTTGCCAAATGATGGTTCCCACATGTGTTAGGTGACTCACATGGGCTGCTAAGAGCTGATCATTGGAGTGTATATACCAATAGTACATACATCTAAAAGCTGTGTATTGTACGAGTACGAATACGGGTGCATACGAGTAGAATTGCTGATGAAACTGAATGAGGATGTAATTGTAAGCATTTTTGTTAAGTAGAATTATTTTTATAAGTGTATTGAAGACTTTCAAAAGTGTATAAATACATATTAAAACACTACATGTATATACATTTTAACTGAGTCGTTAAGTCATCGTTAGTCGTTACATGTAAGTGTTGTTTTGAAACCTTTAGGTTAACGATCTTGTTAAATATTGTTAACCCAATGTTTATAATATCAAATGAGATTTTAAATTATTATATTATCATGATATTATCATGTATGAATATCTCTTAATATGATATATATATACATTAAATGTCTTTACAACGATAATCGTTACATATATGTCTCGTTTAAAAATCATTAAGTTAGTAGTCTTGTTTTTACATATGTAGTTCATTGTTAATATACTTAATGATATGTTTACTTATCATAGTATCATGTTAACTATATATATATCCATGTATATGTCATCATATAGTTTTTACAAGTTTTAACGTTCGTGAATCACCGGTCAACTTGGGTGGTCAATTGTCTATATGAAACATATTTCAATTAATCAAGTCTTAACAAGTTTGATTGCTTAACATGTTGGAAACATTTAATCATGTAAATATCAATCTCATTTAATATATATAAACATGGAAAAGTTCGGGTCACTACAATACGGTGTCATTAAGTCACAAAACATCGGAATTAGTTACCAAAAGGGGGCAGTGGTTTTATTATTTATATTTAGCTAGATTTTCCTAACTATATTTCATCTACTTGTCTTCCTTTAAAAGAGTAAGTGGTAAGTATAACTTATGCTTGTATTTTTGTATGTTTGCTCAGTAATGTGGGATAAAAGTTCCTTGAAAGTTAACCCTAATGACAAGTGGTGATGGAATAAACTTAACTAAGGTAGTATGTAATTATAAAAATAAAGGAATAGGTATGTAGAATATGATAATGATGGAGAGTTGTTAAAAGAGTGTAACTTCCTAGAATGAACACTAAACCTCAATCAATCGGTTCAAGAACCTAATCAATTTATCACTAAGAGTTTAGGCTTTAAAGATTATGGCCAAGACGGATATCCCTACTTCCAACGTTAACCTTAAAGGGTTTAAACAACCTTGAGGATTTAATCCTAGGTACATGAATAAAGTGGTATGTCCATAAAGGAAAGTCTCAGCTTTTCTTAATCCTAATTGGTTTAACTACAGTAACACTTCTTCACTTAATACTATGATATGCCTTAACATTAACAGATGTGCAAACTTAGATATCATAAGGTACTTCTAATTGGGTTAAAGGTCTATCCTTTGCGATCACTTACTCAACTCCGGATCATCTTACAATATCTCTAGTTAATTGCTTCTGACGAGAACCATGCTTTTGAGTAAGTAAGTGTTCATTGAACTCTATGTTACCTACTCTAATCACAACCTAGGTGGGCAGCTCTTCTTTGACGAATAAGTGATTATCCGTATGTAGATACTATTTCCCTATTGTGACGTTAAGCACATATAACTACTTACCTTGTATCCTAGGATTGATCAAGTCCTAACACTAAGTTATAGCCACGTGAGTAAATGAAAAGGGTAGTCTTAAATTAGACTTGTAAACCTGACATGGTTTCAGCATAACAATAGTACAAGTTTCAGATAAAATATTCAACATATAATAAACATTTGTAACAGATAGTCATGTATGCAAGATGAAAGCAACTTAAAATAACAAAGTAATTTTATTAAGTTAAGGAAGGCGTTCGCCATTTACAGACGAGATTTAGACCATTACAAGTGCTGATATCCTCTAGGCCGCTCCTATTACAATCTTCGGCGTTCACCTCCGGGTACTAATTTTCCCGTTCGGAGTCGAAGACCTTGAAGGTATGGCTAATTATTGTAGAAAGAGAGAGAAAGAAGTGAATTGAAGTGTTTGGAAAATGGAATGACAATTGCCCTTTAAATAGAAATGGTATTGGCTGGAAACGGGTGGTAGGCCGGCGTGCAAGCCGGCGCCCATGCTCGGTGTCTGACAAGCCGTTTTCCTAGCTCGTTTCACGTGCCCGGTGTTGGATGATCTGGCAAGCCGGCGCCACATTGGCAAGCCGGCGTGGCAGGCTGGTGCTAGTGCTGGTTTGCTGTTTTGCTTGGATCGTCTTGTTCGTTCCCGGGATCGTAACTTGGTTTTCGTGGTCGTAAGTTGTCTTTCATCGTTTTCGATCTAGAATCTTCGTTTTAGCTCTGTTTCACTTGATTCTTTTTGCATCGCCTTTGTAAGCACTTAATCTACAAAATTAACCGACAAAGCGATTATTTTGATGATAAAGTTTGGACCTTAAAAGCGGGGTAAAATTGTGACTTTTTAGCCGATATCAATTTTGCCTATATAAACACTCTATTATAACCCATAGATTGTATCACGAAAATTATCAATAAAATCTCTCTAGTTTGGTCCTTGGATTAAAGTAATCAATCCGTTGATTACATATAACCACGTTAATTCTTCGCATTCTTATTTTCTTTATTTTTGTCTTCGTTAATTTATTGTGGCTGAGTGAATTCTGTAAATCACTCTTATTGTTAAGTCCAACAACCGTAACAATTTCAATAGTATGACACATATATTGGATTGAGCGACAAAATTTAAAATTGAAATTATTTCAATAGAAGGACAAATTGGGCTGCGCGAACAAACTAAATACTAAAACGAAGCCTCGGGGGTTGTAAATGAAATGTGTGTCACATTTTTGACGAAATGCTTATCAGGTGATTACAAACAAAATAAAATATGAGAAGAGAATGAATAATGGGTACATAGTATATACATTAGTTTTTTTTTTTTTACGAGGAACCCCCTAGCGACGAGCCATAATGACTCCCCTCTAGTTGGTAAACCCCGGGTAAACGGCAAGCCAGGCCTCCACCGCTACCAGGCAAAGCATCCTCAAGTCAATCAGTCACTAAATGGAGCTCGCCCCAAGGTATTTTCCTTGAAGGGAATCGAACCCGTGACCTCTTGCTTCATTGGAAGTCCTGGTGGCCACCCAGGCTATGCCTGGATGGTTAGTATATACATTAGTTGAATGGACTTCTAAATTAAAGGCAATGTTAAGCTTTCTTGGCAGCTTACTTTGATGTTTGATATTACACATTATAATCGACTGAACTTTGACTTTAGAAAAAATAGTCGCTATCTTTAAGATTTTAAATATGCGTAAATAGTTTTTATAACTTTCTTTTTCTTTTCTTTTCTTTTTTTTTCTTTTAAAAAGCAAATTTATCACTGTTTAACTCGATGTCAACTCAAAATTTCTCTCTAACTTGGGAATTGAGCCCAACGGCTCTTTCTCTCCCCCGTGCTTTTTCCGGCTATTGTAGGCCTTTTCCGGCCATTTTTCCGGGCAATCTTCTTCGTTTCTTCCTTATTTCTCCGTCTCTTTTCGTTTCTTTCTATTGCTTATGTTAATTTTCTCAATTTGGGGGACTCTATCTTCATTGGGAGGCTTAATAGGGTTTCTCACAATCTTCTTAAAGATGAATTTTCCAAAATCGGACCGATTAAGGAAATTAAATCTTGGTCGTTTAGGCGGTTTGTTTTTGTTTCCTTCAAACAACCGGATCACGCAACATTGGCGATTGAAGTAATGAATGGTTCATCGATCTTTGGGTCTCCTATCTATGTCGGTAGGCCTTGTAGACGAGGTGTTGGTTCTTCTAGTCATGGTCTGTCTTCTCGGTCTCCTATTTCACTTGCTCCGAATCGGCTTATTGCCGATGGTTTGCAAAGGAGCATGCTATGTGTCGATTCGTCTTCTTTGATGGAAGATAATTTGAAAACCTTCTTACTTAATTGTAAAGCTACGATTTCAAATTTCAGAAGAATCGGGCCGTATGCAGGGGTGGTAGAATGTGGTGATTTGGTCTCATATTCAAATGTGCTTACTAAAGGTCACGATTCTTGCTTTGATTTGGTGATTCCGTTTTCTCCAAAGGCTGAGGCCTTTTTCAGGTATGTTTGGGTCGAGTTAAGGGGTTTTCCAGCGAAATTTTCGTCCATGGACAATGTTAGAGATATAGCTAATAGGGTTGGGACGGTGGTGAGAGTGGCAAATTCATCACCGAAATCGTTAGGTATGTTTTGGCTCTATTTTTGTTTTTGTTGAATCCTGTCAGGTTAAGCATATTCACGAGCTTGTGCCTATGTCTTTGATTGCTGATACTGTGATAAATGGACACATTTGGGTTAATGAAGTCTCTGAGATTTCATTTGTTGATAGAATTCAGGATGCTAATGTGTCGAATGGTTTTGTGCAAGATGTTAATGATTTGGTTGTGAAGAGTGTGAGGACAGGAGGGAGTATTGGTGATGAAACTGGTCCTCTGGGTGTTAATGAGTTCGTTGGTGAGGTTGCGGGTGCAGGTAGGGAGGAAGGATTGGATGGGGGTGGAGAGGAGGGATTGGTTTATTTATCTCCGGTCAATAATGGTTCCAAGGTTGGTTTAAACGGTTCGAACGACGTGAATTCTGGAGCTGGTTTAGACACACCTTCATCGGTTACTTACTCTTTAGATCAGGTTCAAGTGGCATTAGAATCTCATGTTTTCGAAAACGTAAGTGGGTTCGTAATTCGGGCCTAGGTTCTTTTGAGAGTGATGGGGTCTTAGGGAGTGGTTTTAAGGGGAATGGTGTAAGGGAGATGGGATTTAATCCGGTTAGTGTAGGTTTTGAAATTGGACAGTCGAGTAACACAAGGGACAAGGTGACAACGGGTCGAGTGGAGAGTCTGATTGGTTTGGATCTTGGCGGGTTTGTGAAGGCTAACGGGCATGATGACGGGCTTGAATGTGGGCTCGGGTTGGATACTGTTTCTAGGAATGTGAAGGGGCCTGGAGATGGGCTTGGGCTGAGTCAAGAGGTGGAACTGGAACTAAAATAAAAAAATCATATAGAAGCCTATTACATTGGAAACAAACTTGGAGCAGCAGGGAAAATTTTCCAGCCCTTGCAGTCAGTCTCGATCAACAAACGATTTTGGGTTTACAATCTATTGATTTCAATCTAGGTTGATTTTTCTTGAACGCTTCGTCCATTCAGACGGTTTAATAACCAAATTTCTAGCTTTTTAATACAACTATGTATATATAATTTTTTAAACATACTCCGTAAAACTATGATTAAAATCACTCAACGTTAGAATTTTTCTTTACCCCACAAATCAATACCAAGACAAGATTTTGAAAATGTTCAATGCCTTTTATATTTAATTTTTTTACAGCATAATAATATTCCATTAGTTTTAAATTAAGTATTGACCTTAAAATTTATGTATGTTTCAAAATAATTGACTAGTTGCTTAAGTAAGCTAAATAATACGAGTATATGTTATAATATAGAATAAATATATATAAATGGATAGTCAATTATTGATACACAAAAGTAATATACTTGTATTACCTAAACTTGTGATATTTTTGCTATAAATAGTCATGAATGCAAGCATTAAACTTGCACCATTTCTCACACTTACAAAGTGTTTCTTTCTTTCTCTCCATTATCTCTTTGTTCTTACAATTCATTATTAGTATTCTTAATCAAGAATCAAACTACTAAAGGTAGTTATAAACTCCTAAATTTTAACACGTTATCAGCACGATTATCTCAACATTTATACTAAATATGGTTGGCTCTGCCACCTAACTAATATATGGTCGGTTATACCGCCTGAATTATATATGATCGACACTATCGCCTAAGTATCATTTATGTTTACTAACATTATATTTCTTTAATCTAACTCTTTTTAATTTCACTCAACTCTTCGGTGGTAACACAAATCTCCTTCGTTCTGATAATGACAACACCGTCCATCTCCACCTCAACGAATACACTGGAAAGTGTTCAAGTCCGACAGTACGCTGCTTCGAACCGGTGTACCCTGGGAACAGATGACGAATCTGTTTAAGAGAATTTTATCAAACACAAGCCCGGTTCAAACGTTTAATCTGTTAGATCAATTTATTTTCAGTTTATGATTACATGATCGTTATATGAATATTATGTTTGTGTAATCTATATGTTTTAGTTTCGTATATAATTTACCTACAAACTTAAACAGATTCGACGTTCACGAAACTAATAAAATAATTATTATTTTTATGACGGTAATAGATTACCTATTAAGTTTTGTGATCTTTATAAAATACCATACCATTATTTTTTTTAATATGACACTATTACAGAGTAATAGTTAAGTGATCACAATTTGGAAAATAGTTTTACTGATTGATAAAAAAAAAAAAACTATGAACTAAATGGGCTTGATAATTAAAAAGTTGACTTTGTTTGGGCAGAGCGCCGACCGCAGGCCATTATGGTCTCGGATTAATAAAACCGCATTATGTTAAATGTTGGATACTATATACATTGATCTGTAATACACATGCTATCTTTAGTACACATGTTATCTATATTCACTGTAAGTTATGGTTTCGATTTCCAGTATACATACCGATTGCATGTGATCTTAAATTGGCATGATATGATTAATAGTTTTGTTTATCTAATACACCTAATAGAATAAATTATCATCCCATGATTTCAATTATAATATCATATATGTGCTTTATTATTGTACAAAGCACAGGGTTATGGACTTATGGTTATCATATGTGCTTTATTATCACCGAACATGATTTCAATTGCTTTATTATTGTACAAAGTGATTTCACCTAACATGACCCCATCCCATTTGCTTTATTCTATTGACTCCGTTTTTAGTAATTTTACTTGACCATTTAGAAAACATTATATTAATTATTATTTTTAGATCACTTAAGAATTATAGATCACTTAAGGTAACGAACCTCATAACCCATTCAGTACCCGCTTTAATCTGATAAATCATTCGGCCCACTAAACCTATGTTGCTCCAATACGTTTGCCATAAACCAAATTTTTTTTATAAAATATCAATAGTGGTTATGAGGTTACACATGTTGTCATTATCTGTTTCCAATAATGCATATCATTAAATTCTAAGAAATATTTCATTAATTTGAAATCAACTGAAGGATTTATAAATACTATATCAGGTATTGCAAACTTGATAAAATGAATGGGAAAGGCAAAATTCATGTTACCAAATGGTACGAATTTTCTGATAAATAATGTGTTGTTTTCTCTCAAATCAAAAGGAAGTTTGTTAAGTTTCTCTGATATATATATCATAATGGATATGATTATCAGTCAATGATAACAGAAGATAAGAAATATCTATGTAGCACCGAAAAGCGCATATGGTGAAAAGCGCATATGATGAAAAGCGCAGCGCATATGATTTAAAGCGCATATGGTGAAAAGAATATATTAGTGAAAAGCACGTATGGTGATTAATGAAAGTATATTGTGAAAAGGAATCACAAATGTTTCTTGAAAGAATTCAAGGTGATATATATGGATCAATACATCCATCATGTGGACTATTTTGATATTTCATGGTTCTAATAGACACATCTAACAGATGGTCTCATATTTGTTTATTATCAAATCGAAATGTGGCATTAGAAAAGTTTCTTGTTTTAATTATTAAATTAAGAGCACATTTTTTGATTACACCATTAAAAGGGTGAGACTTGATAATATTGGTGAGTCAATATCACAAGCATTTTATGATTATTATATGTCTAAAGGGATTGTTAATGAACATCCAGTTGCTCATGTGCATAAAAAAATTGGTATAGCTGAATCAATAATTAAAAGCATGCAACTAAGAGCTAGACCATTAAAAATGAGTACATAACTCTCAGAATTTATATGGGGACATTCAAATTTACATGTTGCGACTTTATTTCACATTAAACAAAGTGCGACTCATAAATATTCTCCCCTATAACTTGATCTTGGCCAAGAGCCAAATATTTCATACCATTAAGACATTTGATTGTGCAGTGTATGTTCTAGTTGCACAACCACAACGCACTAAAATGGATCCTCAAAGGAGAATGGGAATATATGTTGGATATGAAACATCTTCAATTATAAAATATATTGAACCCATGACGGATGATGTTTTTACAGCACATTTTGCTGATTGTCATTATAATGAAAAATTGTTCCCTATATTAGGGGAAGAAATAAAAAATAAAGAAAAAGATGTTTCATGATGTGAACATAAATTAATATATCTTGATCATCGCACAAAAGAATGCGAAAAGAAAGTTAAAAAATAATACATATGTGATGTGCAGCGAGGTGTATACGAAAATGCTTATTATTTTTATTACAAAATACGATACAAATTATACAAGTTTTAATTATTTATTTATGGGATATACCTAAACCTTGCTACAACACTTATAAGCAGTGTACCTAATCGTAGAGTAGTGTAGTTTTTAGTAAGTCTGGTTCGTTCCACAAGGAGGCGGCTTATTGCGTACACTATATTTTTAAACAATAAAATTTGTATATATATTAGTAATATAGTAGTATTATTATTATTATAAAAGGGAGGTTTTACCGTTTAATGACCGGATTGTCGATTTTAAATAAAGCGTAAAGATAAATGACGATAATATAAATGACAGAATTTAAATTGCGATAAAGTAAATTGCAGTAATTAAAATGACAGTAAATAAAGGTACGATGAAATATGAAATAAAAGAATTATGCTTATTTAAACTTCCGTAATCATGATGTTTGACGTTTTGATTTTAATTAATTACTCTGGCTTAATTGTCCTTTTATCCTGGATTATTTGAAACTTATCTAGTTTTTGTCCATAATAGTCCATTGGTCATAAATATAAAGTGCGAGTGTCCTCGTCAAATTACCCTTATACCCGAAGTCAAATATTCCAACTAATTAAAGATTTAAACTGTGACGCAGTTATCACTTTTGTCAACAATTACACCAGTTATCACTGTATGTAATCCACCCATTTTTTGATTAGATATGAATATTAATTTACCCACTTGATCAGTTTGAATAATCAATTACCCAACCCGAATAATTAAATAAATGATTATAATAGATTCTGTATGAATGTCACTAAATAGGACAACCATAATCATTATTAATTATTAAGTTAATTAATTTAAAGATAGGTTCGACAGACTCCAATGAGTTGTCACTCAATTAGACATTACCTCCTATCTATTAATAGTCCATAGTCAAATGTCCACAAGTGTCGGTCTTTTGTTCAAACATTAATTACGGAAAAAAATCCAATAACCCCATCTTTAATATTTAGCCCAACATCACAACTACTTCGGCTCAAATAAGCATAATAATAACTTAGTTACGATACATTAATTTAAAAAGGAAGAACATAGCTTACAGTGATTATTTATCGCGTAGCGTTACACGGACAGAGTTCCGACTTTAAAACTCGTAAAACATTTCTTACAATAACCTTATTATTAACTTAAAATTAAAATTATAATTATAAAATATAAATATAAACATAAACTGAGAGAACGAGTGTGTGAAGGTGTATGTTCTCTCGTCCGAAAACTAGTTCCTTTTATAGATGTTGTCTGATTTTGAGACCCATGCGATCTCATGGGTTTCCTTTGTTATTTCCTTGCGATCGCATGGACAGGCTGGCCAGCACCCTCTCTTGATTTAAACGTGGGCTTCTCGTTTTAATATAATATAATATATATAATTATATATTTATTATATTATATTCTTGTGCATAGTTGACTTGTAATTTTAGCTCCGTTGACTCGCACGTTGATGCTCGGTTCATGTCCCGGTTCCGGATTTTCGAACGTCCTTTCGTACGATTTAATATCTTGTACTTTGCATTTCGCGACTCGTACTCTTGTCATTTTTAGACGTTTCTTATCAATAAATGGAACCACTTGAATTATATCTTGTTCATTTAAGCTTTTTGGTCATTTGCGTCTTCAAATCGTCGTTTTCTTCTTTTGTCTTCGCACTTATTTATTTAAACGAATATTACATAAAAATGGAACAATTGCAACTAAAAGCTTTACATATTGGAAGGATATTGTGCCTAAATATATGTTCATTTGGAGCACTATCAAATATCCCCACACTTGAGCGTTGCTTGTCCTCAAGCAATACATAACTTGAAATAAAATCACAGTTCACTCGAATCACTTTTTTTCACACTTTATACATCAGTGATTTTGATATAGCGGTATGAACAATGATAGTAACGATGTGGTTTACAGTCCCACATGACTATAAAAATTTGGATCCTTTAACGAAATTGGATCTTTATGAAAACATTTGATCTTTTGAAAATTCATTCTAGATTTTACCCTAGACAAGTTTTCCGGAATAACCCTTCACCGGTGTTTGCAGAATGTTTTTGTGGGTTTTCTGGGTTTTAGATTTCAAAATTTTAGCTCAAAAACTTGTGGTTTTGTGTCACCCACTTGCTAACCTTGTATTAGGAAAGCACACACGTCCAGTTTACTTGATCCGTATATTACCTTTCGGTAAACTACCGTCCGGTTGTAAAGGAAAGCATTGAACAAGCAACTGTTAAGGCAATGTCTAATGACATGTAGATGTTCATGGTCTAAAACGTGTTGGATGTAATTACTATCCTTTGTAGGAGCAATAGCAAAGATCACCCTATAGTTTTTTGGTCTAGTACAAGGTCCTATCTTCGACCATGCTATGCAACCACCGTTCTTACGGTTGACACCTGATTTGGTTCAGGTGACCTAATGTATTCTGGTGAATTCTTAGGATTTTACGTTCAATGGTAATGAACGCATTGAAAATAGGTTTTCGGAATACAAATTGGTTTGTAATTTTGATCAAAATATTTTCTCGTTCAAGCTCGAGTTTAGATATCATCGAATTCCATGAGTTTGTAATTCTCAATCTTTAAAGTCAATCTCAAGGATTGAGTAATATCAGGCTTAAAAGCTGATTTTTAATCTTTAAGGAGATTATCCTTTCTGGGGGTCTAATGAAATGTCCCGTTCTTATTGATTAAAAACGTTCCATATTAATTGATTTCGTTGCGAGGTTTTGACCTCTATATGAGACGTTTTTCAAAGACTGCATTCATTTTTAAACAAACCATAACCTTTATTTCATAAATAAAGGTTTAAAAAGCTTTACGTAGATTATCAAATAATGATAATCTAAAATATCCTGTTTACACACGACCATTACATAATGGTTTACAATACAAATATGTTACAACAAAATAAGTTTCTTGAATGCAGTTTTTACACAATATCATACAAGCATGGACTCCAAATCTTGTCCTTATTTAAGTATGCGACAGCGGAAGCTCTTAATAATCACCTGAGAATAAACATGCTTAAAACGTCAACAAAAATGTTGGTGAGTTATAGGTTTAACCTATATATATCAAATCGTAACAATAGACCACAAGATTTCATATTTCAATACACATCCCATACATAGAGATAAAAATCATTCATATGGTGAACACCTGGTAACCGACAATAACAAGATGCATATATAAGAATATCCCCATCATTCCGGGACATCCTTCGGATATGATATAAATTTCGAAGTACTAAAGCATCCGGTACTTTGGATGGGGTTTGTTAGGCCCAATAGATCTATCTTTAGGATTCGCGTCAATTAGGGTGTCTGTTCCCTAATTCTTAGATTACCAGACTTAATAAAAAGGGGCATATTCGATTTCGATAATTCAACCATAGAATGTAGTTTCACGTACTTGTGTCTATTTTGTAAATCATTTATAAAACCTGCATGTATTCTCATCCCAAAAATATTAGATTTTAAAAGTGGGACTATAACTCACTTTCACAAATTTTTACTTCGTCGGGAAGTAAGACTTGGCCACTGGTTGATTCACGAACCTATAACAATATATACATATATATATCAAAGTATGTTCAAAATATATTTACAACACTTTTAATATATTTTGATGTTTTAAGTTTATTAAGTCAGCTGTCCTCGTTAGTAACCTACAACTAGTTGTCCACAGTTAGATATACAGAAATAAATCGATAAATATTATCTTGAATCAATCCACGACCCAGTGTATACGTATCTCAGTATTGGTCACAACTCAAACTATATATATTTTGGAATCAACCTCAACCCTGTATAGCTAACTCCAACATTCACATATAGAGTGTCTATGGTTGTTCCGAAATATATATAGATGTGTCGACATGATAGGTCGAAACATTGTATACGTGTCTATGGTATCTCAAGATTACATAATATACAATACAAGTTTATTAAGTTATGGTTGGAATAGATTTGTTACCAATTTTCACGTAGCTAAAATGAGAAAAATTATCCAATCTTGTTTTACCCATAACTTCTTCATTTTAAATCCGTTTTGAGTGAATCAAATTGCTATGGTTTCATATTGAACTCTATTTTATGAATCTAAACAGAAAAGTATAGATTTATAGTCGGAAAAATAAGTTACAAGTCATTTTTGTAAAGGTAGTCATTTCAGTCGAAAGAACGACGTCTAGATGACCATTTTAGAAAACATACTTCCACTTTGAGTTTAACCATAATTTTTGGATATAGTTTCATGTTCATAATAAAAATCATTTTCTCAGAATAACAACTTTTAAATCAAAGTTTATCATAGTTTTTAATTAACTAACCCAAAACAGCCCGCGGTGTTACTACGACGGCGTAAATCCGGTTTTACGGTGTTTTTCGTGTTTCCAGGTTTTAAATCATTAAGTTAGCATATCATATAGATATAGAACATGTGTTTAGTTGATTTTAAAAGTCAAGTTAGAAGGATTAACTTTTGTTTGCGAACAAGTTTAGAATTAACTAAACTATGTTCTAGTGATTACAAGTTTAAACCTTCGAATAAGATAGCTTTATATGTATGAATCGAATGATGTTATGAACATCATTACTACCTTAAGTTCCTTGGATGAACCTACTGGAAAAGAGAAAAATGGATCTAGCTTCAATGGATCCTTGGATGGCTCAAAGTTCTTGAAGCAAAATCATGACACGAAAACAAGTTCAAGTAAGATCATCACTTAAAATAAGATTGTTATAGTTATAGAAATTGAACCAAAGTTTGAATATGATTATTACCTTGTATTAGAATGATAACCTACTGTAAGAAACAAAGATTTCTTGAGGTTGGATGATCACCTTACAAGATTGGAAGTGAGCTAGCAAACTTGAAAGTATTATTGATTTTATGAAACTAGAACTTTTGGAATTTATGAAGAACACTTAGAACTTGAAGATAGAACTTGAGAGAGATCAATTAGATGAATAAAATTGAAGAATGAAAGTGTTTGTAGGTGTTTTTGGTCGTTGGTGTATGGATTAGATATAAAGGATATGTAATTTTGTTTTCATGTAAATAAGTCATGAATGATTACTCATATTTTTGTAATTTTATGAGATATTTCATGCTAGTTGCCAAATGATGGTTCCCACATGTGTTAGGTGACTCACATGGGCTGCTAAGAGCTGATCATTGGAGTGTATATACCAATAGTACATACATCTAAAAGCTGTGTATTGTACGAGTACGAATACGGGTGCATACGAGTAGAATTGTTGATGAAACTAAACGAGAATGTAATTGTAAGCATTTTTGTTAAGTAGAAATATTTTGATAAGTGTATTGAAGTCTTTCAAAAGTGTATAAATACATATTAAAACACTACATTTATATACATTTTAACTGAGTCGTTAAGTCATCGTTAGTCGTTACATGTAAGTGTTGTTTTGAAACCTTTAGGTTAACGATCTTGTTAAATGTTGTTAACCCAATGTTTATAATATCAAATGAGATTTTAAATTATTATATTATCATGATATTATCATGTATGAATATCTCTTAATATGATATATATACATTAAATGTCTTTACAACGATAATCGTTACATATATGTCTCGTTTAAAAATCATTAAGTTAGTAGTCTTGTTTTTACATATGTAGTTCATTGTTAATATACTTAATGATATGTTTACTTATCATAGTATCATGTTAACTATATATATATCCATATATATGTCATCATATAGTTTTTACAAGTTTTAACGTTCGTGAATCACCGGTCAACTTGGGTGGTCAATTGTCTATATGAAACATATTTCAATTAATCAAGTCTTGACAAGTTTGATTGCTTAACATGTTGGAAACATTTAATCATGTAAATATCAATCTCAATTAATATATATAAACATGGAAAAGTTCGGGTCACTACAGTACCTACCCGTTAAATAAATTTCGTCCCGAAATTTTAAGCTGTTGAAGGTGTTGACGAATCTTCTGGAAATAGATGCGGGTATTTCTTCTTCATCTGATCTTCACGCTCCCAGGTGAACTCGGGTCCTCTACGAGCATTCCATCGAACCTTAACAATTGGTATCTTGTTTTGCTTAAGTCTTTTAACCTCACGATCCATTATTTCGACGGGTTCTTCGATGAATTGGAGTTTTTCGTTGATTTGGATTTCATCTAACGGAATAGTGAGATCTTCTTTAGCAAAACATTTCTTCAAATTCGAGACGTGGAAAGTGTTATGTACAGCCGCGAGTTGTTGAGGTAACTCAAGTCGGTAAGCTACTGGTCCGACACGATCAATAATCTTGAATGGTCCAATATACCTTGGATTTAATTTCCCTCGTTTACCAAATCGAACAACACCTCTCCAAAGTGCAACTTTAAGCATGACCATCTCTCCAATTTCAAATTCTATATCTTTTCTTTTAATGTCAGCGTAGCTCTTTTGTCGACTTTGGGCGGTTTTCAACCGTTGTTGAATTTGGATGATCTTCTCGGTAGTTTCTTGTATAATCTCCGGACCCGTAATCTGTCTATCCCCCACTTCACTCCAACAAATCGGAGACCTGCACTTTCTACCATAAAGTGCTTCAAACGGCGCCATCTCAATGCTTGAATGGTAGCTGTTGTTGTAGGAAAATTCTGCTAACGGTAGATGTCGATCCCAACTGTTTCCGAAATCAATAACACATGCTCGTAGCATGTCTTCAAGCGTTTGTATCGTCCTTTCGCTCTGCCCATCAGTTTGTGGATGATAGGCAGTACTCATGTCTAGACGAGTTCCTAATGCTTGCTGTAATGTCTGCCAGAATCTTGAAATAAATCTGCCATCCCTATCAGAGATAATAGAGATTGGTATTCCATGTCTGGAGACGACTTCCTTCAAATACAGTCGTGCTAACTTCTCCATTTTGTCATCTTCTCTTATTGGTAGGAAGTGTGCTGATTTGGTGAGACGATCAACTATTACCCAAATAGTATCAAAACCACTTGCAGTCCTTGGCAATTTAGTGATGAAATCCATTGTAATGTTTTCCCATTTCCATTCCGGGATTTTGGGTTGTTGAAGTAGACCTGATGGTTTCTGATGCTCAGCTTTGACCTTAGAACACGTCAAACATTCTCCTACGTATTTAGCAACATCGGCTTTCATACCCGGCCACCAAAAATGTTTCTTGAGATCGTTGTACATCTTCCCCGTTCCAGGATGTATTGAGTATCTGGTTTTATGAGCTTCTCTAAGTACCATTTCTCTCATATCTCCAAATTTTGGTACCCAAATCCTTTCAGCCCTATACCGGGTTCCGTCTTCCCGAATATTAAGATGCTTCTCCGATCCTTTGGGTATTTCATCCTTTAAATTTCCCTCTTTTAAAACTCCTTGTTGCGCCTCCTTTATTTGAGTAGTAATGTTATTATGAATCATTATATTCATAGATTTTACTCGAATGGGTTCTCTATCCTTCCTGCTCAAGGCATCGGCTACCACATTTGCCTTCCCCGGGTGGTAACGAATCTCAAAATCGTAATCATTCAATAATTCAATCCACCTACGCTGCCTCATATTCAGTTGTTTCTGATTAAATATGTGTTGAAGACTTTTGTGGTCGGTATATATAATACTTTTGACCCCATATAAGTAGTGCCTCCAAGTCTTTAATGCAAAAACAACCGCGCCTAATTCCAAATCATGCGTCGTATAATTTTGCTCGTGAATCTTCAATTGTCTAGATGCATAAGCAATCACCTTCGTTCGTTGCATTAATACACAACCGAGACCTTGCTTTGATGCGTCACAATAAATCACAAAATCATCATTCCCTTCAGGCAATGACAATATAGGTGCCGTAGTTAGCTTTTTCTTCAATAACTGAAACGCTTTCTCTTGTTCATCCTTCCATTCAAATTTCTTCCCTTTATGCGTTAATGCAGTCAAGGGTTTTGCTATTCTGGAAAAGTCTTGGATGAACCTTCTGTAGTAACCAGCTAGTCCTAAAAACTGGCGTATGTGTTTCGGAGTTTTTGGGGTTTCCCACTTTTCAACAGTTTCTATCTTTGCCGGATCCACCTTAATACCTTCTTTGTTCACTATGTGACCGAGGAATTGAACTTCTTCCAACCAAAATGCACACTTTGAAAACTTAGGGTACAATTCTTCCTTCCTCAATACTTCTAACACCTTTCTCAAATGTTCACCGTGTTCTTGGTCATTCTTTGAGTAAATAAGTATGTCATCAATGAAAACAATGACAAACTTGTCAAGGTATGGTCCACACACTCGGTTCATAAGGTCCATGAACACAGCTGGTGCATTAGTTAAACCAAACGGCATGAC
Organism: Rutidosis leptorrhynchoides; assembly: GCF_046630445.1. Lineage (NCBI taxonomy): Eukaryota > Viridiplantae > Streptophyta > Magnoliopsida > Asterales > Asteraceae > Rutidosis > Rutidosis leptorrhynchoides. Next base: position 227,952,239 of record NC_092334.1, read on the forward strand.
TATAAACTCGTAATGACCGTAACGTGTTCTGAAAGCAGTCTTTGGAATATCATCTTCTTTCACCCGCATTTGATGATACCCGGAACGTAAGTCAATCTTTGAATAAATAGACGAGCCTTGTAGTTGATCAAATAAGTCGTCGATTCTCGGTAGTGGGTAGCGGTTCTTGATGGTAAGTTTGTTCAACTCTCGGTAGTCGATACATAACCTGAATGTACCATCTTTCTTCTTGACAAACAAAACAGGAGCTCCCCACGGTGATGTGCTTGGTCGAATGAAACCATGCTCTAAAAGTTCTTGTAATTGGCTTTGCAGTTCTTTCATCTCGCTGGGTGCAAGTCTGTAAGGAGCACGTGCTATTGGTGCAGCTCCTGGTACAAGATCTATTTGAAATTCAACGGATCGATGTGGGGGTAATCCCGGTAATTCTTTCGGAAATACATCGGGAAATTCTTTTGCAATGGGAACATCATTGATGCTCTTTTCTTCAGTTTGTACTTTCTCGACGTGTGCTAGAACAGCATAGCAACCTTTTCTTATTAGTTTTTGTGCCTTCAAATTACTAATAAGATGTAGCTTCGTGTTGCCCTTTTCTCCGTACACCATTAAGGGTTTTCCTTTTTCTCGTATAATGCGAATTGCATTTTTGTAACAAACGATCTCTGCTTTCACTTCTTTCAACCAGTCCATACCGATTATCACATCAAAACTCCCTAACTCTACTGGTATCAAATCAATCTTAAATGTTTCGCTAACCAGTTTAATTTCTCGATTCCGACATATATTATCTGCTGAAATTAATTTACCATTTGCTAATTCGAGTAAAAATTTACTATCCAAAGGCGTCAATGGACAACTTAATTTAGCACAAAAATCTCTACTCATATAGCTTCTATCCGCACCCGAATCAAATAAAACGTAAGCAGATTTATTGTCAATAAGAAACGTACCCGTAACAAGCTCCGGGTCTTCCTGTGCCTCTGCCGCATTAATATTGAAAACTCTTCCACGGCCTTGTCCATTCGTGTTTTCCTGGTTCGGGAAATTTCTAATAATGTGGCCCGGTTTTCCACATTTATAACAAACTACATTGGCATAACTTGCTCCGACACTACTTGCTCCGCCATTACTCGTTCCGACACCATTTGTTCCTTTCGTTCTATTAACCCCTGGTCCGTAGACCTCACACTTCGCCGCGCTATGACCATTTCTTTTACACTTGTTGCAAAATTTGGTGCAGAACCCCGAGTGATACTTTTCACACCTTTGGCATAGCTGCTTCTGATTGTTGTTGTTGTTGCGGTTATTATTGTTATTGGGATGATTGTTGTAGTTGCTGTTGCTGTTGTTGTTGTTGTTGTTGTTGGGCCGTTTGTTGTAGTTGCGATTGATGTTGCGATTGTTGGGATAATTGTTGCGATTATTGCTGTAATTGCTGTTGTTGTTGTATTGGTGATTCTTATCACCGTTTTCCTCCCACTTTCTTTTGACTTGCTTCACATTGGCCTCTTCAGCAGTCTGTTCTTTAATTCTTTCTTCGATCTGGTTCACTAGTTTGTGAGCCATTCTACATGCCTGTTGTATGGATGCGGGCTCGTGTGAACTTATATCTTCTTGGATTCTTTCCGGTAATCCTTTCACAAATGCGTCGATCTTCTCTTCCTCATCTTCAAATGCTCCCGGACACAATAGGCACAATTCTGTGAATCGTCTTTCGTACGTGGTAATATCAAATCCTTGGGTTCGTAACCCTCTAAGTTCTGTCTTGAGCTTATTGACCTCGGTTCTGGGACGGTACTTCTCGTTCATCAAGTGCTTGAATGCTGACCACGGTAGTGCGTACGCATCGTCTTGTCCCACTTGCTCTAGATAGGTATTCCACCATGTTAACGCAGAACCTGTGAAGGTATGCGTAGCGTACTTCACTTTGTCCTCTTCAGTACACTTACTTATGGCAAACACCGATTCGACCTTCTCGGTCCACCGTTTCAATCCGATCGGTCCTTCGCTTCCATCAAATTCCAAAGGTTTGCAGGCAGTGAATTCTTTGTAGGTGCATCCTACACGATTTCCTGTACTGCCAGATCCAAGGTTATTGTTGGTATGTAGTGCAGCCTGTACTGGGGCTATGTTTGAAGCTAGAAAAGTACGGAATTCCTCTTCATTCATATTCACGGTGTGTCGAGTAGTCGGTGCCATTTCCTTCAAAATAGTTAAATGGAACAAGTTAATCATACAGAATATTAAGAGTAGTTAATAGTATTTCGTAGCATAATATGAACTCATTTATAAAAGCTTTTTCTTCATATTAGCATTTTATAAGTTTAAATTCGGGTAGTACCTACCCGTTAAGTTCATACTTAGTAGCTAATATACAATTCAACTACTACAATTCTATATGAAAAACTGATTATAATAATATTTCGCGTTCAAACTTTTATACAATATTTTACAAACTTACAATACCGCTTATTTTACATAAAGCATGAAATATAGCACACATTAACTTTGATACAAGATAGTTGTGAAGACAATTCTAGCTAGTACACAAGTCGTTCAGCAAAGGCAATAAAGACACGTAATTCATACGTCCAGAAACAAGTCATGCATTCTGGTTTTACTAGGACTACTTCCCATCCTTGGTCTTGTGCAACATAACCGTTATGGCCGTTGATAAGACAGCGTGTTGTAACGTCGTCAAAGGGACGAGGGTTACGTAATGTCCAACAGTCCCGTAATAATCTAAAAACCTCATTTCTTACCCCAATTACCGACTCCGTCACTTGTGGAAATGTTTTGTTTAATAGTTGTAGCCCGATGTTCTTGTTCTCACTTTGGTGAGAAGCGAACATTACTAATCCGTAAGCATAACATGCTTCTTTATGTTGCATGTTAGCCGCTTTTTCTAAATCACGAAGTCTAATATTCGGATATATTGAGTCAAAATAATTTCTTAACCCGTTGCGTAAAATAGCATTTGGGTTCCCCGCAATATATGCGTCAAAGTAAACACATCGTAACTTATGGGTTTCCCAATGTGATATCCCCCATCTTTCAAACGAAAGTCTCTTATAAACCAAGACATTCTTGGAACGTTCTTCGAATGTCTTACAAACTAATCTCGCCTTAAATAGTTGTGCCGAGGAATTCTGGCCGACTCTAGACAAGATTTCATCAATCATGTCTCCTGGTAGGTCTCTTAAAATATTGGGTTGTCTATCCATTTTGTGTTTTTAAACTGTAAAATAGACAAGAGTTAGATTCATAAAAAAATACTTATTAATACAAGCAATTTTTACATATATCATAAAGCATAAGAACAATATATTACATATATTACACCACACGAACACAACTATCTTATTCTGACTCGCTCGTTTCTTCTTCTTCGGTTTTGGTTCGTTTTGCCAAGTTTCTAGGGATATATGATGTTCCCCTAATACGAGCCGTCGTTGTCCACATTGGTTTAGAAAAACCTGGTGGTTTAGAGGTTCCCGGGTCATTGTTACAACTTAAGGACTTCGGGGGTTGACGATACATATAAAGTTCATCGGGGTTGGAATTAGATTTCTTTATTTTTATGCCCTTTCCCTTATTATTTTCTTTTGCCTTTTTAAATTCAGTTGGGGTAATTTCTATAACATCATCGGAATTCTCGTCGGAATCCGATTCATCGGAGAATTGGTAATCCTCCCAATATTTTGCTTCCTTGGCGGAAACACCATTGACCATAATTAACCTTGGTCGGTTGGTTGAGGATTTTCTTTTACTTAACCGTTTTATTATTTCCCCCACCGCTTCTATTTCTTCATCCGGTTCCGATTCTTCTTCCGGTTCCGATTCTTCTTCCGGTTCCGACTCTTCTTCCGGTTCCTCTTCGGGAACTTGTGAATCAGTCCACGAATCATTCCAATTAACATTTGACTCTTCATTATTATTAGGTGAGTCAATGGGACTTGTTCTAGAGGTAGACATCTATCACATAATATCAAACGCGTTAAGAGATTAATATATCACATAATATTCACATGTTAAAAATATATAGTTTCCAACAAAATTTGGTAAGCAATCATTTTTCAACTAAACACGGTCGAAGTCCAGACTCACTAATGCATCCTAACAAACTCGATAAGACACACTAATGCAAAATTCTGGTTCTCTAAGACCAACGCTCGGATACCAACTGAAATGTCCCGTTCTTATTGATTAAAAACGTTCCATATTAATTGATTTCGTTGCGAGGTTTTGACCTCTATATGAGACGTTTTTCAAAGACTGCATTCATTTTTAAACAAACCATAACCTTTATTTCATAAATAAAGGTTTAAAAAACTTTACGTAGATTATCAAATAATGATAATCTAAAATATCCTGTTTACACACGACCATTACATAATGGTTTACAATACAAATATGTTACAACAAAATAAGTTTCTTGAATGCAGTTTTTACACAATATCATACAAGCATGGACTCCAAATCTTGTCCTTATTTAAGTATGCGACAGCGGAAGCTCTTAATAATCACCTGAGAATAAACATGCTTAAAACGTCAACAAAAATGTTGGTGAGTTATAGGTTTAACCTATATATATCAAATCGTAACAATAGACCACAAGATTTCATATTTCAATACACATCCCATACATAGAGATAAAAATCATTCATATGGTGAACACCTGGTAACCGACAATAACAAGATGCATATATAAGAATATCCCCATCATTCCGGGACATCCTTCGGATATGATATAAATTTCGAAGTACTAAAGCATCCGGTACTTTGGATGGGGTTTGTTAGGCCCAATAGATCTATCTTTAGGATTCGCGTCAATTAGGGTGTCTGTTCCCTAATTCTTAGATTACCAGACTTAATAAAAAGGGGCATATTCGATTTCGATAATTCAACCATAGAATGTAGTTTCACGTACTTGTGTCTATTTTGTAAATCATTTATAAAACCTGCATGTATTCTCATCCCAAAAATATTAGATTTTAAAAGTGGGACTATAACTCACTTTCACAAATTTTTACTTCGTCGGGAAGTAAGACTTGGCCACTGGTTGATTCACGAACCTATAACAATATATACATATATATATCAAAGTATGTTCAAAATATATTTACAACACTTTTAATATATTTTGATGTTTTAAGTTTATTAAGTCAGCTGTCCTCGTTAGTAACCTACAACTAGTTGTCCACAGTTAGATATACAGAAATAAATCGATAAATATTATCTTGAATCAATCCACGACCCAGTGTATACGTATCTCAGTATTGATCACAACTCAAACTATATATATTTTGGAATCAACCTCAACCCTGTATAGCTAACTCCAACATTCACATATAGAGTGTCTATGGTTGTTCCGAAATATATATAGATGTGTCGACATGATAGGTCGAAACATTGTATACGTGTCTATGGTATCTCAAGATTACATAATATACACTACAAGTTTATTAAGTTATGGTTGGAATAGATTTGTTACCAATTTTCACGTAGCTAAAATGAGAAAAATTATCCAATCTTGTTTTACCCATAACTTCTTCATTTTAAATCCGTTTTGAGTGAATCAAATTGCTATGGTTTCATATTGAACTCTATTTTATGAATCTAAACAGAAAAGTATAGATTTATAGTCGGAAAAATAAGTTACAAGTCATTTTTGTAAAGGTAGTCATTTCAGTCGAAAGAACGACGTCTAGATGACCATTTTAGAAAACATACTTCCACTTTGAGTTTAACCATAATTTTTGGATATAGTTTCATGTTCATAATAAAAATCATTTTCTCAGAATAACAACTTTTAAATCAAAGTTTATCATAGTTTTTAATTAACTAACCCAAAACAGCCCGCGGTGTTACTACGACGGCGTAAATCCGGTTTTACGGTGTTTTTCGTGTTTCCAGGTTTTAAATCATTAAGTTAGCATATCATATAGATATAGAACATGTGTTTAGTTGATTTTAAAAGTCAAGTTAGAAGGATTAACTTTTGTTTGCGAACAAGTTTAGAATTAACTAAACTATGTTCTAGTGATTACAAGTTTAAACCTTCGAATAAGATAGCTTTATATGTATGAATCGAATGATGTTATGAACATCATTACTACCTTAAGTTCCTTGGATGAACCTACTGGAAAAGAGAAAAATGGATCTAGCTTCAATGGATCCTTGGATGGCTCAAAGTTCTTGAAGCAAAATCATGACACGAAAACAAGTTCAAGTAAGATCATCACTTAAAATAAGATTGTTATAGTTATAGAAATTGAACCAAAGTTTGAATATGATTATAACCTTGTATTAGAATGATAACCTACTGTAAGAAACAAAGATTTCTTGAGGTTGGATGATCACCTTACAAGATTGGAAGTGAGCTAGCAAACTTGAAAGTATTCTTGATTTTATGAAACTAGAACTTTTGGAATTTATGAAGAACACTTAGAACTTGAAGATAGAACTTGAGAGAGATCAATTAGATGAAGAAAATTGAAGAATGAAAGTGTTTGTAGGTGTTTTTGGTCATTGGTGTATGGATTAGATATAAAGGATATGTAATTTTGTTTTCATGTAAATAAGTCATGAATGATTACTCATATTTTTGTAATTTTATGAGATATTTCATGCTAGTTGCCAAATGATGGTTCCCACATGTGTTAGGTGACTCACATGGGCTGCTAAGAGCTGATCATTGGAGTGTATATACCAATAGTACATACATCTAAAAGCTGTGTATTGTACGAGTACGAATACGGGTGCATACGAGTAGAATTGTTGATGAAACTAAACGAGAATGTAATTGTAAGCATTTTTGTTAAGTAGAAATATTTTGATAAGTGTATTGAAGTCTTTCAAAAGTGTATAAATACATATTAAAACACTACATGTATATACATTTTAACTGAGTCGTTAAGTCATCGTTAGTCGTTACATGTAAGTGTTGTTTTGAAACCTTTAGGTTAACGATCTTGTTAAATGTTGTTAACCCAATGTTTATAATATCAAATGAGATTTTAAATTATTATATTATCATGATATTATCATGTATGAATATCTCTTAATATGATATATATACATTAAATGTCTTTACAACGATAATCGTTACATATATGTCTCGTTTAAAAATCATTAAGTTAGTAGTTTTGTTTTTACATATGTAGTTCATTGTTAATATACTTAATGATATGTTTACTTATCATAGTATCATGTTAACTATATATATATCCATATATATGTCATCATATAGTTTTTACAAGTTTTAACGTTCGTGAATCACCGGTCAACTTGGGTGGTCAATTGTCTATATGAAACATATTTCAATTAATCAAGTCTTGACAAGTTTGATTGCTTAACATGTTGGAAACATTTAATCATGTAAATATCAATCTCAATTAATATATATAAACATGGAAAAGTTCGGGTCACTACATCTAATTCATTAGTCTTATCAAGCTAATTTGCACGGCACCCTCCCCATTTTACGAGACAGATCCTTTCATGGTTAGGATAAGTCTGACCACATGGCGACCCTGTTTGATGCTGAGGTCCGTGGATTTCCTGCTGATTTTAGAGATGAATTTTCTAGATTTTTCGTCAACCTACAGCTGGTCTGGACGACAACTTCCTGACCTAAATCAAGAAGCGCGTGTCTTTTTTGGAAGACTTTACTTCCTTTTAATGATGGAATTAATTCATCGTGTAGATCCATCTTTCTTTCAAATGTATTATAATAAATTGGGTAAAACTGATTAGTTTAGTCCAAAGCAAAAGTACCTGCAATAATGTTGTACAAATATGTTATATATGTTTTGAAGAACTTGGTAAATTCTTTCCACACTTAGCTTTTATTTATTCTTTTCTTTGCCTTTTTATTCTCTTTTTTTCCATTTTAAATGAATTCAAGCGTTTTGGGTTGTTTCTCCATTTATGTTCTCTCCGAGGTAACAATAATTTCGGTATTATCACCTAGTTTTATCGTTCATAAATATGTATAAACATGATTTTGAATTCATTTAGTTGAAATTTTTTTAAATTTTCACAAAATTTGGCAATTAAACTAAGTATAAACCCTAGAGAATTTATAACCCTTTCCCACATTTGAGATCATGCAATGCCATCATTTTCATGAAATCAGACTATAATTATAAATTCATGAGGGTGATTAGTGTAGAAAAGTGATTAAAATTACCGAGTTTGCAAACATATTATTTTATATCACATTTGATATTTTGCATCTTGTCGTCAAAATTAGTAGCTTTTGCTGAACTTTAATGCCATTCTTTGAAAGTGCAATGTTTTACCCTGTTTTGTACATAAGATAAACTACAAACATATATATATATATATATATATATATATATATATATATATATATATATATATATATATATATATATATATATATATATATTTATAAAACCTTTATTTATTAAAACAATTTAAATGAATAATTTTTTAAAATTTTGTTTCCTTTTACTTTAGGTAGTTTCGGTATGTTTACCTAGTTAAAATTTGTCGTTAAAGCGATTGTTTTAAAAGCAAAGATTTTTTAGTTTCTTAATTTTTTGGTATACTTTAGATCAATAAAATTAAAAATAATGATAACAAAATTTTTCACCCCGCCCTCGGGTAAAGAAATTTCTGTTCCATGACCTAGTCTTCAACTTATGAATTTTAGAAATCATTTTTTAAACTTAATGAAATAAAGTAATTTTTATTTTTTTAAAATCACACAAAAATTAATTTTAAAAATGCAAATTAATTTCATACAAAATCTACAAAACAAAAATTCAGAATGGGGGGAGAAAACTAGTTCTTTAGTGTCTGCTAGTGGAAAAGACCAATCGGATTCCATTGTCGGAACTACACGAGAACAGAACAACTAACTCTAGACAACGTTTTCTTTTTAGAACATTTGAATCTCCCCACACTTAGGTAGCTATGGTGTCGAAATTGTGATTAACTTTATCATAAATTTCTCTTGGACCATAATCAACTTGCATATCTGTGACTTTTGATTTAAGCCATTGATCAGATTCCTGTGTAATATCCACAAATTCAACTAGTTTCGCCTTTTCTTTAGGCGATAGATTGGATACTAAACGGTTACATAACTTAAAGTTCCCCTTGGTTCTAGCATCGCGAATCCGTTTAATAAGTTTCTTCATTGAACTATTAATAACGGGGTCATTTAATTTCGTGTCAACAACGGGGTTCTTTGTTATCAAGTTATCATTAGGTGTTTCTTCATCTTCCCCACACTTAGGCGTTTTATTATTGTTAAGCACTACCGTTGGAGTTGGTAAAACAATATGGTTTTTATCAATTGTTTTTGTTGGTTTAACGGTTTTGGTTGGTGGAGATTTAGCCTTTCGACTCACAAAGATGATTGATTTTTCATCATTACTAAGTGTCATTCTACCCTCTCTTACATCAAATAACGCCCCGGTGGACGCTAAGAATGGTCGACCTAAAATTAGAGGAATCTTTGGGTCCTCTTCTATGTCAATGACAATAAATTCGACTAGAAAGGTTAAATTACCTACTTGAACGGGTAGGTTGTCAGCAATTCCAACTGGGTGCCTAATGGTTTGATCAAAGAGTCGAACACTCATTTCCGTTGGACTTAACTCACCTACTCCTAATCTCTTATATAATGAAAGAGGCATAACACTCACACTAGCACCTAAATCTGCTAATGCATTATATATGACACAATCAGTAAGTAGACAAGGAACAATAAATTCACCCAGATCACCCAACCTGGGTGAAACTTTTGGTGGAATTGTCTTCACCGGGTTTATTTTTACGATTTTTGTTTCTTGCACTTTCTTATTCTTCTTCTTCTTTTCAGAGGTATCACAAACTTTAATACCTATCTCTTGCTCATACTCAACTCCTTTTCTTGGAAACGGGATGGGTGGTTTGATGGTGCCACCACTGGCTTTACATACTCGGGTGGTGGTGGTGTTGTTGTAACTTCTTCATTGTTACTCACATCGAAAACCTTCCCATCTTCTGGAGATGGTTTTTCAAAATTTGTTGACACCATATTAACATTCTCATTTAGAGGATTTACTTCAGTATTACTTGGTAGCTTTCCTTATTCCCTCTCACTCATCATGCTAGCAACAGTACCTACATGTTTTTCTAGATTCAAAATGGAAGCTTGTTGAGTTCTTAATGACTGATCAAATCTCTCATTTGTTTGGGTTTGAGATGTAATAAATTGTGTTTGAGATTCCATTAGCTTTGCCATCATTTTTTCCAGATTTGACTTTTTCTCTTCTGTTTGTTGTGGTAGTTTATACAAGCTAGGTTTTTGTTGATTGAATGTGTTGTTTTGAGTTGGTTGGTTATTCAGACCTTGTTGGTTGTACGAGTTATTGTTGGGTCCATTTGGAGTGTAAAGAATGTTTTGATTTCGATTAAAGTTTGTCCTTGGCGGTTGATAATTATTTTGATAATTATTTCCCTGCCTTTGGTTCATGTAGGAAACATTCTCACGTTGTTCCATCATTTGCTCAATGTGACAATCTTTTGTTAAATGTGGTCCACCGCATTGCTCATAACTGATTCGTATTGCATGAATATCTTTAGTCATCTTTTCCATTCGTCTCTCGAAAGCATCTATTTTTGCGGAAACGGAATCAAGGTCATGGCTAGAATCAGCTCTAGCCGCTTTAGATGATCGAAATATATCTTTTTCTTGATGCCACTCATGCGAGTGGGATGCTGTGTTATCAATGATTTTGTGAGCTTCGGTTGCGGTTTTCTTCATAATAGAACCACCAGCTGCTGTGTCGATGACTTTTCGTGTAGCAACATCGACACCTTGGTAGAATATTTGTACTATTTGATAAGTGTATAAACCGTGCTGAGGACATCCTCTCAATAACTTTCCGAATCTTGTCCATGCCTCATATAATGTTTCATTTGGCTTTTGCGTGAACGTAACAATTTCTCCTTGAAGTCTCACGGCTTTAGATGCCGAAAAGAATCTTTTATGAAAATTTTCAACTAAGACATCCCATGTGTCAATCGCCCCTTCAGGTAACGATTCTAACCAATCTTTGGCTTCTCCCTTTAAAGTCCAGGGAAACAACATGAGATAGATCTGTTCATCCTCAACTTCTCTGATTTTGAATAGAGTACAAATCCTATTAAAGGTTCAAAGATGTTTGTTTGGAACTTCTTTTGGCGTACCACTATATTGGCATTGATTGGTTACCATGTGTAGGATTTGTCCTTTGATTTCATAATCTGGCGCGTTAATGTCTAGTTTAATAATGGCATGACCTTGGCCAGTAGCCCTCATTCGATCTTCCATACTTAGAGGTTCCGGATTTTCTATGATTGAATTTGTTGAATCTGAATCACTAGAGGATTCTGACTTAATGGTTTCTTCCTCGACAATCTCTGGATGAGTGATTTGTGGTTCAGGAGGAATGATTAGTGGTTCAGGATCTCTGAATTGTCCCTGAATATCCTCCGGATTCTCAATTGTGAGGTCGGGTTCAAAAAATGGATTATCGAAAATTTGAATTGGAGTACTTGGTCAACTCGATGACGATTCTAAAGAAAAATCAACGGCGACAATGTTGGCTAGATGTCTTGATCGAGTTACAGGTGGTGAACGTTTTGCTCGGTGCATTCACTGAATATTCTTGTTAGTTATAAAAGATAAAAATTATATAAGCTATCAAATAAATAGACTTTTCTGATTTTGCCCACGTTTCGAATAGCCAATAGATGCAGCAGGTAGCCAGGACCCTTTAAATCGGAAGCTCACTACTCGCCACTAACAAATCCAACTATTACTACGAACCAGAAAATTTTGGATGTCTATCAATTTAACCGCTTAAAATAATTTTTCTCGTCGAAGTTTTAAGAAGATAAAGAAAATTCTATGTCCTAAAAACTAGAGCGTAGAAATGAGAAAGAAAAAGAGTGCGTTGAAAAACTTCGAAAAATAAAAATCGAAAAATAATAATAAGAAAGAAAAACGTCGAAACTTAAAATTCTAAAAACTAAATCTAAAAATTTGCGCCTAAAGGTATTAAAGCTTAAAAGGAAATCTATATCCAAAACAGCAATAACTTAATTAAGCACTAAAATCTATTAAATACTAAAGCGATAAGCGATGTCGTAGAATTCTAAAGCGCCTAAATCTTAGTCTAAAGAAAAAGTACTTAAGGGATTTTACGGCAAAGCCTAAAAATCTAGAAATAAAAATAAACTACGGTAAAATACTAGTCTTGAAACTAATTACGAACGATAAATTATAAAATTTACGAATTAAACCATAAAAATATACAAAATATAAAAATATTATTTTTATATTATTTTATTATAAAAGTATTAATTTATATAATTAATAATAATATTAAAACTTAATATTACTAATTATAAACTAATATTAATAACTAATTAAATATTTAAACCCTAATTAGATTATTAATTAATAATAATAATTAATAATACGTAACCCTAATTCTGCTGTCTAAGGTTTCAGACCTGTCCAATCAGCTCATGCGATCGCATGAGCTGAGTGTTTTAATACCATGCGGTCGCATGGCTTCGGGTACCAGGCCAATTGTTTGGGCTGCTACAGTTGGGCCCGATTACTTTTACTTATTTATTTTCTGTTTTTAACTAATATAAAATATTTATATAAATAAAAACTTATATTTTAAAAACTAAAATAGAAATAGGAATACTTTATAACTTTATATATTTTAAACAAACTCTTATATATATATATATATATATATATATATATATATATATATATATATATATATATATATATATATATATATATATATATATATATATATATATATATATTATTTTTGTGTTTTTAAAATTTAAAACATATTTTTACAAAAATAAATTAAAAAAATCTTTTTTTTTAATAGCGTTTCGCTTCGGCGTTTAAGATGTTCCCCGGCAGCGGCGCCAAAAACTTGATGTGCAGCGAGGTGTATACGAAAATACTTATTATTTTTATTACAAAATACGATACAAATTACACAAGTTTTAATTATTTATTTATGGGATATACTTAAACCTTGCTACAACACTTATAGGTAGTGTACCTAATCGTAGAGTAGTGTAGTTTTTAGTAAGTTTGGTTCGTTCCACAGGGAGACGGCTGTAGTGACCCGAACTTTTCCATGTTTATATATATTAATTGAGATTGATATTTACATGATTAAATGTTTCCAACATGTTAAGCAATCAAACTTGTTAAGACTTGATTAATTGAAATATGTTTCATATAGACAATTGACCACCCAAGTTGACCGGTGATTCACGAACGTTAAAACTTGTAAAAACTATATGATGATATATATATAGTTAACATGATACTATGATAAGTAAACATATCATTACGTATATTAACAATGAACTACATATGTAAAAACAAGACTACTAACTTAATGATTTTTAAACGAGACATATATGTAACGATTATCGTTGTAAGACATTTAATGTATATATATCATATTAAGAGATATTCATACATGATAATATCATGATAATATAATAATTTAAAATCTCATTTGATATTATAAACATTGGGTTAACAACATTTAACAAGATCGTTAACCTAAAGGTTTCAAAACAACACTTACATGTAACGACTAACGATGACTTAACGACTCAGTTAAAATGTATATACATGTAGTGTTTTAATATGTATTTATACACTTTTGAAAGACTTCAATACACTTATCAAAATACTTCTACTTAACAAAAATGCTTACAATTACATCCTCGTTCAGTTTCATCAACAATTCTACTTGTATGCACCCGTATTCGTACTCGTACAATACACAGCTTTTAGATGTATGTACTATTGGTATATACACTCCAATGATCAGCTCTTAGAAGCCCATGTGAGTCACCTAACACATGTGGGAACCATCATTTGGCAACTAGCATGAAATATCTCATAAAATTACAAAAATATGAGTAATCATTCATGACTTATTTACATGAAAACAAAATTACATATCCTTTATATCTAATCCATACACCAACGACCAAAAACACCTACAAACACTTTCATTCTTCAATTTTCTTCATCTAATTGATCTCTCTCAAGTTCTATCTTCAAGTTCTAAGTGTTCTTCATATATTCTACAAGTTCTAGTTATATAAAATCAAGAATACTTTCAAGTTTGCTAGCTCACTTCCAATCTTGTAAGGTGATCATCCAACCTCAAGAAATCTTTGTTTCTTACAGTAGGTTATCATTCTAATACAAGGTAATAATCATATTCAAACTTTGGTTCAATTTCTATAACTATAACAATCTTATTTTAAGTGATGATCTTACTTGAACTTGTTTTCGTGTCATGATTCTGCTTCAAGAACTTCGAGCCATCCAAGGATCCGTTGAAGCTAGATCCATTTTTCTCTTTTCCAGTAGGTTTATCCAAGGAACTTAACGTAGAAATGATGTTCATAACATAATTCGATTCATACATATAAAGCTATCTTATTCGAAGGTTTAAACTTGTAATCACTAGAACATAGTTTAATTAATTCTAAACTTGTTCGCAAACAAAAGTTAGTCCTTCTAACTTGACTTTTAAAATCAACTAAACACATGTTCTATATCTATATGATATGCTAACTTAATGATTTAAAACCTGGAAACACGAAAAACACCGTAAAACCGGATTTACGCCGTCGTAGTAACACCGCGGGCTGTTTTGGGTTAGTTAATTAAAAACTATGATAAACTTTGATTTAAAAGTTGTTATTCTGAAAAAATGATTTTTATTATGAACATGAAACTATATCAAAAAATTATGGTTAAACTCAAAGTGGAAGTATGTTTTCTAAAATGGTCATCTAGACGTCGTTCTTTCGACTGAAATGACTACCTTTACAAAAACGACTTGTAACTTATTTTTCCGACTATAAACCTATACTTTTTCTGTTTAGATTCATAAAATAGAGTTCAATATGAAACCATAGAAATTTGATTCACTCAAAACGGATTTAAAATGAAGAAGTTATGGGTAAAACAAGATTGGATAATTTTTCTCATTTTAGCTACGTGAAAATTGGTAACAAATCTATTCCAACCATAACTTAATCAACTTGCATTGTATATTATGTAATCTTGAGATACCATAGACACGTATACAATGTTTCGACCTATCATGTCGACACATCTATATATATTTCGGAACAACCATAGACACTCTATATATGAATGTTAGAGTTAGCTATACAGGGTTGAGGTTGATTCCAAAATATATATAGTTTGAGTTGTGATCAATACTGAGATACGTATACACTGGGTCGTGGATTGATTCAAGATAATATTTATCGATTTATTTCTGTACATCTAACTGTGGACAACTAGTTGTAGGTTACTAACGAGGACAGCTGACTTAATAAACTTAAAACATCAAAATATATTAAAAGTGTTGTAAATATATTTTGAACATACTTTGATATATATGTATATATTGTTATAGGTTCGTGAATCAACCAGTGGCCACGTCTTACTTCCCGACGAAGTAAAAAATATGTGAAAGTGAGTTATAGTCCCACTTTTAAAATCTAATATTTTTGGGATGAGAATACATGCAGGTTTTATAAATGATTTACAAAATAGACACAAGTACGTGAAACTACATTCTATGGTTGAATTATTGAAATCGAATATGCCCCTTTTTATTAAGTCTGGTAATCTAAGAATTAGGGAACAGACACCCTAATTGACGCGAATCCTAAAGATAGATCTATTGGGCCTAACAAACCCCATCCAAAGTACCGGATGCTTTAGTACTTCGAAATTTATATCATAGCCGAAGGGTGTCCCGGAATGATGGGGATATTCTTATATATGCATCTTGTTAATGTCGGTTACCAGGTGTTCACCATATGAATGATTTTTATCTCTATGTATGGGATGTGTATTGAAATATGAAATCTTGTGGTCTATTATTATGATTTGATATATATAGGTTAAATCTATAACTCACCAACATTTTTGTTGACATTTTAAGCATGTTTATTCTCATGTGATTATTAAGAGCTTCCGCTATCGCATACTTAAATAAGGACGAGATTTGGAGTCCATACTTGTATGATATTGTGTAAAAACTGCATTCAAGAAACTTATTTTGTTGTAACATATTTGTATTGTAAACCATTATGTAATGGTCGTGTGTAAACGGGATATTTTAGATTATCATTATTTGATAATCTACGTAAAGCTTTTTAAACCTTTATTGATGAAATAAAGGTTATGGTTTGTTTTAAAATGAATGCAGTCTTTGAAAAACGTCTCATATAGAGGTCAAAACCTCGCAACGAAATCAATTAATAAGGAACGTTTTTAATCAATAAGAACGGGACATTTCAGTTGGTATCCGAGCGTTGGTCTTAGAGAACCAGAATTTTGCATTAGTGTGTCTTATCGAGTTTGTTAGGATGCATTAGTGAGTCTGGACTTCGACCGTGTTTACTTGAAAAATGATTGCTTAACAAATTTTGTTGGAAACTATATATTTTTAACATGTGAATATTATGTGATATATTAATCTCTTAACGCGTTTGATATTATGTGATAGATGTCTACTTCTAGAACAAGTCTCATTGACTCACCTAATAATAATGAAGAGTCAAATATAAATTGGAATGATTCGTGGACTGATTCACAAGTTCTCGAAGAGGAACCGGAAGAAGAGTCGGAACCGGAAGAAGAATCGAAATCGGAAGAAGAATCGGAACCGGATGAAGAAATAGAACCGGTGGGGGAAATAATAAAACGGTTAAGTAAAAGAAAATCCTCAACCAACCGACCAAGGTTAATTATGGTCAATGGTGTTTCCGCCAAGGAAGCAATATATTGGGAGGATTACCAATTCTCCGATGAATCGGATTCCGACGAGAATTCCGATGATGTTATAGAAATTACCCCAACTGAATTTAAAAAGGCAAAAGAAAATAATAAGGGAAAGGGCATAAAAATAGAGAAATCCAATTCCAACCCCGATGAACTTTATATGTATCGTCAACCCCCGAAGTCCTTAAGTTGTAACAATGACCCGGGAACCTCTAAACCACCAGGTTTTTCTAAACCAATGTGGAAAACGACGGCTCGTATTAGGGGAACATCATATATCCCTAGAAACTTGGCAAAACGAACCAAAACCGAAGAAAAAGAAACAAGCGAGTCGGAATAAGATAGTTGTATTCGTGTGGTGTAATATATGTAATATAGTGTGCTTATGCTTTATGATATATGTAAAAATTGCTTGTATTAATAAGTATTTTTTTTATGAATCTAACTCTTGTCTATTTTACAGTATAAAAACACAAAATGGATAGACAACCCAATATTTTAAGAGACCTACCCGGAGACATGATTGATGAAATCTTGTCTAGAGTCGGTCAGAATTCTTCGGCACAACTATTTAAGGCGAGATCAGTTTGTAAGACATTCGAAGAACGTTCCAAGAATGCCTTGGTTTATAAAAGGCTTTCGTTTGAAAGATGGGGGATATCACATTGGGAAATCCATAAGTTACGATGTGTTTACTTTGACGCATATATTGCGGGGAACCCAAATGCTATTTTACGCAATGGGTTAAGAAATTATTTTGACTCAATATATCCGAATATTGGACTTCGTGATTTAGAAAAAGCGGCTAACATGCAACATAAAGAAGCATGTTATACTTACGGATTAGTAATGTTCGCTTCTCACCAAAGTGAGAACAAGAACATCGGGCTACAACTATTAAACAAAACGTTCCCACAAGTGACGGAGTCGGTAATTGGGGTAAGAAATGAGGTTTTTAGATTGTTACGGGACTGTTGGACATTACGTAACCCTCGTCCCTTTGACGACGTTACAACACGCTGTCTTATCAACGACCATAACGGTTATGTTCCACAAGACCAAGGATGGGAAGTAGTCCTAGTAAAACCAGAATGCATGACTTGTTTCTGGACGTATGAATTACGTGTCTTTATTGCCTTTGCTGAACGACTTGTGTACTAGCTAGAATTATCTTCACAACTATTTTGTATCAAAGTTATTGTGTGCTATATTTCATGCTTTATGTAAAATAAGCGGTATTGTAAGTTTGTAAAATATTGTATAAAATTTTGAACACGAAATATTATTATAATCAGTTTTTCATATAGAATTGTAGTAGTTAAATTGTATATTAGCTACTAAGTATGAACTTAACGGGTAGGTACTACCCGAATTTAAACTAATAAAACGCTAATATGAAGAAAAAGCTTTTATAAATGAGTTCATATTATGCTACGAAATACTATTAACTACTCTTAATATTCTGTATGATTAACTTGTTCCATTTGACTATTTTGAAGGAAATGGCACCGACTACTCGACACACCGTGAATATGAATGAAGAGGAATTCCGTACTTTTCTAGCTTCAAACATAGCTGCAGTACAGGCTGCGCTACATACCAACAATAACCTTGGATCTAGCAGTACAGGAAATTGTGTAGGATGCACCTACAAAGAATTCACTGCCTCCAAACCTTTGGAATTTGATGGAACCGAAGGACCGATCGGATTGAAATGGTGGACCGAGAAGGTCGAATCGGTGTTTGCCATAAGTAAGTGTACTGAAGAGGACAAAGATAAGTACGCTACGCATACCTTCACAGGTTCTGCGTTAACATGGTGGAATACCTATCTAGAGCAAGTGGGACAAGACGATGCGTACGCACTACCGTGGTCAGCATTCAAGCACTTGATGAACGAGAAGTACCGTCCCAGAACCGAGGTCAATAAGCTCAAGACAGAACTTAGAGGGTTACGAACCCAAGGATTTGATATTACCACGTACGAAAGACGATTCACAGAATTGTGCCTATTGTGTCCGGGAGCATTCGAAGATGAGGAAGAGAAGATCGACGCGTTTGTGAAAGGATTACCGGAAAGAATCCAAGAAGATATAAGTTCACACGAGCCCGCCTCCATACAACAGGCATGTAGAATGGCTCACAAACTAGTGAACCAGATTGAAGAAAGAATTAAAGAACAGACTGCTGAAGAGGCCAATGTGAAGCAAGTCAAAAGAAAGTGGGAGGAAAACGGTGATAAGAATCACCAATACAACAACAACAGCAATTACAACAATAATCGCAACAATTATCCCAACAATCGCAACATCAATCGCAACTACAACAAACGGCCCAACAACAACAACAACAACAACAACAACAATAACAACAGCAACTACAACAATCGTCCCAACAACAATAACAATCGCAACAACAACAACAACAACAACAATCAGAAGCAGCTATGCCAAAGGTGTGAAAAGTATCACTCGGGGTTCTGCACCAAATTTTGCAATAAGTGTAAAAGAAATGGTCATAGCGCGGCGAAGTGTGAGATCTACGGACTAGGGGTTAACAGAACGAAAGGAACAAATGGTGTCGGAACGAGTAATGGCGGAGCAAGTAGTGTCGGAGAAAGTTATGCCAATGTAGTTTGTTATAAATATGGAAAATCGGGCCACATTATTAGAAATTGCCCGAACCAGGAGAACACGAATGGACAAGGCCGCGGAAGAGTTTTCAATATTAATGCGGCAGAGGCACAGGAAGACCCGGAGCTTGTTACGGGTACGTTTCTTATTGACAATAAATCGGCTTACGTTTTATTTGATTCGGGTGCGGATAGAAGCTATATGAGTAGAGATTTTTGTGCTAAATTAAGTTGTCCATTGACGCCTTTGGATAGTAAATTTTTACTCGAATTAGCAAATGGTAAATTAATTTCAGGAGATAATATATGTCGGAATCGAGAAATTAAACTGGTTAGCGAAACATTTAAGATTGATTTGATACCAGTAGAGTTAGGGAGTTTTGATGTGATAATCGGTATGGACTGGTTGAAAGAAGTGAAAGCAGAGATCATCTGTTACAAAAATGCAATTCACATTATACGAGAAAAAGGAAAACCCTTAATGGTGTACGGAGAAAAGGGCAACACGAAGCTACATCTTATTAGTAATTTGAAGGCACAAAAACTAATAAGAAAAGGTTGCTATGCTGTTCTAGCACATGTCGAAAAAGTACAAACTGAAGAAAAGAGCATCAATGATGTTCCCATTGCAAAAGAATTTCCCGATGTATTTCTGAAAGAATTACCGGGATTACTCCCACATCGATCCGTTGAATTTCAAATAGATCTTGTACCAGGAGCTGCACCAATAGCTCGTGCTCCTTACAGACTCGCACCCAGCGAGATGAAAGAACTGCAAAGCCAATTACAAGAACTTTTAGAGCGTGGTTTCATTCGACCAAGCACATCACCGTGGGGAGCTCCTGTTTTGTTTGTCAAGAAGAAAGATGGTACATTCAGGTTGTGTATCGACTACCGAGAGTTGAACAAACTTACCATCAAGAACCGCTACCCACTACCGAGAATCGACGACTTATTTGATCAACTACAAGGCTCGTCTGTTTATTCAAAGATTGACTTACGTTCCGGCTATCATCAAATGCGGGTGAAAGAAGATGATATTCCAAAGACTGCTTTCAGAACACGTTACGGTCATTACGAGTTTATGGTCATGCCGTTTGGTTTAACTAATGCACCAGCTGTGTTCATGGACCTTATGAACCGAGTGTGTGGACCATACCTTGACAAGTTTGTCATTGTTTTCATTGATGACATACTGATTTACTCAAAGAATGACCAAGAACACGGTGAACCTTTGAGAAAGGTGTTAGAAGTATTGAGGAAGGAAGAATTGTACGCTAAGTTTTCAAAGTGTGCATTTTGGTTGGAAGAAGTTCAATTCCTCGGTCACATAGTGAACAAAGAAGGTATTAAGGTAGATCCGGCAAAGATAGAAACTGTTGAAAAGTGGGAAACCCCGAAAACTCCGAAACACATACGCCAGTTTTTAGGACTAGCTGGTTACTACAGAAGGTTCATCCAAGACTTTTCCAGAATAGCAAAACCCTTGACTGCATTAACGCATAAAGGGAAGAAATTTGAATGGAAAGATGAACAAGAGAAAGCATTTCAGTTATTGAAGAAAAAGCTAACTACGGCACCTATATTGTCATTGCCTGAAGGGAATGATGATTTTGTGATTTATTGTGACGCATCAAAGCAAGGTCTCGGTTGTGTATTAATGCAACGAACGAAGGTGATTGCTTATGCGTCTAGACAATTAAGATTCACGAGCAAAATTATACGACACATGATTTGGAATTAGGCGCGGTTGTTTTTGCATTAAAGACTTGGAGGCACTACTTATATGGGGTCAAAAGTATTATATATACCGACCACAAAAGTCTTCAACACATATTTAATCAGAAACAACTGAATATGAGGCAGCGTAGGTGGATTGAATTGTTGAATGATTACGAATTTGAGATTCGTTACCACCCGGGGAAGGCAAATGTGGTAGCCAATGCCTTGATCAGGAAGGACAGAGAACCCATTCGAGTAAAATCTATGAATATAATGATTCATAATAACCTTACTACTCAAATAAAGGAGGCGCAACAAGGAGTTTTAAAAGAGGGAAATTTAAAGGATGAAATACCCAAAGGATCGGAGAAGCATCTTAATATTCGGGAAGACGGAACCCGGTATAGGGCTGAAAGGATTTGGGTACCAAAATTTAGAGATATGAGAGAAATGGTACTTAGAGAAGCTCATAAAACCAGATACTCAATACATCCTGGAACGGGGAAGATGTACAAGGATCTCAAGAAACATTTTTGGTGGCCGGGTATGAAAGCCGATGTTGCTAAATACGTAGGAGAATGTTTGACGTGTTCTAAGGTCAAAGCTGAGCATCAGAAACCATCAGGTCTACTTCAACAACCCGAAATCCCGGAATGGAAATGGGAAAACATTACCATGGATTTCATCACTAAATTGCCAAGGACTGCAAGTGGTTTTGATATTATTTGGGTAATAGTTGATCGTCTCACCAAATCAGCACACTTCCTGCCAATAAGAGAAGATGACAAGATGGAGAAGTTAGCACGACTGTATTTGAAGGAAGTCGTTTCCAGACATGGAATACCAATCTCTATTATCTCTGATAGGGATGGCAGATTTATTTCAAGATTCTGACAGACATTACAGCAAGCATTAGGAACTCGTCTAGACATGAGTACTGCCTATCATCCGCAAACTGATGGGCAGAGCGAAAGGACGATACAAACGCTTGAAGACATGCTACGATCATGTGTTATTGATTTCGGAAATAGTTGGGATCGACATCTACCGTTAGCAGAATTTTCCTACAACAACAGCTATCATTCAAGCATTGAGATGGCGCCGTTTGAAGCACTTTATGGTAGAAAGTGCAGGTCTCCGATTTGTTGGAGTGAAGTGGGGGATAGACAGATTACGGGTCCGGAGATTATACAAGAAACTACCGAGAAGATCATCCAAATTCAACAACGGTTGAAAACCGCCCAAAGTCGACAAAAGAGCTACGCTGACATTAAAAGAAAAGATATAGAATTTGAAATTGGAGAGATGGTCATGCTTAAAGTTGCACCTTGGAAAGGTGTTGTTCGATTTGGTAAACGAGGGAAATTAAATCCAAGGTATATTGGACCATTCAAGATTATTGATCGTGTCGGACCAGTAGCTTACCGACTTGAGTTACCTCAACAACTCGTGGTTGTACATAACACTTTCCACGTCTCGAATTTGAAGAAATGTTTTGCTAAAGAAGATCTCACTATTCCGTTAGATGAAATCCAAATCAACGAAAAACTTCAATTCATCGAAGAACCCGTCGAAATAATGGATCGTGAGGTTAAAAGACTTAAGCAAAACAAGATACCAATTGTTAAGGTTTGATGGAATGCTCGCAGAGGACCCGAGTTCACCTGGGAGCGTGAAGATTAGATGAATAAGAAATACCCGCATCTATTTCTAGAAGATTCGCCAACACCTTCAACAGCTTAAAATTTCGGGACGAAATTTATTTAACGGGTAGGTACTGTAGTGACCCGAACTTTTCCATGTTTATATATATTAATTGAGATTGATATTTACATGATTAAATGTTTCCAACATGTTAAGCAATCAAACTTGTTAATACTTGATTAATTGAAATATGTTTCATATAGACAATTGACCACCCAAGTTGACCGGTGATTCACGAACGTTAAAACTTGTAAAAACTATATGATGACATATATATGGATATATATATATAGTTAACATGATACTATGATAAGTAAACATATCATTAAGTATATTAACAATGAACTACATATGTAAAAACAAGACTACTAACTTAATGATTTTTAAACGAGACATATATGTAACGATTATCGTTGTAAAGATATTTAATGTATATATATCATATTAAGAGATATTCATATATGATAATATCATGATAATATAATAATTTAAAATCTCATTTGATATTATAAACATTGGGTTAACAACATTTAACAAGATCGTTAACCTAAAGGTTTCAAAACAACACTTACATGTAACGACTAACGATGACTTAACGACTCAGTTAAAATGTATATACATGTAGTGTTTTAATATGTATTTATACACTTTTGAAAGACTTCAATACACTTATCAAAATACTTCTACTTAACAAAAATGTTTACAATTACATCCTCGTTCAGTTTCATCAACAATTCTACTCGTATGCACCCGTATTCGTACTCGTACAATACACAGCTTTTAGATGTATGTACTATTGGTATATAGACTCCAATGATCAGCTCTTAGCAGCTCATGTGAGTCACCTAACACATGTGGGAACCATCATTTGGCAACTAGCATGAAATATCTCATAAAATTACAAAAATATGAGTAATCATTCATGACTTATTTACATGAAAACAAAATTACATATCCTTTATATCTAATCCATACACCAACGACCAAAAACACCTACAAACACTTTCATTCTTCAATTTTCTTCATCTAATTGATCTCTCTCAAGTTCTATCTTCAAGTTCTAAGTGTTCTTCATATATTCTACAAGTTCTAGTTATATAAAATCAAGAATACTTTCAAGTTTGCTAGCTCACTTCCAATCTTGTAAGGTGATCATCCAACCTTAAGAAATCTTTGATTCTTACAGTAGGTTATCATTCTAATACAAGGTAATAATCATATTCAAAATTTGGTTCAATTTCTATAACTATAACAATCTTATTTCAAGTGATGATCTTACTTGAACTTGTTTTCGTGTCATGATTCTGCTTCAAGAACTTCGAGCCATCCAAGGATCCGTTGAAGCTAGATCCATTTTTCTCTTTTCCAGTAGATTTATCCAAGGAACTTAAGGTAGTAATGATGTTCATAACATAATTCGATTCATACATATAAATCTATCTTATACGAAGGTTTAAACTTGTAATCACTAGAACATAGTTTAGTTAATTCTAAACTTGTTCGCAAACAAAAGTTAGTCCTTCTAACTTGAATTTTAAAATCAACTAAACACATTTTCTATATCTATATGATATGCTAACTTAATGATTTAAAACCTGGAAACACGAAAAACACCGTAAAACCGGATTTACGCCGTCGTAGTAACACCGCGGGCTGTTTTGGGTTAGTTAATTAAAAACTATGATAAACTTTGATTTAAAAGTTGTTATTCTGAAAAAATGATTTTTATTATGAACATGAAACTATATCCAAAAATTATGGTTAAACTCAAAGTGGAAGTATGTTTTCTAAAATGGTCATCTAGACGTCGTTCTTTCGACTGAAATGACTACCTTTACAAAAAAGACTTGTAACTTATTTTTCCAACTATAAACCAATACTTTTTCTGTTTAGATTCATAAAATAGAGTTCAATATGAAACCATAGAAATTTGATTCACTCAAAACGGGATTTAAAATGAAGAAGTTATGGGTAAAACAAGATTGGATAATTTTTCTCATTTTAGCTACGTGAAAATTGGTAACAAATCTATTCCAACCATAACTTAATCAACTTGCATTGTATATTATGTAATCTTGAGATACCATAGACACGTATACAATGTTTCGACCTATCATGTCGACACATCTATATATATTTCGGAACAACCATAGACACTCTATATGTGAATGTTGGAGTTAGCTATACAGGGTTGAGGTTGATTCCAAAATATATATAGTTTGAGTTGTGATCAATACTGAGATACGTATACACTGGGTCGTGGATTGATTCAAGATAATATTTATCGATTTATTTCTGTACATCTAACTGTGGACAACTAGTTGTAGGTTACTAACGAGGACAGCTGACTTAATAAACTTAAAACATCAAAATATATTAAAAGTGTTGTAAATATATTTTGAACATACTTTGATATATTTGTATATATTGTTATACGTTCGTGAATTAACCAGTGGCCAAGTCTTACTTCCCGACGAAGTAAAAAATCTGTGAAAGTGAGTTATAGTCCCACTTTTAAAATCTAATATTTTTGGGATGAGAATACATGCAGGTTTTATAAATGATTTACAAAATAGACACAAGTACGTGAAACTACATTCTATGGTTGAATTATTGAAATCGAATATGCCCCTTTTTATTAAGTCTGGTAATCTAAGAATTAGGGAACAGACACCCTAATTGACGCGAATCCTAAAGATAGATCTATTGGGCCTAACAAACCCCATCCAAAGTACCGGATGCTTTAGTACTTCGAAATTTATATCATATCCGAAGGGTGTCCCAGAATGATGGGGATATTCTTATATATGCATCTTGTTAATGTCGGTTACCAGGTGTTCACCATATGAATGATTTTTATCTCTATGTATGGGATGTGTATTGAAATATGAAATCTTGTGGTCTATTATTATGATTTGATATATATAGGTTAAACCTATAACTCACCAACATTTTTGTTGACGTTTTAAGCATGTTTATTCTCAGGTGATTATTAAGAGCTTCCGCTGTCACATACTTAAATAAGGACGAGATTTGGAGTCCATACTTGTATGATATTGTGTAAAAACTGCATTCCAGAAACTTATTTTGTTGTAACATATTTGTATTGTAAACCATTATGTAATGGTCGTGTGTAAACGGGATATTTTAGATTATCATTATTTGATAATCTACGTAAAGCTTTTTAAACCTTTATTGATAAAATAAAGGTTATGGTTTGTTTTAAAATGAATGCAGTCTTTGAAAAACGTCTCATATAGAGGTCAAAACCTCGCAACGAAATCAATTAATATGGATCTTTTTTAATCAATAAGAACGGGACATTTCAGTGGCTTATTGCGTACACTATATTTTTAAACAATTAAATTTGTATATATATTAGTAATATAGTAGTATTATTATTATAAAAGGGGGTTTTACCGTTTAATGGCCGGATTGTCGATTTTAAATAAAGCGTAAAGATAAGTAACGATAATATAAATGACAGAATTTAAATTGCGATAAAGTAAATTGCAGTAATTAAAATGACAGTAAATAAAGGTACGATGAAATATGAAATAAAAGAATTATGCTTATTTAAACTTCCGTAATCATGATGTTTGACGTTTTGATTTTAATTTATTACTCTGGGTTAATTGTCCTTTTGTCCTGGATTATTTGAAACCTATCTGGTTTTTGTCCATAATAGTCCATCGGTCATAAATATAAAGTGCGAGTGTCCTCGTCAAATTACCCTTATACCCGAAGTCAAATATTCCAACTAATTAAAGATTTAAACTGTGACGCAGTTATCACTTCTGTCAACAATTACACCAGTTATCACTGTATGTAATCCACCCCTGTTTTGATTAGATATGAATATTAATTTATCCACTTGATCAGCTTGAATAATCAATTACCCAACCCGAATAATTAATTAAATGACTATAATAGATTCCATATGAATTTCACTAAATAGGACAACCATAATCATTATTAATTATTAATTTAATTAATTTGAAGATAGGTTCGACAGACTCCAATAAGTTATCACTCAATTAGACAATACCTCTTATCTATTAATAGTCCATAGTCAAATGCCCACAAGTGTCGGTCTTTTGTTCAAACAATAATTATGGTACAAAATCCAATAACCTCATCTTTAATATTTAGCCCAACATCACAATTACTTCGGCTCAAATAAGCATAATAATAACTTAGTTACGATACATTAATTTAAAAAGGAAGAACATAGCTTACAGTGAATATTTATCGCGTAGCGTTACACGGACAGAGTTCCGACTTTAAAACCCGTAAAACATTTCTTACAATAACCTTATTATTAACTTAAAATTAAAATTATAATTATAAAATATAAATATAAATATAAACTGAGAGAAAGAGTGTGTGAAGGTTTATGTTCTCTCGTCCGAAAACTGGTGCCTTTTATAGATGTTTTCTGATTTTGAGACCCATGCGATCGCATGGGTTTCGTTTGTTATTTCCATGCGATTGCATGGACAGGCTGGCCAGCACCCTCTCTTGATTTAAACGTGGGCTGCTCGTTTTAATATAATATATAATATAATATATATAATTATATATATATATATATATTATATTATATTATTTTGCATAGTTGACTTGTAATTTTAGCTCCGTTGACTCGCGCGTTGATGCTCGGTTCATGTCCCGTTTCCAGATTTTCGAACGTCCTTTCGTACAATTTAATATCTTGTACTTTGCATTCCTCGACTCGTACTCTTGTCATTTTTAGACGTTTTTTATCAATAAATGGAACCACTTGAATTATATCTTGTTCATTTGAGCTTTTTGGTCATTTGCGTCTTCAAATCTTCATTTTCTTCTTTTGTCTTCACACTTATTTATTTAAACGAATATTACATAAAAATGGAACAATTGCAACTAAAAGCTTTACATATTGGAAGGATATTGTGCCTAAATATATGTTCATTTGGAGCACTATCAATATGCAAGAACTTGCAAATAAATTACCTGATGTATTTACAAATACAAAAAGGAGTGACTAAATCATATATACTAGCAGTAAATGCTTAAGCTAGAATTGAAATTCTAAAAGCTGGCAATAGTGTCACTCATGAGTCTTTGTCATGCCAGAAACGTGGGAGACCAATTGGTTTCAAAGGATAAAAATCCTCGAAAAAGAAAATCAGTTGATATTGAGATAAAAAAAGTGTTCAAGAAGAACCATAAATCAGTACTCCTACTGCAGAGGAGATTGATGATGTCAATACAGAAATTGCAATTAATTATGCATATTCAAAAAATATTATGGAACCGAAATGGCATGAAAAATATTGATGAGAAATTTTCATTTAATGTTGCATATGACATCATGAATAATGATGATGATCCAGAACCAACATCTATGGTTGAATGTCAAAATAGACATGATTGGGCTCAATGAAAAAAAGTAATACGAGCTAAATTAGAATCACTCAATAAAAGAAAAGTATTCGGATCCATCGTTCTCACTCCTAAAGATGTGAAACCTATAGGATACAGATGGATTTTTGTCCGAAAAAAGAAATGAGAAAAAATGAAGTTACAAGGTATAAAGCTAGACTTGTAGTTCAAGGTTTTTCTCAAATACCGAGAATTGATTATGAAGAAACTTATTCCCCCGTTAAGGATGCAATTACTTTTAGATACTTAATCAGCCTGTCAGTTTCTAAAAATCTATAAATGCATCTCATGGATGTTATTACTGCTGATCTTTATAGATCACTTGATAGTGATATATATATATATATATATATATATATATATATATATATATATATATATATATATATATATATATATATATATATATATATATATATATATATATGAAGATACCTGAAGGATTTAAGGTATCAGAAGCATCAAATGCAAAACCCAAAGAAATGTATTCAATTAAATTACAAAGATCATTATATGGGTTAAAACAATTGGGACGTATGTGGTATAACCGATTAAGTGATTACTTGATAAGCAAAGTTTATACAAATAACCTTACTTGCCCTTGTGTTTTCATTAAGGAAACAACATCCGGATATGTGATCATAGCTATTTATGTTGATGATCTTAACATCATAGGTACAAATAAAGAGATCCATGAATCCATTCAACTTCTAAAGAAAGAATTTGAAATGAAAGATCTCGGAAAAACCAAGTATTTCCTTGGTTTACAAATTGAGCATATGCCTAATGGTTTACTTGTACATCAAACAACATATACTGAAATGATTTTGAAACATTTTAATATGGACAAGGCAAAACCATTAAGTACTCATATGGTAGTTAGATCACTCAATGTTGAAGCTGATCTATTTCGTCCATGTGAAGATCATGAAAATATTCTTGGACCACGAGTACCATATCTTAGTGCAATTGCAGCTCTTATGTATCTTACCAATTGTACAAGACCTGATATTTCTTTTGTAGTTAATTTGTTGGCAAGGTTCAGCTCTGCTCCTACAAAAAGACACTGGAATGGGATCAAACACATATTTCAATACCTTCGAGGAACTACTGATTTAGTGTAACGACCCTGGATTGTTCAACGTTTATTTATTAATAATTGTTATTATTAATACTTGTGATTTAACGAATGTATGTTATTACATTTACTTATTACCATGATTGATCATACTTAACTTTAAATGCCCGAAATGTCTTTGTGACACACGTACATTACACGAATAATATTTTTAGAATATTATTTACATTCATAATTAAGTTTTATTAATCATTTTGATTAACTATGGTTATTAGTTAATTACTTGGGCTTTAATTGGATTAACTTGAGAATTACTTGAACTTGGGCCTTTATTAGTGCTAATGGACTTAAGAGCCCACCTTACCTCTTTTATGGACTAATTAGCCCATACCTTCATGTAAGTAATCCATTTAAACTTAACTAGTTAGTTTAGTGCTTAAAGAATCTAGTTGCACCTTGTTCCAACACCAACACCCCTTGTAACCAACTTTTGAAGCCTTACATGCTAGTGACTAGTGAACAACTCCTTCCTCCCTCCCCTTTGCTATGACCGTCGCCCTTGTAGGCCACGAGGAGAGTTTTTTTGTTTCAAATTTGTTTACATACTCACTTGTATCCTCTCATTTCCTCACACACACACTTTACTTGCAATTACCTCTCAAACTTTTCCCTCTTATTCTCTACATTCTTGTAAGTAACATGAGACTTCTTCTCTTCCTTTTTTTTTGTTCAAAACCGTGGCCATATACTCTAATCATCATCATCATTTGTTCTTTGTTGTTGTTTAACTTCTTATAGTTGTTTGTTGTTGTTGATTACTTACTAGTACAAGAATCAAACTCTCTAGTTTAATTCTTCTTTTTATCTTGTATTTACAAGAACACACAAGAACATAAACTTTCTAGTTATGTTCTACACTTATTATTTTTAAAAAATTAAAGTTCATGAGTTAAAACCATACTTGAAGTTCATGAAGTAAACTTAAAGTTTACTTTCTAAAGATCAAGACTTAGGCTTGAATCTTTAAAAGTATGAAACCCATGAACTTATTACTTGTGTATTTAGATTTTTTCTTCATTTTATGTACTTTAAAGTTGTGATTTGGTCAAGTATTACAAGTTAGTCTTGATCTCATTTTTTCTTGAACAAAAGTTAACTTTAAAAGTTCAAGAACATGGAAGTATAACTTTTTAGTTATAACTTCATACACTTGTGTTAGATTTAACTTAATAACTTTAGATCTAGACCTTTGGGTCTTGGATCTTCAAGATCTAACTAAGAACTATGTAACAACCCGGCTTTTTCGACTTGCTTTTATGCCATGTATTTTTGCAAAACTGCGTATTTGTGCGTACTGTGTTACTTTATTACTCCGGAATATTGGCACACGTGTTTTATATTCATATATACTTTAAAACGTGCCTTGGTGTATGTAGAATGCTTAACTTGTCCACAGGATGCTTTATAACCGTTGGTGTCACTTGCCGTTACGAATAAACCGCGGACTGCGCGCACGTTTGACTTTTATCGGAATCGGAATATTTGGACAGCGAAATATTAATTATTATTTTATAATAATAATTACTTGGGTCTTTGGATGCTTACTTTTATTTATTTAATTGCTAAAGCCCAATAGTTAGTCTTGTTGGACTTTCAACCATGTTGGGCTCAAGCCCACCCTACTCTAGCTAGTGACCCAATTAATTAGCCCAAGTATTATTACTAGTGACCCATAATAATAAATAAATAAATAATTAATTAATTATGAGTCATACTAGCATAATGGATAAGGATTATCAACTTTGTCACATGGGATTCTAGCATAAGGACATGCTTTAGACAACCACTAGCCAAAAAGCAACAAGGTGTCCCCCTCCCCCCTCTCTCAAAATTTCGGCCACTATGGCCTCCACCTCACCAATCCTTGTCAATTTTTGCTTATAAATACTAGCCATTTACCTCTCACTTGTTCATTTGATTTTCACACACACTTGTTCTTTCTTTCTTTCCTTTCTAGTAATACCTGTAAGTTTTCTTTCTTCTTCCTTTTTCTTTTCAATTTCATGATCATCGTCATCATTTTATGGAGATCAAAGTTCCTTTTAGCTTTGATCTTGATTATATCTTGTTGATTCAAGCATGAATCCTTCAAGAACATTGAAGATTCAAGCTTTCTAGCTTTGAATCTTCACCAACTTTGTAGATTCATCTTTCTTTTACTTTAATCTTGTTATTTTGTGATAAAAATTCAAACTTTTGTTTGTAATCTTCATGTATCTTCAAGATCCAAGCTTTATGCTTCAATATCTTCAAGAACAAACAAGATGCAAGCTCTCTAGCTTGAATCTTCATATCTTTTTGTTAGATCTAAGTTCTTTTTGCTTTGATCTTGTTAATTTGTTAAAAAGGTTCAAACTTGTGTTTGTTATCTTCATATATCTTAAAGATCCAAGCTTTATTCTTCAAGATCTTCAAGAACATCAAAGGTTCAAGCTTTCTAGCTTTACAACCTTGTAACTTGTGTGAATTGTAGTGACCCGAACTTTTCCATGTTTATATATATTAATTGAGATTGATATTTACATGATTAAATGTTTCCAACATGTTAAGCAATCAAACTTGTTAAGACTTGATTAATTGAAATATGTTTCATATAGACAATTGACCACCCAAGTTGACCGGTGATTCACGAACGTTAAAACTTGTAAAAACTATATGATGACATATATATGGATATATATATAGTTAACATGATACTATGATAAGTAAACATATCATTAAGTATATTAACAATGAACTACATATGTAAAAACAAGACTACTAACTTAATGATTTTTAAACGAGACATATATGTAATGATTATCGTTGTAAAGACATTTAATGTATATATATCATATTAAGAGATATTCATACATGATAATATCATGATAATATAATAATTTAAAATCTCATTTGATATTATAAACATTGGGTTAACAACATTTAACAAGATCGTTAACCTAAAGGTTTAAAAACAACACTTACATGTAACGACTAACGATGACTTAACGACTCAGTTAAAATGTATATACATGTAGTGTTTTAATATGTATTTATACACTTTTGAAAGACTTAAATACACTTATCAAAATACTTCTACTTAACAAAAATGCTTACAATTACATCCTCGTTCAGTTTCATCAACAATTCTACTCGTATGCACCCGTATTCGTACTCGTACAATACACAGCTTTTAGATGTATGTACTATTGGTATATACACTCCAATGATCAGCTCTTAGCAGCCCATGTGAGTCACCTAACACATGTGGGAACCATCATTTGGCAACTAGCATGAAATATCTCATAAAATTACAAAAATATGAGTAATCATTCATGACTTATTTACATGAAAACAAAATTACATATCCTTTATATCTAATCCATACACCAACGACCAAAAACACCTACAAACACTTTCATTCTTCAATTTTCTTCATCTAATTGATCTCTCTCAAGTTCTATCTTCAAGTTCTAAGTGTTCTTCATAAATTCCAAAAGTTCTAGTTTCATAAAATCAAGAATACTTTCAAGTTTGCTAGCTCACTTCCAATCTTGTAAGGTGATCATCCAACCTCAAGAAATCTTTGTTTCTTACAGTAGGTTATCATTCTAATACAAGGTAATAATCATATTCAAACTTTGGTTCAATTTCTATAACTATAACAATCTTATTTCAAGTGATGATCTTACTTGAACTTGTTTTCGTGTCATGATCCTGCTTCAAGAACTTCGAGCCATCCAAGGATCCATTGAAGCTAGATCCATTTTTCTATTTTCCAGTAGGTTTATCCAAGGAACTTAAGGTAGTAATGATGTTCATAACATCATTCGATTCATACATATAAAGCTATCTTATTCGAAGGTTTAAACTTGTAATCACTAGAACATAGTTTAGTTAATTCTAAACTTGTTCGCAAACAAAAGTTAATCCTTCTAACTTGACTTTTAAAATCAACTAAACACATGTTCTATATCTATATGATATGCTAACTTAATGATTTAAAACCTGGAAACACGAAAAACACCGTAAAACCGGATTTACGCCGTCGTAGTAACACCGCGGGCTGTTTTGGGTTAGTTAATTAAAAACTATGATAAACTTTGATTTAAAAGTTGTTATTCTGATAAAATTATTTTTATTATGAACATGAAACTATATCCAAAAATTATGGTTAAACTCAAAGTGGAAGTATGTTTTCTAAAATGGTCATCTAGACGTCGTTCTTTCGACTGAAATGACTACCTTTACAAAAACGACTTGTAACTTATTTTTTCGACTATAAACCTATACTTTTTCTATTTAGATTCATAAAATAGAGTTCAATATGAAACCATAGCAATTTGATTCACTCAAAACGGATTTAAAATGAAGAAGTTATGGGTAAAACAAGATTGGATAATTTTTCTCATTTTAGCTACGTGAAAATTGGTAACAAATCTATTCCTACCATAACTTAATCAACTTGTATTGTATATTATGTAATCTTGAGATACCATAGACACGTATACAATGTTTCGACCTATCATGTCGACACATCTATATATATTTCGGAACAACCATAGACACTCTATATGTGAATGTTGGAGTTAGCTATACAGGGTTGAGGTTGATTCCAAAATATATATAGTTTGAGTTGTGATCAATACTGAGATACGTATACACTGGGTCGTGGATTGATTCAAGATAATATTTATCGATTTATTTCTGTACATCTAACTGTGGACAACTAGTTGTAGGTTACTAACGAGGACAGCTGACTTAATAAACTTAAAACATCAAAATATATTAAAAGTGTTGTAAATATATTTTGAACATACTTTGATATATATGTATATATTGTTATAGGTTCGTGAATCAACCAGTGGCCAAGTCTTACTTCCCGGCGAAGTAAAAATCTGTGAAAGTGAGTTATAGTCCCACTTTTAAAATCTAATATTTTTGGGATGAGAATACATGCAGGTTTTATAAATGATTTACAAAATAGACACAAGTACGTGAAACTACATTCTATGGTTGAATTATCGAAATCGAATATGCCCCTTTTTATTAAGTCTGGTAATCTAAGAATTAGGGAACAGACACCCTAATTGACGCGAATCCTAAAGATAGATCTATTGGGCTTAACAAACCCCATCCAAAGTACCGGATGCTTTAGTACTTCGAAATTTATATCATATCCGAAGGGTGTCCCGGAATGATGGGGATATTCTTATATATGCATCTTGTTAATGTCGGTTACCAGGTGTTCACCATATGAATGATTTTTATCTCTATGTATGGGATGTGTATTGAAATATGAAATCTTGTGGTCTATTATTATGATTTAATATATATAGGTTAAACCTATAACTCACCAACATTTTTGTTGACGTTTTAAGCATGTTTATTCTCAGGTGATTATTAAGAGCTTCCGCTGTCGCATACTTAAATAAGGACGAGATTTGGAGTCCATGCTTGTATGATATTGTGTAAAAACTGCATTCAAGAAACTTATTTTGTTGTAACATATTTGTATTGTAACCATTATGTAATGGTCGTGTGTAAACATGATATTTTAGATTATCATTATTTGATAATCTACGTAAAGCTTTTTAAACCTTTGTTGATGAAATAAAGGTTATGGTTTGTTTTAAAATGAATGCAGTCTTTGAAAAACGTCTCATATAGAGGTCAAAACCTCGCAACGAAATCAATTAATATGGAACGTTTTTAATCAATAAGAACGGGACATTTCAGTTGGTATCAGAGCGTTGGTCTTAGAGAACCAGAAAATTTGCATTAGTGTGTCTTATCGAGTTTGTTAGGATGCATTAGTGAGTCTGGACTTCGACCGTGTTTTCTTTAAAAATGATTGCTTAACATTTTTGTTGGAAACTATATATTTTTAACATATGAATATTATGTGATATATTAATCTCTTAACGTGTTTGATATTATGTGATAGATGTCTACCTCTAGAACAAGTTCCATTGACTCACCTAATAATAATGAAGAGTCAAATGTAAATTGGAATGATTCGTGGACTGATTCACAAGTTCCCGAAGAGGAACCGGAAGAAGAGTCGGAACCGGAAGAAGAATCGGAACCGGAAGAAGAATCGGAACCGGAAGAAGAATCAGAACCGGTGGGGGAAATAATAAAACGGTTAAGTAAAAGAAAATCCTCAACCAACCGACCAAGGTTAATTATGGTCAATGGTGTTTCCGCCAAGGAAGCAAAATATTGGGAGGATTACCAATTCTCCGACGAATCGGATTCCGACGAGAATTCCGATGATGTTATAGAAATTACCCCAACTGAATTTAAAAAGGCAAAAGAAAATAATAAGGGAAAGGGCATAAAAATAGAGAAATCTAATTCCAACCCCGATGAACTTTATATGTATCGTCAACCCCCGAAGTCCTTAAGTTGTAACAATGACCCGGGAACCTCTAAACCACCAGGTTTTTCTAAACCAATGTGGACAACGACGGCTCGTATTAGGGGAACATCATATATCCCTAGAAACTTGGCAAAACGAACCAAAACCGAAGAAGAAGAAACGAGCGAGTCGGAATAAGATAGTTGTATTCGTGTGGTGTAATATATGTAATATAGTGTTCTTATGCTTTATGATATATGTAAAAATTGCTTGTATTAATAAGTATTTTTTTTTTTATGAACCTAACTCTTGTCTATTTTACAGTTTAAAAACACAAAATGGATAGACAACCCAATATTTTAAGAGACCTACCCGGAGACATGATTGATGAAATCTTGTCTAGAGTCGGCCAGAATTCTTCGGCACAACTATTTAAGGCGAGATCAGTTTGTAAGACATTCGAAGAACGTTCCAAGAATGTCTTGGTTTATAAGAGACTTTCGTTTGAAAGATGGGGGATATCACATTGGGAAACCCATAAGTTACGATGTGTTTACTTTGACGCATATATTGCGGGGAACCCAAATGCTATTTTACGCAACGGGTTAAGAAATTATTTTGACTCAATATATCCGAATATTGGACTTCGTGATTTAGAAAAAGCGGCTAACATGCAACATAAAGAAGCATGTTATGCTTACGGATTAGTAATGTTCGCTTCTCACCAAAGTGAGAACAAGAACATCGGGCTACAACTATTAAACAAAACGTTTCCACAAGTGACGGAGTCGGTAATTGGGGTAAGAAATGAGGTTTTTAGATTATTACGGGACTGTTGGACATTACGTAACCCTCGTCCCTTTGATGACGTTACAACACGCTGTCTTATCAACGGCCATAACGGTTATGTTGCACAAGACCAAGGATGGGAAGTAGTCCTAGTAAAACCAGAATGCATGACTTGTTTCTGGACGTATGAATTACGTGTCTTTATTGCCTTTGCCGAACGACTTGTGTACTAGCTAGAATTGTCTTCACAACTATCTTGTATCAAAGTTATTGTGTGCTATATTTCATGCTTTATGTAAAATAAGCGGTATTGTAAGTTTGTAAAATATTGTATAAAAGTTTGAACGCGAAATATTATTACAATCAGTTTTTCATATAGAATTGTAGTAGTTGAATTGTATATTAGCTACTAAGTATGAACTTAACGGGTAGGTATTACCCGAATTTAAACTTATAAAACGCTAATATGAAGAAAAAGCTTTTATAAATGAGTTCATATTATGCTACGAAATACTATTAACTACTCTTAATATTCTGTATGATTAACTTGTTCCATTTAACTATTTTGAAGGAAATGGCACCGACTACTCGACACACCGTGAATATGAATGAAGAGGAATTCCGTACTTTTCTAGCTTCAAACATAGCCGCAGTACAGGCTGCGCTATATACCAACAATAACCTTGGATCTAGCAATACAGGAAATCGTGTAGGATGCACCTACAAAGAATTCACTGCCTGCAAACCTTTGGAATTTGATGGAACCGAAGGACCGATCGGATTGAAACGGTGGACCGAGAAGGTTGAATCGGTGTTTGCCATAAGTAAGTGTACTGAAGAGGACAAAGTGAAGTACGCTACGCATACCTTCACAGGTTCTGCGTTAACATGGTGGAATACCTATCTAGAGCAAGTGGGACAAGATGATGCGTACGCACTACCGTGGTCAGCATTCAAGCACTTGATGAACGAGAAGTACCGTCCCAGAACCGAGGTCAATAAGCTCAAGACAGAACTTAGAGGGTTACGAACCCAAGGATTTGATATTACCACGTACGAAAGACGATTCACAGAATTGTGCCTATTGTGTCCGGGAGCATTCGAAGATGAGGAAGAGAAGATCGACGCATTTGTGAAAGGATTACCGGAAAGAATCCAAGAAGATATAAGTTCACACGAGCCCGCCTCCATACAACAAGCATGTAGAATGGCTCACAAACTAGTGAACCAGATTGAAGAAAGAATTAAAGAACAGACTGCTGAAGAGGCCAATGTGAAGCAAGTCAAAAGAAAGTGGGAGGAAAACGGTGATAAGAATCACCAATACAACAACAACAGTAATTACAACAATAATCGTAATAATTATCCCAACAATCGCAACATCAATCGTAACTACAACAAACGGCCCAACAACAACAACAACAACAACAACAACAGCAACTACAACAATCATCCCAATAACAATAATAACCGCAACAACAACAACAATCAGAAGCAGCTATGCCAAAGGTGTGAAAAGAATCACTCGGGGTTCTGCACCAAATTTTGCAACAAGTGTAAAAGAAATGGTCATAGCGCGGCGAAGTGTGAGGTCTACGGACCAGGGGTTAATAGAACGAAAGGAACAAATGGTGTCGGAACGAGTAATGGCGCAGCAAGTAGTGTCGGAGCAAGTTATGCCAATATAGTTTGTTATAAATGTGGAAAACCTGGCCACATTATTAGAAATTGCCCAAACCAGGAGAACACGAATGGACAAGGCCGTGGAAGAGTTTTCAATATTAATGCGGTAGAGGCACAGGAAGACCCGGAGCTTGTTACGGGTACGTTTCTTATTGACAATAAATCTGCTTACGTTTTATTTGATTCGGGTGCGGATAGAAGCTATATGAGTAGAGATTTTTGTGCTAAATTAAGTTGTCCATTGACGCCTTTGGATAGTAAATTTTTACTCGAATTAGCAAATGGTAAATTAATTTCAGCAGATAATATATGTCGGAATCGAGAAATTAAACTGGTTAGCGAAACATTTAAGATTGATTTGATACCAGTAGAGTTAGGGAGTTTTGATGTAATAATCGGTATGGACTGGTTGAAAGAAGTGAAAGCGGAGATCGTTTGTTACAAAAATGCAATTCGCATTATACGAGAAAAAGGAAAACCCTTAATGGTGTACGGAGAAAAGGGCAACACGAAGCTACATCTTATTAGTAATTTGAAGGCACAAAAACTAATAAGAAAAGGTTGCTATGCTGTTCTAGCACACGTCGAGAAAGTACAAACTGAAGAAAAGAGCATCAATGATGTTCCCATTGCAAAAGAATTTCCCGATGTATTTCCGAAAGAATTACCGGGATTACCCCCACATCGATCCGTTGAATTTCAAATAGATCTTGTACCAGGAGCTGCACCAATAGCTCGTGCTCCTTACAGACTCGCACCCAGCGAGATGAAAGAACTGCAAAGCCAATTACAAGAACTTTTAGAGCGTGGTTTCATTCGACCAAGCACATCACCGTGGGGAGCTCCTGTTTTGTTTGTCAAGAAGAAAGATGGTACATTCAGGTTGTGTATCGACTACCGAGAGTTGAACAAACTTACCATCAAGAACCGCTACCCACTACCGAGAATCGACGACTTATTTGATCAACTACAAGGCTCGTCTGTTTATTCAAAGATTGACTTACGTTCCGGGTATCATCAAATGCGGGTGAAAGAAGATGATATTCCAAAGACTGCTTTCAGAACACGTTACGGTCATTACGAGTTTATGGTCATGCCATTTGGTTTAACTAATGCACCAGCTGTGTTCATGGACCTTATGAACCGAGTGTGTGGACCATACCTTGACAAGTTTGTCATTGTTTTCATTGATGACATACTTATTTACTCAAAGAATGACCAAGAACACGGTGAACATTTGAGAAAGGTGTTAGAAGTATTGAGGAAGGAAGAATTGTACGCTTAGTTTTCAAAGTGTGCATTTTGGTTGGAAGAAGTTCAATTCCTCGGTCACATAGTGAACAAAGAAGGTATTAAGGTGGATCCGGCAAAGATAGAAACTGTTGAAAAGTGGGAAACCCCGAAAACTCCGAAACACATACGCCAGTTTTTAGGACTAGCTGGTTACTACAGAAGGTTCATCCAAGACTTTTCCAGAATAGCAAAACCCTTGACTGCATTAACGCATAAAGGGAAGAAATTTGAATGGAATGATGAACAAGAGAAAGCGTTTCAGTTATTGAAGAAAAAGCTAACTACGGCACCTATATTGTCATTGCCTGAAGGGAATGATGATTTTGTGATTTATTGTGATGCATCAAAGCAAGGTCTCGGTTGTGTATTAATGCAACGAACGAAGGTGATTGCTTATGCGTCTAGACAATTGAAGATTCACGAACAAAATTATACGACGCATGATTTGGAATTAGGCGCGGTTGTTTTTGCATTAAAGACTTGGAGGCACTAATTATATGGGGTCAAAAGTATTATATATACCGACCACAAAAGTCTTCAACACATATTTAATCAGAAACAACTGAATATGAGGCAGCGTAGGTGGATTGAATTATTGATTGATTACGACTTTGAGA
Source organism: Rutidosis leptorrhynchoides (assembly GCF_046630445.1). Taxonomy (NCBI): domain Eukaryota; kingdom Viridiplantae; phylum Streptophyta; class Magnoliopsida; order Asterales; family Asteraceae; genus Rutidosis; species Rutidosis leptorrhynchoides. The sequence continues at coordinate 227,992,472 of NC_092334.1, forward strand.
TTCGTTACCACCCGGGGAAGGCAAATGTGGTAGCCGATGCCTTGAGCAGGAAGGACAGAGAACCCATTCGAGTAAAATCTATGAATATAATGATTCATAATAACATTACTACTCAAATAAAGGAGGCGCAACAAGGAGTTTTAAAAGAGGGAAATTTAAAGGATGAAATACCCAAAGGATCGGAGAAGCATCTTAATATTCGGGAAGACGGAACCCGGTATAGGGCTGAAAGGATTTGGGTACCTAAATTTGGAGATATGAGAGAAATGGTACTTAGAGAAGCTCATAAAACCAGATACTCAATACATCCTGGAACGGGGAAGATGTACAAGGATCTCAAGAAACATTTTTGGTGGCCGGGTATGAAAGTCGATGTTGCTAAATACGTAGGAGAATGTTTGACGTGTTCTAAGGTCAAAGCTGAGCATCAGAAACCATCAGGTCTACTTCAACAACCCGAAATCCCGGAATGGAAATGGGAAAACATTACCATGGATTTCATCACTAAATTGCCAAGGACTGCAAGTGGTTTTGATACTATTTGGGTAATAGTTGATCGTCTCACCAAATCAGCACACTTCCTACCAATAAGAGAAGATGACAAGATGGAGAAGTTAGCACGACTGTATTTGAAGGAAGTCGTCTCCAGACATGGAATACCAATCTCTATTATCTCTGATAGGGATGGCAGATTTATTTCAAGATTCTGGCAGACATTACAGCAAGCATTAGGAACTCGTCTAGACATGAGTACTGCCTATCATCCACAAACTGATGGGCAGAGCGAAAGGACGATACAAACGCTTGAAGACATGCTACGAGCATGTGTTATTGATTTCGGAAACAGTTGGGATCGACATCTACCGTTAGCAGAATTTTCCTACAACAACAGCTACCATTCAAGCATTGAGATGGCGCCGTTTGAAGCACTTTATGGTAGAAAGTGCAGGTCTCCGATTTGTTGGAGTGAAGTGGGGGATAGACAGATTACGGGTCCGGAGATTATACAAGAAACTACCGAGAAGATCATCCAAATTCAACAACGGTTGAAAACCGCCCAAAGTCGACAAAAGAGCTACGCTGACATTAAAAGAAAAGATATAGAATTTGAAATTGGAGAGATGGTCATGCTTAAAGTTGCACCTTGGAAAGGCGTTGTTCGATTTGGTAAACGAGGGAAATTAAATCCAAGGTATATTGGACCATTCAAGATTATTGATCGTGTCGGACCAGTAGCTTACCGACTAGAGTTACCTCAACAACTCGCGGCTGTACATAACACTTTCCACGTCTCGAATTTAAAGAAATGTTTTGCTAAAGAAGATCTCACTATTCCGTTAGATGAAATCCAAATCAACGAAAAACTTCAATTCATCGAAGAACCCGTCGAAATAATGGATCGTGAGGTTAAAAGACTTAAGCAAAACAAGATACCAATTGTTAAGGTTCGATGGAATGCTCGTAGAGGACCCGAGTTCACCTGGGAGCGTGAAGATCAGATGAAGAAGAAATACCCACATCTATTTCCAGAAGATTCGTCAACACCTTCAACAGCTTAAAATTTCGGGACGAAATTTATTTAACGGGTAGGTACTGTAGTGACCCGAACTTTTCCATGTTTATATATATTAATTGAGATTGATATTTACATGATTAAATGTTTCCAACATGTTAAGCAATCAAACTTGTTAAGACTTGATTAATTGAAATATGTTTCATATAGACAATTGACCACCCAAGTTGACCGGTGATTCACGAACGTTAAAACTTGTAAAAACTATATGATGACATATATATGGATATATATATAGTTAACATGATACTATGATAAGTAAACATATCATTAAGTATATTAACAATGAACTACATATGTAAAAACAAGACTACTAACTTAATGATTTTTAAACGAGACATATATGTAATGATTATCGTTGTAAAGACATTTAATGTATATATATCATATTAAGAGATATTCATACATGATAATATCATGATAATATAATAATTTAAAATCTCATTTGATATTATAAACATTGGGTTAACAACATTTAACAAGATCGTTAACCTAAAGGTTTAAAAACAACACTTACATGTAACGACTAACGATGACTTAACGACTCAGTTAAAATGTATATACATGTAGTGTTTTAATATGTATTTATACACTTTTGAAAGACTTAAATACACTTATCAAAATACTTCTACTTAACAAAAATGCTTACAATTACATCCTCGTTCAGTTTCATCAACAATTCTACTCGTATGCACCCGTATTCGTACTCGTACAATACACAGCTTTTAGATGTATGTACTATTGGTATATACACTCCAATGATCAGCTCTTAGCAGCCCATGTGAGTCACCTAACACATGTGGGAACCATCATTTGGCAACTAGCATGAAATATCTCATAAAATTACAAAAATATGAGTAATCATTCATGACTTATTTACATGAAAACAAAATTACATATCCTTTATATCTAATCCATACACCAACGACCAAAAACACCTACAAACACTTTCATTCTTCAATTTTCTTCATCTAATTGATCTCTCTCAAGTTCTATCTTCAAGTTCTAAGTGTTCTTCATAAATTCCAAAAGTTCTAGTTTCATAAAATCAAGAATACTTTCAAGTTTGCTAGCTCACTTCCAATCTTGTAAGGTGATCATCCAACCTCAAGAAATCTTTGTTTCTTACAGTAGGTTATCATTCTAATACAAGGTAATAATCATATTCAAACTTTGGTTCAATTTCTATAACTATAACAATCTTATTTCAAGTGATGATCTTACTTGAACTTGTTTTCGTGTCATGATCCTGCTTCAAGAACTTCGAGCCATCCAAGGATCCATTGAAGCTAGATCCATTTTTCTCTTTTTCAGTAGGTTTATCCAAGGAATTTAAGGTAGTAATGATGTTCATAACATCATTCGATTCATACATATAAAGCTATCTTATTCGAAGGTTTAAACTTGTAATCACTAGAACATAGTTTAGTTAATTCTAAACTTGTTCGCAAACAAAAGTTAATCCTTCTAACTTGACTTTTAAAATCAACTAAACACATGTTCTATATCTATATGATATGCTAAATTAATGATTTAAAACCTGGAAACACGAAAAACACCGTAAAACCGGATTTACGCCGTCGTAGTAACACCGCGGGCTGTTTTGGGTTAGTTAATTAAAAACTATGATAAACTTTGATTTAAAAGTTGTTATTCTGAGAAAATTATTTTTATTATGAACATGAAACTATATCCAAAAATTATGGTTAAACTCAAAGTGGAAGTATGTTTTCTAAAATGGTCATCTAGACGTCGTTCTTTCGACTGAAATGACTACCTTTACAAAAACGACTTGTAACTTATTTTTTCGACTATAAACCTATACTTTTTCTATTTTGATTCATAAAATAGAGTTCAATATTAAACCATAGCAATTTGATTCACTCAAAACGGATTTAAAATGAAGAAGTTATGGGTAAAACAAGATTGGATAATTTTTCTCATTTTAGCTACGTGAAAATTGGTAACAAATCTATTCCTACCATAACTTAATCAACTTGTATTGTATATTATGTAATCTTGAGATACCATAGACACGTATACAATGTTTCGACCTATCATGTCGACACATCTATATATATTTCGGAACAACCATAGACACTCTATATGTGAATGTTGGAGTTAGCTATACAGGGTTGAGGTTGATTACAAAATATATATAGTTTGAGTTGTGATCAATACTGAGATACGTATACACTGGGTCGTGGATTGATTCAAGATAATATTTATCGATTTATTTCTGTACATCTAACTGTGGACAACTAGTTGTAGGTTACTAACGAGGACAGCTGACTTAATAAACTTAAAACATCAAAATATATTAAAAGTGTTGTAAATATATTTTGAACATACTTTGATATATATGTATATATTGTTATAGGTTCGTGAATCAACCAGTGGCCAAGTCTTACTTCCCGGCGAAGTAAAAATCTGTGAAAGTGAGTTATAGTCCCACTTTTAAAATCTAATATTTTTGGGATGAGAATACATGCAGGTTTTATAAATGATTTACAAAATAGACACAAGTACGTGAAACTACATTCTATGGTTGAATTATCGAAATCGAATATGCCCCTTTTTATTAAGTCTGGTAATCTAAGAATTAGGGAACAGACACCCTAATTGACGCGAATCCTAAAGATAGATCTATTGGGCTTAACAAACCCCATCCAAAGTACCGGATGCTTTAGTACTTCGAAATTTATATCATATTCGAAGGGTGTCCCGGAATGATGGGGATATTCTTATATATGCATCTTGTTAATGTCGGTTACCAGGTGTTCACCATATGAATGATTTTTATCTCTATGTATGGGATGTGTATTGAAATATGAAATCTTGTGGTCTATTATTATGATTTAATATATATAGGTTAAACCTATAACTCACCAACATTTTTGTTGACGTTTTAAGCATGTTTATTCTCAGGTGATTATTAAGAGCTTCCGCTGTCGCATACTTAAATAAGGACGAGATTTGGAGTCCATGCTTGTATGATATTGTGTAAAAACTGCATTCAAGAAACTTATTTTGTTGTAACATATTTGTATTGTAACCATTATGTAATGGTCGTGTGTAAACATGATATTTTAGATTATCATTATTTGATAATCTACGTAAAGCTTTTTAAACCTTTGTTGATGAAATAAAGGTTATAGTTTGTTTTAAAATGAATGCAGTCTTTGAAAAACGTCTCATATAGAGGTCAAAACCTCGCAACGAAATCAATTAATATGGAACGTTTTTAATCAATAAGAACGGGACATTTCATGAATAGGATCCAAGATCTCTAGCTTAGAGTTCCATCACCTCTTTTGACTTGGATTGTGCTTATACTTGTTGAAATGATGTAAAGTTTGTAGCTTTAGTTGTTATTGTGAATTGAAATTGTGTTAAGACTAAGGATATGATGTAACCTTGGTTCATCATCCATCTAAGACTCATGAATGAGTTGTGTTCTTACTTGGTCTTAACATATTGTGTATTGATGTGAATCTTGGTCAAAAGTGATGCTAAACCATCAACGAGTTGTACACTTGAAGCTACAAGCATCAAGGATGAGAACTGTGATGAGCATCAAGCACCAAGAACCCCACTGGAGCACTTGTCCACTAATTTTCATATCTGATAAGACCACCTGGGCTACTGAAAAGTTGATTTTCAGTTAGTTCGGTTCGAATAGATTATTTTCCATTTAGGCCTCGTCTTAATCCGAGTTACGGTTTAGGATTTATGGCCCTCCGAGAGTCACTTCACCCTATTAACGTTGTGCTGAAATTTCTGACCTACTCGCACTTAAACCGTCACCACGGTCAAACAAAGATGAGTTAGGTTCTGAAAATTGGTCAGATGTTAGGGAACTCATATACGGAGCCATAGCCACTGACTATGCATCTTTTCAATTTACGTAGAGGCCGTAGCAGCTGACCGAAGTCAGCCTTTTGTTTCGATCTCTATTCTTGTCAAACTTACTTAGCTTTTATGATGATGAACGATGATGATGATGACACTTAAACTTATTTTATGCACTATTAGAATTTATAAAGACAACCTACTGACCTAGTAACCTTCGATTTAGGTTGACGACCTTTCGGACCGACTTACTACTTGCGTACTTTCATTACCGACTTTACCGTTTTTATCACTGTGAGTTATAGCATCCCTTTTTACTTTAACTATTTTGGGACTGAGAATACAAGCGCTTTTTACGTTTTACATACTAGGCACGAGTACTTAAACTTTATATATGTGTGGGGTATACAACGGCATAAACTTTCATCTTAGCTCGGTAACGTTTAGTCACTGGTTTTTGAACCGGTGGATGCGAATCTTAGATATGGATCCATAGGGTTTGACATCCCCACTCGGGCTAGTCGCGCTAGCATTTAACGGGTGTTTAATACTTCGTAAACTTACGCACTCGCCAAGTTTACTTTTAGGGGGTAATATTACGTTAAGTTAGTTACCGGGTGCCCACGGATAAGCATATACTTTATCATACTGATTTGAAATACTGATTTGAAACGCTGGTTTGAAGCACTGAAATCTCGTGGCCTACATTGCATTACTGATTACAAACAAACTATAGCTCACCAACATTCGTGTTGACTTTTTAAGCATGTATTTCTCAGGTGCTTAGACGTTGTTGCTTCCGATGTTAGACTTGCTGTTATGGACCTGCTGTGTTAGATTTCCGCTGCATTACTTAGAGATGTCTCAATCATGGAACTTTTATTTTGCATTCGTAACTTACGTTATTTTCAAACAATGTCTTTGTAACGACATTTGGGTCACATACTTGTGTAAACGCTTCTATTCATAGCAAGCACATTATCTTTTGTAAAACGCTATCTTTTCATGAATGCAAAACTGGTTTTCAAACAGCATATAGTGTTTGACCTTGTAATGATCTTGTTGTTGATGATCCGTATAAGATGGTTTTGTGTGGGGCATCACATTTGGTATCAGAGCATTAGTTGTAGGGAATTAGGTTGCATTATTGAGTCTAGACCAGTCCAAGTAGGATTCACTAATAGGACTAATCTACAACTTGCTTATTTGCTTGTTTCTGTGGAACTTACTGCATGCTACTGTTTACTTTTACTGCTATATGGTCTTACTACATGCTACTGTTTACTTTTACTGCTGTATGAACTTACTGCATGCTATCGTTTCCTTTTACTGCAATGTAAACTTGCTGTATGCTTTTGCTTATTCTCGCTACTGCATGCTACTATCTGCTTTTTGCATGATACTTCTGTTCATATTGTTATTACTGCCATGCTATGTACTACTGTAGATGATCTAGGCTGCTGTAGTTATTATGCCTGATTACGCTCTCGTTACCCGTCTGCTATCTGCTGTACCGACTTGGAAACACTTATCTTTCCTAGTTCAGATGTTTTTCTGAACCCTTTTCCCACTCGTCTAACCCTGATGACTAGTATTGTAATCCACCTGTTACTACTGTTCCACCGTTCCAGAGATTGAAACATTACTTCACACAATCTAGAAGGAGTACCCATCGGATTACACGCCCACTAGAGTTGATCCTTAGAGGAGGAGATATTGGAGGACTTGTCGGAGTAATCATACCTCGAGCTCACTCTAATTAGCCACATAAAACGTATGAACATTAGAAGGTTGTTCAGTTTCTGAAAGTTGACCCGTATCCTGTACGCTGTCATGACCGTCACTTATCTCTTTCATTCTTCCCCACTACTCGACGATCTAACGACACTTCTGGACTTAGCTCCCCAACACTCTTAGGGATTGGAGAAGTCGGGAGGACATCTCCTTTCACAAGGTCATAGTGTCTTCTACTGCTGCTCAGCCATACCCAAGGACTTGGGAGTCGCCTCGAAACATATCGTATTACTACTTGCTACACGTACAACTCAACACGAGACCCATATTGAATTTCTAGAAAGAAAACTAACGACATTACCGGAACCCGAACATTTTGAAGAAATTTCGAGACATTTAGGCATTGATGCATGACCTATGGAACCTACGCACCCACACCGAGAAACTTTGAGATTAATTATGTAGATTTTGTTTTGAGATAGCATAGATAAGGCACCATTAGGTGGAATTGAGTAGAACTTGAAGTGAACACGTTACATTGACCATATGGAGTGATTTTGGAATGAACGTATGATTTAGTACAATATAATGACGCCAGGCCAGCGTGATTATATTGACGTAAATCATGCAGAAATCCCAATGTTACTATATAAGGAATATGAAGCGATTCAAAGGAAATTTTGGTAGGAACCACTTGAGTATACGCATTATGGTCTGATAAAGGTAGGAATAACCACTTAGCCTAGGTACTGTAAGAGAAGGGCCTAGATTGCAGAATTGATAACCTGAAAATTTGTTATAAATATACACACCCTGGGCACTTAAGTAAAAAGTTCTCAAATAGGAAAAACTTTGGACTTACTTGCGGTAGAGCAATCGTTATCTCAGTTATGGAGACTCGCATGGATCCTGATTTTAGTTAGGGTGCATTTCTTCACAACGTTTATTGTCTCTGAGATGTTTAATACTAGAGTGATACAAAACTTACATCTAAGAACTTTAGCGTTATGACTAGTAAGCCATTAACAACCATAAGAGTTAAGTATTCTATAGGACAAAGTAATGGTAATCTGGCAGAGATATAGGAATGATTTAAGGTAGTATCTTATAATTAACAGGTGGGTCATTTGGATATGACCTCATGCCGACGAAACTTGGAAGTTTTATAGTAGTAGTTGGAAAGGATTAGTTACCTACACACAAGCAGATGTTATTTGAGAAGGTTGATGGAATTTTTCGTGATAGTATAATAAGATTTAGTTGGAATGGACTTTAGGATTAACCTAATACTCATCAAGTTAGGAAGCTTTGATGAAATAGTTGGAACAGATTGGCTTTCAAGGATGAAAGCGTAAGTTATTTATAGTAAGAATATTATTCGTATACCTCGCGAGAATGGTGAGCCAGAAGCCATATGGGTTACTTCAACAACCCGAGATCCCACAATGAAAATGGGAAGGGATGACGATGGATTTCATCCTGAAGACTACCAAAGACAATAGGCAGTTATGACACCATCTGGGTTATCGTTGACCGCCTCACCAAATCTTCTCACTTTCTAGCCATGAAAGGAACCGATACAATGGACAAACCTGTACAACGATACATAAAGGAAAATGTATCCCGTCACTTCGGCAATTCAAATTCTATCTTAAGGACTGACCAAGAATCTTATTTGATACTCATTCTTACGCGACTCTAAATCCTAACTTACTCCGAGAGATTTCTTATTTGATGATAATCGTACCATCATCCTTCTTACGTCAATATTAGTCGTACCAGTTCGAAATTTCTAAAATCAATGGGTAGTTAATTCTCATCCTCATACTCTCCCACTCGTATCTCACTTATAAGCAACAACTTCACACTTAAGCATTTTTGGTCAAAGGACTTATGTCCTACTAAAAGTCATCAACCACATTTAAATTCAATAGTTTTTATTACCTCAAATGTCACCCAAAATTTTCAAAAATCTTTTACTCGATCTTTTCCCAACTTCTAATCTCCGAAATATGAAAATTTGTTTGCCAAAATTTTACACACACTATTTTACTGTGCGATCCTCTCAAAGTTTTATAAAAATTTATTTTATTTCCATTCGTACAAATTTTAGAAACCGTATATGTTAAATAATTACTTATTTTGACTAGTACACATGAAATTTTACTTTCACTTTTACAAATCAAAGCTTTTATTCAAAAGATATTTTACCTTAAATGGTACGTGTTGCACATAACCCTAGTTTGCTAAGAACTTCGTTTCTTTTCTTACATTGTCACCTTAAACGATTTTTATAAAATTTTTGTTGCTTGTCAATATAAAATTTTTCGTTGCTTATTCGTATCCAAGTCTTCATGGAGACTTTACAACCATCGAAACCGAGAGATTCATGGGTGTGTATGTGATGAAGGCACTTACTACCACATCATGCAGAGCCTTCGGGCATCCATCAACACTTAAAACCATTCAAAATTATTGCGTTACCCTAGGGATCTTATCCTTCACACCTGTCGGAGCGATGCTCTATCTTACACAACTCAAAGTCCTGACTTATTCCAAGGGATTCTCATCTAGCGATATTAACATCATCAGTTCTCCGACTTTAATATTGGCCATAACCTGTTTGGCATTTTTGCAAAGTCAAGAAACAATTAACTTCTCATCCTCATGCTCTATCCTTCATACCTCACTTTTTAGCAATGGCTTCGCACGTGAACATTTTTGGGCCAAAGACTTAGGTCCTGATAATTTTCAAAACTACATTTAAGTCATTAGTTTTCATTACCTAGTAACATGTCAACCGATGATTCAAAGATTTTTCACTCGACCTTTTTCAACTCATAACCTCTGAAATACAAAAAACTATATTTATCAAAATATTTTGATTTTACACTTTGCTTATTTGTGCGGTCCGCACGAGATTATGGACAAATGAAAGTAATAAAATTTTTCTGTCACTTACGCGATTTATAAAATCATATATGTATATATATAATTAAGTTAACAAATTTACCCTTACTTATTTTGGTTAATACCTACTAAGTTATACCTTCAAATTATTTAACAATCGCTCCTTTAATGAGTTGTTTAACTTAAGTCAAATAGTTTTATGCAAAATGGTACACGTTGTACATATTTCTAAATTTACTAAGAACTTCGTTCCGTTTATGTTGTCACGTCAAACGTTTAAAGGTTTTTCAAAACTTCCTTGGTTGATTTTAAAGGTTTTCATATTAAGCTACACCATGTATGGATCACACTTCTTCTCGCCCTCCGTTAGGGATGAAGCTTACTATTAAAATCCTTGTTAAAAACGCTTGAGCCACTTTGGGTGGCAGATTTTTAAAAAAATTTGTTAAGAAGTCTTTGCGCTCATGAAATGTTCCTCTTAAGGTTAGACTTGGCAAAAACGTGAGCCGATAAATCAGTCTTCTGATGTACACTCAGTGTTTACCCGATTGTAGGAAAGGACCTAGTTAGGTTTCTACTCTCAATATTTCACGGCTAATCGCAACACCCTCGTAAACGTCATCTCTAAGATTCATTATGTTGAGGTACAAGAAATCATTGTTGGAGATTCTCTTAACTTGGAGTAAATCATTCATTATGACCAGGAGTTCACGTAACTTCTCATCCGCGCATCCCCTTAAGTATAAGGATAAATTCAGAATGAACTGTTCGGAGAATTCACTCTCGTTCAAGGACCACACCTTTCGTGCGATTTTCTTTCGGAAATGTAACATAAGATACCTTAAGAATCTATGAATCTTGTTATCCTCTTGGAAGGGACTGCTTAAAACGTCTGTAACACGGATATGGTTAATCCACACATTCCTTCCTTCGCCGGTTGCAACTATATGTTGTTCTAGTTAATGTTAACCCTAACCTCAACATGTAACTGAAAGGAAAAAGTTACATTATAGAACTGTTCACCTGTAGTATGGTAAACTAAGGTGATATACTTCATTGTTCGTTCAGACCGTCCTGAAGACACTATAGATAATTATGGCTTGCATTGCAAATAAGTCCGATTAGTCACTTTCAGTAAAAATTTGAATTCATTTAGTTAAATGAAACGTTCTTAAATATCGGGTTCTTTATGCCTGTGGTCTCCTTCCAAAATTAAGGGATTAGTAAAATCCGTGGCTAACACTATCCAGACATCAAATCGCATGGTTGTGAATCACCATGTTTTCCATTCTATCTGTCAGCTTTGTATTACGGCATAAGCGCTCAATGTTTTAGATAAGCTTAGTAACATTCATGATGCATTTCATGCATCCAGCTTGCTAAAGATGCCTGTAAGGCTAAAAACATCATTTTTCCTTTTGTGGGTATATATTCAGATGACATACTCATGTTAACCAGAAATGAAATCAATTTGTTGATCTCTTAGGACAAGAGACTTAAATAATGGCACTTGCCTATTCTTACTTTTATACGCCCAAGTACCTTTCAAGGTAAATAGCTCACTTTGAGCCCACGAATCTTTCGGAACTTTGATACGCTACTTCTTATTTAAATACGGTACCATTTTTTAGTCACTCCTCAAATTTCGGGACGAAATTTCCATTAACAGGTGGGTAATGTAACGACCCGGCTTTTTTGACTTGCTTTTATGCCTTGTATTTTTGTGAAACTGCGTATTTGTGCGTACTGTGTTACTTTATTACTTCAGAACCTTGGCACACGTGTTTTATATTCATATATACTTTAAAACATGCCTTGGTGTATGTAGAATGCTTAACTTGTCCACCGGATGCTTTATAACTGTTGGTGTTACTTGCCGTTACGAATAAACCGCGGGCTGCGCGCACGTTTGACTTTTGTCGGAACCGGAATATTTGGACAGCGAAATATTAATTATTATTTTATAATAATAATTACTTGGGCCTTTGGATGCTTAATTTTATTTATTTAATTGCTAAAGCCCAATAGTTAGTCTTGTTGGACTTTCTACCTTGTTGGGCTCAAGCCCACCCTACTCTAGATAGTGACCCAATTAATTAGCCCAAGTATTATTACTAGTGACCCATAATAATAAATAAATAAATAATTAATTAATTATGAGTCATACTAGCATAATGGATAAGGATTATCAACTTTGTCACATGGGATTCTAGCATAAGGACATGCTTTAGACAACCACTAACTAAAAAACAACATGGTGTCCCACTCCCCCCTCCCTCAAAATTTCGGCCACTATGGCCTCCACCTCACCAATCCTTGTCAATTTTTGCTTATAAATACTAGCCATTTACCTCTCACTTGTTCATTTGATTTTCACACACACTTGTTCTTTCTTTCTTTTCTTTCTAGTAATACTTATAAGTTTTCTTTCTTCTTCCTTTTTCTTTTCAATTTCATGATCATCATCATCATTTTATGAAGATCAAAGTTCCTTTTAGCTTTAATCTTGATTATATCTTGTTGATTCAAGCATGAATCCTTCAAAAACATTGAAGATTCAAGCTTTCTAGCATTGAATCTTCACCAACTTTGTAGATTCATCTTTATTTTACTTTAATCTTGTTATTTTGTGATAAAGATTCAAACTTTTGTTTGTAATCTTCATGTATCTTCAAGATCCAAGCTTTATGCTTCAAGATCTTCAAGAACAAACAAGATGCAAGCTTTCTAGCTTGAATCTTCATATCTTTTTGTTAGATCTAAGTTCTTTTTGCTTTGATCTTGTTAATTTGTTAAAAAGGTTCAGACTTGTGTTTGTTATCTTCATATATCTTAAAGATCCAAACTTTATGCTTCAAGATCTTCAAGAACATCAAAGGTTCAAGCTTTCTAGCTTTACAACCTTGTAACTTGTGTGAATAGGATCCAAGCTCTCTAGCTTAGGGTTCCATCACCTCTTTTGACTTGGATTGTGCTTATACTTGTTGAAATGATGTAAAGTTTGTATCTTTAGTTGTTATTGTGAATTAAAATTGTGTTAAGACTAAGGATATGATGTAACCTTGGTTCATCATCCATCTAAGACTCATGAATGAGTTGTGTTCTTACTTGGTCTTAACATATTGTGTATTGATGGTGAATCTTGGTCAAAAGTGATGCTAAACCATCAACGAGTTGTACACTTGAAGCTAAAAGCATCAAGGATGAGAACCGTGATGAGCATCAAGCACCAAGAACACCACCGGAGCATTTGTCCACTGATTTTCGTATCTAATCAGACCACCTGGGCTACTGGAAAGTTTATTTTCAGTTAGTTCGGTTCGAGTATATGATTTTCCGTTTAGGCATCGTCTTAATCCGAGTTACGGTTTAGGATTTATGGCCCTCCGAGAGTCACTACACCCTATTAACGTTGTGCTGAAATTTCTGACCTACTCGCACTTAAACCGTCGCCACGGTCAAACAAAGACGAGTTAGGTTCTGAAAATTGGTTACCTGTTAGGGAACTCATATACGGAGCCATAGCCACTGACTATGCGTCTTTTCGATTTACGTAGAGGTTGTAGCAGCTGACCGAAGTCAGCCTATTGTTTCGATCTCTATTCTTGTCAAACTTACTTAGATTTTATGATGATGAACGATGATGATGATGACACTTAAACTTATTTTATGCACTATTAGAATTTATAAAGACAACCTACTGACCTAGTAACCTTCGATTTAGGTTGACGACCTTTCGAACCGACTTACTACTTGCGTACTTTCATTACCGACTTTACCGCTTTTATCACTGTGAGTTATAGTATCCCTTTTTACTTTAACTATTTTGGGACTGAGAATACATGCGCTTTTTACGTTTTACATACTAGGCACGAGTACTTAAACTTTATATATGTGTGGGTTATACAACGGCATAAACTTTCCCCTTAGCTCGGTAACATTTAGTCACTGGTTTTTGAACCGGTGGACGCGAATCTTAGATATGGATCCATAGGCTTTGACATCCCCACTCGGGCTAGTCTCGCTAGCATTTAACGGGTTTTTAATACTTCGTAAACTTATGCACTCGCCAAGTGTACTTTTAGGGGGTAATACTGATTTGAAATACTGATTTGAAATGCTGGTTTGAAGCACTGAAATCTCGTGGCCTACATTGCATTACTGATTACAAACAAACTATTGCTCACCAACATTCGTGTTGACTTTTTAAGCATGTATTTCTCAGGTGCTTAGACGTTGTTGCTTCCGCTGTTAGACTTGCTGTCTTGGTGTAATAGACTTGCTGTTATGGACCTACTGTGTTAGATTTCCGCTGCATTACTTAGAGATGTCTCAATCATGGAACTTTTATTTTACATTCGTAACTTACGTTATTTTCAAACAATGTCTTTGTAACGACATTTGGGTCACATACTTTTGTAAATGCTTCTATTCATAGCAAGCACATTATCTTTTGTAAAATGCTATCTTTTCATGAATGCAAAACTGGTTTTCAAACAGCATATAGTGTTTGACCTTGTAATGATCATGTTGTTGATGATCTGTACACGATGGTTTTATGCGAGGCGTCACAAACTATGTTCTACATCTTAAGATCTTGATTAGTTAGTTTACTTTCAAGTTTGTAGTTCAATATTACTTTTATATTTCATGTATGTGTTAAATCTAAGACTTTGATGTAACTTTGGTTCATCAAAACACTTTCAACACTTAATTGAGTTGTGCTACTTATATTAGACTTACACTTAGGTTATGATGGTCAAAACTTGGTAAATATGATGTAAACACATCAACGAGTTGTACACTTGAAGCTATATACATCAAGGATGAGAACCGTGATAAGCATCGAGTACCAAGAAACCCCGGAACCTACTGTTTACTGTTACTGGGTCTGATCAGTATGACCTGGGCTACTGTAAAGATGATTAGAAGTTAGATATGTTCGAGTATATAACTTTTCATTTATGACTCGTCTTAATCCGAGTTGCGGTTTAGGATTTATGGCCCTCCGATCGTCACTATGTCCATTTAACGTTGTGCTAAAAATTCTGACCTACTCACACTTAGACCGTCGCCACAGTCAAACGAAGACGATTTTGCTTTTGGAATTTTGAACACAACTAAAGGACTCATATATGGAGCCATGGCCACTGGTCTCACCTTATTTCAGTAGGTATTTAGGCCGTGGTGACTGATCCAATTCAGTCTTTGTTTTAAACTCTTTTCATGAACGAAACTTACTTTACACCTTTTGTTTGATGATGAAGGATGATGACCTTTAAGACCTAATTTACATACTTTTAAACCTATTGAGACAATTTACTGGCTTAGTACTATTTGACTTAGGTTGAGGACTTTCCGGACCTACGTACTTGCTTATTTCCCGACTCGACTTTACCACTACTTTATCGCTGTGAGTTATAGCATTCCTTTTTTTACGTTAACTATTTTGGGAACTGAGAATACATGCGCATTCTACGTTTTACATACTAGGCACGAGTACTTAAGCTTTATATGTGTGGGTTATACAACGGCATAAACATTCCCTTTAGCTCGGTAACGTTTAGTCATTGGTTTTTGAACCGGTGAACGCGAATCTTAGATATGGATCCATAGGGTTTGACATCCCCACTCAGGCTAGTCGCGCTAGCATTTAACGGGTGTTTAATACTTCGTATACATACGCACTTGCCAAGTGTACTTTCAGGGGGTATAAACGTTAAGTTAGTTACCAAGTGCCCACGGTTAAACATATACATTATCATGCTGTTTTGAAACGCTCTTTGTAGCACTGAAATCTCGTGGCCTACCTTACATTACTGTTATACTTAAACTATAGCTCACCCATCTTTGTGTTGACGTTTTTAAGCATGTTTTTCTCAGGTGCTTAAGGTTGCTTCCGCTGTGTACTAGTCTTGCTGTAGACACCGGCTGCTTTAGAGATGTCACTGCATGAACGTTATCTTGCATTCATAAACTTAATTACTTTTAAACTATGATTTGTAACGACCTAAGGGTCACATAATATTATTACTTGCTTCCGTTCATAGAAGCATACTTTTGATGTAAAACATTTAACGTTGGTTATGACGTCACCTTTTATCATGAATGCAAACTTGTTTTGAAAACGCATATAGTGTTTGACCTTGTAATGATCCTGTTGTTGATGATTCGTACATGATGGTTTTGTACGGGGCATCACATTTGGTATCAGAGCATTGGTTGTAGGGAATTAGGTTGCATTAGTGAGTCAAGACCCGACCCGAGTAGGATTCACTAATAGGACTAATCTACAACTTGCTAGTTTACTTGTTTCTGCTAAACTTACTGCATGCTGCTGCTTACTTTTACTGCTATATGCCGTATGATATTACATGATTTCACTACTGCATGATATTACTTGCTTTCGATTGCATGCTACTTCTGTACGATTTACTGTTATTGCCATGCTATTTACCGTTATACATGATTTAGACTGTTGGCCTAATACGTGCTTGCTTTATCACTTACTGACATGGAAAATTTATTTTTCCTTGTTCAGATGTCGGATATTCCACCTGCTATCATTTTGGACAGTTCAGACACTTCAGCCACTTCACCTGCCACTGTTACCGATCCACCGATCCCGTTGGCGACATCCTCTAGTGACCCCAGCGCTTCGACTTTCAGAGCTAGCAGCCATATTCCCACCCCAGTGGCTACTTCTGACGGAGCCCAGGACCCCCCGGAGATTCCAGCTCCATCTGCCCCAGGACCCTCGGGGTCACAGCCTCGCTCCGGTGATGTTGTGATTCCCGCAAAATTTGGGGAGGGTCCATTCCGTAACCAGTATCGCCATTGGTGCCGACGCGCTCCTGACGAACGTCTAGTGCCTATTCCACCCTTCAAATACCGACAGATGATGGCCACCCGAGGGGAGCCAGTACAGCCACCTGTATAGCCACCTCCACACGATTCAGATGATCCTTCATCCGACGACTCATCTACAGACGACACTAGTGATAATGACTCCGACGAGCAGGACCCCGATGATGCACCTGTTCAGCCACCCTCCACCCCGCCGAAGAAGCGGTATCGCTTCGACGGTACCATTATTCCGGGGATCAACGGAGGTAGAGCTTTCACTGACGCATATGGTCGGCGTCGTAGGGTTACCGCCCGTAAGCGGCTTGTGCCGTATCCTGCTGATCCCTTCATCCGTAAGCCTTACCGCCTCGCAGCTTCTACTTCTGGAGTCGGACTGTCAGCACTGCCAGCTCCACCAGCACCACCCGTACCGACTGCACCGCCTGCCCCACCCACTCCCTCTGTCGAGGAACTGATGAGGGAGGTGGAGATCCTCCGTGCTCAGGTAACTGAGCTCGAGGACCAAATGTCCCATGTATTGGACATCCTACACCCACCATCAGTGTTGGGCTTTTGTATTAGATTTCATTATGTAATCTAGCTGTAGTTTTATGTTTCACTTATGTATTGTACGAACTTATACAGATGTAGTCAACTTATTATTATTAATGAATGGAACTTTGCGTTATTTAATTCTTGCACGATGTCCTACTTACGTTACTGTATGATTCTATGGTATTTGTACCTGGATTGCATTACCTAATAAACATGTGATGTGTTGATTCCATGTTGGTTACCATATACTGTATTATTACTATCTGGATACTGGATTTTGATTTGAGTCAAAATTTTTGTTTAGAACATCATGGCCAACGGAAGATCAACATCAACACCTACCGCAGCCCAAATCGAGGAGATGATTGCCGAAAGGGTAGCCGCAGCCATTGCGGAAATGCAACCCCAAGCTTCACCGCCACCGCCACCGCCACCGGTTATTCAACCCATTCGTAATGGGTGCACGTACAAAGAGTTTCAGAGCTGCAAACCTCACAACTTCAGTGGAACAGAGGGGCCGGTTGGGCTCACTAGATAGTTCGAGAAGTTAGAATCTGTGTTTCGGGTTAGTAACTGTTCAGAGGAGAATAAAACCAAGTTTGCTTCATGCACACTATCTGATGGCGCACTAACGTGGTGGAACACATTGGCTTAAGCAAAAGGTATCGATGAGGCGTTTGTTACCCCATGGGAGGAATTCAAAGGGGACCTGATTGAGGAATATTGCCCTAGGACCGAAATCCAGAAGATGAAGATTGAATTCATGCAGGTAAAGGCCGTTGGGAACGACCTTGATGGTTACAACAGGAGGTTTTTGGAATTAGCCCTGATGTGTCCGACAATGGTTACACCGGAGTTTAAACGAATGGAAAGGTACTTCTGGGGACTTCCTAAGAGCATTAAGGGAAACGTCACCTCGTCCAAGCCACCAAATGTCCCGGAAGCGATGCGCATGGTGCATACTTTAATAAATCAAATTATCATCGATGGACCGGAGAAGGCTAAGTCTGAAGCGGGTAGTAGTGAGAAGCGCAAATGGGATAACAACCGGGGAAGGACTTATGATCAAAACCCGGCAAAACGACATGAGGGTTTCAGAGGAAACAACAACGGTGGAAACCCCAATCCAAACCCCAACTCAAACCTGAACTATAAAGGAACCTTACCACAATGCAAGCGGTGCTATAAGCACCATACTGGGTATTGTAATGTTGTTTGCGAAAAGTGCCAACGGACTGGGCATATCGGGAAGGACTGCAAGGTCACCACTTTGAATGGGAAGCCGAACACCAATGGACCTAAAAAGTGCTACGAATGCGGAAAAACGGGCCATTTCATAAATACGTGTCCAAACAAGCGAAAAGACGGCGGACCACCCCGTGGTAGAGCTTTCAACGTTAATGCAAGGGATGCACGCGAAAATCCTGACTCGGTGACAGGTATATTCACTATCAACAATCTTTTAGCTTCTGTCCTATTTGATACTGGTGCTGATAGAAGTTATGTATGTAGACACTTTTGCGATAAGATAAATTGGTCATTAGTCCCTTTAAAAGAAAGTATGTTTGTCGAGGTCGCCAATGGAAAACTTGAGAAAGTTGACCATATTAGCCGAGGAGCTATTATCAACATAGCTGGTGTAGATTTCAAGATTGACTTAATACCCATTAAGTTGGGAAGTTTTGACGTTATCGTCGGTATGGATTGGTTGACCAGAGTAAGAGCCGATATTATCTGCGGAGATAAAGCACTTCGTATACCGAACGGGGACGGTGAGCCACTGATCATTTACAAAGAGAGATGTACCTCGAAGCTGAACCTCATCAGTTACGTGAAAGCGCAAAAGATCATGAAGAAGGGACGTCTTGCTGTCCTAGCACATGTGAAAACCGTAGAAACCGAGGTGAAAAGTGTGAACGACGTTCGAATTGTGAACGAATTTTCCGATGTCTTTCCTGAAGAATTGCCTGGATTACTGCCGCCGAGAGCAGTAGAGTTTTAGATTGATTTAGTGCCAAGAGCTGCACCTGTAGCTCGCGCACCTTATCGACTCGCACCTTTCGAGATGCAAGAATTACAGAGTCAACTACAAGAACTACTTGACCGTGGATTTATCCAACCAAGTTTCTCGCCTTGGGGTGCACCTGTGTTGTTTGTGAAGAAGAAGGATGGATCCTTCCGTATGTGTATCGACTACCGTGAACTCAACAAATTGACAATCAAGAATCGGTATCCTCTTCCCAGAATTGACGATCTTTTCGATCAGCTGTAAGGATCGAGCGTCTACTCTAAGATCGATTTGCGATCCGGTTATCACCAGTTGAGGGTGAAGGAAAGTGATGTGATGAAAACTGTGTTCAGAACTCGTTATGGTCATTATGAGTTTCTCGTGATGCCATTCGGATTAACCAACGCACCTGCCGTGTTCATGGACCTCATGAATCGTGTCTGCAAGCCGTACTTAGATAAGTTTGTTATCGTCTTCATAGATGATATCCTCATCTACTCTAAGAGCGAAGAAGAGCATGAGCAACACCTCCGACTAGTACTTGAACTCTTGAGGCAAGAGCAACTTTACGCCAAATTCTCCAAGTGTGAATTTTGGTTGAAGGAAGTCCAATTTCTGGCTCATGTTGTGAGCGACCGGGGTATCAAAGTTGATCCCACCAAGATTGAAGCTATCAGCAAGTGGGATACCCCCACTACTTCGACTCATATTCGCCAATTGCTAGGTCTCGCCGGTTACTACCGAAGGTTTATTGAAGGTTTCTCTCTGATTGCGCGTCCTTTTACTACGCTGACTCACAAGGGCAAGAAGTTCATTTGGGAAACCGTACACAAATCAGCATTCCAAACTTTGAAGAAGAAGTTAACCACCGCACTTATCTTATCACTTCCTGAAGGCAGTGACGATTTCGTCGTTTATTGCGATGCTTCGAAAAGTGGTTTTGGTTGTGTACTGATGCAACGATCAAAGGTTATCGCCTATGCTTCTCGTCAACTGAAGATTCACGAACGGAACTACACTACTCACAATCTTGAACTTGGAGCCGTTGTGTTTGCGCTCAAATTTTGGAGACACTATTTGTATGGAACTAAGAGCACTATTTTCACCGACCACAAAAGCCTCCAACACATCTTTGATCAGAAGCAACTGAATATGAGACAACGTCGATGGATCGAGATGTTAAACGACTACGATTGTGAACTTCGCTATTACCCTGGCAAGGCCAATGTTGTAGCTGACGCTTTAATCTGAAAGGAGAGGACGACACCTCTTCGTGTTAGGGCTCTAAACATCACCATCCATTCGAACCTCAACAGCCAGATCAGAGTAGCCCAAGATGAGGCTCTCAAGGAGGAGAATATATCTCACGAACATTTGAACATACTTGTCTCTCAATTCAAGGTTAGGGAGTCTGGACTCCGATGTTATGCCGTAAGAATTTGGGTACCTTATTATGGAGATCTACGAAACCTTATACTTGATGAAGCACACAAATCGAGATATTCGATTCATCCTGGAGCGGGCAAGATGTACCATGACCTTAAAGATCAGTATTGGTGGCCGAATCTTCAGAAAGACGTTGCAACCTATGTTGGTAAGTGT
The DNA here is from genome assembly GCF_046630445.1 of Rutidosis leptorrhynchoides. Lineage (NCBI taxonomy): Eukaryota > Viridiplantae > Streptophyta > Magnoliopsida > Asterales > Asteraceae > Rutidosis > Rutidosis leptorrhynchoides. The sequence goes on from NC_092334.1 coordinate 228,013,552, forward strand.
TTAACTTGCTCGAAAGTTAAGGCCGAGCATCAGAGACCTTCTAGGTTACTTCAATAGCCGAAAATCCCGCAATGGAAGTGGGAAAGGATAACTATGGATTTCATCACCAAGCTACCAAAGACGGTGGGCGGATACGATACCATCTGGGTTATTGTTGACCGCCTTACTAAATCTGCACACTTCCTAGCGATGAAGGAAACGGATACGATGGAGAGACTTGCTCAATTATACATCAAGGAGGTTGTATCTCATCATGGTGTACCTTTATCGATCATCTCTGATCGCGATCCCCGTTTTGCTTCCAGATTTTGGCGTTCTTTACAAGAAGCCATGGGAACCCATCTCGACATGAGTACTGCATATCACCCACAGACCGACGGGAAAAGTGAACGAACGATTCAGACCTTGGAAGACATGTTGCGTGCATGTGTTATTGATTTCGGAAAGGCATGGGAAAGGCATTTGCCACTCGCCGAATTTTCTTACAACAACAGTTATCACTCGAGTATTAATGCCGCACCTTTTGAAGCATTGTATGGCCGCAAGTGCCGATCTCCTATTTGTTGGGCCGAAGTAGGTGAAAAGCAAATCACCGGACCCGAGGTAGTCCATGAAACCATAGAGAAGATTGCTCAGATTCAAGCTAGACTTAAGACTGCCCGCGATCGCCAAAAGAGTTATGCCGATCTTAAACGTAAATACTTTGAATTCAATGTTGGTGACCATGTAATGTTGAAGGTTGCACCTTGGAAAGGTGTGATCCGTTTTGGAAAACGTGGAAAGTTAAACCCACGATACATTGGTCCTTTTGAAATCTTGGAACGGGTTGGACCCGTTGCTTACCGTTTGGATCTACCAGCACAATTGAGCTCAGTACACCCTACCTTCCACGTGTCAAACTTGAAGAAGTGCCTTGCTGCACCCGAACTTATCATACCACTGGAGGAACTTACTATTGATGACAAACTCCACTTTGTGGAAGAGCCTGTTAAAATTATGGACCTTGATGTCAAAACTTTGAAACGCAACAAGATTCCGATCGTTCAAGTACGATGGAATGCCAAACGAGGACCTGAGTTTACTTGGGAGCGAGAGGATCAAATGATGCAGAAGTATCCTCACCTTTTCCCGACTCCTCCATCTACCTCAGCTTAAAATTTCGGGACGAAATTTTCTTTAACAGGTGGGTAATGTAACGACCCTGGATTTTCCAACGTTTATTTATTAATAATTTTTATTATTAATACTTGTGATTTAACGAATGTATGTTATTACATTTACTTGTTACCATGATTGATCATACTTGACTTTAAATGCCCGAAACGTCTTTGTGACACACGTACATTACACGAATAATATTTTTAGAATATTATTTACATTCATGATTAAGTTTTATTAATCATTTTGATTAACTATGGTTATTAGTTAATTACTTGGGCTTTAATTGGATTAACTTGAGAATTACTTGAACTTGGGCCTTTATTAGTGCTAATGGACTTAAGAGCCAACCTTACCTCTTTTATGGACTAATTAGCCCATACCTTCATGTAAGTAATCCATTTGAACTTAACTAGTTAGTTTAGTGCTTAAAGAATCTAGTTGCACCTTGTTCCAACACCAACACCCCTTGTAACCAACTTTTGAAGCCTTACATGCTAGTGACTAGTGAACAACTCCTTCCTCCCTCCCCTTTGCTATGAACGTCGGCCTTGTAGGCCATGAGGAGAGTTTTTTTGTTTCAAATTTGTTTACATACTCACTTGTATCCTCTTATTTCCTCACACACACACTTTACTTGCAATTACCTCTCAAACTTTTCTCTCTCATTCTCTACATTCTTATAAGTAACATGAGACTTCTTCTCTTCCTTTTTTTGTTCAAAACCGTGGCCATATACTCTAATCATCATCATCATTTGTTCTTTGTTGTTGTTTAACTTCTTATAGTTGTTTGTTGTTGTTGATTACTTACTAGTACAAGAATCAAACTCTCTAGTTTAATTCTTCTTTTTATCTTGTATTTACAATAACACACAAGAATATAAACTTTCTAGTTATGTTCTACACTTATTGTTTTTAAAAGATTAAAGTTCATGAGTTAAAACCATACTTGAAGTTCATGAAGTAAACTTAAAGTTTACTTTCTAAAGATCAAGACTTAGGCTTGAATCTTTAAAAGTATGAAACTCGTGAACTTATTACTTGTGTATTTAGATTTTTTCTTCATTTTATGTACTTTAAAGTTGTGATTTGGTCAAGTATTACAAGTTAGTCTTGATCTCATTTTTTCTTGAACAAAAGTTAACTTTAAAAGTTCAAGAACATGGAAGTATAACTTTTTAGTTATAACTTCATACACTTGTGTTAGATTTAACTTAATAACTTTAGATCTAGACCTTTGGGTCTTGGATCTTCAAGATCTAACTAAAAACTATGTTCTACAACTTAAGATCTTGATTAGTTAATTTACTTTCAAGTTTGTAGTTCAATATTACTTTTATATTTCATGTATGTGTTAAATCTAAGACTTTGATGTAACTTTGGTTCATCAAAATACTTGCAACACTTAATTGAGTTGTGCTACTTATCTTAGACTTACACTTGGGTTATGATGGTCAAAACTTGGTAAATATGATGTAAACACATCAATGAGTTGTACACTTGAAGCTATATGCATCAAGGATGAGAACCGTGATAAGCATCGAGTACCAAGAAACCCCGGAACCTACTGTTTACTGTTACTGGGTCTGATCAGTACGACCTGGGCTACTGTAAAGATGATTTTCAGTTAGCTCTGTTCGAGTAGATAACTTTTCATTTAGGACTCGTCTTAATCCGAGTTGCGGTTTAGGATTTATGGCCCTCCGATCGTCACTATGTCCATTTAACGTTGTGCTGAAAAATTCTGATCTACTCACACTTAGACCGTTTCTATGGTCAAACGAAGACGAGTTTGCTTCTGGAATTTTGACCACAACTAAAGGACTCATATACGGAGCCATGGCCACTGGTCTCACCTTATTTCAGTAGCTATTGAGGCTGTGGTGACTGATCCAAGTCAGCCTTTGTTTTAAACTCTTTTCATGAACGAAACTTACTTTACACCTTTTGTTTGATGATGAATGATGATGATCTTTAAGACCTAATTTACATACTTTTAAACTTATTGAGACGATTTACTAACTTAGTACTATTTGACTTAGGTTGAGGACTTTTCGGACCTACGTACTTGCTTATTTCCCGACTCGACTTTACCACTACTTTATCGCTGTGAATTATAGCATTCCTTTTTTTACGTTAACTATTTTGGGAACTGAGAATACATGCGCATTTTACGTTTTACATACTAGGCACGAGTACTTGAACTTTATGTGACAACCCGGAAATTTTTGACCAAATTTAAACTTTTTCTTTAAATGATTTAACGATTCCGACACGATAAGCAAAATCTATGAAGTTGAATCTCAAAATTTTAGAACTGTTTCATTACATTTGACTGCTCTCGACGATTCATGAACAATTATATGTATGTATGTATATATATATATATATATATATATATATATATATATATATATATATATATATATATATATATGTACAAGTAAAAACGACTTTCCTACAGTAAAACACTATTTGCTACAGTAAAATGACTTTGCTACAGTAAAACACTATTTGCTACAGTGAAATCATATTTTGCTATAGTGCTACAGTGAAAACTCTATTTGCTACAGTAAATACTATTTACTACAGTAAACACTATTTGCTACAGTAACACTATTTGCTACAGTAAACACACACTTTGCTACAGTAAAATACTATTTGCTACAGTAAACACTATCTGCTGCAGTAAACACTATTTGCTACAGTACACTATTGCTACAGTACCACTATTTGCTACAGTAACACACTTTGCTACAGTACACTATTGCTACAGTGAACACTATTTGATGTCGACGAACTAGCAAAAACAAAAACGGATAAGGCGGCCATGCGATCGCATGGCAAAAACACTGAAAACTCATGCGATCGCATGAGGTACTGTAGCGTGCCACATACTATAAAAGCTCGGTTCATTCCTCCGAATTATTATTTTTTATATTATTATTATTATTATTATTATTATTATTATTATTATTATTATTATTATTATTATTATTATTATTATTATTATTATTATTATTATTATTATTATTAAGATTAATATTATTATTATTAATCTTATTATAATATTATTATTAGTAGTATATACACCTAAAATACTACGACGAGGTTATGAGCGTGTCACCTTCAAAATGGGTTTTTGAGCGGGATAGAGCTAAGGAAATTATGGGTTATTGCCAAGGAGGTTATGGGTAATGTTCGGGGGTATATTTGTGAATCAAATCTAGTGTTTATCATCTCCGTTACGTCTACGTACTTTCCTACAATATTGAATCTCAATATTTATACGTAAGCACTCATATTTTATCTTTTATATATTAATTGTGTATCCATGTCTAGTGCTCGAGTATATATATATATTTATATATGCTTGTATGTTAAATTTCGTCGTTAAAAAGTTATAATGAATCACGAATTAAATACATATATTACTGGTAAAAAGTATATGATATACATGTTTTTGGAAAGCTGGTAAAAAATCAATAACTTTTCATTTAGATATCGAATAATTTCGATGAACGGATTAAAAGATATGATCAACTGAATTATGATCGACGTTAATTGAATTTGCTTTTGAATCTACAATTAAGATTTAAACAACTCGTTTACGAGATTGATAATTTGGATTTTTGAATATTACCAACCGAGTAAATGAATCCTTATATAAGGTACGTCTCGTTTTGTTAAACAACTGTCAAAATTGACTTTTTAAAACGACATCGGATAACTTTTGTATGTCGATCTCGAGCATTAGGATTGTGATACACTATGACCTGACCTAGCTTGATAGACGTTTATTGACCAACATATGTTCTCTAGGTTGAGATCTACGATTATTTGCTAATCCGAGTTTTGATCACATTTTGGTGAACGACTTTATATGCTGCTAAGGTGAGTTTCATTTGCTCCCTTTTTAATTGCTTTTGCAATCTATATTTTTGGGCAGAGAATATATGCACTTTATTTTAAACGCAATGGATACAAGTACATACTAAATTCTACACTGAGTTTGAACCGAAAATCTCTTATCTTTGGTAACTAGTAACTGCCAGTTATAAGAACTGGTGGGCGCGAGTAGTAGTATATGGATCCATAGGGCTTGATATCCCCGTCCGAGCTAGAGCACTAGCCTTTTAACGGATGTATGCTATTTGAGAAGCGTATACGTTGGTTTGCGTATATTATTAAGATGATTATACAAAGGGTACAAATTATATATACGTTAAAGTTTAGTTACCAGGGTGCTCAATTTCGTAGAATATTTTGATAAACGTTTCTGGATGAAACAACTGAAATCTTGTGATCCACCTTTATATACAGATTATACGAAATATTAAAACTATGAACTCACCAACCTTTGTGTTGACACTTGTTAGCATGTTTATTCTCAGGTTCCCTAGAAGTCTTCCGCTGTTTGATTATATGTTACACAAGCTATGTGCATGGAGTCTTACATGGCATATTTTTCAAGGAAATGTTGCATTCACCAAATCATCACCATGTATCTTATTTTGACTGCATTGTCAACAGAAGTACTATTGTAAACTATTATTTATGGTGATTGTCTATATGTAGAAATCATCAGATGTCGAAAACCTTTGATTTAAATATTCATTTATGGTGTGCCTTTTCAAAAGAATGCAATGTTTACAAAACGTATCATATAGAGGTCAAATACCTCGCAATGAAATCGACGAATGATGTGTTCGTCCATATGGATTTGGAGCGATCGTCACAGTTGGTATCAGAGCGTTGGTCCTAGCGAACCAGGTCTTGCATGAGTGTGTCTAACTGATATTTGTTAGGATGCATTAGTAAGTCTGGACTTCGACCGTGTCTGCATGTTAAAAGTTTTGCTTATCATTTCTTGTTGGAAATTACATGTTTATCATTCTTAAGTCTAGACACGTTTTCCTGCATTTATTGCATAAATAGTGTATAGACAAAAATTCATATCTTAGCGTATCTGTTACTGTAAACTTTTCCTGACATCTTCCGAAAATTCCTCCGTGATTTATGGAATTTTGGTATTATATATACATATGTAAATTATGTATTGAAGAGTACCAATATAAATTCTATAATCTATTTCATATCAAAAATCATCTCTCTAATTATACAAGATGGATCCCGTATCTAGTTCAAATTCCTTAAACTCCGACAGCTATTCCGATATGGATATTCACCTGAATTCCGAAGACAGTGTAACCAGAATGGATCAACCAATCAGCCATCATCTATTCTGGATGAATTGGGGATGGGTTCGTAGCCTACTTAATTATTGGAGACAAGAAGAAGGCGATCCCTTCCATCCACCACATTGCCCTCTTGGCGAAGAACCTGAAGCACTTACCGGCGAACCTGTTCGTAATACCATTTTCTCTCTCATCTCCAGAATATCTCGTCATGATCATATACTCTCTCAATTCTGGATCTTATTCATCCGCTCGTCCGAACCGCCAATCATCCCGGTGTAGTAGAAGAAGTCAACGAGCTTCGCGCTCAGGTATTGGCTTTGGAGAATATGGTGCAAAGGTTACAAGCACCAGCAGAATCACCGACTTCAACAGTACCACCGACAACAACACCAACAGTACCATTACCACCACCAACAACATCCGCAACGCAAGCCTCAACATCACAATATGTACCTTGAACATCAACGTCATACGCATCGTAGTTACCAAGAAATACCAGCAACAATAACCGATGAAGTATTAACTCATTTCCCCTGAAAACGCTCGAAGAAGTAATATATAACAATTATCGTGTTTTTCGAGCGTATTTTGAGGTTTTAGCTATTGGGGTTTAGATATTAGGGTTTATAGGGTTTAGATAATACGGTTTAGAAATTTAGGGTTTAGGGTTTAGATTTAGGGTTTAGATTTAGGATTTAGATTGAGTTTTTAACACGAACGGTTTAGAGTTTAGGGTCCATAAACCCAAAACACCAAACCCTAAACCCTAAACCCTAAACCCTAAACCCTAAACTCTAAATCGGGCTAAATTTTACTTCACAAAACATGGAAAAAAAACGTTCATATTCTTCACGAACAATATTATCTTGAATGTAATTTTTGTCGATCGTTTTCCCGCCTAAATAATAACATTCATCACGAAGTGTCTCTTCTAAATGTTCATATTTTCGTGTGATCTTTATGCCGGGAAAAAAAATTCAAAAAAAAAAACGAAAAAAAAAAAATTTGCTTCCCCCCGCTTCCCCCCGATTGGTTACTTCCCCATTGATCCTGCCATATATATATATATATATATATATATATATATATATATATATATATATATATATATATATATATATATATATATATATATATATATATATATATATGTATATATATATATATATATATATTTATACAAATATAGTTTAAAATATATATATAGCGTTAAACTTTGCCAGCTCCATGTGGAACGAAACTTACTAAAAACTACACTACTCTACGATTAGGTACACTGCCTATAAGTGTTGTAGCAAGGTTTAGGTATATCCATTCTATAAATAAATAAATAATTTGCGTAAATTGTATCGTATTTAATAGTATTTCGTAGTAAAATATAATCTATTTCGTACTACACCTCGCATACATCAAGTATTTTTGGCGCCGCTGCCGGGGACGCCGAAAGCGAACACTATATTTTTAAACTATTTTTGTAAAAACATAATTGTATATAAGTTTTAAATATAAATATCTAATATAGAAAAATAAAAAAAAAAATTAATCGGGCCGAATACTGTAGCAGCCCAAAACCATTTCTGGATCCGCAGGCCATGCGACCGCATAGCATTTCAACCTACACTTCATGCGATCGCATGGAGTGAGGTGGCAGGTCTGAAACCTCGGTCGACACAATTAGGGTTTGTAATTAATATATAATTATAATTATTAATTAAGATTAGTGTTTTAATTAATTTATTATTTAGTTTTAATTTGTTTTATTATGTTTTAATTATATAAATTTAATACTTTTATAAAATAATAATATAAAAATAATATTTTTATAAAATTGTATTTTTATCAACTTAGGTCCTTTTTGTATTTTGAATTTTTTTATTATCGTTTAATTAAGTAATTTGTATATTTATCGTTCGTAATTAGTTTTAAACTTAGTATTTTGCCGTAGTTATTTTATATTCTTAGATTTTTAAGCTTTGCTCCCTTAAGTACTTTTTCTTTAGATTAAGATTTAGGTGCTTTAGAATTTTGCGACGCCGTTTTAAATAGATTTTAGTGCCTAATTAAGTAATTGCCGTTTTTCGTTTAGAATTCCACTTAAGCTTTAATACCTTTAGACGCAAGTTTTAATTTTTAGTTTTTAGACTTTTAAGTTTCGACGCTTTACTTTCTTATTATTATTTTTCGACTTTTTGCTTTTCGACGTTTGTTTTTTGACTCTTATTTTTCGGCGCGCTTTCTCGTTTTCATTTTTATGCTCTAGTTTTTAGGACATAGATTTTTTCTCTTCTTAAAATTTCGACGAAAAATTATGTTAAGCGATTAAATTGATAGACATCCAAATTTTCTGGTTCATAGTAATAGTTGAATTTGTTAGTGGCGAGTTGTGGGCTTCCGATTTAAAGGGTCCTGGCTACCTGCTGCATCTATTGGCTATTCGAAACGTGGGCAAAATCAGAAAAGTCTATTAATTTGATAACTTATATATTTTTATCTTTATAACTAATAGGATATTCAGTGAATGCACCGAGTAAAACGTTCACCACCTTTCATACGTTCACCACCTGTAACCCGATCAAGACATCTAGCCAATACAATCACCGTTGATTTTTCTTTAGAATCATCATCTAGTCGAACAAGTACTCCAATTCAAATTTCCGATAATCTATTTTTTGAATCCAACTTCACAATTGAGAACCCGGAGGATATTCAGGGACAATTTCAAGATCCTGAACCACTAATCATTCCTCCTGAACTACAAACCATTAAATCAGAATCCTCTAGTGATTCGTATTCAACAAATTCAATTATGGAAGTAACGGAACCTCTAAGTATGGAACACCGAATAAGAGCCACACTCACTGGCCAAGGTCACGCCATTATTCGGCCAGATGTTAATGCGCCAGATTATGAAATCAAAGGACAAATCCTACACATGGTAACTAATCAATGCCAATATAGTGGTACGCCAAAAGAAGATCCAAACGAACATCTTCGAACCTTTAATAGGATCTGTACTCTATTTAAAATCAGAGAAGTTAAGGATGAACAGATCTATCTCATGTTGTTTCCCTGGACTTTAAAGGGAGAAGCCAAAGATTGGTTAGAATCGTTACCTGAAGGAGCGATTAACACATGGGATGTTTTAGTTGAGAAATTTCTTAAAAGATTCTTTCCGGCATCTAAAGCCGTGAGACTTCAAGGAGAAATTGTTACGTTCGCGCAAAAGCCAAATGAAACATTATATGAGGCGTGGACAAGATTTGGAAAGTTGTTGAGAGGATGTCCTCAGCACGGTTTAGACACTTATCAAATAGTACAAATATTCTACCAAGGTGTCGACGTTGCTACACGAAAAGACATCGACACAGCAGCTGGTGGTTCCATTATGAAGAAAACCGCAACTGAAGCTCACAAAATTATTGATAACACCGCCTCCCACTTGCATGAGTGGCACCAGGAAAAAGATATCTTTCGTTCATCTAAAGTGGTTAGAGCCGATTCTAGCCATGACTTTGATTCCGTTTCAGCAAAAATAGATGCTTTCGAGAGACGAATGGAAAAGATGACTAAAGATATTCACGTAATACGAATCAGTTGTGAGCAATGTGGTGGACCACACTTAACGAAAAATTGTCACATTGAGTAAACGATGGAACAACGTGAGAATGTTTCCTACATGAGCCAAAGGTCGGGAAATAATTATCAACCGCCAAGGCCAAACTTCAATCGAAATCAAAACATTCTTTACAATCCAAATGGACCCAACAATAACTCATATAACCAACAAGGTCCAAATAACCAACAAACTCAAAACAACACTTTCAATCAACAAAGACCTAGCTTATATAAACCACCACAACAAATCGAAGAGAAAAAGCCAAATCTGGAAGAAATGATAGCAAAGCTAATGGAATCTCAAACACAATTTATTACATCTCAAACCCAAACGAATGAGAGGTTTGATCAGTCATTAAGAACTCAACAAGCTTCTATTTTGAATCTAGAAAAACACGTAGGTACTCTTGCAAGCATGATGAGTGAGAGGGAACAAGGAACGTTACCGAGTAATACTAAAGTAAATCCTCGGAATGAGAATGTTAATATGTTGTCAACTAATTCTGAAAAATCAGTACCAAAAGATGGGAAGGTTTTAGATGTGTGTAACAATGAAGAAGTTACACCACCACCACCACCCGAGAATGTAAAGCCAGTGGTGGCACCATATAGACCACCCATCCCGTTTCCAAGAAAAAGAGTTGAGTATGAGCAAGTAATAGGTAATAAAGTTTGTGATACCTCTGGAAAGAAGAAGAAGAATACGAAATTGCAAGAAACAAAAACCGTAAAAGTAAACCCGGTGAAGACAGTTTCACCAAAACCTCCACCCAGGTTGGGTGATCCGGGTAAATTTATTGTTCCTTGTCTACTTAGTGATTATGTCATGTATGATGCACTAGCAGATTTAGGTGTGAGTGTGAGTGTTATGCCTCTTTCATTATGTAAGAGATTAGGAGTAGGTGAGTTAAGTCCAACAAAAATGAGTGTTAGACTCTTTGATCAAACTATTAAGCAGCCAGTTTGAATTGCTAACAACCTACCCGTTCAAGTAGATAATTTAACCTTTCTAGTTGAATTTATTATTATTGACATATAAGAGGACCCAAACATTCCTCTAATTTTAGGTCGACCATTATTAGCGTCCACCGGGGCGTTATTTGATGTAAGAGAGGGTAGAATGACACTTAGTAATGATGAAAAATCGATCACCTTTGTGAGTCGAAAGTCTAAATCTCCACCAATCAAAACCGTTGAACCAATAAAAACGATCGATGAGAAGCATATTATTTTACCAACTCCAACGGTAGTGCTTAACAATAATAAAACGCCTAAGTGTGGGGAAGATGAAGTAACACCTAATGATGACTTGATAACAAAGAACCTCGTTGTTGATACAAAATTAAATGACCCCGTTATTAACAGTTCAATGAAAAAACTTTATAAATGCGTTTACGATGCTAGAATTAAGGGGAACTTTAAGTTATGTAACCGGTTAGTATCCAATCTGTCACCTAAAGAAAAGGCGAAACTAGTTGAATTTGTGGATAATACAGAAGAAGCCAGCCATTGACTTAAAGCAAAAGTCATAGATATGCAAGTTGATTATGGTCCAAGAGAAATTAACAATGAAGTTAATCACAATTTCGACAACACTGCTACCTAAGTGTGGGGAGATTCAGATGTTCTTAAAAGAAAATGTTGTCTAGAGTTAGTTGTTCTGTTCTCGTGTAGTTCCGAGAATGGAATCCGATTAGTCTTTTCCACTAGCAGACAGTAAAGAACTAGTTTTCTCCCTCATTCTGAATTTTTTTTCGTTTTGTAGGTTTTATATGAAATTAATATGCTTTTTAAATTTAAGTTTTGTGTAAATTTTAAAATAACAAAAATTTACTTTACTTCATTAAGTTTAAAAAATGATTTCTAAAATTCGTCGTAAGTTAAAGACTAGGTCATGGAACCGAAATTGCTTTACCCGAAGGCGGGGCGAAAAATTTTGTTATCATTAATTTTAATATTATTGATCTAAAGTATACCAAAAAAATTAAAACAAAAAACCCCAAAAATCTTTGCTTTTAAAACTATCGCTTTAAAAACGACAAATTTTAAATTTTGTCGAGGGACGGACTAGGTAAACGTACCGAAACTACCTAATGTAAAAGGAAACAAAATTTTAAAAATTATTCATTTAAATTGTTTTAATAAATAAAGGTTTTATAAAAAATATATATATGTAAAAGTATGTATATATATGTTTGTAATTTATCTCATGTACAAAACAAGGTAAAACAGCGCACTTTCAAAGACTGGTATTAAGTTAGCAAAAGCTATTAATTTTGACGACAAGACGCAAACTATCAAATGTGATATATCAACTGCAGGAATGAGCAAATGATGTGCACCATTTATCATTCGAACAAACAATATGTTTGCAAACTCGGTATTTTTAATTATTTTTCTACACTAATCACCCTCATGAATTTAAATTTTTACTGATTTCTTGCAAATGAGGGCATTGCAAGATCTCAAGTGTGGGGAAGGGTTATAAATTCTCTCGGGTTTGCACTTGGCTTATTTGCCAAATTTTGTGAAAATTTAAAAAATTTTCAACTAAATAAATTCAAATTCATGTTTATACATATTTATGAATGTTAAAAACTAGGTGTTAATACCGAAATTATCGTTACCTCGGAGAGAACATAAATTGAGAAACAACCCAAAATGCTAGAATTCATTTAAAATGGGATAAAGGAGAATAAAAAGTCAAAGAAAGAAATAAAATAAAAGCTAAGTGTGGGAAGAATGCACCAAGTTCTTTAACATATATGATATATCAAATATATTTGTACAAAGTTATTGCAGGTACTTTTGTTTTAGACGATATTAATTAGTTTTACCCGATTTACTGTAATATATTTGAAAGAAAGATGGATCTTCATGATGAATCAATTCCATCATTAAAAGGAAGTAATGTCTTCCGAAAATGACACGCACTTCTTGATTTAGGTCGGGAATTTGTCGTCCAGACCAGCTGTAGGTTGAAGAAAAACCTAGAAAAGTCATCTCTAAAATCAGTAGGAATTCCACGGACCTCAGCATTAAACAGGGTCGCCAAGTGGTCAGACTTATCCTATCCATGAGAGGATCTGTCTCGTAAAATGGGAAGGGCGCTGTGGAAATTAGCTTGATAAGACTAATGAATCAGACCCCCAGAAAGGATAATCTCCTTACAGATCAAAAATCAACTTTTAAGACTGATGTTACTCAATCCTTGAGATTGACCTTAAAGATTAAGAATTCAAACTCATGGAATTCAATGATATCTAAACTCGAGCTTGAACGGGAAAATATTTTGATCAAATTAAAACCGATTTGTTTTCTGAAAACCTATTTTCAATGCGTTCATTACCATTGAACGTAAAATCCTAAGAATTCACCGGAATTCATTAGGTCGCCTGAACCAAATCAGGTGTCAACCGTAAGAACGGTGGTTGCATAGCATGGTCGAAGACAGGACCTTGTGCCAGACCAAAAAACTATAGGGTGATCTTTGCTATTGCTCCTACAAAGGATAGTAATTGCATCCGACACGTTTTAGACCATGAACATCTGCATGTCATTAGACATTGCCATAACAGTTGCTTGTTCAACGCTTTTCTTTACAACCGTTTGGTAGTTTACCGAAAGGTAATATACGGAGCAGGTATACTGGACGTGTTCCCTTCCTAAAACAAGGTTAGCAAGTGGGTGACACAAAACTATAAGTTTTGAGCTAAAATTTTCAAATCTGAAACCCACAAAACCCACAAAAATATTTTGCAAACATCGGTGAAGGGTTATTCCGGAAAATTTATCTAGGGTAAAAGCTAGATTGAATTTTCAAAAGATCAAAGGTTTTCATAAAGATCTAATTTCCTAACGGATCTAAATTTTTATAGTCATATGGGACTGTAAACCACAACGCTACTATCATTGTTCATACCGCCATATCAAAATCACTGATGTACAAAGTGTGAAGAATAAAGAAGTGATTCTAGTAAAGTTATATTCAAGTTCTATATTTCTTGAGGACAAGCAATGCTCAAGTGTGGGAATATTTGATAATGCTAAAAACGAACATATATTTCATAGCATTATCCTTCAAGAAAGACAAGCTTTTAGTTGCAATTGTTCTATTTACAAGTGATATTCGTTTAAATAATAAAAGGTGAAGACAAAAGACAGATTCGACGATTTGAAGACGCAAACGACCAAAACGCTAAAAAGTACAAAGTACAATTCAAGTGGTTCAAATTATTGATGAGAAACGTCTAGAAATTACAAGAGTACAAGCCGCAAAACGCAAAGTACAAGATATTAAATCGTACGAAAAGACGTTCGAAAATCTGGAACCGAGACATGAACCGAGCATCAACGCGCGAGACAACGGACCTAAAATTACAAGTCAACATTGCACAAGAATATAATATAATATATATATAATTATATAAAATTATATATATTATATTATATATTAAATAAATCGAGCAGCCACCCACGTTTTGGAAGCAAGTGTGCTGATCCAGGCTGGCCATGCAATCGCATGGCCTGGAAGAAGCTTTTCCATGCGATCGCATGGAGTGAAATATCTGGCCAAGTCTATAAATTGCAATATTTTTCGGACGAGTATAACACACACTCTTTTCATTCCTTCTTCTGTAAACATAAATAATTTTATATTATAATTTTAATATAAGTTAATTTTAATAATAAAGTTATGGTTTAGTTAGGTTATTGTAAGAAATGTTTTACGGGTTTTAAAGTCGTAACTCTGTCCGTGTAACGCTACGCGATAAATAATCACTGTAAGCTAAGTTCTTCCTTTTTAAATTAATGTCTCGTAACTAAGTTATTATTATGCTTATTTGAACCGAAGTAATCTTGATGTTGGGCTAAATATTAAGATGGGGTTATTGGATTTTGTACCATAATTCGGGTTTGGACAAAAGACCGACACTTGTGGACATTGGACTATGGACTATTAATAGATGGGGGTTTTGTCTAATCGAATGACAACTCATTGGAATTCATCGAACCTATCTTCAAGTTATTTAATATAATAATTATTAAATGATTATGCATGTCCTATTTAGTGATGTTTATATGACATCTTTTACGATCATTTATCTAATTATTTGGGTTGGGTAATTGATTATTCAAACTGATCAAGTGGGTAAATTAATGTTCATATCTTATTAAAACATGGGTGGATTACATACAAATGTAATTGGTGTAATTGTTAACAAAGTATTAAAACCTTGGATTATACGCAGTCGATAACCTGGTGTAATTATTAACAAAGTATTAAAACCTTGTTACAGTTCGAATCCCTAATTAGTTGGAATATTTAACTTCGGGGATAAGGTTAATTTGACGAGCATTTTATGATTATGACCGATGGACTATTTTGGGCAAAACCCAGTAGGTATCAAATAAGCCAGGACAAAGGACAATAGACCCAGAGTAATAAATTAAAATCAAAATGTCAAACATCACGGTTACGGAAGTTTAAATAAGCATAATACTTTTATTTCATATTTCATCGTACCTTTATTTACTGTCATTTTAATTACTGCAATTTACTTTATCGCAATTTAAATTCTGTCATCGTCTTTTATCTTTACGCTTAAAATATAAAATCGACAAACCGGTCATTAAACGGTAAAAACCCCCCTTTATAATAATAATAATACTACTTATATTTGTATATATATATATATATATATATATATATATATATATATACAAATATAGTTTAAAATATATATAGCGTTAAACTTAGCTAGCTCCCTGTGGAACGAACCGGACTTACTAAAAACTACACTACTCTACGATTAGGTACACTGCCTATAAGTGTTGTAGAAAGGTTTAGGTATATCCATTCTATAAATAAATAAATAACTTGTGTAAATTGTATTGTATTTAATAGTATTTCGTAGTAAAATATAATCTATTTCGTACTACACCTCGCATACATCAATTTGAAAGGAGAATTATTGTTAGGGATAAAAATAGATTTCATCATTTTGAAAATGGAACTTGCACTTGTAAAGAGTTTTAGTAATATATATAATAACTAGTTGTTGAACCCTCGCTTCGAGCCGGGGGTTCGGTTTTCAATGTATTTTAATGCGTTTAGTTTGTAAAATTATTTCGTGACTAAAGAAGGATGTCATTGAAGCGCAACTCGAGTCGAACTAAAAGATATAACCCGTGAAAGATTTAAAAGTTATTTTAAATTAAAAATATATGTCCATCTTCTCGTTTAGCTACTTAATTATCGACTTTTAAAAATTTAACGCAAAATCAACGTGTATGAAAAGTACCCTAATTTTTTAGCATTTTTTAAAAAAGCGTCTCGTTTTGCGTATAGTTAGTGACAGTGTGTTCCTAAAATTATTTCGAGTTTAACGATGGTGTCGGAAAAATTTAACTCGTTGCGAGCGAGAAGATATGACCCGTTGAATATTTGGGTGGAGTTCATTTAAGATTTTTTATGAAAATTGTTACTTGACACTTTAACCCCCCCCCCCCTGTTTGGGGGGTCGATTTGAATATTTGGAAAAAGTGTGGGGGTCTTTGTTGGTGTAGTGAAATTTAATTAGAATTTAAAAAAGTGAAATAATTTTTTTTTAAAAGTGAAATGATGAAAATGCCCCTAGTAACTATTCACCATTTTTGTCTATTAGATAATATAGTAATAAAGGAATTAAAAAGGAAGTGAAAAAAGGTTGAAAAGAAAAGGAAAAAAGTTTTTAAAAAATATCAATTTATTATATTATCCCCAAAGTTGAAGTTATTTACGGGGCTGCCACTGTGAACAATGACAGCCTCGTGGTAATTAGTATTATGTATAATTAACAAGGAGAGGGGATGTATTTAGACCACTGCCAACGGGTCTTGTCATAGCCTTGCACTCAACCATGCCCTCTAAGGTGCCAATAGCACTACCACACCCTCATTATGCCCTCCCCAGCTTAGCCTTCACTTTTTATTGAGATAGCATTTCAGGACGGTGCTCAATGCGTTTTTGGGTTGTATTTTGGTCTTGAAAACTTGAATACGAACATATTTAATTAATTTTTGGAGTCATGTTTTTGGGTAAAGGGTATTCACCCGGTAAATATTATATAAAAGATTGCACAATTACAAGAATGTCTATAAGACAGGAAACAACGAAGACGCACAATGCATTAACAACCAAACAAACAACCAAACACTAAGACCTTAAATTTGCCATTCTATCTTCAAGTTTCTCACGTGTTGTGACTCCTTAAACTTCACCGACATCAACTTCAACCGAACCGTACCATGGATGATGTCAACAAGCTTCTTTGGATCACGAGCTTCACCGTTAAACAACCTTGAATTTCGTTCCAACCAAATATAATATACCGTAGCACTGAAAAGAATTTTTGTCACCATAACTCGAGCTACCTTCCTCTGAGCAAACGGTATTAGTTTTTCAACTATGTTCTTCCACTCATCACTAATACTAGGGATAGCAATGTACCTCTTAATCATGTGCCAAACTTGCTTTGAATAAATACACTCAAAAAATAGATGATCGTGCGAGTCTTGTTACAACTTACATAAAGAGCATACTAACGGGCCATTATTTGATCCAGTCAAATCCCAAGCTCTCATATTATCTTGAGTCTTAAGTTTCTCGTTCATAAGCAACCAAGCGATAAAAGTGTGCCGAGAAATACACTTTGAAAACCAAATAACATGATACCACCGCACTTGAGGAGCATTAGGCCTTAATGTTTCCCAAGCACTTTTTGAAGAAAACTGCACAAAGCTACCTTCAAAGTCTTTCCAACATACCTGATCTTGTTTTGTAATATCCGAGAATGCAATTGTCGAAAACATCAGGTACTTCTTAATCCATTCCACAGGCCACAACCATGAATTCTGGTTCCGAAGATCAGCAACTGTTGAAGACTCCGCAAAAGAGTGTCTATGCATTTCTCTGGTCAAGATGAATGCAGCTAAAGGACCGAAATCAGTCCACGAATCGAACCAAGCAGACGTACAAGAACCCTCCTCAACAACATGAATAATAAAGTGACGAATGATCTCTCAGATACTTAAAATTTTCCTCCATCCCCAGCTAGCGGATGAATTGACATCCGCCACCCAGAGGTTTCGATTACGCAATCGATATATATCGATCCATTTCACCCATAAAGTTTGTTTTTGCGTGATAATGCTCCACACGGGGTACGAAATAAGCGCTATATTCCATGATTTTAAGCTTTTAATCCCTAACCTGCCTTCAACCTTAGGTATACACACGTCTGACAATTTAACTTTAGCCTTACCTTTTTTCATGTCACCTTGACACAAAAGGAACCCGCACATAATCTTCTCCAATTCCTTAATAATCTTATCTGGTAAAATAAAGACCGAGGACCAGTAAACTTGCATGGAAGCAAGCACCGAAGAAATAAGTTTCACTCGACCTGCAAACAATAAAACTTTGTTCTTCCAATCTCCAACCTTGGCTTTCATTTTATCAATCAACTCCTTGCATTCATTATAGTATAACCATGAAGAGATAAGAGGAACACCAAGGTACTTTACCGGAAATGACCCTTCCTCAAACGGCATGATCAACAAAATATTCTCCCTCAGCAATTGGTTTACCCCAGCAAAATACACTGTACTTTTTGAACACTTGGCACTAAACCTGAATACAGTTTGAATTCTTCTAACGCATTAGCAATTACTTGAACCGAGCACATACTTGCATGAGAGAATAAGAAAAGATCATCTGCGAAACACACATTTACTATTTCTTGACTCTTGCATTTCGGATGATATTTAAAGTCTTCCATATGCTGAATATTACGTTAAATCATTAGATTTAGGATTTCCATAACCATAGTAAATAAATACGATGACATGGGATCTCCTTGTCTTCACCCTCTATTCCCAATAATAAAGCCATGTAAATCACCATTAATGTTTATCGAGAATGAGGTAGACATCACACATTTGAGGATCCAATTAATCATAATCTTGTGGAAGCCAAATCCGTGGAGAATATCACTTAAAAAACTCCACTCGACTGTGTCATACGCCTTTTGAATATTGTCTTTAAATGCACATCGCGGGACACCTCTATTCAAGTGGTAATTGCGCATAATTTTATAGGTAATCAAAATATTATCGGTGATACTCCTTCCCGGAATAAAAGCCGATCGGTTATTATTGATAATAACATCCAAAGATCCTTTAATCCTGCTTGTAATCACTTTAGAGATACACTTGTAAATAGCATTACAACAAGATATAGGACGATAGTCATTAACCTTTGAAGGATACTCCACCTTCGGCAGTAATGTAATGATGGTATGATTTATTTCTTTGAGAAGTTGCCCATTAGAGAAGAATTACTTAACCGCACAACAAACATCCACGCCAATAATATCCCACGCTTTTTAAAAAAACATAGAAGTGTAGCCATCCGAACCCGAAGCTTTATCATCCCAAATCCCAAACATCGCCTCTTTAATTTCAGCATCTGTTACTTGGCACACCATATCTAACGCCATTTGTTGGGGTAATTTAGACATAAATAACCCAGGGTCCACATGAGAAGGAATGTCGTTTGCTGATGTACCTAAAAAACTTGAGTAGTGTTGAACAAACACATCTGGAACCGCAGCTCCTTCTACCAAAATACCCTCACTGTTGGTCACCGCATTAATTCTACATCTATTAGCCTTCGCTTTGACCACCTTATGAAAATACTTCGAGTTGCTATCACCCACTTGAAGCCATTCCACTTTAGACTTTTGTTTAAGAAACCTTTCCTCATCCCAATAGCATCGTTGTATTCCTTAAGAGTCTTTATTTCAGCCTCCGTTATCTCCTCTGATAAAGGGTTTGCGTCAAGTTGAATTTTCAAATTATCTAACTTGTCTCGAAGGCGAACCACATTATTATGTAAATTGCCTTTTTTGCCACATCAACTTCCGAAGCGGTTTGACGCAGCCTTTTAACAATTGTATACATGGAATGACCCTCAATCTGTTCCTTTCACACATCAGCTACACAAGTTCGAAATTTTTCATTTTTGGCGATGTAGTTTGTAGTGACCCGAACTTTTCCATGTTTATATATATATTAAATGAAATTGTTATTTACATGTTTAAGTGTTTCCAACATGTTAAGTAATCAAACTTGTTAAGACTTGATTAATTGAAATAGGTTTCATATAGACAATTGACCACCCAACTTTGTAGAGACCCGTCCTAATCCATCCGGACGAAGTCCATATCGATTACAAACGATTCACAACAGTTGATTTCATCGCGAGGTAATTGACCTCTATATGATAAATTTTACAAACATTGCACTCGTTTTTAAAAGACAAACTTTCGTTACATCGACAGTTGACAGGCATGTAAAGCATTTCATAATATATCCAAATATAATTGACTTAATAATAATCTTGATGAACTCAACGACTCGAATGCAACATCTTTTGAAATATGTCATGAATGACTCCAAGTAATATCTCTAATATGAGCAAATGCACAGCGGAAGATTTCTTTCGTACCTGAGAATAAACATGCTTTAAAGTGTCAACCAAAAGGTTGGTGAGTTCATTAGTTTATCATAAAGAATCATTTCATAATTTTAATAGACCACAAGATTTCATACTTCCATTTCTCATAATCATACGTCCCATGCATAGAGACAAAAATATCATTCTTTTGGATTGAACACCTGGTAACCGACATTCACAATATGCAGATAAGAATATCCCCATCATTCCGGGATCCTCCTTCGGACATGATATTAATTTCGAAGTACTAAAGCATCCGATACTTTGGATGGGACTTGTTGGGCCCGATAGATCTATCTTTAGGATTCGCGTCAATTAGGGTGTCTGTTCCCTAATTCTTAGATTACTAGACTTAATAAAAAGGGGCATATTCGATTTCGATAATTCAACCATAGAATGTAGTTTCATGTACTTGTGTCTATTTTGTAAATCATTTGTAAAACCTGCATGTATTCTCATCCCAAAAATATTAGATTTTAAAAGTGGGACTATAACTCACTTTACCATTTTCCGAATACGGTTAATAATAAGGGTTACCTAATTCAAAGTGGACCTCATAACAGATACTCTTAATCATAATTCAATGTATCCGATAATTCAATCATTTGATATTATCTTTTAATCTCGTCGATAAACTTACATCGAACAAATACGTTCATGTAAAGTATTATTCATTCAATACCTTGATAGCATTTCCAAATTCATAAAATAGATCTCATATCTTATATTCATAATAACTAATCCGTTCAATGTTTCATTAATATAACTCAATTTAAAATCAGACATATTTATATGTATATATATATTTATTTACACATAATTGTTCGTGAATCGTTTGGCATGGTCAAAGGATATTTGATTACAGAAATATAGTTTCAAAATTTTCGAGACTCAACATTACAGATTTTTGCTTATCGTGTCGGATATATATAAAGATTAAAGTTTAAATTTGATCAGAAATTTCCGGGTCATCACATTACCTACCCATTAAAAGAAATTTCGTCCCGAAATTTAATCGAGGTCGTCATGGCTAACTAATAAAATGTTTTCATGACGAATATGAATCGATAATAGAGTTTTATCATAATTGAGTGATATAGATAAAACGATTTGTTTTTGTGAAGAGCACGAATGAAGCTATCAAATAAGAGTGAAAATGAATAAATGCAGGTTTGACCTAACAGGTGGCGTAGTCAAGATTGATTTCCGAAATTTAAGGAATTTAGAAGAAGATCTCCATAATAAGATTTGATTCGTCGGTAATTAAGGAGATTAGGATCCTCTTTGGTTATACGTGATAATCTGCTTTGATTTGCTCTGTCTATAAATCCACCCCCTTCGTTTCCTTACAACTCACACCTTCTATTCTTTCTTCCTCAAATCATACTTTAAAATATTCGTTAATATGCTCCATCCCATCCTGATCCTTGATATCCTCTTAACTTTCATATCTGTCATTCTTCTTTTTAATCTGCCACCGGAAGAATCTATTTACTTCTACTATACTCTTGGGTTTATAGTTTTTCTAGTCCTCCCGTGTCTTTATATTGCTATTTGCATCGACATCTACGGTTTATAATTTACGGGTGGTTGTTGGGTTTTATATCTTCCCTTATACTTCGATGTCCTTGCTTCTGTCTTCTATAATCATTGTCATCCATAGTTAATGCTCCCTTCTATTTGTTGCGGTCTATACTCCAATTTCTGTTTCGGAGCTTTGTCCTTTCGTTTCTTCTTCTTGCGATTTAACATCTCTTGTAATGGTCCGGAATTCGTAGGTATAGATTTCAGAATGAACATAGTAATTGTTCTAAGAAGGAAATGGTAATGGTAAAATAGTGAATTGTTAAATTACCAGAATACCCTGAAAAAGACCGAATTATCAAGAAATATTTTCTTGATATATTTAGAGATTAGATAGAATGTAAGAATCGTGTAAATGACACATGATGACGGTATGTCCTGTGAATCATCACGTCCATTAGAAACTCAGCATGAATTACTGTAATATAATGACGTTGATCAAGTGTCATTATTTTATACTAACCCATGCATCAATTCCCAACACCACTTCAAAAACATTCATATTCAAATTTTTCAGAATTTAGAAACTAACACAGTTTCTTTTATGTTGCAGATATTACGGAGAGATAAATGATACTTGATAAGAATAGTTGTGAAAATATCTCCAAAGATATGGAGAATATTTATAATGGAAGATACGAAGATATCTTATAATATTTAAGATATGATGATGAAGAATATCTGTCTGTGAAGGTTTAGAATAAGAAGTAAGGTGTTTGCTAACGAGTTCAGCAGGCACTGAATCATTTGGATCCTTTGAAGGCAGATTCAGTCTCTGTGATTTGTCCACGGCTTCCTTCATACTTTGCTCAATCCGTTTTTCAGTACCAAATCCTTTCTTTTTCTGAGCTTTACCAACTCACTATCTTTTATCATCAAACTTTTGACCGTTTAAACCATCTGTCATTTTTATGTTTCCTCTGCATTTAATGCTATAATATCTGAATCTCTGGTTATCAATCCGAGGTGGGTTCAGAAGAATCGTGTTTTAGATGATTAAACGCTGGTGGTAATATGGTGGAATATGAAAGGTTCCCCAGTAATAATGACGAAAGGGCAACGTATCTATCGGGCTTATAATAAGACTGGTCTGACTGAAAAATCGAAGTTGACTTGCTGGAGCTGTGACAAAATTGGCTACTTTGAAAAAAAATCGAAATGTTGTTTTTGCTAGAAGAATTCGACGCAGGTACATGTTAGATTATGACTTTGGTTTCGAGAGTTTTTCAGGTACAAAACTTCGGGTAACGTGTGGTTGGATCATCATCTCAATTGTTTATTATTTGAAGTGTCTTCTAGAATTTCGAAGGGTTTTAATTGCAGATTGTCATAGTCAATATCCAAATGATGAAATCGTCCTAAATCCCGAATGATTTTTCATATCCATCTTGTGTGTTATGATTAAAAGTGATGTTCTATCACAGTTTTGAAGTCAAAGTATAGCTTTGAAAAATGTAAAGATCTAAGAGTGATGATTTTGGTTGTATCTCGAGTTGAATTCTGAAATTCCCAAAATCAGTATATGTAATTAGATTCGAATGAGTATGGTTGTTTTGATTTCTATAGAAGAATGTATATTGGTTTAGTTGATGATTATCGAATCAGAATTGAAGAATGTAACATATTAATTGTGATTTTATATATCTCTCGGGTATTACCTACCCGTTAAAAAAAATTCACAAATAATGTTTTGAACAATAATTCTTATTACAATCTTTATGAAAATATATGTGGTTATATTTTCTTCAGATGTAGTACAGATTCAATGAGTTAATATCATACAAAGCTCATTTGATTTTCGGATTGAATTAGAAATGAATTTTCTCTAAAACATTAGAGATTACATAATCTTTGCGGAGTATTTCACTAATGTAATCAATGCTTCAATATTTATATGTATTTCCTTAGTGAATCATGCTGATGCTCATAGAACTCTTGCTAACTTCGCAAGATACGAATATTGTTTTCCCGTAAATTTCGGGTATATCGAAGATGGAAGTGTATAATCAAACATGTTATTGAATGATACACTTGATTTATTATGAAGTTGAATTCATTGATTTGAAAGGGAGATTGTAATTAACGATGGTTAAGTTGTTAACGAAGGATGTGCATCATAGCATATTAATAATATGAATTAACCGGATAGTTAAGTTCCATACATAATAGCTTAGTACAGAAAGATGTATTATGGTTTCAGATTTCATATACATTGAATATATATAAATCCTCCGGAAAAAAAAATGAGTTAATACTTCATAGCTCGTTGATACAATATACTCGTTGTTGATTCGTAATGATTTCCACAGTGATTTCTTGAACTGGCGGAGCTTGTGATGTTAGAGATGCTGACGATTCTAACGATATTGACAGCACTGACTGTGCTGGTGAGGCTAAGGGTACTGCTGATGCTATTGGTAAAACAAGTCTAGCTTGTAAACCGCGCACCATTCTTGTCAGGGTTTCGATTCTTTCCTCTATCATCTCTGTTCACTCATCTGGTTTATGGTTAAGGTTGAGATAAATAATCTCTTAAGATTTTAGAGATTACATAATCACCGCAGGATGTTTCTCCGATGAAGTTATGAATCAATACTTCATCGTTTGTTGTTGTTGGTACTCCTTGGTATCTTTGGTGCGTGTGACGTTGATATCCGATATACAGATTGGGATATTGAGGCGTGTGATACGGATGTGATTGTTGGTGGTGGTAATGATCCTGTTGATGTTAGTAATGGTGGTTGCTGCTGATGCCGGTGATGCTGCTGGTGCTTTTAGTATTGAGGCTTGCGATGTAGATGTTACTGGCGGTGCTGGTTACGCTGCTGGTGCTGCTGATGGTGTTTGTAAACTTCGCACCGTATTCTCCAAAGCCACTACCCGAGCGCGAAGCTCGTTGACTTCTTCTATTACGCCGGGATGATTCGTAGTTCGGACGAGCGGATAAATATAATCTAGAATTTGGTGTAGTATATAATCGTGACGAGATACTCTGGAGATGAGAGAGAAAATAGTTTCTCTAATAGGTTCGCCGGTAAGTGCTTTAGGTTCATCGCCAAGAGGGCAATTTGGTGGATGGAAGGGATCACCTTCTTCTTGTCTCCAATGGTTAAGGAGACTACGAACCCATCCCCATTTCATCCAGAATAGATGATGGCTGATTGGTTGATCCATTCCGGTCACACTGTTGTCAGAGCTCGAATGAAACTCCATATCAGAATAGCTGTCGTAATCTGATGAATTCGAACTGGTTGAGGGATCCATCTCGTATGATCAAAGGAATGAATTTTTGATATAAATAGATTATAGAAGTTAGGTTTGGTATTCTTCAATACATAGTTTACATATGTATATATATTACCAAAATCCCATAAATTACGGAGGAATCTTTGAAAAATGTCATTCAAAGTTCACAGTAACAGATATGCCAGGATAAAATTTCGTCTATACACTATTATGCAATAAATGCAAGAAAACGCGTTTAGACTAAAGAATAATAAGCAGATGGTTTCTTAGGATAGTAGTAAATGATTTCCGACTAAAAATGATAAGCAAAACTTTTGACATGCAAACACGGTCGAAGTCCAGACTTACTAATGTATCCTAACGACTTATCAGTTAGACACACTAATGCAGACCTGGTTCGCTAAGACCACCGCTCTGATACCAACTGTAGAGACTCATCCTAATCCATCCGGACGAAGTCCATATCGATTACAAACGATTCACAACAGTTGATTTCATCGCGAGGTAATTGACCTCTATATGATAAATTTTACAAACATTGCACTCGTTTTTAAAAGACAAACTTTCGTTACATCGACAGTTGACAGGCATGTAAAGCATTTCATAATATATCCAAATATAATTGACTTAATAATAATCTTGATGAACTCAACGACTCGAATGCAACATCTTTTGAAATATGTCATGAATGACTCCAAGTAATATCTCTAATATGAGCAAATGCACAGCGGAAGATTTCTTTCGTACCTGAGAATAAACATGCTTTAAAGTGTCAACCAAAAGGTTGGTTAGTTCATTAGTTTATCATAAAGAATCATTTCATAATTTTAATAGACCACAAGATTTCATACTTCCATTTCTCATAATCATACGTCCCATGCATAGAGACAAAAATATCATTCTTTTGGATTGAACACCTGGTAACCGACATTCACAATATGCATATAAGAATATCCCCATCATTCCGGGATCCTCCTTCGGACATGATATTAATTTCGAAGTACTAAAGCATCCGATACTTTGGATGGGGCTTGTTGGGCCCGATAGATCTATCTTTAGGATTCGCGTCAATTAGGGTGTCTGTTCCCTAATTCTTAGATTACTAGACTTAATAAAAAGGGGCATATTCGATTTCGATAATTCAACCATAGAATGTAGTTTCACGTACTTGTGTCTATTTTGTAAATCATTTGTAAAACCTGCATGTATTCTCATCCCAAAAATATTAGATTTTAAAAGTGGGACTATAACTCACTTTACCATTTTCCGAATACGGTTAATAATAAGGGTTACCTAATTCAAAGTGGACCTCATAACTGATACTCTTAATCACAATTCAATGTATCCGATAATTCAATCATTTGATATTATCTTTTAATCTAGTCGATAAACTTACATCGAACAAATACGTTCATGTAAAGTATTATTCATTCAATACCTTGATAGCATTTCCAAATTCATAAAATAGATCTCATATCTTATATTCATAATAACTAATCCGTTCAATGTTTCATTAATATAACTCAATTTAAAATCAGACATATTTATATGTATATATATATTTATTTACACATAATTGTTCGTGAATCGTTTGGCATGGTCAAAGGATATTTGATTACAGAAATATAGTTTCAAAATTTTCGAGACTCAACATTACAGATTTTTGCTTATCGTGTCGGATATATATAAAGATTAAAGTTTAAATTTGATCGGAAATTTCTGGGTCATCACAAACTTGACCGGTGATTCACGAACGTTAAAACTTGTAAGAACTATACGATGACATATATATGGCTATATATATATATAGTTAACATGATTTTATTATAAGTATGTATCTCATTAGGTATTTTAACAATGAGTTATATACATAAAAATGAGACTATTAATTTAAGAAACTCGAAAACGATATACATAACGATTATCGTTATAACAACGTCTTACTAGGTACACATGAATCATATTAAGATATTGATACACTTGGTTAATTATGTTAAATGATAAGTAAATATATTATTAAGTGTATTAACAATGAAATACATATGTAAAAATAAGACTACTAACTTAATGATTTCGAAACGAGACATATATGTAACGATTATCGTTGTAACGACATTTAACTGTATATATATCATACTAAGATATATTATATATCATAATATCATAATAATATAACAATTTAACATCTCATTTGCTATAATAAACAATGGGTTAACAACATTCAACAAGATCGTTAACCTAAAGGTTTCAAAACAACATTTACATGTAACGACTAACGATGACTTAACGACTCAGTTAAAATGTATATACATGTAGTGTTTTAATATGTATTCATACACTTTTGAAAGACTTCAAGACACTTATCAAAATACTTCTACTTAACAAAAATTCTTACAATTACATCCTCGTTCAATTTCATCAACAATTCTACTCGTATGCACCTGTATTCGTACTCGTACAATACACAGCTGTTAGATGTATGTACTATTGGTATATACACTCCAATAATCAGCTCTTAGCAGCCCATGTGAGTCACCTAACACATGTGAGAACCATCATTTGGCAACTACCATGAAATATCTCATAAAATTACAAAAATATGAGTAATCATTCATGACTTATTTACATGAAAATAAAATTACATATCCTTTATATCTAATCCATACACCAACGACCAAAAACACCTACAAATACTTTCATTCTTCAATTGTATTCATCTAATTGATCTCTCTCAAGTTCTATCTTCAAGTTCTAAGTGTTCTTCATAAATTCCAAAAGTTCTAGCTTCATAAAATCAAGAATACTTCCAAGATTGCAAGTTTACTTCCAAGTTTTCTAAATCCATTCCAAATAATCATCCAAGATCAAGAAACCTTTGTTACTTACAGTAGGTTATCTTTCTAATATAAGGTAATAATCATATTCAAAATTTAATTCAATTTCTATAACTATAACAATCTTATTTCGAGTGGAAATCTTACTTGAAATTGTTTTCGTGTCATGATTCTGCTTCAAGAACTTTCAAGCCATCCAAGGATCCTTTGAAGCTAGATCTATTTTTCTCATTTCCAGTAGGTTTATCCAAGGAACTTAAGGTAGTAATGATGTTCATAACATCATTCTATTCATACATATAAAGCTATCTTATTCGAAGGTTTAAACTTTTAATCACTAGAACATAGTTTAGTTAATTCTAAACTTGTTCGCAAACAAAAGTTAATCCTTCTAACTTGACTTTTAAAATCAACTAAACACATGTTCTATATCTATATGATATGTTAACTTAATGATTTAAAACCTGGAAACACGAAAAACACTGTAAAACCGAATTTACGCCGTCGTAGTAACACCGCGGGCTGTTTTGGGTTAGTTAATTAAAAACTATGATAAACTTTGATTTAAAAGTTGTTATTCTAAGAAAATGATTTTTATTATGAACATGAAACTATATCCAAAAATTATGGTTAAACTCAAAGTGGAAGTATGTTTTCTAAAATGGTCATCTAGACGTCGTTCTTTCGACTGAAATGACTACCTTTACAAAAATGACTTGTAACTTATTTTTCCAACTATAAACCTATACTTTTTCTGTTTAGATTCATAAAATAGAGTTCAATATAAAACCATAGCAATTTGATTCACTCAAAACGGATTTAAAATGAAGAAGTTAGGGGTAAAACAAGATTGGATAATTTTTCTCATTTTAGCTACGTGAAAATTGGTAACAAATCTATTCCAACCATAACTTAATCAACTTGTATTGTATATTATGTAATCTTGAGATACCATAGACACGTATACAATGTTTCGACCTATCATGTCGAGACATCTATATATATTTCGGAACAACCATAGACACTCTATATGTGAATGTTGGAGTTAGCTATACAGGGTTGAGGTTGATTCCAAAATATATATAGTTTGAGTTGTGATCAATACTGAGATACGTATACACTGGGTCGTGGATTGATTCAAGATAATATTTATCGCTTTATTTCTGTACATCTAACTGTGGACAACTAGTTCTAGGTTACTAACGAGGACAGCTGACTTAATAAACTTAAAACATCAAAATATATTAAAAGTGTTGTAAATATATTTTGAACATACTTTGATATATATGTATATATTTTTATAGGTTCGTGAATCAACCAGTGGCCAAGTCTTACTTCTCGACGAAGTAAAAATCTATGAAAGTGAGTTATAGTCCCACTTTTAAAATCTAATATTTTTGGGATGAGAATACATGCAGGTTTTATAAATGATTTACAAAATAGACACAAGTACGTGAAACTACATTCTATGGTTGAATTATCGAAATCGAATATGCCCCTTTTTATTAAGTCTGTTAATCTAAGAATTAGGGAACAGACACCCTAATTGACGCGAATCCTAAAGATAGATCTATTGGGCCTAACAAACCCCATCCAAAGTACCGGATGCTTTAGTACTTCGAAATTTATATCATATCCGAAGGGTGTCCCGGAATGATGGGGATATTCTTATATATGCATCTTGTTAATGTCGGTTACCAGGTGTTCACCATATGAATGATTTTTATCTCTATGTATGGGATGTGTATTGAAATATGAAATCTTGTGGTCTATTGTTACGATTTGATATATATAGGTTAAACCTATAACTCACCAACATTTTTGTTGACGTTTAAAGCATGTTTATTCTCAGGTGAATACTAAGAGCTTCCGCTGTTGCATACTAAAATAAGGACAAGATTTGGAGTCCATGTTTGTATGATATTGTGTAAAAACTGCATTCAAGAAACTGATTTCGATGTAACATATTTGTATTGTAAACCATTATGTAATGGTCGTGTGTAAACAGGATATTTTAGATTATCATTATTTGATAATCTACGTAAAGCTTTTTAAACCTTTATTTATGAAATAAAGGTTATGGTTTGTTTTAAAAATGAATGCAGTCTTTGAAAAACGTCTCATATAGAGGTCAAAACCTCGCAACGAAATCAATTAATATGGAACGTTTTTAATCAATAAGAACGGGACATTTCAGTTGGTATCCGAGCGTTGGTCTTAGAGAACCAGAAAATTAGCATTAGTGTGTCTTATCGAGTTTGTTAGGATGCATTAGTGAGACTGGACTTCGACCGTGGTTTTCTTTAAAAATGATTGCTTAACATTTTTGTTGGAAACTATATATTATTAACATGTATATATTATGTGATATATTAATCTCTTAACATGTTTGGTATTGTGTGATAGATGTCTACCTCTAGCACAAATCCCATTGACTCACCTAATAATAACGAAGAGTCGAATATATATTGGACTGATTCACAAGTTCCCGAAGAAGAACCGGAAGAAGAATCAGAACCGGAAGAGGAGGAATCGGAGGAGGAAATAGAACCGGTGGGGGAAATAATAAAATGGTTAAGTAAAAGAAAATCCTCAACCAACCGACCAAGGTTAATTATGGTCAATGGTGTTTCCGCCAAGGAAGCAAAATATTGGGAGGATTACCAATTCTTCGATGAATCGGATTCCGACGAGAATTCCGATGATGTTATAGAAATTTCCCCAACTGAATTTAAAAAGGCAAAAGAAAATAATAAGGGAAAGGGCATAAAAATAGAGAAATCTAATTCCAAGCCCGATGAACTTTATATGTATTGTCAACCCCCGAAGCCCTTAAGTTGTAACAATGACCCGGGAACCTCTAAACCACCAGGTTTTTCTAAACCGTTGTGGAAAACGACAGCTCGTATTAGGGGGAACATCATATATCCCTAGAAACTTGGCAAAACGAACCAAAACTGAAGAAGAAGAAACGAGCAAGTCAAAATAAGATAGTTGTATTCGTGTGGTGTAATATATGTAATATAGTGTGCTTATGCTTTATGATATATGTAAAAATTGCTTGTATTAATAAGTATTTTTTTTATGAATCTAACTCTTGTCTATTTTATAATATAAAAACACAAAATTGATAGACAACCCAATATTTTAAGAGACCTACCCGGAGACATGATTGATGAAATCTTGTCTAGAGTCGGTCAGAATTCTTCGGCACAACTATTTACGGCGAAATCAGTTTGTAAGACATTCGAAGAACGTTCCAAGAATGCCTTGGTTTATAAGAGACTTTCGTTTGAAAGATGGGGGATATCACATTGGGAAACCCATAAGTTACGATGTGTTTACTTTGACGCATATATTGCGGGGAACCCAAATGCTATTTTACGCAACGGGTTAAGAAATTATTTTGACTCAATGTATCCGAATATAGGACGTCATGATTTAGAAAAAGCGGCTAACATGCAACATAAAGAAGCATGCTATGCTTACGGGTTAGTAATGTTCGCTTCTCACCAAAGTGAGAAAAAGAACATCGGGCTACAACTATTATACAAAACGTTCCCACAAGTGACGGAGTCGGTAATTGGGGTAAGAAATGAGGTTTTTAGGTTATTACGAGACTGTTGGTCATTACATAACCCTCGTCCCTTTGACGACGTTACAACACACTGTCTTATCAACGGCCATAACGGTTATGTTCCACAAGACCAAGGATGGGAAGTAGTCCTAGTAAAACCAGAATGCATGACTTGTTTCTGGACGTATGAATTACGTGTCTTTATTGCCTTTGGTGAACGACTTGTGTACTAGCTAGAATTATCTTCACAACTATCTTGTATCAAAGTTATTGTGTGCTATATTTCATGCTTTATGTAAAATAAGCGGTATTGTAAGTTTGTAAAATATTGTATAAAAGTTTGAACGCGAAATATTATTATAATCAGTTTTTCATATAGAATTGTAGTAGTTGAATTGTATATTAGCTACAAAGTATGAACTTAACGGGTAGGTACTACCCGAATTTAAACTTATAAAACGCTAATATGAAGAAAAAGCTTTTATAAATGAGTTCATATTATGCTACGAAATACTATTAACTACTCTTAATATTCTGTATGATTAACTTGTTCCATTTGACTATTTTGAAGGAAATGGCACCGACTACTCGACACACCGTGAATATGAATGAAGAGGAATTCCGTACTTTTCTAGCTTCAAACATAGCCGCAGTACAGGCTGTGCTACATACCAACAATAACCTTGGATCTAGCTGTACAGGAAATCGTGTAGGATGCACCTACAAAGAATTCACTGCCTGCAAACCTTTGGAATTTGATGGAACCGAAGGACCAATCGGATTGAAACGGTGGACCGAGAAGGTCGAATCGGTGTTTGCCATAAGTAAGTGTACTGAAGAGGACAAAGTGAAGTACGCTACGCATACCTTCACAGGTTCTGCGTTAACATGGTGGAATACCTATCTAGAGCAAGTGGGACAAGATGATGCGTACGCACTACCGTGGTCAGCATTCAAGCACTTGATGAACGAGAAGTACCGTCCTATAACCGAGGTCAATAAGCTCAAGACAGAACTTAGAGGGTTACGGACCCAAGGATTTGATATTACCATGTACGAAAGACGATTCACAGAATAGTGCCTATTGTGTCCGAGAGCGTTCGAAGATGAGGAAGAGAAGATTGACGCGTTTGTGAAAGGATTACCGGAAAGAATCCAAGAAGATATAAGTTCACACGAGCCCGCCTCCATACAACAGGCATGTAGAATGGCTCACAAACTAGTGAACCAGATTGGGGAAAGAATTAAAGAACAGACGGCTGAAGAGGCCAATGTGAAGCAAGTCAAAAGAAAGTGGGAGGAAAACGGTGATAAGAATCACCAATACAACAACAACAGAAATTACAATAATAATCGCAACAATTATCCCAACAATCGCAACATCAATCGCAACAACAACAACAACAACAACAACAACAACAACAACAACAACAACAACAACAACAACAACAACAACAACAACAACAACAACAACAACAACAACAACAACAACAACAACAACAACAACAACAACAACAACAACAACAACAACAACAACAACAACAACAACAACAACAACAACAACAACAACAACAACAACAACAACAACAACAACAACAACAACAACAACAATAATCATCCTAACAACAATAACAACCGCAACAACAACAACAATCAGAAGCAGCTATGCCAAAGGTATGAAAAGTATCACTCGGGGTTCTGCACCAAATTTTGCAACAAGTGTAAAAGAAATGGTCATAGCGTGGCGAAGTGTGAGGTCTACGGACCAGGGGTTAACAGAACGAAAGGAACAAATGGTGTCGGAACGAGTAATGGCGGAGCAAGTAGTGTCGGAGCAAGTTATGCCAATGTAGTTTGTTATAAATGTGGAAAACCGGGTCACATTATTAGAAATTGCCCGAACCAGGAGAACACGAATGGACAAGGTCGCGGAAGAGTTTTCAATATTAATGCGGCAGAGGTACAGGAAGACCCGGAGCTTGTTACGGGTACGTTTCTTATTGACAATAAATCTGCTTACGTTTTATTTGATTCAGGTGCGGATAGAAGCTATATGAGTAGAGATTTTTGTGCTAAATTAAGTTGTCCATTGATGCCGTTGGATAGTAAATTTTTACTCGAATTAGCAAACGGTAAATTAATTTCAGCAGATAATATATGCCGGAATCGAGAAATTAAACTGGGTAGCGAAATATTTAAGATTGATTTGATACCAGTAGAGTTAGGGAGTTTTCATGTAATAGTTGGCATGGACTGGCTGAAGAAGGTGAAAGCAGAGATCGTATGTTATAAAAATGCAATTCGCATTGTACGAGAAGAAGGAGAACCCTTAATGGTGTACGGAGAAAAGGGCAACATGAAGCTACATCTTATTAGCAATTTGAAGGCACAAAAACTAATAAGAAAAGGTTGCTATGCTGTTCTAGCACACGTCGAGAAAGTACAAACTGAAGAAAAGAGCATCAATGATATTCCCGTCGCAAAAGAATTTCCTGATGTATTTTCGAAAGAATTACCGGGACTACCTCCACATCGATCTGTTGAATTTCAAATAGATCTTGTACCAGGAGCTGGACCAATAGCTCGTGCTCCTTATAGACTCGCACCCAGCGAGATGAAAGAACTGCAAAGTCAACTGCAAGAACTATTAGAACGTGGTTTCATTCGACCAAGCACATCACCATGGGGAGCTCCTGTTTTGTTTGTCAAGAAGAAGGATGGTACATTTAGGTTGTGTATTGACTACAGAGAGTTGAACAAAGTTACCATCAAAAACCGTTATCCACTGCCGAGAATTGACGACTTATTTAATCAACTACAAGGCTCGTCGGTTTATTCGAAGATCGATTTAAGTTCTGGATATCATCAAATGCGAGTAAAGGAGGATGATATTCCAAAAACTGCTTTTAGGACGCGTTATGGTCATTACGAGTTTATGGTTATGCCGTTTGGATTGACTAACGCACCAGCTGTGTTCATGGACCTTATGAACCGAGTGTGTGGGCCATATCTTGACAAGTTTGTCATTGTTTTCATCGATGACATACTTATTTACTCAAATAATGATCAAGAGCACGAAGAACATTTGAGAAAAGTGCTAGAAGTATTGAGGAAAGAAAAACTATACGCTAAGTTTTCAAAATGTGCATTTTGGTTGGAAGATGTTCAATTCCTCGATCACATAGTGAACAAAGAAGGTATCCAGGTGGACCCGGCAAAGATCGAAACCGTTGAAAAGTGGGAAACCCCAAAAACTCCGAAGCATATACGTCAATTTTTAGGATTGGCTGGTTACTACAGAAGATTCATCCAAGATTTCTCCAAAATAGCAAAACCCTTGACTGCATTAACGTATAAAGGGAAGAAATTTGAATGGAAGGATGAACAAGAGAAGGCGTTTTAATTATTGAAGAAAAAGCTAACTACGACACCTATATTGTCATTGCCTGAAGGGAATGATGATTTTGTGATTTATTGTGACGCATCAAAGCAAGGTCCCGGTTGTGTATTAATGCAACGGACGAAGGTGATTGCTTATGCGTCTAGACAATTGAAGATTCACGAGCAAAATTATACGACGCATGATTTGGAATTAGGCGCGGTTGTTTTTGCATTAAAGACTTGGAGGCACTACTTATATGGGGTCAAAAGTATTATATATACCGACCAAAAAAGTCTTCAACACATATTTAATCAGAAACAACTGAATATGAGGTAGCGTAGGTGGATTGAATTGTTGAATGATTATGACTTTGAGATTCGTTACCACCCGGGGAAGGCAAATGTGGTAGCCGATGCCTTGAGCAGAAAGGACAGAGAACCCATTCGAGTAAAATCTATGAATATAATGATTCACACTAACCTTACTACTCAAATAAAGGAGGCGCAACAAGGAGTTTTAAAAGAGGGAAATTTAAAGGATGAAATACCCAAAGGATCGGAGAAGCATCTTAATATTCGGGAAGACGGAACCCGGTATAGGGCTGAAAGAATTTGGGTACCAAAATTTGGAGATATGAGAGAAATTGTACTTAGAGAAGCTCATAATCACCAAGTCAGCACACTTCCTGCCAATAAGAGAAGATGACAAGATGGAGAAGTTAGCATGACTGTATTTGAAGGAAGTCGTCTCCATACATGGAATACCAATCTCTATTATCTCTGATAGGGATGGCAGATTTATTTCAAGATTCTGGCAGACATTACAGCAAGCATTAGGAACTTGTCTAGACATGAGTACTGCCTATCATCCACAAACTGATGGGCAGAGTGAAAGGACAATACAAACGCTTGAAGACATGCTACGAGCATGTGTATTGATTTCGGAAACAGTTGGGATCGACATCTACCATTAGCGGAATTTTCCTACAACAACAGCTACCATTCAAGCATTGAGATGGCGCCGTTTGAAGCACTTTATGGTAGAAAGTGCAGGTCTCCGATTTGTTGGAGTGAAGTGGGGGATAGACAGATTACGGGTCCGGAGGTAATACAAGAAACTACCGAGAAGATCATCCAAATTCAACAACGGTTGAAAACCGCCCAAACTCGACAAAAGAGCTACGCTGACATTAAAAGAAAAGATATAGAATTTGAAATTGGAGAGATGGTCATGCTTAAAGTCTCACCTTGGAAAGGCGTTGTTCGATTTGGTAAACGAGGAAAATTAAATCCAAGGTATATTAGACCATTCAATATTATTGATCGTGTCGGACCAGTAGCTTACCGACTTGAGTTACCTCAACAACTCGCGGCTGTACATAACACTTTCCACGTCTCGAATTTGAAGAAATGTTTTGCTAAAGAAGATCTCACTATTCCGTTAGATGAAATCCAAATCAACGAAAAACTTCAATTCATTGAAGAACCCGTCGAAATAATGGATCGTGAGGTTAAGAGACTTAAACAAAACAAGATACCGATTGTTAAGGTTCGATGGAATGCTCGTAGAGGACCCGAGTTCACCTGGGAGCATGAAGATCAGATGAAGAAGAAATATTCGCATTTATTTCCAGAAGATACGTCAACACCTCCAACTACTTAAAATTTTGAGACGAAATTTATTTAACGGGTAGGTACTGTAGTGACCCGAACTTTTCCATGTTTATATATATATTAAATGAAATTGTTATTTACATGATTAAGTGTTTCCAACATGTTAAGAAATCAAACTTGTTAAGACTTGATTAATTGAAATAGGTTTCATATAGACAATTGACCACCCAAGTTGACCGGTGATTTACGAACGTTAAAACTTGTAAAAACTATACGATGACATATATATGGTTATATATATAGTTAACATGATTTTATTATAAGTATGTATCTCATTAGGTATTTTAACAATGAGTTATATACATAAAAATGAGACTATTAATTTAAGAAACTCGAAAACGATATATATAACGATTATCGTTATAACAACGTCTTACTAGGTACATATGAATCATATTAAGATATTGATACACTTGGTTAATTATGTTAAATGATAAGTAAATATATTATTAAGTGTATTAACAATGAAATACATATGTAAAAATAAGACTACTAACTTAATGATTTCGAAACGAGACATATATTTAACGATTATCGTTGTAACGGCATTTAACTGTATATATATCATACTAAGATATATTATATATAATAATATCATGATAATATAACAATTTAACATCTCATTTGTTATAATAAACAATGGGTTAACAACATTCAACAAGATCGTTAACCTAAAGGTTTCAAAACAACATTTACATGTAACGACTAACGATGACTTAACGACTCAGTTAAAATGTATATACATGTAGTGTTTTAATATGTATTCATACACTTTTGAAAGACTTCAAGACACTTATCAAAATACTTCTACATAACAAAAATTCTTACAATTACATCCTCATTCAGTTTCATCAACAATTCTACTCGTATGCACCCGTATTCGTACTCGTACAATACACAGCTTTTAGATGTATGTACTATTGGTATTTACACTCCAATGATCAGCTCTTAGCAGCCCATGTGAGTCACCTAACACATGTGGGAATCATCATTTGGCAACTAGCATGAAATATCTCATAAAATTACAAAAATATGAGTAATCATTCATGACTTATTTACATGAAAACAAAATTACATATCCTTTATATCTAATCCATACACCAACGACCAAAAACACCTACAAACACTTTCATTCTTCAATTTTCTTCATCTAATTGATCTCTCTCAAGTTCTATCTTCAAGTTCTAAGTGTTCTTCATAAATTTCAAAAGTTCTAGTTTCATAAAATCAAGAATACTTCCAAGATTGCAAGTTTACTTCCAAGTTTTCTAAATCCATTCCAAATAATCATCCAAGATCAAGAAACCTTTGTTACTTACAGTAGGTTATCTTTCTAATATAAGGTAATAATCATATTCAAACTTTAATTCAATTTCTATAACTATAACAATCTTATTTCGAGTGAAAATCTTACTTGAAATTGTTTTCGTGTCATGATTCTGCTTCAAGAACTTTCAAGCCATCCAAGGATCCTTTGAAACTAGATCTATTTTTCACATTTCCAGTAGGTTTATCCAAGGAACTTGAGGTAGTAATGATGTTCATAACATCATTCGATTCATACATATAAAGCTATCTTATTCGAAGGTTTAAACTTGTAATCACTAGAACATAGTTTAGTTAATTCTAAACTTGTTCGCAAATAAAAGTTAATCCTTCTAACTTGACTTTTAAAATCAACTAAACACATGTTCTATATCTATATGATATGCTAACTTAATGATTTAAAACCTGGAAACACGAAAAACACCGAAAAATCGGATTTACGCCGTCGTAGTAACACCGCGGGCTGTTTTGGGTTAGTTAATTAAAAACTATGATAAACTTTGATTTAAAAGTTGTTATTCTGGGAAAATGATTTTTATTATGAACATGAAACTATATCCAAAAATTATGGTTAAACTCAAAGTGGAAGTATGTTTTCTAAAATGGTCATCAAGACGTCGTTCTTTCGACTGAAATGGCTACCTTTACAAAAACGACTTGTAACTTATTTTTCCGACTATAAACCTATACTTTTTCTGTTTAGATTCATAAAATAGAGTTCAATATGAAACCATAGCAATTTGATTCACTCAAAACGGATTTAAAATGAAGAAGTTATGGGTAAAACAAGATTGGATAATTTTTCTCATTTTAGCTACGTGAAAATTGGTAACAAATCTATTCCAACCATAACTTAATCAACTTGTTATGTATATTATGTAATCTTGAGATACCATAGACACGTATACAATGTTTCGACCTATCATGTCGACACATCTATATATATTTCGGAACAACCATAGAAACTCTATATGTGAATGTTGGAGTTAGCTATACAGGGTTGAGGTTGATTCCAAAATATATATAGTTTGAGTTGTGATCAATACTGAGATACGTATACACTGGGTCGTGGATTGATTCAAGATAATATTTGTTGATTTATTTCTGTACATCTAACTGTGGACAACTAGTTCTAGGTTACTAACGAGGACAGCTGACTTAATAAACTTAAAACATCAAAATATATTAAAAGTGTTGTAAATATATTTTGAACATACTTTGATATATATGTATATATTTTTATAGGTTCGTGAATCAACCAGTGGCCAAGTCTTACTTCCCGACGAAGTAAAAATCTGTGAAAGTGAGTTATAGTCCCACTTTTAAAATCTAATATTTTTGGGATGAGAATACATGCAGGTTTTATAAATGATTTACAAAATAGACGCAAGTACGTGAAACTACATTCTATGATTGAATTATCGAAATCGAATATGCCTCTTTTTATTAAGTCTGGTAATCTAAGAATTAGGGAACAGATACCCTAATTGACGCGAATCCTAAAGATAGATCTATTGGGCCTAACAAACCCCATCCAAAGTACCGGATGCTTTAGTACTTCGAAATTTATATCATAACCGAAGGGTGTCCCGGAATGATGGGGATATTCTTATATATGCGTCTTGTTAATATCGGTTACCAGGTGTTCACCATATGAATGATTTTTATCTCTATGTATGGGATGTGTATTGAAATATGAAATCTTGTGGTCTATTGTTACGATTTGATATATATAGGTTAAACCTATAACTCACCAACATTTTTGTTGACGTTTAAAGCATGTTTATTCTCAGGTGAATACTAAGAGCTTCCGCTGTTGCATACTAAAATAAGGACAAGATTTGGAGTCCATGTTTGTATGATATTGTGTAAAAACTGCATTCAAGAAACTGATTTCGATGTAACATATTTGTATTGTAAACCATTATGTAATGGTCGTGTGTAAACAGGATATTTTAGATTATCATTATTTGATAATCTACGTAAAGCTTTTTAAACCTTTATTTATGAAATAAAGGTTATGGTTTGTTTTAAAAATGAATGCAGTCTTTGAAAAACGTCTCATATAGAGGTCAAAACCTCGCAACGAAATCAATTAATATGGAACGTTTTTAATCAATAAGAACGGGACATTTCAAAGTTGCTGAACCGAAACATCTTTGGATGCATATTAACAATCGAAGGGATTTTCAGGACTGCTGGACTATGGTCAGAGATCCTGTACGGTTGGAAATCGTATAGGCATTTGGATATTCTGTCAAAAACGCCTCATTAACGAGCACCCTATCAATCTTTTTTAACATACCATGAGTATCCAGAGGACTTTGATTCCACGTGAAATTAATACCGGAGTAGTTCAGATCAGTCACTTGAATTTCATCCAAGCATTCCTTGAATTCCCTCATAGCTATAGTCATCCTTGAACTCCCTGATGTTGATTCATCTACAAATAAAGATGCATTAAAGTCGCCCAAGATGGTCCACGGGTGATTCCCAACAAAACCTTTATGCATACATAAGTCACTCCATAAATTTTGATGTTTAATATAAGAGTTAGAGGCACAGACAAACGATGCAAAAATTTTCTTTTCGTCCTGCACTGTGCGCAAAAGACAGTGCATAACTTGATCAGTAAGAGCCACAACCATGACATTCACAGTATTAGGATCCCATCCGATGATAATTCGCATACCCTTATCACACATGCTGTGATTTGAAGACCAATTCCACCCCATAAACACTTTTTCACAAATCCGGCTAATCTTATAGAGAGAAACATGAGATTCTAAAACAGCACATAGACATAAATTATTACTATTAATAACATTTTGAACCTCTTTCTGCTTCGGGATGAGGTTCAAACCCCGAATATTCCAGGATGCGAGACTAAACATTGAGAACCTCATTTCCGGGAGTGCTTGCCCCTCAGTGTTTGTAATGCGAATACCAACATCTTGGTCCTCTTCCACATCAGTAGCTTCATCTATAAGCCCATAATCCACACCTTTGCCATGATTCTTTTCCTATTCCTTATTTAAATCATTTAAAACACCAAATTGATTACTGGTCTCACCAATGCCACTCAAACCTGCTTGGTTGTTATTATTTTCCATACTTTTTGTTGGTACATTGACTGGTCTATAAACAAACTTAGGTTGTTTACCCACCTTGAAACCTTCTCCAGTATCCTTATTATTTTTTGCACCCCCTTTACCAATCTTTCTATTAACCTCCTTGAATCCATCATTTATTTCCACCACTACATTCGTTACCGGGATAGCTTTTGGGCATTGAGCATCCTTATGCCCAAATACTTTGCATCCTCCACATCGTGGTGGCTTCCATTCGTATTCAATACGAACTTCATCTCTCGTAACACCATTACCCTCTAAGCTTGGCGTAGCAACTGTGAGGCTCTCCTTTAGCTCTTCATTTGCATTAACTTCGATTTGAGCTTGAGCGTAGTTGGGCCTACCCCATGATTCCATACACATCGTACTTGTGTACGAGTCCAACATTAATGGTATACCAATTTTGGACGCAATCGAGCTAAGGCCATCATCGGTATACCCGGCTAACAAACATCATGGATTTTCACCCACACCGGAACCTTGGTTAGATCCTCCTTTGTCAATGAAATATTGGGTGTCCATTTATTCAAAATTATAGGAATCGACCGAATTACCCATGGGCCATTTTCCAACACCCCTTTTAATCCTTTCTCAGACGAAAACTTGAAGAAAAAGAACCCTTTCGAGTTCATCATGATCTTTTCAATTCCATATTTCCTCCATGCATTCAACACATAATTCTAGACAACCGGATATGCAATCCTTTTGCCCCATAAATATCCTTTTAACGTATGATTGTATCTAGCCGTTGCCTTCTTCACAGAAGATAACGGAATGGTGACATCCACACCATCCTCTACATTAGTAGGTTGCTCCATATAACGAAAGTTTACCTTACGAGTGGGAATAGACCCACCAAGCATTTCTTTAAACATCGGTTTCGGGCTACCTTCGTTAATTGGCGTTTGATCAGCATGCTTTGTCTCATCCCTAATCATCACTAGAGAAGACAACTATTGAGTCATAGGGGATGTAACCTTCTGATTACCCTTGATAGGCGTATTCGTACTAGCATAAATATTCTCTTCCAATTCATCATCAGTAGATCTTTCGTTTTCATCCATCGTATGAACACTAACCAGGTCATAGTCAGTATTCTTCGATGATTCATCCGCAACAGACACATCGTCGTTACTCTTAATCATCGCCTCATTCGAATTAGATCCTTCAAATCCAATTTTCCTGTTTCTTAGGACTCGTGGAACCGTATTCACATCTTTCTTCTTCTTCTTCCCTCCCGAATTCTTTCCCATGATCCTGAATCCACCTTTAATTAGCCTTTACAGAAAAAGATTTACGTGATGATCGAACATAAATCGACGAAAACGAATGAAATTATCATGCGCCGTTTACCGCTCTAGTAACTCGGAGTGTAATAGGGTTTTTTTATGTGTATTTCTTTTGGAGTCATGTTCTGGTGAGGGAATATGTCATTATTGGCACTGCCCATATTCTGTGGATGAAATGGGAATAATATGCTGATGTGACATCCTAGTAATGTAAGCAGTCATTATTGGGAGTCGTTTTATAGAGTCGTATATCTCCTTGTACAAAAGGGGTAAAAAGGGTAATCTACACCACAAAATCTAAGTATAACATTCTCCCCTTGGTGAGGATTGTGCTAAATAGTCTTGAAGCTTGACATGGTAGAAACCGACTACCGAGATGAACATTTCTTTGACCAAAAAGTTGGTTTATGAAGATCTTGACCTTATATTCATGAATGAAATTTAATCTTTAGAGAAAACTTTCTTCCTAGATCCATGACACATCTAGAACTGTCTGATACAACGTCTAATATGTAATCTTAATTTGTGGAATTTGATCTTCAATTACTTTGTCGATTTTAGAAGTACACCAAAGCATTTCCTAGTGT
The DNA here is from genome assembly GCF_046630445.1 of Rutidosis leptorrhynchoides. Classification (NCBI taxonomy): domain Eukaryota; kingdom Viridiplantae; phylum Streptophyta; class Magnoliopsida; order Asterales; family Asteraceae; genus Rutidosis; species Rutidosis leptorrhynchoides. The sequence continues at coordinate 228,056,718 of NC_092334.1, forward strand.
AACACCCCATTTTCTTAAGATATTATTTTATTATTAATTGTTGTCTTTGTTGGAAAAAGGACTTGAGTTGTAAGAAATATAAACCTTGTAAGTAACGTTTTAAAGTGAGCATGGTACGAAGTGTAAATATGGGTTAAGTCACTTTTCTATCATTTTTTTTATTTTTAAAATGCTGAAATAAAAAGAGTGTGAATGTGTGGGAGAAAATGGCGATTTGGGAGATTAAGCAAGAACATTTGGATTTTTCAGAGGCAAGCTAATTTTTGAGTCTAATAAAACCATCTAATACTTGCTAGAACCACTGAAGCCTAAGATTCTTCATCGTTTCTACATCAATAGTGATCATGGGTGGTTTTTGTAACTCTAACTTGAGGTATGAACATTTTATGTTTTACATTCGAATTTTTGTACCCAGATGTTATAGTTAGTGTTTAACATGAAGTTTTTAACTTCATGTAAACCCTCATTCTAATTTTGGAAGTTAGAGTTTATTCGAAAAAGATGAAATTTGTGACGAGCTATTCAAGATGAGAACTTGTGGTTAAAAGTTGTATGTTATAAGTCTTAAAATATGAGATTATGAAATTTGACTCTAGACTTAAAAATGATAAGTTAATATTGATGAATTTGGTAATGACTTAACAAGACTTATGAATTCTGAGTCTAAAGTTTGACAAAATTACACAGGGACCCTGTTGTATGTCAAAAAATAAAACTAGGTCCAAAAGATTTCTTTTTTACATAGGGTTCCCTGTAGTAAAAATATCATTTTATCATAACCTTCTTCTTTCTTTTGTTGTTCTTCAGTAAACAAATTATAACTTAAACAAGACAAATCTAAACTCATACTTCTAGTCTTACAAATTGAATACGTAATTAATTAAAACGTAAAATTCTAATCTTCCAAATCAAAATATAATTACTTTGTAGATGAACAACAAAAGGAAGATGTCAAAAAGTACAAGTATAATTCACGTACTTTCGTCACTACATCAACATCTATTTTTTTTTTTACCCGGTGAATATTATTTATAAAAATTATAAGAACAGACAAACAAGAACAACGACCACAAGCATACATTGCGGCCTCACAACCAACCACTACACAAGCTAGACCCTACAAACAAAACCAAGACTAGCAAAACTAAGAACCTAACCACCTACCAACTGTAACCAACCCGATTTCATACCAAACTGAGTCGTTGTCTTAAAGCCTTTTTTCCCCACCATAATGTGGTCTTTTCCTCATTATCAGATTCAATGTTTCCCGGATCATCAATAAGGTTATATGTATCAGTATTTAGGGCTCCAAACAAATTTTGTATCTTTATTTGTACACCCTTACTTGTCCCAATATCCGAATTGCTACTCTTTGCTTCAAGATTTACCTTCGGTCCATATACCAATTTTTGTTTTAGTTTGCCGACCGCAATGCCCCCTTTGTTCCCCTTTTCTGATCCACTATAGCATGTTCATTTCCCCTTTTCTTTATCACATCTTGAAATCCATCCGTATCCGCTGGCTTACTTTTTGCCCAATAACCAACTTAAAACTCTCCGAATTCTGGACAACTATAGTTTTAGGATATTGGTTGTCATTATAGCTACAGACATTACATCGTGAGCATCTTGGAGGCTTCCATTCATACTCCTCCCTAACAATATCAATAGATCGACTCATACCATCAAGGCTTGGATTACAACCTTCTTTCCGGAAGCTCCCAATTAGTAGTTACTTCAATCATTTCAGTGGAAAAATTTGGTCTTCCCAACGCCTCCATACTCATTGTGCTAGTATAAGAATATAACATCATTGGTTTCCCAACTTTGAAGAAATATCAGGAAGCCCGTCCTTTGTGAACCCGATCAATAGAATATAAAGAATCTTAACCTAAACTGATACCTTTGTAAGATCCTCCTTTGTCAACGACACATCCGATGACCATTTATTTAAGATAATAGAAATGTTCCGGATCATTCGCGGGCCATCTTCCAACACGTCCATTAAAACTTGTTTCGATTAAAAAAACCCCCTAAAACATTCATCATAAGCTTTCGAACCATACATTTTCCAGACATTCGTAACTAAATTTTGAAGGACGGGAAACGCAACACGACTTCCCAAAAAATGCCTATAAAGCGTGTTTTTGTATCTACCATTCGTAACCTTCACATCATCAATTGAAAGTATTACATCAACATCATCATTCTCTTTGCTCGACTATGCGATTAATCTAAACCTCACCTTTTTTTGTATCATCGAACCCCCAATCACCTAAAATAATGAAGCCTGATCTTGATCACCAATCACCCTTTGAACATTCTCATGTTGCACACCATTTTCATTAACCTCTTTAGCCTCTTTCACCAATACATTATCATCTAACTTGTGCGACAGCTTAGTGGGAGGGACACAAAATTTGTTCCGTAACATTATATTTAATAAAACTAGGAACACATAATCATAATTACTTATTACATGTCTCAAATATATGTTATTCCTGATAATGCTAAAAACGAACATATATTTCATAGCATTATCCCTAAAGAAAGACAAGCTTTTAGTTGCAATTGTTCTATTTACAAGTGATATTCGTTTAAATAATAAAAGGTGAAGACAAAAGACAGATTCGACGAATTGAAGACGCAAATGACCAAAAAGCTCAAAAGTACAAAGTACAATCAAAGTGGTTCCAATTATTGATAAGAAACGTCTCAAAATTACAAGAGTACAAGATACAAAACGCAAAATACAAGATATTAAATTATAGGCAAGGACGTTCGAAAATTCGGAACCGGGACCAAAGTCAACTCTCAACGCTCGACGCAACGGACTAAAAATTACAAGTCAACTATGCACATAAATATAATATAATATTTAAATAATTCTTATAATTATTTATTAAAACGTCGACAAGCAAAGAAACAAAAATATGTGAGCTGCTACATACCCCCATGCGATCGCATGGCCTGGAGGCACAAAAAGCATGCGATCGCATGACCCTGAAATCCAGCCCACAGGCCTATAAATTCGCAGCTTTGGTTCATCATACATCCATCTTTTCTTCTTCTTACTCATACGTAAACATATATATATATATATATATATATATATATATATATATATATATATATATATATATATATATATATATATTATAATTTTAATTTTAATTCTAATAATAAGGGTATGTTAGTGAATGTTGTAAGGGTGTAAGTCGAAATTCTGTCTGTGTAACGCTACGCTATTTTTAATCACTGTAAGTTATGGTTAATGTTATTTTTAATTTAATGACTCGTAGCTAAGTTATTATTATGCTTATTTAAGACGAAGTAATCATGATGTTGGGCTAAAAATATTAAGATTGGGTAATTGGGCTTTGTACCATAATTGGGGTTTGGACAAAAGAACGACACTTGTGGAAATTAGACTATGGGCTATTAATGGGCTTTATATTAACTAAATGATACCTCGTTAATTTAATATATAGACTTATAATTTGACGTATTTATATATAACCACATACGCTTGACTGGGCACGGTGGGCGGGATATCTATAAATACCAATAATTGTTCATTTTACCGGACACGGAACTGGATTAATAGTTAGTAGACTTGTTGAAACAGGGGTGGATTACATTCAAGGGTAATTGGTGTAATTGTTAACAAAGTAGTAAAATCTTGGTTTACACTCAGTCGATAACCTGTTGTGTATTCATTAAACAAAATATTAAAACCTTGTTACAATTCGAATCCCAATTAGTTGGAATATTTGACTTCGGGAATAAGAATAATTTGGCGAAGACTTCCGCATTTTATGATTATGACTGATGGACTATTATGGACAAATCTGTATGGACATATTGAATAATCCAGGACAAAGAACAATTAACCCATGGGAATAAACTAAAAATCAACACGTCAAACATCATGATTATGGAAGTTAAAATAAGCATAATTCTTTTATTTCATATTTAATTGCACTTTTAATTATCGGACTTTTATTTATTGTCATCGTATTTTATCGCACTTTTATTTATCGCAATTTCATTATCGTTATTTACTTTATGCTTTAAATTAAGTTATATTTATTTTTAATATTTTACATTAGGTTTTAACTGCGACTAAAGTTGTAAAAATCGACAAACCGGTCATTAAACGGTAAAAACCCCCTTTAATAATAATAATATTACTTATATATATTTTTATATTTTTACAAATATAGTTTTTAAAATTATAGCGTTAAGCTTGTTTAAGAGATCCCTGTGGAACGAACCGGACTTACTAAAAACTACACTACTGTACGATTAGGTACACTGCCTATAAGTATTGTAGCAAGTTTAGGTATATCTATTCTATAAATAAATAAATATCTTGTGTAAAATTGTATCATATTTAATAGTATTACGTTGTAAAAATAATACTATTTCCTAGTACACCTCGCACACATTAAGTATTTTTGGCGCCGCTGCCGGGGACATTCTTGCTTAAACGCCAGAAGCGCAACGCTATTTAAAAAAAAGGATTTTTTTTATTTTTATAAAAATACACTTTTGTAAAAATACGTTTTAATACAAAAATATAAAAAGAAAAACAAAAATATAAATATTTTTAAGAGTTTGTTAAATATAAAACTATAAAGTTTCTTTATTTTTATTTTGTAAAAATATAAGTTTTATTTAATTTATATAAATATATATATATATATATCAGAATACAGAAAAAAAAAGTAATAAAAACACTCGAGGTCCGTTACTGTAGCAGCCCAGAACTTGGCCCGAATTCCTTATCCATGCGATCGCATGGATTTTTAACGTGAGGACCATGCGATCGCATGGCCCTGTCTGACACGTCCTAATTGACTAAAAACAGCAATCATTATGTAATTATTATTATTATTATTTAATTAAACCCTAATTAGGTTTTAAGTTATTTAATTATTTAGTTTAGTTTTTATTTAATTTGTATTTTAAGTTTAATAAGTTTTAATAAATTATAAAATTGATAGTTTTATAAAATAAATAATATAAAAATAATATTTTTATAAAATTGTACTTTTTATAACTTTAAGTATATTTTTATATTTTGTATCTTTTTATTTGTTTTAGCATAATATTTGTATTTTTCGCTCGTATTTAATTCTAAGATATAGTTTTTGCCATAGTTATTTTTATTTCAAGATTTTTAAGATTTGCCGTAAAATCCCTTAAGTGCTTTTTATTTAGACTAAGATTTAGGTGCTTTAGAATTTTGCGACGCCGTTTTTAAATTTTAGTACCTTTTTAAGTTATTGCCATTTGGGATATAGTATTTCTCTAAAGCTTTAATATCTTTAGACGTAACTTTTAATTCTTAGTTTTTAATTCCTTTTTAAGTTTCGACACGCTACTTTCTTATTTTTATTTTTCGACGCCTATTATTTTTCGACCTTTTATTTTTTTTTCGACGTTTTTCGACGCGCTCTTTTTCTTTCTTATTTCTCGACGCTCTAGTTTTTAGGACTTATATTTTTTCTATTTCTTATCTAAAATTTCTTTAAATTTAAACGAAAAATTATTTTAAGTGATTAAATTGATAGACATCAAAATTTTCTGGTTCGTAGTAATAGTTGGATTTGTACGTGGACCGGGTTATTGGAGCCAAACAGTACTCAATTATATTCAGACCAAACGAATCCTGCCCCTCTGCTGCATCTTTTGGCTATTCGAAACGTGGGCAAAATCAGAAAAGTCTATTAATTGGATAACTTATATAATTTTTCTTTCTTTTTAAAAACTAATAGTATATTCAGTGAATGCACCGAGCAAAACGTTCACCACCTTTTGTACGTTCACCACATGTAACCGGATCAAGACATCTAGCAAATATTGTCGCCGTTGATTTTTCTTTAGAATCGTCATCCAGTCGACCAAGTACTCCAACTCAAATTTCCAATAATCCATTTTTTGAACCCGACCTCACAATTGAGAATCCGGAGAATATTCAAGGACAATTCATAGATCCTGAACCATTAATCTTTTCTCCGGGACCACCAATCATTCAAACAGAGATTGTTGAGGAACCAATCATTAAATCAGAATCCTCTAGTGATTCAGATTCAACAAATTCAATTATGGAAAATCTGGAACCTCTAAGTATGGAAGACCGAATGCGAGCTAAACGCGCTGGCCAAGGTCACGCAATTACTCAACCTGACATTAATGCTCCAGATTATGAAATCAAGGGACAAATCCTACATATGGTAACTAATCAATGCCAATTTAGTGGTGCACCGAAGGGAGATCCAAATGAACATCTTCGTACCTTTAATAGGATCTGCACACTATTTAAAATAAGAGAAGTGGAGGATGAACAGATATATCTCATGTTATTTCCCTGGACTTTAAAGGGAGAAGCCAAAGATTGGTTGGAATCGTTACCTGAAGGAGCGATTGATACATGGGACGTTTTAATTGAAAAATTTCTCAAACAATTCTTTCCGGCATCTAAAGCCGTGAGACTTCAAGGATAAATTGTTACGTTCACACAGAAGCCAAATGAAACTCTATATGAGGCTTGGACAAGATTTGGAAAGTTATTAGGAGGATGTCCACAACATGGTTTAGACACCTGTCAAATAGTATAAATATTCTACCAAGGATGTGACATCACTACAAGAAAAGACATCGATATAGCAGCTGGTGGTTCTATTATGAAGAAAACCGCAACTGATGCTTATAAAATTATTAATAACAGTGCTTCCCACTCACATGATTGGCACCAAGAAAAAGATATCGTTAGATCATCTAAAGCAGCTAGAGCTGATTCTAGCCATGACTTAGATTCCATTTCTGCAAAGATAGATGTTGTCGAGAGACGAATGGAAAAGATGACTAAAGATATCCACTCAATACGAATTAGTTGTGAGCAGTGTGGAGGACTACATTTGACAAAAGATTGTCTCAGTATTGAACTAACAATGGAACAAAGAGAGAATGTTTCATACATAAACCAAAGGCCTGGAAATAATTTTCAGAATAATTATCAACCACCAAGACCGATCTACAATCAAAATCAGAATTATAACCGAAATGTTCCATACAATAACCAACAAGGTCCTAGCAATCAACAAGTATCTAACAATACTTACAATCAGCAAAGATCTATTTTTCAAAATAAACCACCACAAACCGATGATAAAAAGCCAAATTTAGAAGATATGATGTCGAAGCTAGTTGATTCTCAAACACAATTTTTCACATCTCAGAAACAAACCAATGAACAAAATGCTCAAGCATTTAGAAATCAACAAGCTTCTATTTAAAATCTAGAACAAGAAGTAAGCAACCTAGCAAGGTTAGTAGGTGAAAGAAATCCGGGAAGTCTACCAAGTGATACAAATGCTAACCCCCGGAATGAAACAGCTAAAGCCATTACTACAAGAAGTGGTATTACACTTAAACCACCTGAAATACCTGTAATTTCTGATGAAGCTATTCCTACTCCACAAGAACCACAATATGAGCAAGATAAGGAAAAATAACCGGTAGTTGAAAAGGTTAATGAAGATAACACAGTTAAGGCTAAACCTTATGTTAAACCATACCAAACACCACTTCCTTACCCGAGTAAAATGAGAAAAGAGAGACTTGAAGTCGAGCAATCCAAATTCTTGGATATGTTTAAACAGATAAATGTAAATCTTCCTTTCATTGATGTGATTTCAGGAATGCCTAGATACGCTAAATTCTTGAAAGATCTAATCACAAATAGAAAGAAAATGGAAGAAATCTCGGCTGTTACTATGAATGCTAATTATTCAGCAGTGCTGTTGAATAAGATACCAGAAAAATTATCAGATCCAGGAAGTTTCACAATTCCATGTTTTCTGGGTAGTCTTAGTTCAATAGAAGCATTGGCAGATTTAGGTGCTAGTATAAATTTAATGCCGTATTCACTATACACTAAATTATACCCTAGAGAATTGAAACCAACACGAATAAGCATACAACTAGCCGATCGATCAGTAAAATATCCTAGAGGGATAATGGAGAACATGATAGTTATAGTTGGTACTTTAGTATTTCCAGTAGATTTTGTTATTTTGGACATGGAAGAAGATTCTCGAGTACCTCTCATATTAGGAAGACCATTCTTAAACACAGCCAAAGCAATAATAGACGTGTTTGGTAAGAAACTGACCCTAAGTATAGAGGACGAGAGTGTTACCTTTTCAGTTGATAGAGCCATGCAACAACCGCAATCTGTAGATGATACATGTTATTATATTCAAACTATAGAATCACATGCAGAATTGTTAGAAGAATTTCCAGAATTACATGAAACATGAGAATGTTCTTTAGGAGAAAGTACTGAACCAATTGATGAAACTGAAATGATAGCTACACTTATGGTTAATGGATATGAACCAACAACAGAAGAAATTCAAATGCTAAAATAGAAAGACAGATATCGATACAAATCATCGATAGAAGAACCACCAACATTAGAGTTAAAGCCACTTCCAAACCATTTGGAATATGCTTATTTACATGGTGAATCTGAATTACCTGTAATAATATCGTCTTCTCTTACTGAAAATGAAAAATCTCAACTCATTTCTGTGTTGAAAGCTCATAAACCAGCTATTGCATGAAAGATTCATGATATTAAAGGAATAAGTCCTTCGTATTGCACACATAAAATCCTTATGGAAGAAGGTCATAAAACGTATGTGCAACGCCAACGAAGACTAAATCCTAATATGCAAGATGTTGTTAAGAAAGAAATTATTAAACTACTTGATGCAGGTTTAATTTATCCAATCTCTGATAGTCCATGGGTAAGCCCAGTTCAATGCGTGCCTAAGAAGGGTGGCATGACTGTCATCACAAATGAGAAAAATGAACTTATTCCTACTAGGACTGTAACAGGATGGCGTGTTTGTATTGATTATAGAAAATTAAATTACGCCACCAGAAAAGATCACTTTCCCTTACCTTTCATTGATCAAATGTTTGAAAGATTAGCCAGAAATAGTTACTATTGTTTTCTTGATAGTTTTTCCGGATATTTTCAAATTCCAATAGCACCCGAGGATCAAGAGAAAACCACGTTCACGTGCCCTTATGGTACTTTTGCTTACAAACGCATGCCATTTAGACTTTGCAACGCCCCTGCAACCTTTCAAAGGTGCATGATGGCGATTTTTCACGACATGATAGAAGAATGCATGGAAGTTTTCATGGATGACTTTTCAGTCTTCGGTGATACATTTGAATCATGTCTAGTTAATCTTGAACGAATGCTTATTAGATGCGAACAATCAAATCTAGTTCTTAATTGGGAGAAATGCCATTTCATGGTTAAAGAAGGCATTGTTCTTGGTCATAAAATTTCAAAGGAAGGAATTGAAGTGGATAGAGCTAAAGTAGATGTAATTGCTAAACTTCCACATCCCACCAATGTTAGAGGAGTTAGGAGTTTTCTAGGGCATGCCGGTTTTTACCGACGTTTCATAAAAGATTTTTCTAAAATTGCCACTCCTATGAATAAACTCCTAGAAACGGATGTTCCATTCATATTTTCAGATGAAAGCATCAAATCTAATAATATTCTTAAAGAAAAACTCACTAATGCGCCGATTATGATAACTCCAAATTGGAATCTACCATTTGAACTTATGTGCGATGCAAGTGATTTTGCAATGGGAGCCGTTTTAGGACAAAGGATTGAAAAATGATTTCAACCTATTTATTATGCTAGTAAGACATTACAAGGAGCACAAACGAATTATACAACTACTGAAAAAGAACTCCTTTCTATTGTCTTTGCTTTTGACAAATTTTGTTCATATCTCGTTCTAGCTAAAACGGTGGTTTATACCGACCATTCTGCTCTTAGATACCTATTTTCAAAACAAGATGTCAAGCCACGATTAATTTGTTGGATCTTACTCTTACAAGAGTTCGATATTGAAATCCGAGATAAAAAGGGAGCAGAAAATCTCGCCGCTGATCATCTTTCTCCTCTTGAAAATCCCGAATTAGAAGTTCTAAATGAATCGGCCATACAAGATAACTTTCCTGATGAATATCTATTGAAGATAGATTATAATGAAATTCCATGGTTTGCAGACTATGCAAACTACTTAGTATGTGGATTCCTTGAAAAAGGATTATCGTACCAAAAACAAAAGAAATTCTTTAGTGATATAAAACACTATTTCTGGGAAGATCAACATTTATTTAAAAGTTGTCCCGATAGAATAATACGCCGATGTGTATTCGGAGACGAAGCTAGTCAAATCTTAAACCATTGTCACACTGGACCAACAGGAGGGCATTATGGGCCTCAACTTACAGCAAGAAAATTTTACGATGCTGGATTCTATTGGCCTACAATTTTCAAAGATGCACACCTTCTTTGAAAATCCTGTGATGCTTGTCAAAGGGCCTGAAAAATAAGTCAACGTGATGAAATGCCACAAAATGTCATTCAAGTATGTGAAGTATTTGACATTTGGGGTATTGACTTTATGGGTCCATTTCCAAAATCTCATAATAATCTCTACATTCTCGTTGCCATTGATTATGTATCTAAATGGGCGGAAGCACAAGCTCTCCCAACTAACGATGCACGAGTTGTAGTCAACTTTTTAAAACGTCTTTTTGCAAGGTTCGGAACACCGAAAGCTTTAATAAGTGATCGGGGTACTCATTTTTGTAACAATCAACTTGAGAAAGTTCTCAAAAGATATGGAGTAACTCATAAAATCTCCACCGCTTATCATCCACAAACAAGTGGACAAGTTGAAAATACCAACCGAGCTTTAAAACGTATTCTAGAGAAAACTGTAGGATCAAATCCGAAGGAATGGTTCATTAAATTGGAGGATGCGCTCTGGGCTTTTAGAATAGCCTACAAAACTCCAATTGGAACCACACCTTTTAAACTCGTTTACGGAAAAGCATGTCATCTTCCAGTATAAATTGAACACAAAGCATTTTGGGCTTTGAAGACATGTAATCTTGATTTACATGAAGCCGGACATCTACGATTAAGTCAACTAAACGAATTAGAAGAATTAAGACATGAAGCATACGAAAATTCGTTAATCTATAAGGAAAGAACGAAGAAATGGCATGATAAAAGAATCAGAAGTTCAAAAGAATTCAAAGAAGGATACAGAGTTCTTCTTTTCAATTCACGATTCAAGCTATTTCCTGGAAAATTGAAATCAAGATGGTCTGGACCATTTATAGTCAAAAGAGTTTTTCCATACGGAACAGTAGAGTTAATAAATTCAAATGGGATTGAATTTAAAGTTAATGGTCACAGAGTTAAACATTACATACATGGTCCGATGAAAGTTGACAATGAAGTCAATCATAATTTCACCATCCAAGAAAACCTTCAAAATGAAAACATAAATATGTTATCAAAAACATATGAAAAATCAAAATTGAAAAATAGGGAGGATTCAAATTGGAGTGATGAAGAAGAATTCTTATACAAACCTCCCATTCCAAGAAACGAAGAAAAATGTGAACAAGAAGTTCAAATAGAAGTGAAAGAACCAAGAAAAGAACATCCAAAAAAGGTTTACAAACCACGACTTACTAAAGCAGGAGACCCGGGTGAATTTATCATTTCTTGCTTGCTTCATGATGGTGCTGTATATAATGGACTCGCGGATTTAGGAGCAAGTGCAAATATTATGCCTCTTTCCTTATACAAAAGATTAGGTATGGGTAAATTAAAACCAACCAAAATAGGTGTTCAATCATTTGACCTAACCATTAAACACCCGGTTGGAATAGCAAATAATTTACTTGTTAACGTGGGAAGTTTGACCTTTGTTGCAAACTTCATAGTGATTAATATGGAGGAAAACCTTGATATTCCTCTAATTTTAGGTCGCCCATTTTTAGCAACCGCGGAGGCATTCATTGAAGTAAGAGAAGGTAGAATGACACTTAGGGATGGTGATAAATCAATCACCTTTGTGAATCGAAAGTTTAGATCTCCACCAACCAAAACTGTTAGACCAATAAAAATGCATAAGTATGGGGAAGATGAAGAAACACTTAATGATGATCCGATCACAAAGAACCCCGTTAATGATAAGAAATTAGATGAAACCGTTTTTAACAGTTCAACGAAGAAACTTTATAAACGGATTCACGATGCTAAGATTAAGGGAAACTTTAAGTTATGTAACCGATTAATATCCAATTTATCGCCAAAAGAAAAGGCGATGTTAGTTGAATTTGTGAAAGTTACAGAGGAAATCAACAAATGGATTGAAGTAAAAGTCAGAGATATACAAGTTGTTGATGATCCAATTGAAAATAACGTTAATCACAATTTCAACTAAGTGTGGGGAGAATCGAATCTTTTTAGGGTAATATGTATTTCTGTTAGAGTTAGATTTTCTGTTTTCGTGTAGTTCTCGAAAATGGAACCCGAATGGTCTTTCCCTAGCAGACCCTAAAGAACTAGTCTTCTCCCACCATTCTGAATTTTTATTTTTTTTAGGTTTTACGAGATGAAGACTTCCTGTGAATTAAACCATGGTCTAATGCTACACGCTTTGATCACTAAACGTAATAATGACACCCTTCCAAGTGAAATAGTATCATTAATCAGAGGTAAATTAGACGGAGTAAGAAAAGAATCCAGGAACGAAAATAATAAGTTACAGTTTGGTAAAGGAAAATCAAAATCCACAGCGAAAAGAAGAGCACGACACCTTGAAAGATGTCACAAATGCGGAAAATGGTCACACGAAGGAAAATGTTCGACGAATCTGACATATTCCAATACCGAATTCGTTACTTTATGCAGAGATGGACCGTTCATATGTTTTGAAAAAAAAACGTTGAATGCTCGAGGTTACGCCTATGTAGCTATGGAAAACCAATTAGTCCGACTATCTTATGAGTGGGCTAAAGCAGGTCACTAAGAATTCTATTTCACAGGTAAGTATGTACAGTTTTTATTTTTATTTTTATTGCTTTTAACCTTTTGATAATAAACGCTAAATCGTTCGCTATAAAGTATTAAATTGGTATTCAATAAAATTAGGTTTTGCGACCGAAATTATTGATATCATACAAAAATTTACTACATCACTGCGAAATTTACCGTTTATTCTTAAGGTATAAATATCTTTAATCAATCAACCCAAAATATTTCAAAAATTCGTCATGAGTTAAACTAGGTTATGGAACCGAAATTACTTTACCGAAAAGAGGGGCATATATTTTTGATAATATCTTATTGATTAAAGTGGGATAAAAGACCAAAAACATTTTTAATTTTATTTTTACTTTGTTTTTAAAATTAATATTAAAAATAATATTGTAAAATTTTTAAAACAATATATTTAAAATTGTAAATATTTGAAAAATTAATATTTTTAATATAAGTTTGTATGTATAAAAACAAAAATATAATAAAAGTTTGGTGTGACTTTTCAATTTTCATAATATGAATTTTTAATTTTTAATTTAAGTTTGGTGTGAATTTAAAAACAAAAATTTACTTTATTTCGTTAAGTTAAAAATTTGATTTTTAAAATTCGTCGTGAGTTGAAGACTAGGTCGTTGAACCGAAATTGCTCTACCCAAGGGAGGGACGAGAACTTTTATTATCATTATTTTTAATCTTATTGAACTAAAGTATGCCAAAAACATAAAAAAAAAAAAAACTCAAAAAATCTTTACTTTTAAAACCGCGCTTTGAATTGACAACTTTTAAAATTTTGTCGAGGGACGGACTAGGACATCGATCCGAAAAGCCCTCATCCTAAAAAGAAACAAATTTTTAAAATTTTATTAATTATATGTTTTATAAGTTATAAGGTTTTTATATATATAAAAAAAGGAAAATTCACTGTACCCGGACCCCATACGATCGCATGGGGTTTGCACTACAACCTCATGCGATCGCATGAGGCTGGATATCAGCTCAGAAACAAGTAATCAGCGGGTCTGCTTTCTGCCTCACTCCACACATACACAAACACACGAATATACACACACAAACCTCTCAAAATTCATCATTTGTTCACCAAAATTCATCAAATTTCTCACTACAATCCGCTCTAAACATGAATTTGATAAGGAGTTTATCAAAAAGGATAACAATTTCACCCCTAAATCTCTTTAAATTTAATTTTTAGTGTTCTTGAGCTATATTTTTCATAATTTGATTTTGTTAATTTCTATTGTAATTAAAGTTAAATTGTTAGTATTTTATGCATGTATAACCTAGATTGATGCTATTTAACATGATTTGAAGCCAAAAACTTCAAAAATTTTAGAAATCTAGGGTTTGTGTTCTTGAGCAATTTGGGGCTTTTTGATATAAACAGGTTATGGCCGATTTTTGTCATGAATTATTGCTAAATTGAGTAGTGTAACATGTTTAGGTAGTTAAATGATCCAAACTTTGATCCTAAACATGATTTTGGAGATTAAAGTAGTCTTTTTAAGTCTAAAATTCATGAACTTGATTAATTTGATATAATTGCCATTTAAGACTTGATTAATTGTTAGTAAAGGTTGTTTTAACATGTTATTTGAGTTAAATGCTTATGAACTTTGTATACATTTTCATATGTGCTTATTTGAAAAAGTGTAAAATTGTAAAAAAATTGTGAAAATGTTATAAGTTTAATTTTGATTGAACATGTTATTGTGATTGTTTTAAGTTGTTATTTTGCTAACACTAATGCATATTTAGATGCACAAATTTTGTGTTTAATGTATTTTGCAGAGAGCCGATACTGGAGGTTCATCATCATCATCATCTAGACGACCTGCTCAAGAACCAAAACCCGAACCAGAACAACAACAGGAATAACAACATCAGCCTGATCAACATGTACCTTATTATGATCCGCTACAGTTTTTTAATGAATTCATAGTATTTCCGTTGCATCCACCTGTAGAATACCCAACGATTCCTGAACACACGTTGCATCCTAATCTGAGATTCGATAGACGATGGAGAGATTACCCGGCATATCAAAGTAATAAATTCAAATTAATAACGAAAGATGTAGAGGTACCTAGGGTAATTGATTGGGATCCTTTGGAAAGGGTCAAACTAGCTGACCGTGTTAGGGAGCATCTGATTCAAAGGTATGACAGTTCTTCTTTTACCGATTGGGAACGTCTATTCACCATTCGTAGACCTGTATATAAAGAATGGTGTGTTGAGCTGATGAGTACTATAGCATTAAATGTAGATGTAGATAGATTAGATGATAGAAGTTTTCTTAGGTTTATACTAGGCGGTATGATGTACAGGATGTCCATGCTGGACATGGCCAGGGCATTACAGATATATACGCCCGCTGAATTACAACTACCCGATTGTATGAATTTGATTTATCGTGGTGAAAGGGTAGATAGGAATTTTGACACGAACGCCATTTGGAGGCGTATGTCTGATTATAATGTTTTTGGGCGGGGAGGAACACATACCTACTTACCTATTAACAGAGCCGAGCTTCGTATAATTCATAGATTTTTGGCTAACTCGATTACACAGAGAGGTCACAACAAGGAAAAATTGACCTTACATGATTTATTTTACCTAAAGTGTATTCGAGACCCAAGAGGCTTTGTTAATATCCCTTACTGTGTTGGTTTTTATTTATCTAAGATAGTTGAAGGAATACAGGAATGGGGGATTATAGGAGGAGGTATTTTTGTTACTCTCATTGTAGAGTATTTAGGTGTAGATAAGAACCAAGGGGGTCCACTTTTGGAATGTAGGGAGCAGGTTGAGCTTTTAGGATTGAGGGTTTATGCGGGTGCTAAGGTATTGAAGAGTAGACGCAACCAGGCAATGCCCTATGTAGGTAGTCATCTGCAGGTAGAAAGAGGATCAGACGAGGAGATGGAGGAAGCGGATGACATTAGGGATGTCATTCGAGAGGCTATGACTGATGTCTACCAGCGTGTAGAGGAGGTAGATATGACAAACACGGAGAGATTTCGTCAGATGGAGCAGTGGCAAGCCCGGAATGATTACGAGCATTCCAGGCAACGACAGCATGATAGATGGGACTTTCATCAGCGTCAGATTATGAGCTGGCTGTCACCTTAGGATCACTACGTCCCGACCTGACCCGCTTACTATCCTCAACACCAGCCCGAGATGAGACCACCTTATACACTCTACGACCCTAACCAAGCATACCAGTACACCTATCACCAAGCATGGAACCCGGACGATGACATGAACTGGAACCCCTATCCAGATTGATTTAGTTCCGGTTGGTAATTTATATGATTTTTAATTTTTATTATTTCGGTTTATTTATGTTTAAACACATTATATATTGATACATTAATGTATTGTTTAATATTTTTATTATTTGGTACTAGTATTTCATATTTAATTTGAAAGTGGGATTTTAAGTCACATTTCAAATTACAATGCTTGTTTATATTTTTATGTATGTATATTGTCAATTGTACACAACAGGGTAAAACAGTGCATTTTCAAAGACTGGCATTAAGTTCAGCAAAAGCTACTAATTTTGACGACAAAACGAAAAACAAATATGATGTAACAACAAGACGGAATGAACAAATGATGTGCACCATTTATCATTCAGCAAACAAACGCCAATATGTTTGGAAACCTTGGTAAAATTTAATCATTTTTCTATGCTAATCATGAAAGGACCCGTCCTAATCCAACTGGACGAAGTCACCAACAACTGGTTCCATTGCGATGATCTACTACAAGTACTGTCTTTAAAATGAGCAAATGCACAGCGGAATGATTCTTTTATACCTGAGAATGAACATGCTTTCAAGTGTCAACCAAAAGGTTGGTGAGTTCATTAGTTTAACATAAATAATCATTTCATAATTTTAATAGACCACAAGATTTCAGGTTTCCATTTCTCATAAACATACGTCCCATGCATAGAGACAAAAATATCATTCATATGGATTGAACACCTGGTAACCGACATTCACAATTTGCATATAATAATATCACCATCATTCCGGGATCCTCCTTCGGACATGATATAATTTTCGAAGTACTAAAGCATCCGGTACTTTGGATGGGGGCTTGTTGGGCCCGATAGATCTATCTTTAGAGTTCGCGTCAATTAGGGTGTCTGTTCCCTAATTTTTAGATTACCAGACTATATAGGGTGATATTCGATTTGATAATCCAACAATAGAATGTAGTTTTGATCACTTGTGTCTATTTCGTAAAGCATTTATAAAAGCATTTCATGTATTCGCAGTTCAAAATGTATATCAAAAGCATTTAATAAGGCAGTTGTAAAAGTAGCGCATGTATTCTCAGTTCAAAAAATGTAAAGAGTAAAAAGGAATCAAATGAACTCACCATACTGTATTTTGTAGTAAAAATACATATTACGACATTAAACAATGCAGGGTTGGCCTCGGATTCACGAACCTATATTATTTGGATATTTATTAATACACATAATCGTAACTGAGCAGATTTATATATTACTAGTGATATAAATGTTTTAGTAATAATTTATATATTTATATATTAATATCATAGTATTTACATATTAAAAGTTTGGATTATATAATATTTATTATATCATTACGTTAATAATTTTAATAACCAATATTTATATTTGAACTAATATAAATGTAGTAAGTACCTAATATAAATGTAGTAAGTACCTGTTTAAATATTTTTAATACATAATTTATATTAATATGTTTAAATACTCAAAGTTTTTAATATGTTAATATTTTAAGTAAATACAATTTATATAGTTATATGAAAACGTAATATATTATATTGTTAGTAAATATTTATAAACTTGTTAATATGTCAATTAAAAATATATGCTCATATGTATATATATAGAAGATTATAATCAATATATATTGTATTTATTTCTAATATTCATATATAACAAGTTATATACTTATTTTCCATTAAAATCATATCATCTATAATACTTAAAATACTAATACTATTAATAATGATAATAACATTCATAATAATAATGTTAATAATAATAATACTTATCATATCAAGAACACTAATAATAATAATAATAATTAATATTAACAACATTAATATAGTAATAATAATAATAATAATAATAATTTACAACCTTTGAAGGGAAGCTCAATAAAAAGAATGCACCCGCCAGGACTCGAACCCGAGACCTCTAGCTCACATACTAACACTCCAACCCCTTGGGCTGTTGCCCCTTATCTGATTTAATAACATTACCAGTTTATTTAACCCGTATTTCCTTTTGTCTAATTCATCTCCTTCCTCAATCAATAACAGGCTCATCTTCATCATCTACCTTTATTATTCGAATCACCATTGAAGCATCATCACGTCCTCCTTCATCAACCTCGTTACCATCATCGTTATTATTTAATGATAACCTCATCATCATAAGTTTTTATCGACTAACATAAAATCATAACAACAACCATCATTATCTTAAATGATTTTCTCCCATCATCATCGTTCATCTTCATCGTATATTATTCATCGTCTTCCCTATCGAGCATTATCTTCTTTTTCAACATCAACCCGATTATCATCATCATTAGAAATAGAAAAAGAATGATGCAGCAGTAGCACGTCGACAACCAACAATAACTAGTCTAAATGGGTTTTGGGTCGATTTTATAACAAGTTTTATTTTAATTGTAAGATGGGCTTCGGCCTATACAGCATCATAAATCCAAAACATCTTGATCCAAAAACAATTCGTGGTTTGGTCTGTTTGGTTTATCACTCAACCGAGAATGAGAAAAAAAAAAAAAAATAGCGGATCTATTTCATCGTGTACCAATTATCATATTTATCCCCACTTCACTTTATGTGGTCATTTTGTCTGCCATCAAACTCCATTAGTGCCACATGTGTGCTTGTAATATAATAATTAATCAAGTTGATAAATCCAAATAAATACTCCATGATACAACTTCATTTCCTTTACAGCTTATCACCAATATTATTTTGATCACTATCGTTCATCATCTAGGAGTTTGGAAGAAAGAAGAAAAAATTAATTTGCTGCAGTCGTCTAGTTCAGAAAAGGAGAAACAATTATTGTAGCAGTAAAGAATAGCAGGTAAGTTTAGTTCAAATGGGTTTCGTTGACCGGGAACTAAAACGTGTGGGTTTTTGGGTTGCGTCCGAACAAAAGCAGGAACAAGGAGATAGTTGTTGAGGTTGACTATGGTGGTGATGTGTTCAAGTGTTGACGGTAGTCAGGTGGTCGTGGAGATAATCCATGGAGGTGGTAAAGTAGTTCCAAAGTGGTTCAAGTAATGAAGTTCTTGGTGTCGTGTTGGTGATTGAAAAAAAGAATAACGAGATGTTGACTGGTTCTTGATTCAAGCAACTCAACAAGAAAGATAATGGATTTGTTCTTGTCTCAAGTAGTTTCAAAGGTGATTAAAAGAATGGTGTGAAGGTGTTTGTAAATGGGTGGTTCGATCAATTAACGAAAGAGATGATTGATCAGTGGTGGTTTTGAGTTTAGTTTATCAAGTAATAATATATGTAGGTGTGTCCATCAAACCATAAGCAAATGTGTATGTAAATATAATATGTTTAGTACATGATTTAATAGTTAACTAGATCCTAATTGATTTTGTGAATTCGATGCTTAACAATTTGTAGACAAGAAGTACAAGCAATTTGTATTAGGTGGAAAAAACAAGATAATAAAACAAATAACAAAAGTAAACAGATTTGTATTTATCTGATTTTAATTCTCTCACACTTACATAAAAAAAATATGTAATACGAAGTTTCTTTTGTTTGATATCGAAATTTTGATGGACAAGTAACGGATTATAGATAAAAAACAGAATTGTGTACAGCTTGAAAGTGAGGCACATAGGATGCTTTCCCTTTATCTGAATTCTATATATGTATGATTAATATTAATAATTAGTATTATTTGTTTATAAATATAATTATATTAATAATAAGATTATTGTTAATATTATAAAAAAAAATTACTAATAATAATAATAATCGGAATAATAATAGTGTTATTAATAATATTAAACTAATATTAATACTAATATTAATGATAGAAGTAATGATAATACTAAATCTTAAATAAGTATGATACCTTTTAGTAATAATAATAATAATAATAATAATAATAATAATAATAATAATACTAATATCATCAATACCAATATTAATGTTAATATTAATAGTAATAATGAAAATAATATTAATATTACTTACAACAATGGTTCGTGAATCGTCGAATACTGTCAAAGGACAAATGCATTCATACATACTGTTCTAAAATTTTGTGACTCAACATTATAGACTTTTGCTTATCGTGTCGAAACCATATAAAGATTAAGTTTAAATTTGGTCGAAAATTTCCGGATCGTCACAGTACCTACCCGTTAAAGAAATTTCGTCCCGAAATTTGAGTGAGGTGGTCATGGCTAATAATAAATATATTTTCATGACGAATATGAGTTGATAATTAGAGTTTTATCATCATTGGGTAATACAGATAAAATAATTCGATTATTCGAATAGCACGAATGAAACTATCATGAGAGAGGTCCCAACGGGCATCGTCCACCTTCGCCCAAAAACTTGCCCAAATTTTTTTAGCCGTTAGTAATAAAAAAATTCCAACGGCTATCCCAACGGTCATTTTTACACTATAAAAACACCAACCATATACTTCATTTTAAACACTCAAACATATATTTCTTTTGTATTTCCCCCTTTCTCAAAAATCAAAATTTAACACTCCCAAACTGCAAAATGTTAACACTTCCCCCAATGATTGTTTCATTCGATGTTCATTATGGAGGTGATTTTCGTAATCAGATGAAGGAATATAAGTGGGGCGACAATATTTCGTTTGAAGATATCGACATTCGTGATGTTGGTTTACAAGACTTGCTATCCTTTCTGAAGGAAAAAGTTCCGTGTGAATTCACGTCTGTGTTCTTTTATAAAGACGATTATGATGCGGATTGTAGGGCAAGTTTTCTGTGTACCGATGATCAATGGTACTTTATAAAAGATACCATTGAAGATCGCGGTAAACGCATTTCTTTGTATGTGGTTCTTGAAGATGAAGAGACGTTGGGTTATCGTTACCTCGATGAATCAGCTGAAGCAGCAGTTGAGGCATCAAGAGAAATACCGATGTCTCCAGAGTACCTTACGGATGGTGAAATGACTGGTGAACGCTACTTTGCAGATGACAATTGATGACGACGATTAGTTTGATTATAATCTTTTAATTTTTAATTGTCGTGATGTTTTAATTTTTAATTATTGTAATCTCAGTGTTGTTGTCGAGTTTTATATCTTCCTTTATGTTTCGGAGCTCTTTGTCTTTTTAATCTCCTCCCGATCTCTAGAAAAACGAGTAATGATCTAGAATTTGTAAGTATGGAGTTTCGGATGAATTTAATGTTATAATCAAGAAAGAACGTAATAGCATGATTTGATTCGTCAGATTACCAGAATTATTGAGAATAGAGCTATCAAGAATATACTTTCTTGATATGTTCAGAAGTTAATTAGAATGAAAGAGTTATGTAACATGACACATGATGGTGGTATGGTCTACTGTGAACCATCATGTCCTATTAGAACTCAGCATGACTTACTGTAATATAATCACGTTGATCAAGTGTCATTATATTATACTAACTCATGCATCAGTTCCCAACATTACTTCAATAACATTCATATTTTAAGCTTAAAAGTTTACAGAATATAGAAACTAACAGTTTCTATATGATGTAACACTGATAGCACGAAGAGATTAATGATTTCAGATAAAAATAATTATGAAAATATCTTCAGAAATATGGAGTATATTTATAATGAAAGATACGATGATATCTTTGAATTTTTAATATCGAAGGATGATGAAGAAAATTTGTCCGCAAGAGTTTGGAGGCAGAAGCAAGGTATTCGCTAAAGATTTCATCAGAAACAGAATCATCAGGATTCTTAATGTACAAGTTTAGTCCTTGTGATTTGTTCAGAGACTCCTTCGTAGTTTGCTCAATCAATTTTTCAGTTTCAAACTTTTTCTGAGCTTTGCCAACATACAATTCTTTATCATCAACTTTTGGCTGTTGAGGTCGTTTACAGTTTTTGTTGCTTCATTCAACTATTCAAAATTCAGAGCATTAATTCGCAGACTGGGTGCTTTTCAGAATTTCAGAATGGAAGATCATAGTTCTAAGAGATAAATTTTATATGGATACATATAACTGTTGATGTGGAAACGTTGTGAGACTCAAATTACAGATTTGCTGATTCCCGGTCATTGGTATGGCAATTCTTGTTACAAGATGCGGATGAGTACATGATGAGACTTCAATAGATAAATATAGTGATTTATCGGAGAGATTTAAGCCAAGGAGCAACGAGGTTGCTGGTACGTCTGCTGGTAATATGATGGAATATAAAAGAATTCTCCAGTATCAAAAGGGTAATCGTATATATCAAGATTATAGTAAGACTACTTCGAATGAAAAGTTGAAGTTGACTTGCTGGGGCTGTGACAAAATTGACTACCTTGAAAAGGGATCGAAAAGTTATTCTTGCTAATAAATGCCAAAGGATCTGACGCGGCTACGTGTTAAACTTTTACTCAGTTGCCGAGAGTTTCTCAGGTGTATAACTATATGCATAATTCTTTCCTTCCGTAGATGAAGTGCGGTTGGTTCATCCTATCGATTGAGGTGTTTTCAAGAATCATGAAAGGTTTGAACGCTGATAGTAATCGTCAAGATATAAATGAGGTTAAGATGAAATCAAGTGGTAAACTTGAAGAATTATTTAATTTCATATATTATAATCAATATTTTAATTCATTTTAGTTGTCTAATGTTATTAGTCCACAGTCGATAGTCCACAGTTGATAGTCTAATCATTCATATATATATAGTTTAATATATAATACTCGAATTAATTAGTACGTGTCATGACCCGTATATGTCTCAGACTCGATCACAACTCAAAGTATATATATTATTATAGAATCAACCTCAACCCTGTATAGAGAACTCTATCATTACTGCATATAGAGTGTCTATGGTTATTCCAAATAATATATATAGATGCGTCGATATGATATGTCAAAACTTTGTATACGTGTCCCGATATTTAAAGTGCGTAAAATAAATACAGAAATTAAATGACGATAAATAAAATGCGTAAAGTAAATAACAGAAATTAAATAACGATAAATAAAATTGCGAGAATTAAAATTGCGATAAAATAAATTACGATAAATAAAATGTAATATGGAATTAACAGTTAGCTAGGAACAGTTAGCTAGGATTTTGTTAGCGTGGTTTCTTAACAAAAATTTCATATTGTCAATTAGTCTGTTTCTAATCAATTTTTATTGTGTCCATTATTTCTTCATTATGCCACTTGTTGGATTCTGATAGATCAAAATCCAAATATGAAATTGAATTTGAATGAAAATAGTTGTTCTTTGGTGAACGGATACGTAAATCGGTGGTTGTAAATAGGATAGTAAATGATCGTTGAATCAATTCCGAAGAATGTACAGTGTAACTTATTAATGTGAAATCTAAATACTCCTCGGGTATTACCTACCCGTTAAAATATTTTCACCATTAACAGTTTGTACAAAAGAATTTTTAATTACAATCTTTATGAAAACATATATACGTATATATTTTCTTCAGATGTAATCATGAATTTAATGAGTTAATGTGATATTGATCTCATTTGATTTATCATTAGAACAAGAAAATATATAATTTCTAAAACATTAGAGATTACATAATCGCCATGTCGAACGAAAATAAAAGAGATAGAACGATACGTAGAACGATGATTATACTTGAGGTATAGAATGAGATGTCGAAGCTGGTGGTGCGGATGTTGTTGTTGGTGGTACTAATGCTGTTGGTGCTAAGGTTGGTGATGTTACTGGTGTTGGTGATACTGATGGTGCTTGCAAATTGTGTACCATGCTCTCTAAAGTTAACACTCGAGCTCGAAGTTCTTTAACTTCTTCTACTAACCCTGGTTGGTTATCAGTGTGAGGTAGAGATCGGATATCTTCTCTAGTTCCGTAAATGGTAGTCTCAAGACGAAAAATTCTTGCAAAAAGGGTATAAACGGTGTTGCGAACGGGTTCGCCGGTGAGCGGGTCAAGTACTCCAAGGTTAGGTGGTAGATTCGGTTCATGATATGGAGTACCTTCTTCCCTTCTCCACAGGGTGAGTATGTCGCGAACCCACCCCCATTTTCTCCAGTAATCACGGTAGTTGATTGGTTGGTGAGCTCCTGTCACGCTATCTTCGGAGTCAGATGAACTTGGTTGATTCGTAGAGGCCATCTTACGCGATCTCAAAAAAAAATTTTGGTATAAAAAGTTTAGTGACAGCAATTGATAGTTGGATAGTATTCTCAATGCATAATATGCATAGATATATAGTACCAGGTTCCCTTAAATTACGGAGAAATTTACGGAAGATATCAGGCAAGATCTACAGTAACAGATACGCTAAGATATGAATTTTGTCTATACACTATTTATGCAGTCAATGCGTTAAAACGTGTCTAGACTAAGAATAATGAGTAGGTAATTTCCTAAGGATGATAAGCAAATGTTTTCCGATAAAAATGATAAGCAAAACTTTTGACATGCAGACACGGTCGAAGTCCAGACTCACTAATGCATCCTAACGACTTATCAGTTAGACACACTAATGCAGACCCGGTTCACTAAGACCACCGCTCTGATACCAACTGAAAGGACCCGTCCTAATCCAACTGGACGAAGTCACCAACAACTGGTTCCATTGCGATGATCTACTACAAGTACTGTCTTTAAAATGAGCAAATGCACAGCGGAATGATTCTTTTATACCTGAGAATGAACATGCTTTCAAGTGTCAACCAAAAGGTTGGTGAGTTCATTAGTTTAACATAAATAATCATTTCATAATTTTAATAGACCACAAGATTTCAGGTTTCCATTTCTCATAAACATACGTCCCATGCATAGAGACAAAAATATCATTCATATGGATTGAACACCTGGTAACCGACATTCACAATTTGCATATAATAATATCACCATCATTCCGGGATCCTCCTTCGGACATGATATAATTTTCGAAGTACTAAAGCATCCGGTACTTTGGATGGGGGCTTGTTGGGCCCGATAGATCTATCTTTAGAGTTCGCGTCAATTAGGGTGTCTGTTCCCTAATTTTTAGATTACCAGACTATATAGGGTGATATTCGATTTGATAATCCAACCATAGAATGTAGTTTTGATCACTTGTGTCTATTTCGTAAACCATTTATAAAAGCATTTCATGTATTCGCAGTTCAAAATGTATATCAAAAGCATTTAATAAGGCAGTTGTAAAAGTAGCGCATGTATTCTCAGTTCAAAAAATGTAAAGAGTAAAAAGGAATCAAATGAACTCACCATACTGTATTTTGTAGTAAAAATACATATTACGACATTAAACAATGCAGGGTTGGCCTCGGATTCACGAACCTATATTATTTGGATATTTATTAATACACATAATCGTAACTGAGCAGATTTATATATTACTAGTGATATAAATGTTTTAGTAATAATTTATATATTTATATATTAATATCATAGTATTTACATATTAAAAGTTTGGATTATATAATATTTATTATATCATTACGTTAATAATTTTAATAACCAATATTTATATTTGAACTAATATAAATGTAGTAAGTACCTAATATAAATGTAGTAAGTACCTGTTTAAATATTTTTAATACATAATTTATATTAATATGTTTAAATACTCAAAGTTTTTAATATGTTAATATTTTAAGTAAATACAATTTATATAGTTATATGAAAACGTAATATATTATATTGTTAGTAAATATTTATAAACTTGTTAATATGTCAATTAAAAATATATGCTCATATGTATATATATAGAAGATTATAATCAATATATATTGTATTTATTTCTAATATTCATATATAACAAGTTATATACTTATTTTCCATTAAAATCATATCATCTATAATACTTAAAATACTAATACTATTAATAATGATAATAACATTCATAATAATAATGTTAATAATAATAATACTTATCATATCAAGAACACTAATAATAATAATAATAATTAATATTAACAACATTAATATAGTAATAATAATAATAATAATAATAATTTACAACCTTTGAAGGGAAGCTCAATAAAAAGAATGCACCCGCCAGGACTCGAACCCGAGACCTCTAGCTCACATACTAACACTCCAACCCCTTGGGCTGTTGCCCCTTATCTGATTTAATAACATTACCAGTTTATTTAACCCGTATTTCCTTTTGTCTAATTCATCTCCTTCCTCAATCAATAACAGGCTCATCTTCATCATCTACCTTTATTATTCGAATCACCATTGAAGCATCATCACGTCCTCCTTCATCAACCTCGTTACCATCATCGTTATTATTTAATGATAACCTCATCATCATAAGTTTTTATCGACTAACATAAAATCATAACAACAATCATCATTATCTTAAATGATTTTCTCCCATCATCATCGTTCATCTTCATCGTATATTATTCATCGTCTTCCCTATCGAGCATTATCTTCTTTTTCAACATCAACCCGATTATCATCATCATTAGAAATAGAAAAAGAATGATGCAGCAGTAGCACGTCGACAACCAACAATAACTAGTCTAAATGGGTTTTGGGTCGATTTTATAACAAGTTTTATTTTAATTGTAAGATGGGCTTCGGCCTATACAGCATCATAAATCCAAAACATCTTGATCCAAAAACAATTCGTGGTTTGGTCTGTTTGGTTTATCACTCAACCGAGAATGAGAAAAAAAAAATAGCGGATCTATTTCATCGTGTACCAATTATCATATTTATCCCCACTTCACTTTATGTGGTCATTTTGTCTGCCATCAAACTCCATTAGTGCCACATGTGTGCTTGTAATATAATAATTAATCAAGTTGACAAATCCAAATAAATACTCCATGATACAACTTCATTTCCTTTACAGCTTATCACCAATATTATTTTGATCACTATCGTTCATCATCTAGGAGTTTGGAAGAAAGAAAAAAAAATTAATTTGCTGCAGTCGTCTAGTTCAGAAAAGGAGAAACAATTATTGTAGCAGTAAAGAATAGCAGGTAAGTTTAGTTCAAATGGGTTTCGTTGACCGGGAACTAAAACGTGTGGGTTTTTGGGTTGCGTCCGAACAAAAGCAGGAACAAGGAGATAGTTGTTGAGGTTGACTATGGTGGTGATGTGTTCAAGTGTTGACGGTAGTCAGGTGGTCGTGGAGATAATCCATGGAGGTGGTAAAGTAGTTCCAAAGTGGTTCAAGTAATGAAGTTCTTGGTGTCGTGTTGGTGATCAAAAAAAAGAATAACGAGATGTTGACTGGTTCTTGATTCAAGCAACTCAACAAGAAAGATAATGGATTTGTTCTTGTCTCAAGTAGTTTCAAAGGTGATTAAAAGAATGGTGTGAAGGTGTTTGTAAATGGGTGGTTCGATCAATTAACGAAAGAGATGATTGATCAGTGGTGGTTTTGAGTTTAGTTTATCAAGTAATAATATATGTAGGTGTGTCCATCAAACCATAAGCAAATGTGTATGTAAATATAATATGTTTAGTACATGATTTAATAGTTAACTAGATCCTAATTGATTTTGTGAATTCGATGCTTAACAATTTGTAGACAAGAAGTACAAGCAATTTGTATTAGGTGGAAAAAACAAGATAATAAAACAAATAACAAAAGTAAACAGATTTGTATTTATCTGATTTTAATTCTCTCACACTTACATAAAAAAAATATGTAATACGAAGTTTCTTTTGTTTGATATCGAAATTTTGATGGACAAGTAACGGATTATAGATAAAAAACAGAATTGTGTACAGCTTGAAAGTGAGGCACATAGGATGCTTTCCCTTTATCTGAATTCTATATATGTATGATTAATATTAATAATTAGTATTATTTGTTTATAAATATAATTATATTAATAATAAGATTATTGTTAATATTATAAAAAAAAAATTACTAATAATAATAATAATCGGAATAATAATAGTGTTATTAATAATATTAAACTAATATTAATACTAATATTAATGATAGAAGTAATGATAATACTAAATCTTAAATAAGTATGATACCTTTTAGTAATAATAATAATAATAATAATAATAATAATAATAATAATAATAATACTAATATCATCAATACCAATATTAATGTTAATATTAATAGTAATAATGAAAATAATATTAATATTACTTACAACAATGGTTCGTGAATCGTCGAATACTGTCAAAGGACAAATGCATTCATACATACTGTTCTAAAATTTTGTGACTCAACATTATAGACTTTTGCTTATCGTGTCGAAACCATATAAAGATTAAGTTTAAATTTGGTCGAAAATTTCCGGGTCGTCACAAATCACCCTCAATAATTTAAATTGTTACTGATCTCTTGAAAATGAGGGCATTGCAAGATCTTAAGTATGGGAAGGGGTTAAATTCTTTCGGATTTTTAAAATTTTAAACTTATACACATGGTTACCATTAAAAATACTAGTAAAGCAGTAGTTGTATTAGAATCTAATGCTCTCTGATAATAAAGAACATCCATAGTCTTATATACTGACTACCCAATTCTAGTAAAAATTTTCAAAATTTTCAATTAAATGAACTCAAAATAATGTTTATACATATTTATGAACGATAAAACTAGGTGTTAACACCGAAATTATTGTTACCGTGGAAAGGACATAAATTGAGAAACAAACTAAAATGTTAAGAATTCATTTAAAATGGAATAGAGGACAATAAAAAGGCAAATAAAAGAAAATAAAAGCCAAGTGGGGGAAAATTTACCAAGTTATTTAAAACATATATCACATATTTTTGTACAAATAACTGAAGATACTTTTGCTTTGGACTAATCTAAATAGTTTTACCCAATTTACTGTAATATATTTGAAAGAAAGATGGATCTACATGATGAATCAATTGTGACAACCCGGAAATTTCCAACCAAATTTAAACTTTAATCTTTATATGTTTCCGACACGATAAGCAATATTTGTTAAGTTAAATTTCAAGAATTTTAAACTATGTTCATACATTCATTCAACCTCGACCAAGTTCCAACGATTCACGAACCATTAAACGAATATGATTATATATGTATATGTGTATATATATTATAACTTGAAACGTAAATAAAATATTAGATTAAATACTTTATATGATTGTATCTGTTTCAAAATGTTTATCAATGGAATTAGAAGATAAGATCAAATGATTGAATTATCAGATATAGTAAATTATGATTACAAGTCTCTGTTGAAAGGCCCACGTTGATTTGAGAAATCTTTCCATTTTAACAATATTCGGAAAATGGTAAAGTGATTTATAAATAAGAACAAATTGTCAATCATTGAGAACTAGACAAAGGATAGTGGAAGATTGAATCTCATAAAGACTCGATTGATCTATTTAGTTTCAAACGTACAAAAACATTTTCAGTTTAAAAAGAACTTTATTATTAAAACGTATATAACTTTTATAAATATCTACAACCACTTTTGACAACTCATTACTTAACTAGTATGATAAAGATAACGATATTTATATTTTATTTTATTAAATATATATAACGATTTAAATTAATATTATATATATTTATACGCGTATTATACGTACATAGTTTTATACTTTTACTATACTTCAACTTTACCTTTACTTTATTTTTACATTACTTTAACTTTAATAATTCACTTTAATAATTCATACTTTAATAATTAACTTTAATAATTCATACTTTAATAATTCACTTTAATAATTCATACTTTAATAATTCACTTTAATAATTCATACTTTAATAATTCACTTTAATAATTCATACTTTAATAATTCACTTTAATAATTCAAAAATCTATTATAAATAGAATTCAATAGGTTTCATTATTTCATAGAAACTTGAAAATATTTTTCTCTAAACTCTCTCAATCGATTTACATATATATATTTACTCCGTATTATTTCAAGATATTATTAGTATACATAAAATATTACGACGGATTGCTGTCCGAGTGATTTCAAAATTGTTTTTCGAGTGGGATAAGATTAAGGAAATTATGGGTTATAGCTATGGAGGTGATTGAGTATGGTTCATGGGTATGCTCATGAGGTCAATATAGTGTTTATCATTTCCTTTGCGTCTACGTACCTTTCCTGCAATATTGAATCTCAATATTGATACGTGAGTACTCATAATTTAACTTTTACATACTAATAGTGTATCCCTAACTAGTGCTCGAGTATTTAGGATTATGCATGCTTGTACTTTTGATATTGCCCTTAGACAGGTTAGGTTGAATCTTGAATTAGTTACACTTGCGGTTGAGATAAGATATAAGATATGCATGTCCTTGGAAAGCTAGCGAAAAATTAAGAACTTTTCCTTTAGATATCAAATAGTTTCGATGAACGGATTAGAAGTTATAATCAATTGAATTTTCGATATTTTTATTAAAAATGATTATTATTATCGTCGTTTTTATCGTCGTTCTAGTTTTATCTTATTATTATCATTATTATTATCTTTATCAATAAAAGGGATTTATCATTAAAAATTGTTATTTTTTTATTATTACTATCGTTAAAGTTATAATTAGTATTATTATTATTATCCAATTATTATTATTATTTTTATTAGTATTATTATTATTATTATTATTATTATTATTATTATTATTATTATTATTATATTATTATTATTATTATTATTATTATTATCATTATTAATATATATATCATTATTTAAAAATGGTTATTGTTATTGTTATTATTATTATTACTATATTATCATTAAGATAATTATTAGTATTATCGTTAATAATGTTATAGTAACTATCATTATTAATATTAGTGTAATTAAAACAAATATTTGTAACACCTAATTATTTTGATTACTATTATTATCATTATTATGAACACGATATAAAAGACAATTAAAAGCTATTAAACGAAACGATTAGGAAATAATGAGTAAGAGTATCATGATGAAATTAAAATATTATAAGATATTGATTTGGATAAAATTATCGTTCTTATTATTTTTATCATTACTATTATTATTAAAAGTATCGTTAGTATTAAAACTATCATTTTAACAAAAATTATCATTTTAATAGAAATGTCATTGTTACTATAAAATATCATTATTATTATTATTTTAAATAGAATTATTATTTTAAAGATAATATTAAAAATTATCGTAAATATTAAAGTTATCATAATTAGAATTATCGTTTTATCATAATGTCATCTTAGTAATTATAAATATTGATATTTTTATAATAATTATTATTTCAAAATAATACAACTTTTACTTACTATCATTATAGATATTATTTTATCAAATAAATATGTGATACAAACATATTTTACTACGTGTAATAACTTACTTTAATAATACCTATCATATTATCTTTATGATATTAAATGAACCCTATAAATTTTATTACTTAATATATATAAAAGTATATTTTATTATATAAATTTAATATAAAATTTTATTTATTAATAAATAAATTATATTATTTACTTTAATAAATCTTTTAAAAATATTTAAAAATATAAAATGACGATATTTAAACTATATATTAATCATGTATAGATTTTTGGAAATTATTTTGAGTCAAATTTACTTTTGTTGACTTTTGCATATTAGTCTCGAGCATTAGGATTGTGGTACACTATGACTTGACCTAATTTGTTAGACAAATATTGACCAACATATAAATATATAATTAATTTAGGTTCGTAAATCCGAGGCCAACCTTGCACTTGTTCAATGACGTTATATGTATTTTTACTACGAAATACAGTATAGTGAGTTTCATTTGCCATTTTACCCTTTATATTTTTGGGACTGAGAATACATGCGCTTTTATAAATGTTTGACGAAATAGACACAAGTAATTGAAACTACATTCTATGGTTGAATTATCGAAATCGAATATGCCCCTTTTTATTAAAGTCTGGTAATCTAAGAATTAGGGAACAGCCACCCTAATTGACGCGAATCCTAAAGATAGATCTATTGGGCCTAACAAACCCCATCCAAAGTACCGGATGCTTTAGTACTTCGAAATTTATATCATGTCCGAAGGAGGATCCCGGAATGACAGGGGATATTCTTATATGTATCTAGTTAATGTCGGTTACCAGGTGTTCACCATATGAATGATTATTTTTGTCTCTATGCATGGGACGTATATTTATGAGAGCTGGAAATGAAATTCTTGTGGTCTATTAAAATGATGGAAATAAATGATTATGATAAACTAATGAACTCACCAACCTTTTGGTTGACACTTTAAAGCATGTTTATTCTCAGGTGTTAAAGAAATCTTCCGCCGTGCATTTGCTCATTTTAAAGATATTACTTGGAGTCTTTCATCGTATATTTCGAAGAACGTTGCATTCGAGTCATTGAGTTCATCAAAGATTATTATTAAATCAATTTATAGTTGGATAGTGGATATTATGAAATGGTATGCATGCCTGTCAATTTTCGATGTAAAGAAAGTTTGTCTTTTAAAAATGAATGCAATGTTTGTAAAATGTATCATATAGAGGTCAAATACCTCGCAATGTAATCAACTATTGTGAATCGTTTATAATGTATATGAACGGGTCCTTTCAGTTGGTATCAGAGCAGTGGTCTTAGCGAACCAGGTCTGCATTAGTGTGTCTAACTGATAAGTCGATAGGATGCATTAGTGAGTCTGGACTTCGACCGTGTCTGCATGTCAAAAGTTTTGCTTATCATTTTGTGTCGAAAATTAACTACTTATCATCCTCAGGAAATTACTTGCTTATCATTTTTAGTCTAAGACACGTCTTGCTGCATTGATTGCATGAATAGTGTATAGACAAAAATTCATATCTTAGCATATCTGCTAAATCATATCTTATCGTATCTGTTACTTTAAACTTTGCATGACATATCCCGCAAAGTCCTCCGTAATATACGAAATCTTTTGATCTCTATATAATTAGAATACCATCCGTTAGCCAAAATCATTTCATATCGAAAAAAAAAATCCTTTATCCAATCGTACGAAATGGAATTCGTCATCAGTTCAAGTCACTCAGATTCCGAAATGGAATCCCATTCAAGCTCCGAAAGCAGTGTGACCGGAATAGATCAACCAATCAGTCATCACCTATTCTGGATTAATTGGAGATGGGTTCGTAGCCTCCTCAATCATTGGAGACAAGAAGAAGGTGATCCCTTCCATCTACCACATTGCCTTCTTGACGAAGAACCTGAAGCACTTACCGGCGAACCTGTCCGAAACACCATTTTCTCGCTCATTTCCAGAGTATCTCGTCACGATTATATATTACATCAAATTTTAGATTTTATTTATCCACTCGTCCGAACCGACAATCACCCCGGTGTAATAGAAGAAGTCAACGAGCTTCGCGCTCGGGTAGTGGCTTTGGAGAATATGGTGCAGAGATTACAAACACCAGCAGCAGCATCAGCAGCATAACCAGTACCACCATCATCAACGCCAACAGTACCATTACCACCTTCAACCACAACCGCGTCGTAAACCTCAACTTCACAATCTATCCCAAGAGCATCAACGTCATACGCACCATAGATACCAAGGAGTACCAACAACAATAACTGACGAAGTATTAATTCATAACTTCATTGGAGAAACATTTCCGCGGCGATTATGTAATCTCTAAAGTCTTAGAGATTATCTAATCTAGCCCTAACCATAAATCAGTTAAGCGAACCAAAATGATAGAAGGAAGAGTAGAAACCTTGACAAAAATGGGGTGTGATTAACAAGCTAAACTTGCTTTACCAACAGCATCAACAGTACCGTCAGCGTTACCAGCATCGTCAGTACAGTCAACATCCAAATCAACAACACCGATAACATCACAAACTCCATCAGATCAAGAATCACTGTGGACATCATTACGAATCAATAACGTGTATATTGTATCAACGAGTTATGAAGAATTAACTCATTCCCTCTGAAGAAATTATATGTATATTTTATATATATATATATATATATATATATATATATATATATATATATATATATATATATATATATATATATATATATATTTTGAAATAAATCTTTCCGTGCTAAGCTATTGTGTGTGAATCTTAACTACTCGGTTAATTCATATTACAAATATGCAATAATGTACGTCCTTCGGCCGCAACTTAACCAGCGTTAACTACAATCTCTGTCGCAATTCAACAAATTCCAATTCATAATAAATCAAGTATATATTTGATTTTACACTTTCATCGTCGATGTACCCGAAACTTTTCAGATAACATCATTCGTACTTTGCGAAATTCACAAGAATTCCACGAACCGAACATCATACATCAACAAATAACGAAGTATTGATTCATAATTTCAATTTCATTAAAGAAATACTGCATAAAAGTTATGTACTTTTTAAAGCCTTTAGGGATTATTCAATTCTAGTTTCAACCGTAAATCAAATGAGTTTAATTTAACATTAACTCATTAGATCTATGTTACATCTGAAGAAAATAAACATATATATATTTTCATAAAGACTGTAATAAAAATATTTTGTACAAAATATTAATTGTGAAATTTTTTTTTAACGGGTAGGTAATACCCGAGAGATATATAAATTCACAATTAATATGTTACATTCTTCGAATTTGATTCAGCAAATCATCCATTATACTCCCTACTTTCACAACAATATACATTCTTTTATAGAAATCAAAACAACCATACTCATTCAAAATTTAATTACATATTCTGATTTTGAAATCTCAAAATTCAACTTGAGATATGACCAAAATCATCACTCTTAGATCCTTACATCTTTCACAAGCTATATTTTGACTTCAAAACTGTGTTAGAACATCAAATGTATGTTAACGATTACAATCTGTGTTCAAACCCTTCGAAAATTTCTGAAGACACTTCGAATGATGAGCAATTGAGATGATGATCCAACCACATGTTACCCACAGTTATGTACCCGAAAAACTCTTGAAACCAAAGTAAAAGTTTAAACAATGTATCCACGTCAGATTCTTTGGCATTTATTAGCAAAAAAAAACTTTGCGACTCCTATTCAAAGTAGCCAGTTTTGTCACAGCTCCAGCAAGTCAACTTCGACTTTTCAGTTAGACTAACCTTATTATAACCTTGAGATATACACCATCATTACCAGGGAACCTTTTACATTCCACCACATTATTAGCAGATGTACCAACAACTTCATTACCCTTTGACTTTAGCCTCTTCAAAAAGTCATTATAATTATTCATTGAAACCCCATCATTTACTCATTCGCATCTTGTAATGAGAATTGCCATACGAATCATTGGGAATTAGCAATCAGTATTTTGAAATCTCGCAGCATGTCTACGCCAACAGTTATATGTGTATACATAACGTCTATCTTCTGGACTTAATTTAAATGTGAAGTTTTTGAAAAACACTCCGAACTACGAATTGGTTCTCCGAAAATGGAAAAAATGCTGATGAAGCAGCAAAAACTATAAACGACTTTAAACGGTAAAAGCTGGATGATAATGATGAAGTGTGCTGGCAAAGCGCAGAAAAAGAGAAGTTTTGGAACTGGAAAACGGATTGAGCAAAGTAGGAAGGAGGCTGTGGACAAATTACAAAGACTGAACCTGACTTCAAAGGATCCAGATGATTCAGTACCTGCTAAAGTCATTAACGAATACCTTTCTCCTGACTCTAAACCCCTGCGGACAATATTCTTCATCATCCTCTGATATTAGAAATTCTAAAATATCATCATATCTTTCATTATAAATATCCTCCATATTTCTGAAGATATTTTCTTAATTTTTCTTATTTGAAATCATTTACCTCTTCGGGCTATCTGTATTACATCATAAAAGAAACTATTTTAGTTTCTAAATTCTGAAACATTCAAGTTTAAAATAGGAATATTTTGAAGTAGTGTTGGGAACTGAAGCATGAATTAGTATAATATAATGACACTTGATCAATGTGATTATATTAAAGTAAGTCATGCTGAGTTTCTAAATGGAACGTGATGATTCACAGATCGAAACATCATCATGTGCCATGTTATACGACTCTTGTATTCTATTTAACCTCTAAAATATCAAGAAAATATTTCTTGATGATTCGGCCTTTTCCAAGGTATTCTAGTAATTTGACAAGTCAAGATCGTGCCATCACAATTTCCTTCCTAGAACATTAACAATGTTCATTCTGAAATTCATATCTGTGAATTCTGGACCATTACAAGCGGTGCTTAATCGCAAGAAGAAGAAACGAAAGGACAAAACTCCAAAATAGAAATTGGGGTATAAATTGCAGCAAATAAAAGAGAGCATTAACTGTGAATGATAATGATTATAGAAGACGGAAGCAGAGACTTTGAAATATAAGGGAACATATAAAGCCCAACGACAAACCAGAAATTATAAACCATATATATCGATGCATATAGCAATATAAAGACACGGGAGAACTAGAAACACTATAAACCCAAGAGTATAGTAGAAGTAAATAGATTCTTCCGGCGGTAGATGAAAAAGAAGAATGACCGATATGAAAGTTAGAAGTATATCGAGAATCAGAACTGGATGGAGCATATTGATGAATACTTTAAAATATGAGTTGAGGGGGAAAGAATAGAAGGTGATGAAACATGACTAGGAACTTAGAAATCAACAGATTTAACTCACACAATGGCGGAATAAGTGAATCAAACCCTCTAGTGAATAGGTTAAGTTTTTTTTTTTGATTAATTTAGTCAAACCACAACTAAATCAAGTGTGATTAGATCAACACGTAGAGCTATTATTCACCACCTGGGTGATTTAGACTGAGAGAGAATCGAAGGAGCTCACTAGATCTGAGTGTGTGTAACAAATGAGAGGCTTAACCTAAAATGAAGAACATAAGACTTTATATACCCCTACTGTTGACTCACCCATACGATTCATTCATCACACGTACGAGTTGGCTTCATCAGCCGTACGGGTGATCACTCACTAGTGTCTTCTCATTTAGGTTGTAATTGTGACTTAGCTCAGCATCAACCGTGCGTATGAGCCTGTCAGCCGTACTAGTGAGGCTTCACTCGTACGTCTGACTAAGTCTAACATAGTCAAACATCTAAATCTCGTTCCTGCAGTTCCTGTAACCACATACAAACACGGATAGGATAATAACGAGCAATCATGGTGGCCTGTACACTGTTGTACCTGCAATGGACGTGGGTAGATGTCTAGGGACTTGCATAAAATGCATCAACAGAAGGTGTGAGTTGTAAGGAAACGAAGGAGGTGAATTTATAAGAAAATCTCCGACAGAACAATTAAAATGGACGATCGCATTTAAAGCGGATCCTAATTCCATTGATTACCGGAGAGTCAAATCTTATTAAGAAGATTTTCTTCAAATCCCTTGAAATCTGGGAATCAATCATATCTACGTCAAATGATAAGATGAATCTACACTTACTCATTTCACTCTTCTATGTTAGCTTCATTCGTACTCTTCATATAAATGGATTGTTTATCCAAATTATTCGCTGATGATAAAACTCTAATTTTCAGCCCGTATGCATCATGAAAACATACTTATTATCATTCACGACCTTTCCACTCAAATTTCGGGACGAAATTTCTTTAACGGGTAGGTACTGTGACAACCCGGAAATTTCCAACCAAATTTAAACTTTAATCTTTATATGTTTCCGACACGATAAGCAATATTTGTTAAGTTAAATTTCAAGAATTTTAAACTATGTTCATACATTCATTCAACCTCGACCAAGTTCCAACGATTCACGAACCATTAAACGAATATGATTATATATGTATATGTGTATATATATTATAACTTGAAACGTAAATAAAATATTAGATTAAATACTTTATATGATTGTATCTGTTTCAAAATGTTTATCAATGGAATTAGAAGATAAGATCAAATGATTGAATTATCAGATATAGTAAATTATGATTACAAGTCTCTGTTGAAAGGCCCACGTTGATTTGAGAAATCTTTCCATTTTAACAATATTCGGAAAATGGTAAAGTGATTTATAAATAAGAACAAATTGTCAATCATTGAGAACTAGACAAAGGATAGTGGAAGATTGAATCTCATAAAGACTCGATTGATCTATTTAGTTTCAAACGTACAAAAACATTTTCAGTTTAAAAAGAACTTTATTATTAAAACGTATATAACTTTTATAAATATCTACAACCACTTTTGACAACTCATTACTTAACTAGTATGATAAAGATAACGATATTTATATTTTATTTTATTAAATATATATAACGATTTAAATTAATATTATATATATTTATACGCGTATTATACGTACATATTTTTATACTTTTACTATACTTCAACTTTACCTTTACTTTATTTTTACATTACTTTAACTTTAATAATTCACTTTAATAATTCATACTTTAATAATTAACTTTAATAATTCATACTTTAATAATTCACTTTAATAATTCATACTTTAATAATTCACTTTAATAATTCATACTTTAATAATTCACTTTAATAATTCATACTTTAATAATTCACTTTAATAATTCAAAAATCTATTATAAATAGAATTCAATAGGTTTCATTATTTCATAGAAACTTGAAAATATTTTTCTCTAAACTCTCTCAATCGATTTACATATATATATTTACTCCGTATTATTTCAAGATATTATTAGTATACATAAAATATTACGACGGATTGCTGTCCGAGTGATTTCAAAATTGTTTTTCGAGTGGGATAAGATTAAGGAAATTATGGGTTATAGCTATGGAGGTGATTGAGTATGGTTCATGGGTATGCTCATGAGGTCAATATAGTGTTTATCATTTCCTTTGCGTCTACGTACCTTTCCTGCAATATTGAATCTCAATATTGATACGTGAGTACTCATAATTTAACTTTTACATACTAATAGTGTATCCCTGACTAGTGCTCGAGTATTTAGGATTATGCATGCTTGTACTTTTGATATTGCCCTTAGACAGGTTAGGTTGAATCTTGAATTAGTTACACTTGCGGTTGAGATAAGATATAAGATATGCATGTCCTTGGAAAGCTAGCGAAAAATTAAGAACTTTTCCTTTAGATATCAAATAGTTTCGATGAACGGATTAGAAGTTATAATCAATTGAATTTTCGATATTTTTATTAAAAATGATTATTATTATCGTCGTTTTTATCGTCGTTCTAGTTTTATCTTATTATTATCATTATTATTATCTTTATCAATAAAAGGGATTTATCATTAAAAATTGTTATTTTTTTATTATTACTATCGTTATTATCGTTAAAGTTATAATTAGTATTATTATTATTATCCAATTATTATTATTATTTTTATTAGTATTATTATTATTATTATTATTATTATTATTATTATTATTATATTATTATTATTATTATTATTATTATTATTATTATCATTATTAATATATATATCATTATTTAAAAATGGTTATTGTTATTGTTATTATTATTATTACTATATTATCATTAAGATAATTATTAGTATTATCGTTAATAATGTTATAGTAACTATCATTATTAATATTAGTGTAATTAAAACAAATATTTGTAACACCTAATTATTTTGATTACTATTATTATCATTATTATGAACACGATATAAAAGACAATTAAAAGCTATTAAACGAAACGATTAGGAAATAATGAGTAAGAGTATCATGATGAAATTAAAATATTATAAGATATTGATTTAGATAAAATTATCGTTCTTATTATTTTTATCATTACTATTATTATTAAAAGTATCGTTAGTATTAAAACTATCATTTTAACAAAAATTATCATTTTAATAGAAATGTCATTGTTACTATAAAATATCATTATTATTATTATTTTAAATAGAATTATTATTTTAAAGATAATATTAAAAATTATCGTAAATATTAAAGTTATCATAATTAGAATTATCGTTTTATCATAATGTCATCTTAGTAATTATAAATATTGATATTTTTATAATAATTATTATTTCAAAATAATACAACTTTTACTTACTATCATTATAGATATTATTTTATCAAATAAATATGTGATACAAACATATTTTACTACGTGTAATAACTTACTTTAATAATACCTATCATATTATCTTTATGATATTAAATGAACCCTATAAATTTTATTACTTAATATATATAAAAGTATATTTTATTATATAAATTTAATATAAAATTTTATTTATTAATAAATAAATTATATTATTTACTTTAATAAATCTTTTAAAAATATTTAAAAATATAAAATGACGATATTTAAACTATATATTAATCA
This sequence comes from Rutidosis leptorrhynchoides, assembly GCF_046630445.1. Taxonomy (NCBI): domain Eukaryota; kingdom Viridiplantae; phylum Streptophyta; class Magnoliopsida; order Asterales; family Asteraceae; genus Rutidosis; species Rutidosis leptorrhynchoides. Next base: position 228,097,234 of record NC_092334.1, read on the forward strand.
TGTATAGATTTTTGGAAATTATTTTGAGTCAAATTTACTTTTGTTGACTTTTGCATATTAGTCTCGAGCATTAGGATTGTGGTACACTATGACTTGACCTAATTTGTTAGACAAATATTGACCAACATATAAATATATAATTAATTTAGGTTCGTAAATCCGAGGCCAACCTTGCACTTGTTCAATGACGTTATATGTATTTTTACTACGAAATACAGTATAGTGAGTTTCATTTGCCATTTTACCCTTTATATTTTTGGGACTGAGAATACATGCGCTTTTATAAATGTTTGACGAAATAGACACAAGTAATTGAAACTACATTCTATGGTTGAATTATCGAAATCGAATATGCCCCTTTTTATTAAAGTCTGGTAATCTAAGAATTAGGGAACAGCCACCCTAATTGACGCGAATCCTAAAGATAGATCTATTGGGCCTAACAAACCCCATCCAAAGTACCGGATGCTTTAGTACTTCGAAATTTATATCATGTCCGAAGGAGGATCCCGGAATGACAGGGGATATTCTTATATGTATCTAGTTAATGTCGGTTACCAGGTGTTCACCATATGAATGATTATTTTTGTCTCTATGCATGGGACGTATATTTATGAGAGCTGGAAATGAAATTCTTGTGGTCTATTAAAATGATGGAAATAAATGATTATGATAAACTAATGAACTCACCAACCTTTTGGTTGACACTTTAAAGCATGTTTATTCTCAGGTGTTAAAGAAATCTTCCGCTGTACATTTGCTCATTTTAAAGATATTACTTGGAGTCTTTCATCGTATATTTCGAAGAACGTTGCATTCGAGTCATTGAGTTCATCAAAGATTATTATTAAATCAATTTATAGTTGGATAGTGGATATTATGAAATGGTATGCATGCCTGTCAATTTTCGATGTAAAGAAAGTTTGTCTTTTAAAAATGAATGCAATGTTTGTAAAATGTATCATATAGAGGTCAAATACCTCGCAATGTAATCAACTATTGTGAATCGTTTATAATGTATATGAACGGGTCCTTTCATCAATTCCATCATTAAAAGGAAGTAAGTCTTCCGAAAAAGAAACGCGCTTCTTGATTTAGGTCATGAAGTTGTCATCCAGACCAGCTGTAGGGTGACGAAAAATCTAGAAAAGTCATCACTAAAATCAGCAGGAAATCCACGGTCCTCAGCATCAAACAGGGTCGCCAAGTGGTCAGACTTATTCTAACCATGAGAGGATCTGTCTTGTAAAATGGGGAGGACTCCGTGCAAATTAGCTGGATAAGACTAATGAATCAGATCCCCAGAAAGGATAATCTCCTTAAAAGATCAAAAATCAGCTTTTAAGACTGATATTACTCAATCCTAGAGATTGACTTTTAAAGATTGAGAATTACAAATTCATGAAATTCGATGATATCTAAACTCGAACTTGAACGAGAAAATATTTTGATCAAAATTACAAACCGATTTTTTTCTGAAAGACCATTTTCAATGCGTTCATTACCATTGAACGTAAAATCCTAGGAATTCACCTGGAATTCATTAAGGTCACCTGAACCAAATCGGGTGTCAACCGTAAGAACGGTGGTTGCATAGCATGGTCAAAGACAGGACCTTGTGCCAGACCGAAAAATTATAAGGGTGAGCTTTACTATTGCTCCTACCAAGGATAGTAATTGCATCTGACACGTTATAGACCATAATTAAAAGCATGTCAGGGGACATTGCCTTAACAGTTACTTGTTCAACGCTTTCCTTTACAACCGGACGGTAGTTTACCGGAAGGTAATATACGGAGTAAGTTTACTGGACGTGTTGCTTTCCCAATACAAGGTTAGCAAGTGGGTGACACAAAACCACAAGTTTTGAGCTAAAATTTTCAAATATGAAACCCACCAAGCCCACAAAAATAATTTGCAAACACCGGTGAAGGGTTATTCCGGAAAACTTATCTAGGGTAAAAGCTAGATTTAATTTTCAAAAGATCAAATGTTTTCATAAAGATCCAATTTCCTTAATGGATCTAAATTTTTATAGTCATGTGGGACTGTAAACCACATCGTTACTACCATTGTTTATACCGCCGTATAGAAATCACTGATGTACAAAGTGTGAAGAATAAAGAAGTGATTCTAGTATTTTTATTTCAAGACTATATTGCTTGAGGACAAGCAACGCTCAAGTGTGGGAATATTTGATAATGCTAAAAACGAACATATATTTCATAGCATTATCCCTAAAGAAAGACAAGCTTTTAGTTGCAATTGTTCTATTTACAAGTGATATTCGTTTAAATAATAAAAGGTGAAGACAAAAGACAGATTCGACGAATTGAAGACGCAAATGACCAAAAAGCTCAAAAGTACAAAGTACAATCAAAGTGGTTCCAATTATTGATAAGAAACGTCTCAAAATTACAAGAGTACAAGACGCAAAACGCAAAGTACAAGATATTAAATTATACGCAAGGATGCTCGAAAATTCGGAACCGGGACCAAAGTCAACTCTCAACGCTCGACGCAACGGACTAAAAATTACAAGTCAACTATGCACATAAATATAATATAATATTTAAATAATTCTTATAATTATTTATATATTATATTTATTTATTAAAACGTCGACAAGCAAAGAAACAAAAATATGTGAGCTGCTACCTACCCCCATGCGATCGCATGGCCTGGAGGCACAAAAGCCATGCGATCGCATGGCCCTGAAATCCAGCCCACAGGCCTATAAATTCGCAGCTTTGGTTCATCATACATCCATCTTTTCTTCTTCTTACTCATACGTAAACATATATATATATATATATATATATATATATATTTTAATTTTAATTTTAATTTTAATTCTAATAATAAGGGTATGTTAGCGAATGTTGTAAGGGTGTAAGTCAAAATTCTGTCCGTGTAACGCTACGCTATTTTTAATCACTGTAAGTTATGGTTAATATTATTTTTAATTTAATGTCTCATAGCTAAGTTATTATTATGCTTATTTAAGATGAAATAATCATGATGTTGGGCTAAAAATATTAAGATTGGGAAATTGGGCTTTGTACCATAATTGGGGTTTGGACAAAAGAACGACACTTGTAAAAATTAGACCATGGGCTATTAATGGGCTTTATATTAACTAAATGATACCTCATTAATTTAATATATAGACTTATAATTTGACGTATTTATATATAACCACATACGCTTGACTGGGCACGGTGGTCGGGATATCTATAAATACCAATAATTGTTCATTTTACCGGACACGGAACTGGATTAATAGTTAGTAGACTTGTTGAAACAGGGGTGGATTACATTCAAGGGTAATTGGTGTAATTGCTAACAAAGTAGTAAAACCTTGGTTTACACTCAGTCGATAACCTAGTGTATTCATTAAACAAAATATTAAAACCTTGTTACAATTCGAATCCCCAATTAGTTGGAATATTTGACTTCGGGAATAAGAATAATTTGGCAAAGACTTCCGCATTTTATGATTATGACTGATGGACTATTATGGACAAATCCGTATGGACATATTGAATAATCCAGGACAAAGAACAATTAACCCATGGGAATAAACTAAAAATCAACACGTCAAACATCATGATTATGGAAGTTTAAATAAGCATAATTCTTTTATTTCATATTTAATTGCACTTTTAATTATCGCACTTTTATTTATTGTCATCGTATTTTATCGCACTTTTATTTATCGCAATTTCATTATCGTTATTTACTTTATGCTTTAAATTAAGTTATATTTATTTTTAATATTTTACATTAGGTTTTAACTGCGACTAAAGTTTTAAAAATCGACAAACCGATCATTAAACGGTAAAAACCCCCTTTAATAATAATAATATTACTTATATATATTTTCGTATTTTTACAAATATAGTTTTTAAAATTATAGCGTTAAGCTTGTTTAAGAGATCCCTGTGGAACGAACCGGACTTACTAAAAACTACACTACTGTACGATTAGGTACACTGCCTATAAGTGTTGTAGCAAGGTTTAGGTATATCCATTCTATAAATAAATAAATATCTTGTGTAAAATTGTGTCATATTTAATAGTATTACGTTGTAAAAAATAATACTATTTCCTAGTACACCTCACACACATCAATTCCCCTCCCCTCGATAGATTTATCAGAGTGAACATATGATCCAGTGTTCAAACCAGATTGCCTTAATGACTCACAAGAGTATCTTCGAATGACGAATCCCTCACCTGTGTAGGGCTTGTAACAACCTCGGATGCGGTACATTGTAGCGACAAGAAGTGGTGCTCGCCCCCATGTTTACTGAGGTAGATGTGTAAATAATGTATTAATTGGGGTCAATTTATTGTTGTTTTGCTTCAAGTTTCTTATAATGGGACCCAATGTAATCACTTGTGGACTTCGTATAAATTATATATATTGGAACTAACCCAGTATGTAATCTGGGGTAATTATGTTGTCACAATCCAGAATTCTCAGCAGCCAGGTGCGTCACACCAACTTACAGGTGCGTCGCACCTGTCTGAATCCGGGTTTGGGTAGTTTTGTAATTTTTGTATATATAAAGGGGTAATTTGGTTTATTTAATTTTTTGATGTGTATTATACACATGAATTGTCTGGAAACTCCATTATTCCAGATCTATTGTATGTTTTAGAGGGAGAAACCTTAGCCTTGATAGAGAAACTCAAGATTGTAGAAGAAGGTGTTGATAATCACCCAAGTTGGAGCTTATCTTTAGTGGTGCAGCTATCTAGCTCAGTTTTGGCATTATGGTAAACCTTTAACAGCCCCTGACCTTGATCCCAGTCATAGGACGCATCACGAACTGAAATATTGCGTCGCGACTCTTGCCAGATTTTGGAGGACTGTTTTGTTATTTAAATTAAATAAGTTGGGGACCATTTTGCAATTATGCATGGACTTTTTTTACTGAAGTTTGGACCTAGATCAGTCTCTAGTTCAATTTCAATTCATCCACATCACTTCTAAGTTAGAGAGATAGTGAGGTCTAGTATGAGAAAGTTGATTTTATGAAGAAGAAGCCAATCCATCCCTAGATTGAAGCTCTAAGCTAAGTGTAGCTTCTCCTAGCTTTGTTCTACACTTGTGGTAAGCCCTAAATCCGAATTTATCTTGTTTAATTTCGAGTTTGGGTTAGGGTTTGGGTTGGTGTTGAGTCAAAGACCCATATCCTTGTGAAATTAGGGTTCTTGAGGTGTAAATTGGGTGTGTAAACCATATTTGGTGACTTAGGATTTTGATGACGAATTTGCATGATTTAAAGTCTTGCATGTGTTTGTAAATCACTAGTGCACTTATGAACTAGTGATATGGGTGTTAGGGTTAACTTGATTTTGGGTGTAAACCCTAATTTGGGTCAAAGTGGGTTTTGTGTTAAAATCGGTCAAGATGTACTTAAAGTAGATGGTTTTTGGTCTAAGTTGGTGACCAGGGGTCATAAACCACTAACCATTAGTAGTAATAAGTGTTTGGGTCGAAATTGACCTAGTCAGGGGAAGTCAAGTGCAAATGGGTTGAAATTTGCACTTGTGGTTATGGGTCAAGAAGTGCTTCAAGCACTTGACCTTAAGTCACATTTTGGTGAATTTTGATTATAATCACTAGTCACTAGTGATTAGCTGTGTTAAGGTTTTGGTTGACCTAGTTGGGTGATTAAAATGCAAATTTGGGTCAAATTTGCACTTGTGTGTTTTGGGTAAAGCTATTGGTGTTCATAGCTTGGTGTTGTGATTTGAATGCAAGGTGATTGGAGTATTTATATTTGTATATATATAAGTTGTTTGCTTGTTGGTGATGTGGCGAGTGACACCGGGCGTAAAGTTCACTCTTCATTGGCCACTTGATGCAAGGTGGTGAGTGACATCCGTAAGTTTCACTCTTCGTGGCACGTTTGCGGTTTCAGGTGTGACGAGTATTATTCACTCTTCGGTGGCCACACGATGTGTTGAAATGTAGGAAGTGTCACATAACGGTTTCACTTTTCGGTGACCACATTAGTGTACGTGGCGGTGCTATCCGGAAATGTGCCTTCATTGGCCACGTGCGTGTGGATAGTGTTATTTCATTACATGACTAGCATTATTGGGTATGGTTAACCATATGTTCATTTTGTAGTGTAATGAGTTATATTGTGCATGTATGCTTTGTGATGCTAGCTTGTATGTGGTTATGTGTAAGTAGTACAAGTAAGTTAAGTATGTAAGCAGATAAGTATTGCACTCACTAAGTATTACTCCCTCGTTGTTTATCTTTTTATAGATTCAAGCACTGTAAGGGACAAGGGTAACGATTTGGAGTAGCTTTGGAAATGGGATTTGCTTTTGGTAGTTGGCCCGGACGATCATGCTCTATTTTGGGTCCTTAAATGTATTTGGGTCAAAATGTACAGTTGGTAAATTGTGGGTCTTGAGTTACCCGGTATTGTGAACTCATAAACTTGTTGTATTTTGGGTCGTACTTAACTTTTGAGCAGGTAGTGGTGAATTGAGACTTGTGTTGGTCCCTTGATAAATAACAGGAGTATTGTAGAGGGGAGGTGAATACAATTCTTTTTAATTCTCTTAACAGTTAAACACAATTTAGTATTCAAGCAAGTAAATTAAATAGAGCCAAAGGTAATTTTTCAACGATTATTCTTTATTAATTAAATCACAAAGAATTACAACTATCCTTGGCGGAATGATAGTTGGTTGATACAGATTTACCTAAGTATAGCTACAGAGTGTGTTCTAAGCTATTACACGTTTTGAACTCTAAATAAACAAACCAACACCACTATTTGTTACAATAGTGGATACAACAATTTATAGTAGTCTTATTATCCGTGTAATTGTTCCATTGTCCAATGGTACATAGGATGTCTATACTTGTGGGGACAACTGCATCAGAGAGCGTGCTCTCCTCTTTCCTCTTTAGTAGCTATTTGCAGGAACACCCCAATTCGGTTTGACACCACTATTTGTTTAAACAAATAGAATGTTGTGTTCCCTAGACATTGACCAAGTATAACACATGTCTGCACATGCGTTAAACTTCTGCATTCCCACGTGGTCTTGTAAGGTTACTTGTTAGCCGCCGACGCGTGTCCTTTTCCGTTCAACTTTGTCTTTGACTTCTGTTGAATAGTACGATTGATTTAGACCACTCAGGAAACCACTATGCTTGTAATGGAGCGTAGCTGTCTTGTGTAGTAAGCTGTATTCCAGTTGTGCTGGTTCTTCATTGCTGAGACACTTGATATTCTTGAATTGCTGTGTACACATCCTGTGCTGATTGAAGACTACTGTCTATCTTGTGCTGATAGAGTAATCAGCAAACTAAACACTCGACACAGCAATATCTGCTGTCTACACATGAACAAACTTGTGCTGGCTGCACATAACATTTTAGTGCAAATAAATTACAGTTTTGTCATAATTAAGTCATTAATTATTTTAGGGACTCAACAATCTCCCCCTATTTAATGATGACAAAACCTATGACATTAAGAGTAAACACTAAAGCCAGCACTAAGGAACTTAATGAAAAATAGTCAGTAAGTTTGTCCCCTTTTTGGTTTGTTTTGGGATCTTTTGCTGAGTTATCTATATCTTATAAATTGATATGATTTTGAAGATAAATTCATTTCACTTTCATTACAGCAGAGTATATACAGACATTTACAAAACAGTATAATGAAAAATGAAATAACAAAAGATACAATTATATCACTAGAAGGCTATCTGTCTTTATCTTTATCTTTTCATCTTCAGACAGCTCTTCTTCTTTCACTTTGAGGGCTGCCCAGGCTTCAGGAAACAAGTAAGGCACTTCAGTAGGGTCGAATACTGGAATCTGAGGAGGTAGAATGATGGGATCTCTTCTGTGTGGGCCTTCACCAGTAAATTTCTTACCTTTAGGCTTTTGAGAAAGAACTTCTTCTACATTCACTACTGGTGCATTCCCATACTTTACTGCTTTGTTGAAGAGCTCTTGAAGTTCAGGTTTCAATGTATCTTTGATACACTTTTACCTTTGCCAATAAAGTACTGTAGTATCTCCATCTATTCACTGAACCCTAAGGTTCTCGGATCAGTGTAGTCTATTCTTTCCTGAACATCACCTTCCCTGCTGACAGAGAAAGCCCTATTTGTGCCTTTGTGCACCTTGATGATCTTGCTTAGATTTTATCTCCTGGTTAGAACATCACCATACTTGCTCCTATAGTAATGATCAGATAATTCTATTGTTCGTTCAGTTTCTACAGGGACATCAGCAGGTGCTTTCTCAGCAGCTTCCAGTTCATCGAATGCTTTGTCCTGTTCTTTAACAATGGCTTTAGCTAACTTGAGGGACTCAGCCTCTTGTTTTCTGTCAGCAGCCAACTTAGCTTCTTCTTCCTGAAGCCTCAGCCTCTCAGCATATTCAGCATCAGCATCCTCCCTTCTTTGCCTATCAAGTTGAACACTTAATAAATAATCATTGACAGTGACATTGAGGGATTTTGCTGTAGCATTCATCTGTCTGCCTTCATTAGTAGTCATGGCATCACAATATTGCTTTAGATCCATGTCCAGCTGCAGAGCCTCATAAAAGAAAGCTTTCTCTGCATCAGTATGTAGCCGTTGACCACTGTTGTACAGATAAACACCAACTTCAATGCCGAATTCCAACGCATTAATATAGAATAGCTGATCAAGTGGATGGTACAGCAATCTGATGTGGCGTATCCTTTCAGGTATAGCTGCTGCTCGTTGTTCAAGCAGTTCTGGAATAGTGATCTCCAGCCTGTAAGACTCTCTTTCGTCTGGATTCATCTTTCTTATGTCTGGCTTACCCTGTGCAGCTGGATCATCTTCCCAAGTAGTATGTTTATCATGACGTTTTGGGGAAGATAGAGGATACATATGTGATTCTGGTATGCCAGAAGAACCCACTGAATAAAAGTTAATACGTTCATCCAGTGTACTTTCAAAGTAAGCAAGAGTTCGGGTAGGAATAGGTGATTGAATGAATGTTGAACTCCCTCTGCCCCAGACTGTGAAATCAGCAGCATCAACAGAATCAGTATCTTTGTTAGCACCCAGCTCATCCACCTTTGCTGGGTCTTCATCACTTGTTACACCCAGCCGCACACTTCTGGTTGGGTCTTCAATCACAGCACTCCTTGCTATGTCTTCGGTACCAGCTAACTAATTAGTATCAGCTGGTACAACTGCCACAGTATCTTCATCAGTTGCCTCAAATAAGGGTCCTTTTCTTAAGGGTTGGTTGTCCCTAGGAGCAGATTTTACCCTTTGTTTATCGATAGGCATGGGTTCAGCTGATGGTTCTTGTGTTGATACTGGTTCTTGTAGAGGCAGATAGGGAACAATTTCTAAGTGCTCCCCCTCAGTAGTAGACACATCAGTTTCTGCTGGTTTATCTTCATCATCAGGGTTGATGATATCTGCTGGCTGTGATTGTGTAGCTGGCTGAGCAGTAGATGCAGGTCGAGAGGATTGGCTGGTTTCTAATATAGCATCAAGCCACTTCATGAATACATCAGATCTAACTCCTCTTGACTCAGTTGACGACAAGTAATCTTGCATCTCTTCAGGTGTCATCTTCTTAATTCTGTCTGCTAGCTCAGCATACAGCTTTGCTTTCTTTCTATCATATTTCACTATGAACTTAGCATTTCTTTTCAAAGCAGCCCTTTTGTGTTCATCAATGCTGAGAAGTTCATCATGAATTTCACGCTTTTCAGGATCGAGGGATCGTATATGCTCAACTTTATGTCGTTTCAGAGCAGCATATACCTCAAATTTAGCATTGAAAGCAGAATCTAGTTCCTGCTGTCTCTTATGATGCCTCTCTAGTTTTCTTTTCATTTTTCGTTCAATAGTTTGAGAGACAACAAAAGATTCAGCTATATCTAGTTCAGACACATCACTGGGCTTACTGCCAGAACCAATATCATCCACAGATGTGGCAGATACACTGATGTGGCAGACACACTGGGTTAAGATTCACCAGCTGCCTAGACACCTGCTTTAGTATGAGCGTTGCTGAGCTTAGTGCCAGAACCTTGACCAGTACCATCACCACCATCATCACCATCCCTCCTTTGCTGTTTTGGAGCCTTTTCATGCTCATGCTCCCCCTCAGATTATTTTCTCTTTTTAGACTTCTTCTCCCCCTTTTTGTCATCGGCAGGGGCAGAAGGATGAGCAGGGGAGACCTTTACATCAAGGTCACTATCTGATTTAGGAACTGAATAAGCAAAGCTATTCTAGTCAGCATCAGCAGGAGATATATGGGCACCATGATCTACACCATATTGCCTGAGACATAGGTTTGAAGTTCGGACTTCATTCCTTGCAACACCCTATGCCATTTGATCAATAGTGGCGTAACATCGGCTTGTAGGGCAGCCATTTATTGCATAGTCTCCACCATTTGCTGTTCCTGCGAATCCAATCTCTCTTCTAAAACCCTATTCTCCTCATTAAAAAAGAGAATCCTTCTATTAGCAGCATCAAGATCATCTTGAAGATGGGCAATATGCTCAGTATACTCATTGTGAGAGATGATTCGCCTTTTGAGATCCTCCTCTTCTTCATGGTGTTGGAAAATGGCATCCACCGCAAGATCTATAAAAGCACATACTTGTTTGAGCTGGGCTTCAATAGTGGAAGTGGTAACATCCCCAGCTCTGCGTATGGCTTCAGTCATTTGATTGACAAGAGTAGTGCGAATGGTTCTTTGTAGATCCGGTGTGATTCTGGCTACTGTACGATAAACATCCAGAGTAGAAATAGCAGCCACTCACAGTAGGATCAAAACTACTGGTTGAGGGACGATCACTAGCAGCGACAATAGGATTACCTTCGTGGGGTGGTGGAGGTGGAAGGTCAGAATCTGACTCATCACCATGATCACCATCATTTTTACCTTCACTCGAAGGTTTAGAACCACTGGTATCCTTGTCAGCATCATTATCAGCATCATCAGTGAGATCCACTAGTGTGTCTTTGGAACCAGTAACATTATCATGAGTGACTGGCTCACCCTTACCAGCACCTTTATCAGCATCACCATCAGAGGAAGAAGATGATGAGAAAGAAGCTGAAGAATCAGAAGGTACTGGCGAATCAGGGACATTCTTCATCACACACTTCTTAATTACAGGATCTATGATGAACTTGAGAGGCCTCCAAGTACCAGGCCATGGAGAAGCAGCTGGAGCCATACTAAAGTAGTGGTAGTATGGCTGCTCATTAACTTGTTGTAGAGTGGCCAGCCTCTCATATACTTCTTCTCTTGCTGGTCGATCAAGCTGAGACAGTAGTTCAACCAGCTCTTCTCTGGGTAGTTTGCTAGCTGATACCAAAGCACTTTGAGGATCAATCGTCAGTTGATACACCAGCAAGGCAATCTTAGGAGTGATAGTGGCTCCCCTGTAGATAAAGTTAGGAACAACTTCATCCGGATCTAGTACCTGGCACACATAAGGTTTCTTCTCAGCAGAGACAGAAGCCTGAGTAGAATCAGTTGTTGCAGTGGAAGAGGTACCAGCTTCCAAAGTAGGTTCAGTAGAACCAGTGACATGTGCAGAATATGCAGCATTTACTGCGATAAACTCATCAGTAAGCACCACGTCACCCTGGTCACCGCATGTAGTAATTTCCTCAGTAGAAGCAGTTGGAGGAGTAACAATGGTAGTGCCAGCAGCATCAAAATCAAGAACCTCCTTAACAATATTATCAATAACCTTTTCAAGTGCAGGAGGAGGTTCCATTATCATCCCATCAACCACTTCAGAATCAGTGGTTGAAGTAGCAATACCGGAGACAGTAGGAGGAGTAGCAGAGATATCAGCAGTAGCTAGCTCCTCATTAACAGTAAGATCAGTGGACCCAGTAGCCACAATGTCTCCAGTAGAGCCAGCAGTAGTAGAGGCAACAGCACTAGTGTCAGTACCACCAGTAGAGAAATCAATAGCACCAACACCAGTTGCAGAAATAGAGAGCTCATCAGTAGAAACAATAACATCCTTTTCTTGCTCTCCCTCTGCCTGTTCATCTACCCTGCTAAGAACTAAAACAAGAGAACATTTTATGTTAATAACTGTAGAACCAAATAAATTTAACTCAGCAATTGCATCTGTTGTTGGTCTCTGGGGATAGACTGGTGATTTAGTCAGCCCTTTGATTGAGACAGAGTAAGGTGTCTGTAAGTGCAGCTGCGACTCTGTTGACTCATTGGCAACACATGTTGACTCAGATTTTGTAAGTGTTCTGGCTAGTAATGATGTAGGAGTGTGTCTCTTATAATGATCCAAGTAACATTTGGTCTGTGCAGTAGCCTGATCTGACTCAGCTCGATGAGGAGCCAGCTCAAGTCTGCTTTGGGGTTCAGTTATGTTCTCTGCTGGTTGTACTGTCAGCAGAGGATATTTCTTGAAGGATAATTTTAAAAAATGTGGAAGTGCCTGGATAGAAGAGTATGAGTTGCTACTCTTCTTAACACTAGTTTTAAAACCAGTCAGCTTGGGAGCTAAGGTTGCGCCTTTTACTCCACTTTCATTTTTCAAGTCAACAGTTAAAATATTTTTAATTAATTAGAGATTTCTGCTGTTTGCTCTAGAGACGCACCAGGTTCCATAGCAGCTTTCTTTTCAGAAGCAGCAGTTGAGACTGGGGCAATCTCCCCTGTGGTTTGCTTGGAGCCAGCTTTAGCTCATTTGGATTTGCCTGTTACCAAGAAATAGATAAGCAACGGATTCCAATACTAGAAGTGGGTAGTCAGTATATAAGACTAGGGCTGTTCTTTACTAGTATGTGAGACGGTGGCTGTACTAGTTGAGGTAGCTGGCTTCTTCCTTTTAACAGCTGGCTTGCGCTGAGGTCCCTCCCCCTCAGCTGGTGCTACACCAGAGGCAGTCGTTTGTGCAACTCTACCTTGATCAGCAAGATACTCAAGCATTGCTGGCGTCAAAGCAGTATATAGAGCAGTAGGTTTATCCTTTGGCATTCCCCCTTGCTTTAGAGGCAGGTCAAATGATTCATCAGCAATCTGCTGGTAAGCTTCACCTAGCTTATTTTCAAAAACCAGGCTCAAGAACCTTAAAAATGGGATTAAGTGTGTTTGTTTGGGTGCTAGCACCATGTCCCTTAACCTGAGGTAGATCTCAGCTGCGTAGTCAATGTTCATGGTGAACAGCAAAATATGACCAATTTTGAGCTCAAAGTCTAAGCATTGATTGAAACTATCGGACTTTTAGCTGATACACTGGGTCAGCAGTCCGAAAAAGTAATACCAAAGCGGTGGCATGTTCTTCCTTAGCGGCGTATGGGCAATTGGATCAGCATATCCGATTGTCTCCAGCACTTCCCTCCTGAAATCATCGCTCGGCGGTGAATTAACAAATGGACCACCGGGTAATTGAAGGGCACGACGGATGGCGTCAATAGTGATCGAGCAGTTTAGGGTTTCAGTCACCATGCCACGAATACGTAGAGCATTCTATTAAGTGGTGGCCATGGTGGCAGTAACCAGAATCTTGCTAAACAAGCTGGATAGAGACGAGAAGGAACTCAGTGATGGATCTCGCCAAGGGGCATCGCCTGATGTAGTTGATCAAAGCCTCATAGCCAATGTTGGCTTTAGACTTGGGAATAGAGAGAGCGTGTGCTGCATTGCCTCTGGAAAGGCAAATCAGTGCAGGGTCTGGTGCATTAGCAGCCTTGACAAGGTTGGGGTGAAGATTGAACAGTGGACCTTGCACAATCTGTTCCTCTATGACTAGTGGAGGTTGATGTTCTAGTTGTTATTGTTGTTGTTGTTGTTGTTGTTGTTGTTGTTGTTGTTGTTGTTTTTGTTGTTGTTGTTGTTATTGTTGTTCCTCTGGTTGGTTCTCCATGGGTGGTGATTGTGGATGTTGTTGTTCTTGGTCTACCATTTATGAAATTATTGAAGATGAATGTATGAAAGATTTGAAGATTTATGAATTTAGAGAGAAAAGTGTGTTTTGGAAAGGTAAATCAAAGAGTTAATAAACGAAGGTTATTATGTGAAATGGATTGCCTTATTTAACCTTTCGGATTGGTGGAAAAAGTGCAGGAGAGAGAAAATGGCAACTGTCATCTACAGGCGCGTGGGCAGATGTGACAGACTGGCACGTTTTCGAGGGGACAAAGACTATTGACATGACGTTTAATTGGCTTGAACACTCATACCTCCCATTAACCATTAAATGCAGCAGTTTTCGATTTAAAAAGAAGTTAAAAACCATAAAATAAATTTTGTATTTAAAACAAAAATTCTTTGTTACGTTTAATATGTCATGAATTTAATTTTAAATCATTGGGAGTAAATGAGTTTCAGTTTTAAGGTATTATTTAAGTGTTATGAGCTATTTATTATTTCTTTTCAAACATTTGAATAACCATGAAATAAAAGACCTTGTTGTGCTGATTGATTGACATGTAGGCAGTAAGGAAAGAATTTGTGACTTACTGGTTTGCCCTACATGTTGTAGAACTAGCACACCAACAAAGTTGTCTTTTATTTTAGAGTTCAAGCATACCCAGCTCAGAGATGAGATAGTTAAAACATTTCTCATCTAAGGGCTTTGTGAAAAGATCTGCTAACTGCTGGTCTGTTAAAATAAAGTGAAGCTTCACATCTCCTGTTTGAACATGATCCCTTATGAAGTGATATCGAATGTCAATGTGCTTCGTTCTAGAATGCGTTACAAGATTGTTGGTAATAGCAATTGCACTTGTGTTGTCACAGTAGATTGGAGTTTTTGTAACATGAACACCATAGTCCTTCAGCTGGCTTTGCATCCATAGTACTTGAGCAGTACAACTACCAGCAGAAACATATTCTGCCTCAGCAGTTGATGTAGACACAATATTTTGCTTTTGCTCGTTCAGCTGACTAGCCTACCACCCAGTAACTGGCAACCACCAGTAGTACTTTTCATGTCTATCTTACACCCTGCAAAGTCAGCATCTGAATACCCAATTAGCTTGAAATCCTGGTCTTTGGGATACCAAAGACCACGTTTAGCAGTACCTTTCCGATACCTAAATATCCTTTTTACTGCTAACAAGTGTGACTCTTTAGGATCAGCTTGATATCTGGCACAGAGACATGTGGTAAACATAATATCTGGTCTGCTGGCTGTGAGATAAAGTAGGGATCCAATCATACCTCTATATTCAGTGATATTGACTGGTTCACCATTGGGATCAGCATCTATTTTAATGGATGCTGCCATTGGGGTCCCTATATCTTTTAAACAGGTCAGACAAAATTTCTTTAACATATCTTTGATATATTTATCTTGACTTATAAAAATTCCATCATCAAGTTGTTTGATCTGCAATCCTAGAAAGTATTGCAGATCTGTTTGTAAACTCATTTCATATGTCATTAACATATGTTTTGAAAATCTTTGACAACGTGTTTCATTTTTAGAACCATAAATAATATCATCCACATATATCTTTACCAGCAAGAGATCACCATCTATCTCCTTTAAGAATATAGTGGTATCAATTGTTCCAACTTTAAAACCTATACCAGTGAGATACACATGAAGTGTCTCATACCATGCTCTTGGTGCCTGTTTTAGGCCATATAGCGCTTTGTCTAACTTGTAGATGTGGTCTGGATATTTACTGCTTACAAAACTAGGAGGCTGTTTGACATAGACTTCTTCTTGCAGCTTTCCATTTAGAAATGCAGACTTAACATCCATCTGGAATACCCTAAAGTTCATCTTAGCAGCATATGCCAAGAATAATCTAATAGCTTCCATCCTAGCCACTGGTGCATATGTCTCTCCATAATCCAATCCTTTTTCTTGTTTAAAGCACTGAGCTACCAATCTAGCTTTGTTTCTGATCACAATCCCATCTTCATCCATCTTATTCTTGAAAACCTACTTGGTACCAATGATCTTTTTAGTTTCATCATCAGGTTGAGGTACCAAAGTTTAAACCTTATTCCTATCAAACTGGGAGATCTCTTCTTGCATAGCTCCTGCCCAGCTAGGATCTTTGATTGCTTCTTCAGGACATGTAGGTTCAATGGTAGATACAAAGTTCGCATGCATACAAAAGTTGCTGGTTGCATGTCTTCTTGTTTAACACCACTTGCCAGATTACCAATAACTTGTTCAATTGGATGCTCCTTTGTCCATCTAGTATTATGAACAGGTGAGCTTGTTGTGGAACACATATCATCTTGATCATCAGCTGGTTCGGAGTTATGAGCAGCAGTGGGAGACAGCTGTTCATTGTGAGTGTAACCAGTACCAGCTTGAGATCCTTCAGAACCAGTAGACCTATGCTCAAGTTGTAAAACTTCTGTAAAGCCAGTAGGTCCACTGATTTAGACACAGATGAAACAGAGTGTTCCATCTCATCATCAGAGAACCCAACAACATGGATTGGTGAGGGATTTGCTGCTGGTTCTTCTTCATCATCTAGAGCTTGCTGAGTTGGCTCTTCAAATAGTAACACCTCATCTTCTTAACCAGAAGATGAAGTAGGGGCAATTTCATCAAATGTAACATTAATAGATTCTTCAAAAGAACCCTTTTTTATTAAAAACCCTATATGCCTTTGACATGTTGGAATATCCAAGAAATATACCTTCATCAGCCTTAGCATCAAACTTGCCTAGAATGAAACAGGGAGTGCCAAATACATGAAGAAATGAAATTGAGGGTCTTCTGCCTTTGAGAACTTCATAAGCAGTTTTCTGATGTCTTTTCACTGTTAAAGATCTATTCTGGATAAAACAAGCAGTGTTCACATCTTCTGCCCAGTATGAATTTTTCAGCCCAGACTCAGCCAACATAGATCTTGCTGATTCAATGAGAGTTCTGTTTCTTCTTTCTGCAACACCATTCTGTTGAGGTGTTCTCACAGCAGAAAAATTCTGTGAAATACTTTTGTCAGCACAAAATTATTCCAAAGTAGCATTTCTGACTTCTGTACCATGATCACTTCTAAACTGCTTCACCAGTTGCCCATTCAGTAGTTCCATTCTTTTGATAAAATTGATAATTTCATCAGCAGCTTCACTCTTTTGCTTTAAAAAGAATACCCAAGTGTAACTGAAATATTCATCAACAATTTACCAGTGTATACTTCTTCCCACTACAGCTGGCTATATTAACAGGACCAAAAAGATCCATATGAAGTAGGTGAAATGGTTTCTCAATAGATGAAATCTGCTTTGATTTGAATGAGGCATGGTGATGCTTCCCTTTTTCATATCCAGGACATAATCTGTCCTTCACATAAGACATTGTGGGCAGCCCAGACACCAAACTTTTACTAGATAATTTGTGAATATCTTTAAAGTTGAGATGTGAGAGTCTCTTGTGCCATAACCATTTAAGATTGTTTGCTGCCTTTGAATAAAAACAAGTATCAGTTGTTGTGACTGCTGTCTTCATGTCAATTTGATACATGTTCTCATGTCTTTTGGCTGTCAGCAGTGGCTTCCATGTCTTATCAAAAATAGTGTCAATTTTTCTTCTGAATTGAACTATCTTATTTTTACTTGTCAGTTGGCTTATGCTGAGTAAGTTGTGTTTAAGCCCAACGACATATGCTACATTTGAAAATGTAACATTCCCATTTGTTAAAGTACCAAAACCCTTTATGTAACCCAACTAATTATCTCCATATGAAACAACTGGACCATCCTTTTTTTGATAGTCCATTAGCAGGGACTTACTTCCGGTCATATGCCTCGAATAACCACTGTCGAGATACCAGATTTACTTGTTTTGAATGCCCTGCACAGTAGCTAAGAGATTAGTTCTTTTTGGGAACCCATCCAATGATGGGTTCTGGAAGAGTCATCTTTGATGATCTCTTCCTGTTTGCTGGTTTGCTTGAAGAGGCAGCAGTAGATG
Organism: Rutidosis leptorrhynchoides; assembly: GCF_046630445.1. Taxonomy (NCBI): domain Eukaryota; kingdom Viridiplantae; phylum Streptophyta; class Magnoliopsida; order Asterales; family Asteraceae; genus Rutidosis; species Rutidosis leptorrhynchoides. The sequence continues at coordinate 228,115,176 of NC_092334.1, forward strand.
GGGTTAGGGTTAGATTACACCGGTTGGCTAAGTGAAACTTGCTGCCACACTTGTAGCATTTTCTCACATCATACACTGAGTAAATGGGTGCAGTAAGATTGGGTATACTTTCAGATATGGTAGCTATGAGCTGGTCAAGCTTGACAGTCATTATCTCAGTGATAGATGACTCAGCACATGATTCCACAATTTGGTTCACTTTAGCTTTTCCCTTAAGGGCAGCTTTCCTTTTAGAATAGTACCATAATCATGGTATACTGCTTTGCCTTTGTTATTCAACGAGCCAGTGTGGGAAGTTACTGACCCGTCAGCTGATACCGAACGATTCGTGTGAATCCTGATTGCTGCCTTTGACTTGCCAGTATTGTGTTTTGCTGGCTTGTCAACAGCTACTGGTTGATCAGTACAATTTTCATCAGCTGGCTCAGCATTGGTGAAATTTGAACATGAAGGGGAATCAATTGTTTTTGACTTTCTTTGATTGTTTTCAGCGATTTCCCTTTTAATGCTTCTTTCCTTTGGGGTAATATAGTAAATGCTTGAGGAATCTGTAGTTTCATCAATTAAAGTACTGGTTTCCTTGGCTTTTACTTCATCCTCCAAAATTTCTTTCATGGACGGTGGTGGAGTTTCTGTAGGTCTGACAAACTTATTTGTTAAGACCTTTTTACCCTTAACTATCTTGGCAAAAGTATTTGGCAAGAAATCTTCAGGATCAGTTTCGAGAATACGGTCCATGTAAGTAACTTCTGCAAGAGCAGCAATAGCAGCATAGTCACCATCAAAGAAGGCTTCAACTTGGGTAGGCACCTGCTCATTTACACACTTAGCTGTGCGTTGAGCAGAAGTACACCATGAAGCAACAACCTTCTTGAGATCGTTTAGCTGGTTCTTAACATCTGCTACCTCAACGTGAAGAGACTTTAAAGCAAAATTTTGTTTTTCAAGTTTTGAAATTTCATCTTTCAAGATCTTAATTTCATCAGTTTTGCTTTTAAGTTTATCATTTAAAGATTTGTAATCATTTTTCAAAACTTCTTCATGTTTACTGCCTCTACATAAATCAACTCTTAGGTAGTCAAACATTTCACCTTTTTCATCTTCAGTATAAGTTCAAAAATTATCAACCTTATACAGCATTTCAGATTTCCATTGAGGTGAATCCTTTTTCAGATCAGCTTCCCTCATATCAGCCATGAACGTACTACCATTATCATCCTCATCAGACTCCTCAACCTCCTTGGCCATCAAACGCAGCTTTTTACCAGAAGCATAATCAGCATCATAATCATCATCATCAGTATCACTGTCAGAAGATGAAGAAGAGCTGGTTTCATCCCAATCATGATGCTCAGCAACTAGAACTTTTTCTGGCTTCTTTCCCTTCTTATCAGCCTTTGCACTTTCTTTCATCTGAGCTTTCATAGCTTTGTACTTGTTCTTGTACTTGTCAGCTTTTGAGAAAGAGTTGGCATGTGAGACAGAAGGTTTCCTGGACATGCATTCAGCTGTAAAATGTCCAACCTTCCCACAATTGTAACACTCAGATTTAGGACCCTTGACTGATTTGCTTCTATACCTCGCACTTGGTTTCTTACTCCCTTTGTATGACTTGCTGGTTCTATTACGATTAAACTTTTTGAACTGCCTAGCCAGCAAAGCCATACCTTCAGTAAACCCTTCCACATTATCTTCATCATCACTGCTCTCTTCGGACCCAGTACCACTCTCCACATCATCTTTAGCTAACTCTTCTTCTGTTGTTAACTTTTGAACCAATAAAGCCTTTTGAGCTTTCTTTTTAGCAGCGGCAATAAGAGCAGTATCATCTGTTTTAGAAGATTTTAAAGTGGTGGGGGTAGACTTAAAGTTTTCTTTTAAGTTTAGTTCAAGTTTAGCTTCTGCCTTCTCATGGTTCCAAAGTGTACCATACAGGAAAGACATGTTAAAATTCTTTAAAGTCTGGGTGGTTCTTAGAGGGTCAGTCACTAGTTTCCATTTAGCAGACAATGAGTCAATGAATTTTTTTACTTGTTCAAAATCAGTATATGTGATTTTCAAAGTAAGCATGTCAGCAACTAAGGAGTTAAACCTAATGAAGGTTTGCTTAAGGGTCTCATTCTTATAGGCAAAGAACATTTCATACTCTCTTTTTAAAGCAATAGTCTTGTTCTGCCTAACATCATCCATGCCTTCATAAGTAACATCTAGGTAGTATAACATAAGCTTAGCATTCAGTTTTCCCTTAATCTGTTTGAACAGGTGATTAGGTAAAGTTATAGCTAATAGAGTTCTGATCTTAGGTCAAGTCTACCATGACGTTTGTCCTCAGAATCCCATTTGGCTGGAGTGAGAGCAACCTCTCTGCCAGGAATGGCAGGAGTGTCAGCAGTGGCTGGAATGCTATCAATAGTCTCAGTTGGGACAAATGGACCATCTGTGGCAATACTAGGCATGAGTGGGTCAATTGACTCCAGGTGAAGCATGAACCTTGCCTTCCAAGTTTCATACTCATCTTCATCAAATTTGGGTGGTCTATTGGATGAGCCATTTTTAAGGTAAGCTGTATTTGAGTATGCAGACATGAGAGAATTCAGATCCAAGATATTAAATTATCAAGACTGAAGCTCTGATACCAGTTGTTGGTCCCTTGATAAACAACAGGAGTATTATAGAGGGGGGGTTGAATACAATTCTTTTTAATTCTCTTAACAGTTAAACACAATTTAGTATTCAACCAAGTAAATTAAATAGAGCCAAAGGTACTTTTTCAACGGTTATTCTTTATTGATTAAATCACAAAGAATTACAACTAACCTTAGCGGAATGATAGTTGGTTGATACAGATTTACCTAAGTATAGCTACAGAGTGTGTTCTAAGCTATTACACATTTTGAACTCTAAATAAACAAACCCATACCACTATTTTTTACAATAGTGGATACAATAATTTATAGTAGTCCTATTATCCGTGTAATTTTCCATTGTCCACTGGTACATAGAATGTCTGTACTTGTGGGGGCAACTGCATCAGAGACGTGCTCTCCTCTTTCCTCTTTGGTAGCTATTTGCAGGAACACCCCCAATTCGGTTTGACACCACTATTTGTTTAAACAAATAGAATGTTGTGTTCCCTAGGTATTGACAAAGTATAACACATGTCTGCACATGCGTTAAACTTCTGCATTCCCACGTGGTCTTGTAAGATCACTTGTCAGCCGCCGATGCGTGTCCTTTTCTGTTCAACTTTGTTTTTGACTTCTATTGAATAGTAAAATTGATGTAGACCACTCAGGAAACCACTATGCTTGTAATGGAGCATATATGTCTTGTGTAGTAAGCTGTATTCCAGCTGTGCTGGTTCTTCATTGCTGAGACACTTGATATTCTTGAATTGCTGGGTACACATCCTGTGCTAATTGAAGACTACTGTCTATCTTGTGCTGATAGACTAAGCAGCAAACTAAACACTCGACACAGCAATATCTACTGTCTATACATGTACAAACTTGTTCTGGCTGCACATAACATTTTAGTGCAAATAAATTACAGTTTTGTCATAATTAAATCCTTAATTATTTTGGGGACTCAACAACTTGTGATGTTGGAAATAAGTTGTGTTAAAATCTACTTACACACGGCGGTATCTTGTAACACCCCGTTTCCCCGTATATGATTTATAGGTGTATTGTGTATGTACGATAGGCGTATGAAGGGTTCGGGACATGTTCGGGTGTTGAGGTCTTGTATGCAAGAAAATGACTCAGATCATGCTGTGTGTCACGGTGCGGAAAATGAGGCCGCGGCGCGACATTTAACTGCAATCCAGATCAGAAGCTTGACAAAAAATGATCCCAGACCTAGGAAAATGTTGTGGCGCGACATTTAAGGCCGCGGCGCGGCAATGTGGGCGAACTGGTTCCTGTTTTCGCAATATTTAGGTAAAGTGAGGGGCATTTTGGCCTTTTCACGTTTGAGCCAGATTTGAGGCTTTAACCTCATCCACTCCCTCATTTTATTTATTTTCTTTTTCTTTTTCTTTCCTATTTTCCTCTCAAAACTAAAAATCCTCAAGTGATTCAAATGGGATTTTGGAAAGGAAGAAGCGGGTTTTGATCTTTGGCGTAGTTGACAAGTTTGTTCTCCTCGTTCTTGGCTACACGGTGATACTAGTGGTAAGCTCTAACTCCGAATTTCATTTTCGTGTTCATCATTCAAATTTGGGGCTTTTGATTGTTTGATTCATAGATGGAACCCATTTAGTTGTTAATTGGAGATTAACACCAAGATTCGGGTTTATAAGTGTTAAAGGCGGGTTTTGAGTTGTTTAATGATTTAACCATGTTTAAGACTTGTAAATGGTGTACAATCACTAGCATTAGTGATTATTGGTGTTTTGGAGACTTTTAGGGTTTTCGTGGTTGACTAATTTTGACTAAAGTTAAAATTAGGGTTTGTTGAGGATTATAATCCGAATGTCGATTCGTTGAGGTTTGTAAACTTAAAATGGATTAACTTGAAGTATAAAACCGAGTTAAACATGTTTTGGTGTCAAAACTTGTAAATGGTGAGATTTTGACCCTATGGGTCAAAATTAGGGTTTATGGGCGATTTTGAGAATGATAAGTGTTTAACACTTGTGTTCGGGTTTAATTGGCATATTAGGACCATTATCACTTGTGTTAGTGATTATTGGTTAGTTTGGTCGCGGTTTGTCCTTGGAAGTGCATTTGGGTCGAAATTGCACTAAGTGTCAAATTGGGTTGGTTTGTAAATCCAATCTAAGTGTGTTGTTGAATTTGTGATAATGGAATAGGTACTTTCCATTGACGAGTTGCGGATAATTTGGAAGCATTCATCAAGGCGACAAGGTGAGTGTTAATATCCTATATGCATATGTATGTGTAGGATGGGTGCGGGTCGGGTGAAGGGGTTCTCGCTTGTAGAGCTCGCTTCTCGTATAGGTGGAATTGTTGGACTTGTGTATAGGTCCAATTGGCACGGTTGTGCGTTTTGGTTGACCACTTTGGTGAGGTGCACACTTTGTGTGTACGTTATCACATGGGCGTACGATGTGGACTTATGTAACCCCAATGACGAAGGGTTAATATACTTAGTGGAATGATTATACATGTGTGTATATAATGTATTTACTTGTACGAGGTTCGATGTGGGTTTAAGTTCGGGCGATTGATACCACATCGGGTCAATATAGGATATGGGTTTAAAGTTCGGGCGTTCGATACCATGTCATATAGGTGTGTGTGTGGGCGTGTAGTGTGGGTTAAAGTTCGGGTGTTCGATACCACATTATGTCACGACCCTACTTTTTCCGTTATCTTTTTCCGTTAATTATTTAACGACCGTTAACTGTTAGTGTGCCACGTCATTTCCATGACCTATATTATTATTTTTGTAATAATATATATATAATAATTATTATGTGTTATGTGGATATATGTATTCATATTTTAAATTATACGTTTCTACGTTCCGCGGATTTCCATCCGGCGAATCTTTTCGGTTTTTAAACCAACGGTCGAGCTTTCGGGATTTTTAAATCCTAAATATTTTAAATATGATATTTTAAGGTCATATTATTAATAGGTGTATTTATATTTATTTTTCGTCGCGCGTTTGTTATCTTTCCGGATGTTTAATCGCGTAAGCGTGTTTTCGCGTTTCGGGCTTCGTACGGGATCTCGGGCCACAAGGATTTCATTATTTAGCAAGACGGGCTTGTGGGGCCCACCCCACACCCCCCATTCGGCCGAAACCCACCAAGGGAGGGGGTATACTCCCTTGATTTTTCTTTTTTCCACTTCATTTTACAAAATCAAAACCTAATCTTATTTTTTTTGTGCTCTCTTCCTCCCTCTTCCCCCTTTGGCCGTCGAATACATCACCACCATCATCACCATTCTTCAACAAAATTAAAGCTTGGATCATAAATCAATTAACACCATCGCGTTCCTTGTTTCGTTCTCTACGCGATCATATACTTTGTTTCTCGATTAGGGTATAAACCCTAACCCTAGAACTTTCCATTTTTATTTATTTTTCTGTATTTTGATGTTATATGATTAGTATGATATGTATAAGTTGTTGTAATGTTGTTTGAATGCGTAGAATTACTCGTTTGTTCATGTGTTCGGTTTGTAAATTTTGGACAGCAGTTTGATTCGTATATTCTGACTATATAACTGTTATGAATGTTAAAATAAAGTACATAAATGAGTTCCTCTCATCAAGACATTAATTTTAGACTCCGGATTCATGTCGTTTCGATTCCCGGAGCCCTAGATACGCTTAATTTGGTTTTTGTTAAAGATTGAAAGGTGTTCTTGGCATGAACAAGGTTGGGTCCGACTTTGTGACCATCCTTGGTGTCTTTAGGGTGTGTTATTTGGTTAGGACTGATGGTGAGACGAATATTCATGTTCGGGTCACCTAAATCCGAGCCACGGTTCACCCGTTTTGCCCGAATTACTGTTTTGATTAAAATGATTTCCCAATTGAAGTCATGGCTGATATGCACGACTTAGGGACTGTTCTTGGAGTGTTCTTGAGTTCATAAATGTGTCGGGTGGTTTGAGTAGGTGAAGTTGCATATGTGGCTTGCCCGAAACCGACACCCGGGGCTCAAGATACGACCCGGCGAACTTTTAAACTTAAAACTTATGGTTAATGATTAAACTTATGATAAAATTTATGGAATTCATTATTAATTAATTACTTATGTTAAAGAAGTAATTATTTTATTTTAAGACTTTTAATATAATTATTTATTATATTATTTAATTATTAATTATAATTTAATTAACCTTTTAATTAAACTTATGATTAATAACACTTTTAATTGTTAAAGGAAAATACTTATGATAAGTATTAAATTTAATTATGAGAAATTATTATAAGACTTATAATAAAGATTAAATAATTATTTAATTATTATAAGACTTAATTATTATTTAATTATGACTTAATTATTAAATACTTATGATTTAATAATTTTAATTAGAAACTTATGATATGATTAATAATTCATTATTAATTAATAATACTTATGATATGATTTAAAATTTATTATAAATTAATAATATTTATATTATGATTAATATTTAATTAATTAATTAAATACTTATGTTATACTAATTATAACATTTCAACTTATATTAACTTTAATAATTCATTTTATTTAATTAAACTTATGTTAAGACATTATTATACACATTTGACTTTAAATAACGTTATAACCTATGTTATTATTATAACTTACACTTTTAAAATTAATGTTGACTATGTTTGACCAAGGTTGACTTTTGAGTTGACTTTCGGTTGACTTTGACTTTCAGTTGACTTCTGTTGACTTTCTAAATAAGGAAACTTTCCTAACTTCAAAACTTTCTAAAAATAGAACTTTCTAAATTTGGAAACTTTCCAAAAATAGAAACTTTCCAAAAATAGAAACTTTCCAAAAATAGAAACTTTCCAAAAATAGAAACTTTCCTAAAATAGAAAACTTTCCAAAAATGGAAACCTGCTAAAAATAGAAACTTTCTAAAAATAGAAAGTGTGTGTCCTTATGCTGTTCCAATCAAACCGATGCTTGTTGAGTAATGTTCTATGCCTACTTGCAACATGTACAATAGCTATCATACTAAGACTTGGCCTAAGTTAGTTATTTATTTCGACCTGCTTTATTTATAGGTCGGCGTTGTGATCTTTCTTGATCACTTTACTTTACGTGCTGTTCGCTTGTTTGTGAGATTTCTTCAGTTGCTATTTAAGGTGAGTTATAGTCCCGTTTTTACATACTTTTCAAAGTATATTTTTGGGATGTGATTACATGCAGATTTTTATTTACGTTTAGACACAAGTAACAGTTAAATTTAATTATTCATTGTGAGTTGGACAAAAATATTCCCTAGTCTGGTAACTGTAATCATTGGTTTCTACCGGTGAACGCGAATCCTACGGATAGATCTATCGGGTTTGACAACCCCATTTCGAGCTAGTCGCGCTAGCAATTTATAATCGGAATGTTTAGTACTTCGTAATTTGTTGTAGATACACTGTCCAAGTGTATATTTTTATTGTGTTTGGCAAGGGTAAATAAAGGGTTAAGTGGTTACCAGGTGGCTCATTGATAATGGAATAATGTTTAATGTTTTCTAACATTTTTAAATCTTGTGGTCTAAAGTTTACTTATTTATTTAAACCTATAATTCACTCAACCTTTGTGTTGACAGTTTACTTGCATGTTTTCACAGGTACTTGAGTTATTTGATGCTTCCGCTGTCGTTAGAAGAGTCTGCATGCATTTGGGCAGATTTTATGAAACTATTTATGAAACTTAAGTTTGCATTCTACTTTGGATAATTTAAATTGAGGGATTGTTGGCAATGTTTTGTGTCAACTTTTGGTTTCATATTATGGTTGGTTGGTTTTCAAACTACTTAATTTGGTTTGTTTCCTTTTTGGGGAACATTTTGAAATAAAAGAATGCAACTTTGTTTATTTAATTCATTTAAGTCCGATCAAGCTATGGGACCAACTGACGGATCCGTTAAGTGTTTTGACGGGGTCGTCACATGTGGTATCAGAGCGCTGGTTGTAGGGAACTAGGCGGTCTTAATGTGGTCAACCCGTGGTTATTAGGGTGCATTAGAGTCTAGTCTACAGCCCGACCTTTTTGTTATAGCATTATTATGCATTTCATTTCGTATAAGTTATATTATTAGCTTTCATATCTTTTGGTATATGGTTTACGGTTTTGCTGTTTGCAGATGTCGACTTCGAGCGATAACTCTGTTGCTGCTCCTGCTCCTCCGTCTCCTGCTAGACGTCGTGCTAATCAACCGGAGATCGATGATCCTGTTCATTACTATTTTCCTACCATTACTCATATGAACCGGGCTTATAATGAGGTGACACGTATTAACGCCCTTAGTGATTGTTTGCGCACCTTGCCACATAATGAAGTTATGGACGAGATCCGTGCCGACATGCGTAACTTTATCACTTTCAAGCATAGGGTTGAGGATGCGAACCGCAAGCGTGATCGGGAAGTTAATGCTAAGTTCGAGGCTCTCGAGAGCACTGTTCGTGTGTTGAAGGAAGAGTTGGATGTTGTGAAAGGGAAGTTGCGTAAGTATGAGGATCCTGCTGAGACTCATGCTGGACCAGCTTATCACACCCGCTCTAAGCGAATGTGATGTGATTATTCATATTGATTATCTATTTCATCAGACTTAATGTCCTTTTTATACATACATTTTGGGTTATGTACGGCGTTTTGCCGAGGATTTTATTAAGATTTTGTTATGGGATATTTTTCATTATGTATGGATGGTTATTTTTATGACATCTATTATCATTATCATGTTTTATTTCTGATGTTGTGGCTCTTGGCATGTTATATTATGCGTAATATATGTTCATGTATGTTAGGTGCTATGTATGTTGTATGATGTTATCATAAAATATGTATGCATGTGATGGTTATTTCTATAACAATCATAACTGTCATGTTATTACTCATAGTGTTGGTTGACTAATATCTTAATGGTTAGTCTTTTCGTGTTTTGATCTATTCCTTTATGACACTAGTATTATTCTTGGTACTAACGGATGTGTTATTCTATTTTGAAGATCATGCCTCCAAGAGAGTCCGCTGAAGCGCGTATGCAACGCCTGATCAATGAAGGAATTGCTGCTGCTATGGCAGCAAATGCTAATGTTAACGCCAATGCGAACAACAACGTGGGATGCTCCCACAAAACTTTTATGGCTGGTCGACCTCAAGAATTCAGTGGTACGGAAGGACCAATAGGGCTTACTCGTTGGTTCGAGAAAATCGAATCTATTTTCAGGGTCAGTCGGGTCCGTGAAGAGGACAAAGTTAGTTTTGCTAGTTGCACTCTCAAGGATAGTGCCTTGACATGGTGGAACAATCTGGTTAGTAGTTTGGGAAGCGATGTAGCTTATGGTTTGGCCTGGAATGATTTTAAGGAAAGATTGATCACCCGCTATAGACCTCGGGGTGAGCTTAAGAAGCTAGAGGTTGAGCTCAAGAATTTGAAAATGCATGGCACCGAGTTAGATGCCTATGAACGAAGGTTTTTCGAGTTAACTTTGCTGTGTCCTAGGGTTTATGCGAATGAGGACCGCAAAATTGAGGCTTACATTGATGGTTTGTCCGAGAAGATTGAACACGGGGTTGAGTCCAGTGAACCCCAGACTATTGAGGCAGCTATGTCTATGGCCCACAAACTTAATGACAAGGTGTTGAGAAGAAGCAAGACTACAGTTGTTGAAAGTAGTGAGGAGGTTGTCAAGAAGGCTGATAATGGGAAACGAAAGTGGGATAACAACCGCAATCAAAACCAAAATCAGCAGAAGAAACAGGATACCTCAGGTGCTAACAACAGAAGTCAGCGTGTGTGTCCTCGTTGCTATAAAGTTCATGATGGTTACTGCACAGTTACTTGTAAGAGGTGCTCTAAGCAAGGGCACATTGCTAAAGATTGTACAGTGCTTTTGCCGGGGTCTGCTACTCCCGCGACTGGTGGTAATAATATTAATGTTGGTAATAGAGGTGGTAACGGTAACGGTAATGGGAAATCGAATAATGGAGGTAATCCAAGGGTTTGTTATGAGTGTGGAAAGCCGGGGCATTTTCGAGATGCTTGTCCCAGCAAGAAGACTGCAGAGACTGCACGCGGCCGAGCGTTCAACATTAATGCTAAGGATGCGGAGGAAGATCCTAAGCTTGTTACTGGTACGTTCTCAGTCGATGATTTATCAGTTTATGTGTTATTTGATTCAGGGGCTGATTTAAGTTTCGTGTCGAGTAAATTAAGTCCGAGAATCAAAACGCCGTTAGCTCTCTTAGACAATACTTATGTTGTTGAAGTAGCTAATGGTAAGGAACTTACTGCTAAGACTGTACATCGTAAGTGTAACATTAATCTGGGTGGTAGGAATTTCGAGATAGATTTGATACCGATTGAACTTGGTAGTTTTGATATTGTTATTGGTATGGATTGGTTGTCCGCGAACCGTGCCGAGATCGTCTGTTATGATAAGGCTATTCGTATTACTGATGTGATTGGAGAGCCACTGATGGTCTTTGGAGATAAGAAATGCACACAGTTAAACCTTATTAGCTGTATGAAAGTTCGTAAACATCTCCGTAAGGGCTGTCATGCTATTCTTGCTCATGTTGTTGATCCTAGTAAGGAAGTAATGAACGTTGATGACGTTCATATTGTTAGGGATTTTCCCGAGGTGTTTCCCGATGACTTACCTGGCCTTCCGCCGCAACGCGCGGTAGAATTTCAAATTGATCTTGTTCCCGGTGCTGCTCCTGTAGCACGTGCTCCTTATCGTCTTGCGCCTTCTGAACTTCAAGAATTGTCAAGTCAACTCCGTGAGTTGATAGACAAAGGTTTTATTCGTCCTAGTTCGTCCCCTTGGGGAGCTCCTGTTCTGTTTGTTAAGAAGAAGGATGGTTCTTTTCGTTTATGCATTGATTATCGTGAACTGAATAAGCTCACTGTTAAAAATCGTTATCCTCTTCCGAGAATTGATGATCTGTTCGATCAGCTTCAGGGTTCTTCTGTTTATTCAAAAATTGATCTTCGTTCTGGCTATCATCAGTTGCGTGTTAAAGAATCTGATGTTTCGAAAACTGCTTTTCGCACCCGTTACGGTCACTTTGAATTTCTTGTTATGCCGTTCGGATTGACAAATGCACCTGCTGTGTTCATGGACCTCATGAACCGTGTGTGTAGACCCTATCTGGACAAGTTCGTTATTGTTTTCATCGACGACATTCTTATCTATTCTAAGAGTGATGAAGAGCACGAAGAACACTTGAGGTTAGTGCTTGATTTGTTAAAGAAAGAAGAGTTGTACGCTAAGTTCTCTAAGTGTGCTTTTTGGTTAAGAGAAGTTCAGTTCCTTGGTCACATTGTTAGCAAACAAGGAATACAAGTTGATCCTGCAAAAATTGAGGCGATTGAAAAGTGGGAAACCCCGAAAACTCCTACTCAAATTCGTCAGTTCTTAGGATTGGCAGGTTACTATCGAAGGTTCATCCAGGATTTCTCTCGTATAGCGAAACCTCTGACTGCTTTAACGCATAAAGGGAAGAAGTATGAGTGGAAGGATGAACAGGAGAATGCTTTTCAGATTTTGAAGAAGAAACTGACTACCGCTCCGATATTGTCTCTACCGGAGGGTAATGATGATTTTGTTGTTTATTGTGACGCATCACGACAAGGCTATGGTTGCGTCTTGATGCAACGAAAGAAGGTTATTGCGTACGCATCACGTCAGTTGAAGATTCACGAGCAGAACTATACAACTCATGATTTAGAGTTGGGGGCCGTTGTTTTTGCACTTAAGATTTGGAGACATTATTTGTATGGGGTCAAGAGTACTGTGTACACAGATCACAAAAGTCTTCAACATATCCTCGATCAGAAACAGTTGAACATGAGACAACGAAGATGGATTGAGACGTTGAATGATTACGATTGTGACCTTTTGTATCACCCGGGTAAGGCCAATGTTGTGGCTGATGCATTGAGTCGTAAAGAAAGGACTGAACCTCGCAGGGTTAGGGCCTTGAATATGACAGTTAGATCAAACCTCGCAAGGCAGATTCTTGAGGCACAACAAGAAGCCTTAAAGGAAGAGAATTTTGTGAAAGAAAACGTAAGAGGTATGGCTAAGAAATTCGAGATTCGAGCAGATGGTACTAGGTACTTTGTAGGACGTCTTTGGGTTCCGAAGTTTGGTGAACTGCGACAACTTGTTTTGGATGAGGCTCATAAGTCTAGGTACTCTATTCATCCTGGTTCAGGGAAGATGTACCATGATCTTAAGGAGCTGTATTGGTGGCCAAATTTGAAAGGTGATGTGGCTACGTATGTGGCTAAGTGTTTGACCTGTTCTAAGGTCAAAGCTGAACATCAAAAACCGTCCGGATTGTTGGTACAACCAGAAATTCCCGAGTGGAAGTGGGAAGGTATCACTATGGATTTTATCACTAAGTTACCAAGAGTTTCGGGTGGCTACGATGCGATTTGGGTGATTGTAGATCGACTCACTAAGTCGGCTCACTTTTTGCCGATTAGGGAAACCGATTCCATGGAGAAACTCACCCGTTTGTATTTGAAAGAGATTGTTTCGAGGCATGGTGTTCCCGTTTCTATAATTTCCGACAGAGATAGTCGATTTGTATCGAGATTTTGGCAATCGTTGCAAGAAGCCTTGGGCACTAGATTGGATATGAGCACCGCTTATCATCCTCAAACGGATGGTCAAAGTGAGAGGACCATTCAGACATTAGAAGATATGTTGCGAGCTTGTGTGATTGATTTTGGGAATGGGTGGGATAAGTATTTGCCGTTAGCTGAGTTTTCTTATAACAACAGCTACCACGCAAGTATTAAAGCCGCACCGTTTGAAGCTTTGTACGGTAGGAAATGTAGGTCTCCTGTTTGTTGGAATGAGGTTGGGGATGCTCAACTTACAGGTCCAGAGATTATTCACGAGACTACTGAGAAGATTGTTCAAATTAAAGAAAGGTTGAGAACTGCTAGAAGTCGGCAAAAGAGTTATGCCGACAAAGGAAGGAAAGATGTTGAATTTCAAGTTGGTGATCGTGTTATGTTAAAAGTTTCGCCTTGGAAGGGTGTTATTCGTTTTGGTAAAAGAGGGAAGTTAAGTCCTCGTTTTGTGGGACCGTTTGAGATCATTGAAAGAGTTGGACCGGTGGCTTATCGTTTGAAGTTGCCACAAGAACTCAGTGCTGTTCACGATGTTTTCCATATTTCGAACTTAAAGAAGTGTTTGGCTGAATTTGATCAGACTATTCCTTTGGAGGAACTTCAAGTTGACAAGCAATTGCATTTTATTGAGGAGCCAGTTGAGATCATGGACCGAGAGGTTAAGACTCTTAAACAGAGCAGAATTCCTATTGTTCGGGTCCGATGGAACGCTAGACGCGGTCCCGAGTTCACTTGGGAGCGTGAAGACCAAATGAAGCAGAAGTATCCGCATTTGTTCTCAGATGCCGAGTCAACCCCTGCGCCTGCTTAAATTTCGGGACGAAATTTCCATAACGGGGAGGTACTGTCACGACCCTACTTTTTCCGTTATCTTTTTCCGTTAATTATTTAACGACCGTTAACTGTTAGTGTGCCACGTCATTTCCATGACCTATATTATTATTTTTGTAATAATATATATATAATAATTATTATGTGTTATGTGGATATATGTATTCATATTTTAAATTATACGTTTCTACGTTCCGCGGATTTCCATCCGGCGAATCTTTTCGGTTTTTAAACCAACGGTCGAGCTTTCGGGATTTTTAAATCCTAAATATTTTAAATATGATATTTTAAGGTCATATTATTAATAGGTGTATTTATATTTATTTTTCGTCGCGCGTTTGTTATCTTTCCGGATGTTTAATCGCGTAAGCGTGTTTTCGCGTTTCGGGCTTCGTACGGGATCTCGGGCCACAAGGATTTCATTATTTAGCAAGACGGGCTTGTGGGGCCCACCCCACACCCCCCATTCGGCCGAAACCCACCAAGGGAGGGGGTATACTCCCTTGATTTTTCTTTTTTCCACTTCATTTTACAAAATCAAAACCTAATCTTATTTTTTTTGTGCTCTCTTCCTCCCTCTTCCCCCTTTGGCCGTCGAATACATCACCACCATCATCACCATTCTTCAACAAAATTAAAGCTTGGATCATAAATCAATTAACACCATCGCGTTCCTTGTTTCGTTCTCTACGCGATCATATACTTTGTTTCTCGATTAGGGTATAAACCCTAACCCTAGAACTTTCCATTTTTATTTATTTTTCTGTATTTTGATGTTATATGATTAGTATGATATGTATAAGTTGTTGTAATGTTGTTTGAATGCGTAGAATTACTCGTTTGTTCATGTGTTCGGTTTGTAAATTTTGGACAGCAGTTTGATTCGTATATTCTGACTATATAACTGTTATGAATGTTAAAATAAAGTACATAAATGAGTTCCTCTCATCAAGACATTAATTTTAGACTCCGGATTCATGTCGTTTCGATTCCCGGAGCCCTAGATACGCTTAATTTGGTTTTTGTTAAAGATTGAAAGGTGTTCTTGGCATGAACAAGGTTGGGTCCGACTTTGTGACCATCCTTGGTGTCTTTAGGGTGTGTTATTTGGTTAGGACTGATGGTGAGACGAATATTCATGTTCGGGTCACCTAAATCCGAGCCACGGTTCACCCGTTTTGCCCGAATTACTGTTTTGATTAAAATGATTTCCCAATTGAAGTCATGGCTGATATGCACGACTTAGGGACTGTTCTTGGAGTGTTCTTGAGTTCATAAATGTGTCGGGTGGTTTGAGTAGGTGAAGTTGCATATGTGGCTTGCCCGAAACCGACACCCGGGGCTCAAGATACGACCCGGCGAACTTTTAAACTTAAAACTTATGGTTAATGATTAAACTTATGATAAAATTTATGGAATTCATTATTAATTAATTACTTATGTTAAAGAAGTAATTATTTTATTTTAAGACTTTTAATATAATTATTTATTATATTATTTAATTATTAATTATAATTTAATTAACCTTTTAATTAAACTTATGATTAATAACACTTTTAATTGTTAAAGGAAAATACTTATGATAAGTATTAAATTTAATTATGAGAAATTATTATAAGACTTATAATAAAGATTAAATAATTATTTAATTATTATAAGACTTAATTATTATTTAATTATGACTTAATTATTAAATACTTATGATTTAATAATTTTAATTAGAAACTTATGATATGATTAATAATTCATTATTAATTAATAATACTTATGATATGATTTAAAATTTATTATAAATTAATAATATTTATATTATGATTAATATTTAATTAATTAATTAAATACTTATGTTATACTAATTATAACATTTCAACTTATATTAACTTTAATAATTCATTTTATTTAATTAAACTTATGTTAAGACATTATTATACACATTTGACTTTAAATAACGTTATAACCTATGTTATTATTATAACTTACACTTTTAAAATTAATGTTGACTATGTTTGACCAAGGTTGACTTTTGAGTTGACTTTCGGTTGACTTTGACTTTCAGTTGACTTCTGTTGACTTTCTAAATAAGGAAACTTTCCTAACTTCAAAACTTTCTAAAAATAGAACTTTCTAAATTTGGAAACTTTCCAAAAATAGAAACTTTCCAAAAATAGAAACTTTCCAAAAATAGAAACTTTCCAAAAATAGAAACTTTCCTAAAATAGAAAACTTTCCAAAAATGGAAACCTGCTAAAAATAGAAACTTTCTAAAAATAGAAAGTGTGTGTCCTTATGCTGTTCCAATCAAACCGATGCTTGTTGAGTAATGTTCTATGCCTACTTGCAACATGTACAATAGCTATCATACTAAGACTTGGCCTAAGTTAGTTATTTATTTCGACCTGCTTTATTTATAGGTCGGCGTTGTGATCTTTCTTGATCACTTTACTTTACGTGCTGTTCGCTTGTTTGTGAGATTTCTTCAGTTGCTATTTAAGGTGAGTTATAGTCCCGTTTTTACATACTTTTCAAAGTATATTTTTGGGATGTGATTACATGCAGATTTTTATTTACGTTTAGACACAAGTAACAGTTAAATTTAATTATTCATTGTGAGTTGGACAAAAATATTCCCTAGTCTGGTAACTGTAATCATTGGTTTCTACCGGTGAACGCGAATCCTACGGATAGATCTATCGGGTTTGACAACCCCATTTCGAGCTAGTCGCGCTAGCAATTTATAATCGGAATGTTTAGTACTTCGTAATTTGTTGTAGATACACTGTCCAAGTGTATATTTTTATTGTGTTTGGCAAGGGTAAATAAAGGGTTAAGTGGTTACCAGGTGGCTCATTGATAATGGAATAATGTTTAATGTTTTCTAACATTTTTAAATCTTGTGGTCTAAAGTTTACTTATTTATTTAAACCTATAATTCACTCAACCTTTGTGTTGACAGTTTACTTGCATGTTTTCACAGGTACTTGAGTTATTTGATGCTTCCGCTGTCGTTAGAAGAGTCTGCATGCATTTGGGCAGATTTTATGAAACTATTTATGAAACTTAAGTTTGCATTCTACTTTGGATAATTTAAATTGAGGGATTGTTGGCAATGTTTTGTGTCAACTTTTGGTTTCATATTATGGTTGGTTGGTTTTCAAACTACTTAATTTGGTTTGTTTCCTTTTTGGGGAACATTTTGAAATAAAAGAATGCAACTTTGTTTATTTAATTCATTTAAGTCCGATCAAGCTATGGGACCAACTGACGGATCCGTTAAGTGTTTTGACGGGGTCGTCACACATTACACATGATGGGTGGGTTTTAAGTTCGGGCGATCGATACCACCCAGGGGTTAGTGATATATTTCGTTGTACACTAACGGTTGTTGGGAACACCGATGGGAAATCTGAAGTACCATTCCCTTGTACTTGGTTAACCATGGCAATTGTGTAGTAAGCGTAAGCAAATTATGTTATTCAAAATATATGTATATATATATATATATGTATATATATATATATATATACATATAATGTTGTATTGTCATGATGTAGCTAATCCTCCGGGTATAGCTTATTGGCATTGTTTACATCGTTGTTGGTGAACTTATATTTTGTTGATGTATCTTTAGCTCGTTGCTTAGTGATCTTACGGTATGCTTAGACTAGCTTGCCATTATGCTTGGATGCTCCGGTATGCGGTATTTGGTTTTGTGTGGCATGTCCATTTTATGCATATATATGTATGTAGTATATTCTCACTCATTAAGCGTTAGCTTACCCTCTCGTTGTTTACCTTTTTATATATTTGCATGGATGCGGTGGCTCGGGTAAGCGTGGGACTAGTGGACTCGTGTAGTTGCTTTAGAAGGTTTGCTTTTGGATTGATTAGGATTTGGGTAGCGTAGTCCCAAAGCACCATGCTCGGTTTTGGTTGGAAGCTAAACTAGTCGGGTCGTGTATGTCCGTTTGGACAATTAATCAATATATTAAATGTTTTAAGGTTTATTAAACCTTCTATTGTATTAAAGATGTTTATGGAAACACAATTGGGACCTAAAGTGTTATTTAAAGCGTATTAAAAGGAAAAAATTTTATGGGCCGGTTTTATACGGGTTGGGTTGTTACAAGTGGTATCAGAGCATGGTCTAAGGGATTTAGGTGACTTGAGATAGGTGTCTAGACTTAGACTTTTGTGTGTGCTTATTTGTTGCGGGACTTGTAGGTGAACGGGTCAGAACGGGTTATAGTTTGTGCCTTGTTTGTAGGTGGACTAACTAGGATTTTTGGCTTGTGTTGTGATGCTATTCCCTTGCGTGTGTTTATATCGCGTGGAATTGTCGTTGTGTTGGTTATATCATCGAGCGAGGCGGTCATTGTACTAACGAGTTGAGACGACGTGTGTGCGTAATAAGGACTTGCAAACCTTATTACGGGTGCAAATCATGTCTAACAAGTCATGTACGACGAGTGTTGAGCAAGATGGGGCGGTGTTATGCATGTTGTTTTATATGTTCGTGATCTAATCGCTTTGCATTCCTTAGAATGGCGACTGCAAACGGGATCGAGACGAACGATTTGGAGATTAACTCTAGAGTTGCGGCCGCCGTTGCGGAGCAAATGAGTGCGTTTCGAGAAGAAATGGTTAGGAAGTATTCCGAATTTCGGGGTTGTAGTGTGATAATGCTAAAAACGAACATATATTTCATAGCAGTATTCCTCAAGAAAGACAAGCTTTTAGTTGCAATTGTTCTATTTACAAGTGATATTCGTTTAAATAATAAAAGGTGAAGACAAAAGACAGATTCGACGAATTGAAGACGCAAACGACCAAAAAGCTCAAAAGTACAAAATACAATCAATGAGGTTCAAATTATTGATAAGAAACGTCTCAAAATTACAAGAGTACAAGATTCAAAACATAAAGTACAAGATATTAAACATAAACTCTGGTCCGGAACCGGGACCAGAGTCAACTCTCAACGCTCGACGCAACGGACTAAAAATTACAAGTCAACTATGCACATAAATATAATATAATATTTAAATAATTCTTATAATTATTTAATATATTATATTATTAATAAAACCGTCGGCAGAAGAAAACAACCAAATATGAGCCTCCCCAGCTGGCCATGCGATCGCATGGCCTGGAAGGCATAAATCCATGCGATCGCATGAGCCCCAGTTCCAGCCCACATGCCTATAAAAATCGAGCTTTGGTGCACCACAAATCCATCTATCTTTCTCTTCTCTCCATTCATACGTAATATTTATATTTATAATTTATATTTTAATTTTAATTTTAATTATAATTCTAATAATAAGGGTATGTTAGCGAATATTGTAAGGGTGTAAGTCGAAATTCTGTCCGTGTAACGCTACGCTATTTTTAATCATTGTAAGTTATGTTCAACCTTTTTACATTAATGTCTCGTAGCTAAGTTATTATTATGCTTATTTAAAACGAAGTAATCATGATGTTGGGCTAATTACTAAAATTGGGTAATTGGGCTTTGTACCATAATTGGGGTTTGGACAAAAGAACGACACTTGTGGAAATTAGACTATGGGCTATTAATGGGCTTTATATTTGTTTAACTAAATGATAGTTTGTTAATGTTAATATAAAGATTTACAATTGGGCGTCCCTATAAATTACCATATACACTCGATCGGACACGATGGGCGGGGTATTTATATGTATGAATAATCGTTCATTTAACCGGACACGGGAATGGATTAATAGTCACTAGAATAATTAAAACAAGGGTGAAATTATGTATAAGGACACTTGGTATAATTGATAAAAAATATTAAAACCTTGGATTACACTCAGTCGACATCCTGGTGTAATTATTAAACAATGTATTAAAATCTTGTTACAGTTTAAGTCCCCAATTAGTTGGAATATTTAACTTCGGGTATAAGGATAATTTGAAGAGGACACTCGCACTTTATATTTATGACTGATGGACTGTTATGGACAAAAACCAGACGGACATATTAAATAATCCAGGACAAAGGATAATTAACCCATGGGCATAAAACTAAAATCAACACGTCAAACATCATGATTACGGAAGTTTAAATAAGCATAATTCTTTTATTTCATATTTAATTTCTTTATTTTATATTTAATTGCACTTCTAATTATCGCATTTTTATTTATTGTTATTGTATTTAATTGCACTTTTAATTTTCGTACTTTTTAATTATCGCAAGTTTATTTTATCGCACTTTTATTATTCGCAATTTCATTATCGTTATTTACTTTACGCTTTAATTTAAGTCTTGTATTTATTTTTAATATTTTACATTTGGTTTTAACTGCGACTAAAGTTTTAAAATCGACAAACCGGTCATTAAACGGTAAAAATTCCCCTTTATAATAATAATATTACTTATATATATTTGTATTTTTATAAAAGTAAACTAATATAGCGTTAAGCTTTGTTTAAAAAGATTCCCTGTGGAACGAACCGGACTTACTAAAAACTACACTACTGTACGATTAGGTACACTGCCTATAAGTGTTGTAGCAAGGTTTAAGTATATCCATTCTCTAAATAAATAAATATCTTGTGTAAAAATGTATCGTATTTAATAGTATTTCCTTGTAAAAATTAATAGCTATTTTCTATATACCTCGCACGACATCAAGTATTTTTGGCACCGTTGCCGGGGAAAGTCTTAAAAGCCGGAAGCGCAACGCTATATATATATAAAAAAAAAAAGATTTTTACTTTTAGTACGCTTTTGTAAAAATACGTTTTAAATATTCAAAAATATTAAAAGAAAAACAAAAATATAAATATTTCTTTTTAAGAGATTGGTAAATATTTAAGTTTTATAAAGTTTCTTTATTTCTATTTTTTTTTAGTTTGTAAAAATATAAGTTTTATTTAATTTATAAATATATTTTATATTTTACAGCAAAAAAATAAGGAAAAAAAAATTTATTAATTCGGCCTGTACTGTAGCAGCCCACTCTGTGGCCCGAAACCCTAGCTCATGCGATCGCATGGCTGGGCAACTGAGGACTCATGCGATCGCATGAGCCCATCTGACACGCCAGACTGCAGCCAGCAATCATTACGAAGTATAATTATTAATTATAATTAATTATAACCCTAATTAGGGTTTAGGTTATTTTATTATTTAGATTAGTTTTAATTAATTTGTATTTAAAATTTTAATTAGTTTTTATAAATTACAAAATTAATAGTTTAATAAAATAAATAATATAAAAATAATATTTTTTATAAAAATTGTACTTTTTACAACTTTTTGTATATTTTTATATTTTATCCCTTTTTAATCGTTTTAGCGTAATATTTGTATTTTTAGCTCATACTTAGTTTTAAATATAGTTTTTGCCATAGTTATTTTTACTTCTAGATTTTTAGGCTTTGCCGTAGAATTCCTTAAGTGCTTTTTCTTTAGACTAAGATTTAAGTGCTTTAGAATTTTGCGACGCCTTTTTAAGTTTTAGTTTCTTTTTAAGTTATTTCCATTTGGGATATAGTTTTTCCTGTAAGCTTTAATATTTTTAGACGACTTTTACCTATGTATCAATTATCATTCCAATTAGTAATCTCAATTTGCGATTATAATTTTAAGTTAGTTGTAGTAATAAGGTTAGGTTAGTCAAGTGTTTTTTTTTTAGTTTTATAAGTTTCTTTTATTTTTCCGTCACCTTTTATTTTTCAACCATTTTTCTTTTTCGACCTTTTTCCGACGAACTCTTTTTCTTTCTTATTTCTCGTTATTCTAGTTTTAGGACATAGATTTTTGTTCTACTCCTTATCTAAATTTCTTAAAATTACGAAAATTTATTTTAAGTGGTTAAATTGATAGACATCAAAATTTTCTGGTTCGTAGTAATAGTTGGATTTGTACGTGGACCGGGTTATTGGAGCCAAACAGTCCTCAATTATATTGAGACCAAACGAATCCTGCCCCTCTGCTGCATCTTTTGGCTATTCGAAACGTGGGCAAAATCAGAAAAGTCTATTGATTGGATAACTTATTATAATTTTTCTTTCCTTTTAAAAAACTAATAGGATATTCAGTGAATGCACCGAGCAAGACGTTCACCACCTTTTGTATGTTCACCACCTGTAACTAGATCAAGACATTTAGCAAATATTACCGCCGTTGATTTCTCTTTAGAATCTTCATCCAGTCGACCAAGTACATCAGTTCAAATTTTCGATAATCCATTTTTTGAACCCGACCTCACAATTGAGAATCCGGAGAATATTCAGGAACGATTCGTAGATCCTGAACCACTAAACTTTCCTCCGGAACCACCAATCATTCAAACAGAGATTGTTGAGGAATGAACCATTAAATCAGAATCCTCTAGTGATTCCGATTCAACAAATTCAATTATGGAGAATCTGGAACCTTTAAGTATGGAAGACCGAATGAGAGCTAAACGCACTGGCCAAGGTCACGCAATTACTCATCCAGACATTAATGCGCCAGATTATGAAATCAAAGGACAAATTCTACACATGGTGACTAATCAATGCCAATTTATTGGTGCGCCGAAGGAAGATCCAAATGAACATTTACGTACCTTTAATAGGATCTGCACACTATTTAAAATAAGATAAGTGGAGGATGAACAGATATATCTCATGTTATTTCCCTGGACTTTAAAGGGAGAAGCCAAAGATTGGTTGGAATCGTTACCTGAAGAGGCGATTGATACATGGGATATTTCCTGCATCTAAAGCCGTAAGACTTCAAGCAGAAATTGTTACGTTTACACAGAAGCCAAATGAAACTCTATATGAGGCGTGGACTAGATATGGAAAGTTATTAAGAGGATGTCCGCAACATGGTTTAGACACTTGTCAAATAGTACAAATATTCTACCAAGGACATCACTACAAGGAAAGACATAGATATAGCAGCCGGTGGTTCTATTATGAAGACAACCGAAACTGATGCTTACAAAATTATTGATAACACTGCTTCCCACTCACATGAGTGGCACCAAGAAAAAGATATCGTTAGATCATCTAAAGCAGCTAGAGCAGATTCTAGCCATGACTTAGATTCCATTTCCGCAAAGATAGATGCTGTGGAGAGACGAATGGAAAAAATGACTAAAGATATTCACTCAATACGAATTAGTTGTGAGCAGTGTGGAGGACCACATTTGACAAAAGATTGTCTCAGTATTGAATTAACAATGGAACAAACAGAGAATATTTCATACATAAACCAAAGGCATGGAAATAATTATCAGAATAATTATCAACCGCCAAGACCGATTTACAATCAAAACCAGAATTATAACCGAAATATTCCATACAACAACCAACAAGGTCCTAGCAATCAACAAGTATCCAATAATAATTACAATCAGCAAAGACCGAATTTTCAAAACAAACCACCACAACAAACCGATGATAAAAATCCGAATTTAGAAGATATGATGACAAAGCTAGTTGAAACTCAAACGCAATTTTTCACATCTCAGAAACAAACCAATGAACAAAATGCTCAAGCATTTAGAAATCAACAAGCTTCTATTCAAAATCTGGAACAAGAAGTAAGTAACCTAGCAAGGTTAATAGGTGAAAGAAAACTGGGAAGTCTACCTAGTGATACAAATGCTAACCCCCGGAATGAAACAGCTAAAGCCATTACCACAAGAAGTGGTACAACACTTAAATCACCTAAAATACCTGTAATTTCTGATGAAGCTATTCCTACTCCACAAGAACCACAACCTGATAAAGATAAGGAAAAAGAACCGGTAGTTGAAAAGGTTAAGGAAGATAACACAGCTAAGGATAAACCTTATGTTAAACCATACCAACCACCACTTCCTTACCCGAGTAAAATGAAGAAAGAGAAACTTGAAGCCGAGCAATCCAAATTCTTGGATATGTTTAAACAGATAAATGTAAATCTTCCTTTCATTGATGTGATTTCAGGAATGCCTAGATATGCTAAATTCTTGAAAGATCTAATCTCAAATAGAAAGAAAATGGAAGAACTCTCGGCTGTTACCATGAATGCTAATTGTTCAGCAGTGCTGTTGAATAAGATACCAGAAAAACTATCTGATCCAGGAAGTTTCACAATTCCATGTTTTCTGGGTAGTCTTAGTTCAATAGAAGCATTGGCAGACTTAGGTGCTAGTATAAATCTAATGCCGTATTCACTATACGCTAAACTAGACCTTGGAGAATTGAAACCAACCAGAATAAGCATACAACTAGCCGATAGATCAATAAAATATCCTAGAGGGATAATGGAGAACATGCTAGTTAAAGTTGGTACTTTAGTATTTCCAGTAGATTTTGTTGTTTTGGACATGGAAGAAGATTCTCAAGTTCCTCTCATATTAGGAAGACCATTCTTAAACACGGCTAAAGCAATGATAGACGTGTTCGGTAAGAAACTGACCCTAAGTATAGAGGATGAGAGTGTTACCGTTTCAGTTGATAGAGCAATGCAACAACCACAATCTGCAGATGATACATGTTATTATATTCAAACTATAGATGCACATGCAGAATTATTAGAAGAATTTCCAGAATTACAAAGAACAGGAGAATGTTCTTTAGGAGAAGGTAATGAACCAATTGATGAAGCTGAAATATTAGCTACACTTATAGCTAATGGATATGAACCAACAACAGAAAAAATTCAAATGCTAAAAGAAGAAGACAGATATCGATATAAATCATCGATAGAAGAACCACCGAAATTAGAGTTAAAGCCACTTCCAAACCATTTGGAATACGCTTATTTACATGGTGAATCTAAATTACCTGTAATAATATCGTCTTCTCTTACTGAAAATGAGAAATCACAACTCATTTCTGTGTTGAAATCTCATAAACCAGTCATTGCATGAAAGATTCATGATATTAAAGGAATAAGTCCTTCGTATTGCACACATAAAATCCTTATGGAAGAAGGTCATAAAACGTATGTGCAACGCCAACGAAGACTAAATCCTAATATGCAAGATGTAGTTAAAAAAGAGATTATTAAACTGCTAGATGCAGGTTTAATTTATCCAATTTCTGATAGTCCATGGGTAAGCCCAGTTCAATGCGTGCCTAAGAAGGGTGGCATGACTGTCATTACAAATGAGAAAAATGAGCTTATTCCTACTAGGACTGTAACAGGATGGCGTGTATGTATTGATTATAGAAAATTAAATGATGCCACCAGAAAAGATCACTTTCCCTTACCTTTCATAGATCAAATGTTGGAAAGATTAGCCGGAAATAGTTACTATTGTTTTCTAGATGGATTTTCCGGATATTTTCAAATTCCAATATCACCCGAAGATCAAGAGAAAACCACATTCACGTGCCCTTATGGTACTTTTGCTTACAAACGCATGCCATTTGGACTTTGCAACGCCCCTGCAACCTTTCAAAGGTGTATGATGGCGATTTTTCACGACATGATAGAAGAATGCATGGAAGTTTTCATGGATGACTTTTCAGTCTTCGGTGATACATTTGAATCATGTCTAGTTAATCTTGAACGAATGCTTATTAGATGCGAACAATCAAATCTAGTACTTAATTGGGAGAAATGTCATTTCATGGTTAAAGAAGGCATCGTTCTTGGACATAAAATTTCAAAAGAAGGAATTGAAGTGGATAGAGCTAAAGTAGATGTAATTGCTAAACTTCCACATCCCACCAATGTTAGAGGAGTTAGGAGTTTTCTAGGGCATGCCGGTTTTTACCGACGTTTCATAAAAGATTTTTCTAAAATTGCCACTCCTATGAATAAACTCCTAGAAAAGGATGCTCCATTCATCTTTTCAGATGAGTGTATCAAATCTTTTAATATTCTTAAAGAAAAACTCACTAATGCACCGATCATGATAACACCAAATTGGAATCTACCATTTGAACTAATGTGCGATGCAAGTGATTTTGCAATGGGAGCCGTTTTAGGACAAAGGATTGAAAAACGATTTCAACCTATATATTATGCTAGTAAGACGTTACAAGGAGCACAAACAAACTATACAACTACTGAAAAAGAACTCCTTGCTATTGTCTTTGCTTTTGACAAATTTCGATCATATCTCGTTCTAGCAAAAACGGTGGTCTATACCGACCATTCTGCTCTTAGATACCTATTTTCGAAACAAGATGCTAAACCAAGATTAATCCGTTGGATCTTACTCTTACAAGAGTTTGATATTGAAATTCGAGATAAAAGAGGAGCAGAAAATCTCGCCGCTGATCATCTTTCTCGTCTTGAAAATCCTGAGTTAGAAGTTCTAAATGAATCGGCCATACAAGACAACTTTCCTGATGAATATCTATTGAAGATAGATTATAAAGAAATTCCATGGTTTGCAGACTATGCAAACTACTTAGTTTGTGGATTCCTTGAAAAAGGATTATCGTACCAAAGACGAAAGAAATTCTTCAGTGATATAAAACACTATTTTTGGGAAGATCCACATCTGTTTAAAAGTTGTCCAGATGGAATAATACGCCGATGTATATTTGGAGATGAAGCTAGTAAAATTTTAAACCATTGTCACACAGGACCAACTGGAGGGCATTATGGGCCTCAACTAACAGCAAGAAAAGTTTATGATGCTGGATTCTATTGGCCTACAATTTACAAAGACGCACACCTTCTTTGCAAATCCTGTGATGCTTGTCAAAGGGCCAAAAAAATAAGTCAACGTGATGAAATGCCACAAAATGTCATCCAAGTATGTGAAGTATTTGACATTTGGGGTATTGACTTTATGGGTCCATTTCCAAAATCTCATAATAATCTATATATACTCGTAGCCATTGATTATGTATCTAAATGGGCGGAAGCACAAGCTCTCCCAACTAACGATGCACGAGTTGTAGTCAACTTTTTAAAACGTCTTTTTGCAAGGTTTGGAACACCGAAAGCTTTAATAAGTGATCGGGGTACTCATTTCTGTAATAATCAACTTGAGAAAGTTCTTAAAAGATATGGAGTAACTCATAAAATCTCCACCGCATATCATCCACAAACAAGTGGACAAGTTGAAAATACCAACCGAGCTTTAAAACGTATTCTAGAGAAAACCGTAGGATCAAATCCGAAGGAATGGTCCATTAAATTGGAGGATGCACTCTGGGCTTTTAGAACAGCCTACAAAACTCCAATTGGAACCACACCTTTTAGACTTGTTTATGGAAAAGCATGTCATCTTCCAGTAGAAATTGAACACAAAGTATTTTGGGCTTTGAAGACATGTAATCTTGATTTACATGAAGCTGGACGTCTACGATTAAGTCAACTAAACGAATTAGAAGAATTAAGACATGAAGCATACGAGAATTCGTTAATCTATAAAGAAAGAACGAAGAAATGGCATGATAAAAGAATCAGAAGTTCAAAAGAATTTAAAGAAGGAGACAGAGTTCTTCTTTTCAATTCACGATTCAAGCTATTTCCTGGAAAATTGAAATCAAGATGGTCTGGACCATTCATAGTCAAAAGAGTTTTCCCATACGGAACGATAGAATTAATAAATTCAAATGGGATTGAATTTAAAGTTAATGGTCACAGAGTTAAACATTACATACATGGTCCGATGGAAGTCGACAACGAAGTTAATCACAATTTCGACACCACAGCTAACTAAGTGTGGGGAGAATCAAGTCTTTAAAGGATAATATGTATTTCTGTTAGAGTTAGATTGTCTGTTTTCGTGTAGTTCTCAAAAATGGAACCCGAATGGTCTTTCCCTAGCAGACCCTAAAGAACTAGTCTTCTCCCCCCATTCTGAATTTTTATTTTTTTTAGGTTTTTACAAAATGAAGACTGCCTGTGAACTAAACCATGGTCTAATGCTACACGCTTTGATCACTAAACGTAATAATGACACACTACCGAGTGAAATAGTATCAGTAATCAGAGAAAGAATGGACGGAGTTAGAAAAGAATCCAGATGCAAAGATAATAAGTTACAATTTGGTAAAGGAAAATCAAAATCCGCAGCAAAAAGAAGAGCACGACACCTAGAACGATGTCACAAATGCGGAAAATGGTCACATGGAGGTAAATGTTCAAATAATCAAACCTATTCAAATACCGAATTTGTTACTTTATGCAGAGACGGACCGTTCATATGTTTAGAAGAAAAGACACTGAATGCTCGAGGTTACGCCTATGTAGCCATGGAAAACCAATTAAACCGACTATCTTATGAATGGGATAGATCATATAACTAAGAAATCTATTTCACAGGTATGTCTGTACATTTTTTATTTTTATTTTTTTTAACCTTTTGATAATAAACGCTAATTTGTTCGCTATAAAGTATTAAATTGGTATTAAATAAAATTAGGTTTGGCGACCGAAATTATTGATATCATTCAAAAATTTATTACATCACTGCGAAATTTAACGTTTATTCTTAAGGTATAAATATCTTTAATCAATCAACCCAAAATATTTCAAAAATTCGTCATGAGTTAAATTAGGTCTTGGAACCGAAATCACTTTACCGAAAAGTGGGGCGCATATTTTTGATAATATTTGATTGATTAAAGTGGGATAAAAAGCCAAAAAGATTTTTAATTTTATTTTTATCATGTTTTTAAAATTAATATTTAAATCTTAAATTAATATTGTAAACTTTGTAAAAACAATATATTTAAAATTGTAAATATTTGAAAAATTAATATAAGTTTGGTGTGAATTTATAATATGAATTTTTAAATTAAGTTTGGTGTGAATTTTTAATTTTTAAAATATAAATTTTTAATTTTATGCATTTTAAATTTTAAGTTTGGTGTGAATTTTTAATATTAATTTTGAATTTTATTTTTAAGTTATGTGAATTTAAATACAAAAATTTACTTTATCTCATTAAGTTAAAAATACGATTTTTAAAATTCGTCGTAAGTTGAAGACTAGGTCTTTGAACCGAAATTGCTTTACCCAAGGGAGGGACGAGAACTTTTATTATCACTATTTTTAATCTTATTGAAGTAAGGTATACAAAAAAAAAAAAAAAAAAAAAAAAAAAAATTAAAAAACCCAAAAATCTAAGCTTTTAAAACAATCGCTTGAAAAAGACAAATTTTAAAATTTTGTCGAAGGACGGACTAGGACATTGATCCGAAACGACCTTGTCCTAAGAAAAAGGGAAACAAAATTTGAAAAATTAATCACTTAATTGTTTTATAAGTTAATTTAAAAAAAAAAAAAAAAACTGAAAACACTGTACCCGGACCTCCATGCGATCGCATGGGTTTTACACTTCAACTCCATGCGATCGCATGGAGCTGAAATCCAGGCCAGAAACAAATACAGCAGCGAGTTCTGCTCTTCACCACAACACACACACACATTCACGAACCAACTCCAAAAATTCACCAATTTTCGCCATTTTTCCACCGTAATTCGTCATTTTTCTTGATCTAATCATGCCTAGATTCTCATTCTTCAGCAAATTGGTAAAAATTACACCCCTAAACTCTATAAATTCCTAGTTTTTGTGATAATTACCAATTTTTTACCTAATGCAATTTTGTTAATTTCTAGTGTAATTAGTGTTAAATTGTTAGTATTTTATGCATGTATAACCTAGATTGATGCTATTTAACATGATTTGAAGCCAAAAACTTCAAAATTTTTAGAAATCTAGGGTTTGTGTTCTTGAGCAATTTGGGGCTTTTTGATATAAACAGGTTATGGCCGATTTTTGTCATGAATTATTGCTAAATTGAGTAGTGTAACATATTTAGATAGTTAAATGATCCAAACAATGATCCTAAACATGATTTTTGGAGATTAAAGTGGACTTTTTAAGTCCAAAATTCATGAACTTGATTAATTTGATATATTTGCCATTTGAGACTTGTTTAATTATTAGTAATGACTATTTTGACATGTTATTTGAGTTAAATGCTTATGAATTTTGTATACATTTTCATATGTGCTTATTTGAAAAGTGTAGAATTGTGAAAAATTGTGAAAATGTGTATAAGTTTAATTTTGATTTAACATGTTATAGTGATTGTTTTAAGTTGTTATTTTGCTAACACTAATGCATATTTGGATGCACAAATTTTGTGTTTAATGTGTTTTACAGAGAGCCGATACTGGAGGTTTAGGAGCATCATCATCTAGACGACCAGCACCAGAACCAGAACCAGAAATGCAACACGAACAAGAACCACAACAAGAATAACAACAACAGCCTGATCAGCACATACCTTATTATGATCCGGTACAGTTTGTTGATGAATTCATAGTATTCCCAATGAGGCCGCCAGTAGAATTCCCAACGATTCCTGAGCACACTCTACATCCTAATCTGAGATTTGATAGAAGATGGAGAGATTACGAGACATATCAAAGGAACAAATTCAAATTGGTAACAAAAAATGTAGAGGTTCCAAGGGTAATCGATTGGGCCCCTTTGGAAACGGTCCATCTAGCTGACCGTGTTAGACAGCTTTTAGTTCAAAGGTATGGCAGTTCTTCTTTTACAGATTGGGAACGTCTTTTCACCATTCGTAGACCTGTATATAAGGAATGGTGTGTTGAGTTGATAAGTACTGTATCACTTGATAAAAATATAGTTAGAATAGATGATAGAAGATTTCTTAGGTTTATCCTTGGCGGTAGGATGTACAGAATGTCCATGTTGGACATGGCCAGGGCTTTACAGATTTATACTCCTGGTGAGTTGCTATTACCCGATTGTACAAACTTGATTCATTATGGTGAACGGGCAGATAGTAACTTTGACGCTGACGCCATTTGGAGGCGTATGTCACATTTTGATGTTTTTACACGAGCAGGAGGACACTCCTATACACATATTGACAGAGCCGAGCTTCGTATTATTCATAGATTTTTGGCTAACTCGATTACACAAAGAGGTCATAATAAAGAAAAAATTACCTTATATGATTTATTCTACCTAAAGTGTATTCGGGATCCTAGAAGCTTTGTCAATATCCCTTACTGTGTTGCTTTTTATTTATCTAAAATGGTAGAGGGAATGCAGGACGGGAGTATAATAGGAGGAGGTATTTTTGTTACTCTCATTGGAGAGTATTTAGGTGTTGATAGGAACCAAGGGGGTCCATTACAGATTTGTAGAGAACAGGTTGAGCCCTTAGGATTGAAAGTTTATGTGGGTGCTAAGGTATTGAAAAGTAGACGTAACCAGGCAGTACCATATGAGGGATCTCATCCTCAGGTAGAGAGAGGCTCAGACGAGGAAATGGAGGAGGTGGAAGACATTAGGGATGTCTTTCGAGATGCTATTCTTGACGTCCACGTTCGTATAGATGAGGAAGCAATGACGAACGCGGCAAGACATAGTATGTATGAGCAGTGGAACTCCGATCGAGTATACGAGGATTATAGGCGACGCCAACACGATAGCTGGTTAGTTCATCAGCACCAAATCATGAGCCAGCTATCATATCAGGTACCAAATAACTATGTACCTACTCGACCTGCTCATTTTCCACCACATAGCCCCGATATCCGACCACCCTTTAACCGGTATGACTATGACCAAGCCTATCAGAACACCTATAACCAACAATGGAACCCACTCGATGAGATGAACTGGAACCCCTATCCAGACTGATTTAGTTCCATTTGGTTATTTTTATGATTTTTATGTTTTTATCTTTTGACTTTTTCATGTTTAAACTTATGTTATTGGATATATTTGTGTAATTTTTATTATTATTGTGTACTAATATTTCATATTTAGAATTTGAAAGTGGGATATTAAGTCCCATTTCAAATTGCCATGCATGATTATATTTGTATGTATGTATATTGTCGATTGTACAAAATAGGGTAAAACAGCGCATTTTCAAAGACTGGCATTAAGTTCAGCAAAAGCTACTAATTTTGACGACAAGATGACAAATAAATGTGATGTAACAACAGACGAAATGAACAAATGATATGCACCATTTATCATTCAGCAAACAAACGCCAATATGTTTGAAAACTTTGGTAAAATTTAATCATTTCTACACTAATCACCCTCAATAATTTAAATTGTACTGATTTCTTGCAAATGAGGGCATTGCAAGATCTTAAGTGTGGGAAGGGGTTAAATTCTTTCAGATTTTTAAATTTTTTTTATCTTTATACACTTGGTAACCATTAAAAATACTAGTAACGTAGTAGTTGTATTAGAATCTAGTGCTCTCTGATAATAA
Organism: Rutidosis leptorrhynchoides; assembly: GCF_046630445.1. Taxonomy (NCBI): domain Eukaryota; kingdom Viridiplantae; phylum Streptophyta; class Magnoliopsida; order Asterales; family Asteraceae; genus Rutidosis; species Rutidosis leptorrhynchoides. The sequence goes on from NC_092334.1 coordinate 228,147,519, forward strand.
AGAACAGCTCTAGTCTTATATACTGACTACCCAATTCTAGTAAAATTTTTCAAAATTTTCAATTAAATGAACTCAAAATCATGTTTATACATATTTATGAATGATAAAACTAGGTTTTAACACCGAAATTATTGTTACCTCAGAAAGGACATAAATTGAGAAACAAACCAAAATGTTAAAATTCATTTAAAATGGAATAGAGGACGATAAAAAGGAAAATAAAAGCCAAGTGTGGGAAAATTTACCAAGTTATCTTAAACATATGTCACATATATCTGTAACAAATAACTGAAAATACTTTTGCTTTGGATTAAACTAAAAAGTTTTACCTGATTTACTGTAAGAAAGATGGATCTACACGATGAATCAATTCCATCATTAAAAGGAAGTAAAGTCTTCCGAAAAAGACACGCGCTTCTTGATTTAAGTCAGGAAGTTGTCGTCCAGACCAGCTGTAGGTTGACGAAAAACCTAGAAAAGTCATCACTAAAATCAGCAGGAAATCCACGGACCTCAGCATTAAACAGGGTCGCCAAGTGGTCAGATTTATCCTAACCATGAGAAGGATTTATCTCGTAAAATGGGGGGGCACCGTGCAAATTAGCTGGATAAGACTAACAAATCCGATCCCCAGAAAGGATAATTTCCTTAAAGATTAAAAATCAGCTTTTAAGCCTGATATTACTCAATCCTAGAGATTGACCTTAAAGATTGAGAATTCAAACTCATGGAATTCAATGATATCTAAACTCGAGCTTGAGCGAGAAAATATTTTGATCAAAATTACAAACCGATTTGTTTTCTGAAAACCCTATTTTCAATGCGTTCATTACCATTGAACGTAAAATCCTAGGAATTCACCTGGAATTCATTAGGTCACCTGAACAAAATCGGGTATCAACCGTAAGAACGGTGGTTGCATAGCATGGTCAAAGACAGGACCTTGTGCCAGACCGAAAAATTATAAGGGTGAGCTTTACTATTGCTCCTACCAAGGATAGTAATTGCGTCCGACACGTTATAGACCATAATTAAAAGCATGTCAGGGGACATTGCCATAACAGTTGCTTGTTCAACGCTTTCCTTTACAACCGGACGGTAGTTTATCGAAAGGTAATATACGGGACAAGTAAACTGGACGTGTCGCTTTCCAAATACAAGGTTAGCAAGTGGGTGACACAAAACCGCAAGTTTTGAGCTAAAATTTTCAAATCTGAAACCCACCAAACCCACAAAAATATTTTGCAAACACCAGTGAAGGGTTATTCCGGAAAACTTATCTAGGGTAAAAGCTAGATTGAATTTTCAAAAGATCAAATATTTTCATAAAGATCCAATTTTCTTAAGGATCTACATTTTCATAGTCATGTGGGACTGTAAACCGCCTTTCAAATGTGCATTTTGCTTTGGAAACCGAAAGTAAATCGGCTATTTGATTGCAAGTGTCATTGACCTAAACCCGAGGCAACTGTGGATGACACACCCACCTTTAACCATGGTTCTATCGTTACTACAATTGTTTATACCGCCGTATAGAAATCACTGATGTACAAAGTGTGAAGAATAAAGAAGTGATTCTAGTATTTCAAGACGATATTGCTTGAGGACAAGCAACGCTTAAGTGTGGGAATATTTGATAATGCTAAAAACGAACATATATTTCATAGTATTATTCCTCAAGAAAGACAAGCTTTTAGTTGCAATTGTTCTATTTACAAGTGATATTCGTTTAAATAATAAAAGGTGAAGACAAAAGACAGATTCGACGAATTGAAGACGCAAACGACCAAAAAGCTCAAAAGTACAAAATACAATCAATGAGGTTCAAATTATTGATAAGAAACGTCTCAAAATTACAAGAGTACAAGATTCAAAACATAAAGTACAAGATATTAAATTGTACGCAAGTACGTTCGAAAATCCGGAACCGGGACCAGAGTCAACTCTCAACGCTCGACGCAACGGACTAAAAATTACAAGTCAACTATGCACATAAATATAATATAATATTTAAATAATTCTTATAATTATTTAATATATTATATTATTTATAAAACCGTCGGCAGAAGAAAACAACCAAATATGAGCCTCCCCAGCTGGCCATGCGATTGCATGGCCTGGAAGGCATAAATCCATGCGATCGCATGAGCCCCAGTTCCAGCCCACATGCCTATAAAAATCGAGCTTTGGTGCACCACAAATCCATCTATCTTTCTCTTCTCTCCATTCATACGTAATATTTATATTTATAATTTATATTTTAATTTTAATTTTAATTATAATTCTAATAATAAGGGTATGTTAGCGAATATTGTAAGGGTGTAAGTCGAAATTCTGTCCGTGTAACGCTACGCTATTTTTAATCATTGTAAGTTATGTTCAACCTTTTTACATTAATGTCTCGTAGCTAAGTTATTATTATGCTTATTTAAAACGAAGTAATCATGATGTTGGGCTAATTACTAAAATTGGGTAATTGGGCTTTGTACCATAATTGGGGTTTGGACAAAAGAACGACACTTGTGGAAATTAGACTATGGGCTATTAATGGGCTTTATATTTGTTTAACTAAATGATAGTTTGTTAATGTTAATATAAAGATTTACAATTGAGCGTCCCTATAAATTACCATATACACTCGATCGGACACGATGGGCGGGGTATTTATATGTATGAATAATCGTTCATTTAACCGGACACGGGAATGGATTAATAGTCACTAGAATAATTAAAACAAGGGTGAAATTATGTACAAGGACACTTGGAATAATTGATAACAAAATATTAAAACCTTGGATTATACTCAGTCGACATCCTGGTGTAATTATTAAACAAAGTATTAAAATCTTGTTACAGTTTAAGTCCCCAATTAGTTGGAATATTTAACTTCGGGTATAAGGATAATTTGACAAGGACACTCGCACTTTATATTTATGACTGATGGACTGTTATAGACAAAAACTAGACGGACATATTAAATAATCCAGGACAAAGGATAATTAACCCATGGGCATAAAACTAAAATCAACACGTCAAACATCATGATTACGGAAGTTTAAATAAGCATAATTCTTTTATTTCATATTTAATTTCCTTTATTTTATATTTAATTGCACTTCTAATTATCGCATTTTTATTTATTGTTATTGTATTTAATTGCACTTTTAATTTTCGTACTTTTTAATTATCGCAAGTTTATTTTATCGCACTTTTATTATTCGCAATTTCATTATCGTTATTTACTTTACGCTTTAATTTAAGTCTTGTATTTATTTTTAATATTTTACATTTGGTTTTAACTGCGACTAAAGTTTTAAAATCGACAAACCGGTCATTAAACGGTAAAAATCCTCCTTTATAATAATAATATTACTTATATATATATTTGTATTTTTATAAAAGTAAACTAATATAGCGTTAAGCTTTGTTTAAAAAGATTCCCTGTGGAACGAACCGGACTTACTAAAAACTACACTACTGTACGATTAGGTACACTGCCTATAAGTGTTGTAGCAATGTTTAAGTATATCCATTCTCTAAATAAATAAATATCTTGTGTAAAAATGTATCGTATTTAATAGTATTTCCTTGTAAAAATTAATAGCTATTTTCTATATACCTCGCACGACATCATAGTTAAATGGAGCGTTGCCTTAAGAGCTTCATGAGGACTAAACCCCCGATGTATGATGGGAAACCGGGGATATTAACACTCACGACTCGAAACCTCTAGCCACGGCGAATAATTCCGCAAACGATTTCGCGTGACCCCGGCTAATCTTATTCTTCAAGTCATCATTCAAGGTTCGATAGAAATCTTGCATCAACAAATTATCATTCCCCAAATACTCCGGGCAAAAACGAGCCTTCGCCATAAAGGTCGTCTTGAGAGTATTCAAATCCATAGAACCCTGTTGCAAATTTCGCAACTCATTACGCATTTCCGACAAATCGGCTGAAGTTCGGAACTCCTCGAAGAATTCCTTCTTAAACCCGTCCCACGATAACGCCATAAACGGTTCACCACCGACAAGATCAATCTTACCATCCAACCAATCCTTTGCCCTACCCCGCAACAAACTAGTAGCGAGTCTCGTCTTCTTCTCAGGAGGGCATTCAATAGTACGAAAACACCCTTCGACATCCGAGATCCAAGTTGTGCTTACCAAAGGATGATGGTATGGTGTGCTTCAATTGCCAAGAAGAAGGACATCGTAAGTCGAAATGTCCCAAGTTAGCGGGGACGGGTGCGGCAAGGAGACGTTAAGGTACGTTTCGTTTTAATAAATATGTCCTTTGATTATTTTATTAAATGCCGTTGAATTTGAGTTTATTAAATGCATTGTGTTGTGCATGTTGTTGTTATGGGTGACGTTCCTAATGGAAGTACCCTATGGTGACGTTTGATTGTCGTGCGAAGGGCGTAAGACTTGGTGCAACCAAGCATTCCTTAGTATTTGGGAAATGTTTCTACCAAGTCATGGAAATGGGTTTTAGTGTTCGATTGTTAAGCGCGTGTTCGCTTGTATGTTGGAGTTGATGAACCATGAGGTTCGACGGGTGAGATGAAACCCTTGAAATCGAGTGTTTTGGATCTCGATGTACATTGGTAAAGGAGTCTACATGACGCGACATTAGGTGCCTCTTTTATACCTACTAGCGTGGTGTTTGACTCCGATTGTGTTGCGGTTACATTGTACTTAGGGTACCGAAGTGAAACCCTTAAGTACATGAGTGATCGGGTGAAGTTTGACAAGCTATAGCAATTGGATGATTGCGAGGGTAGAGTTATGTAATTTGCGGTACACTTTTCGTTCGAAGTGTTAAGGATTGGTTGAAATCCTTCATGTGCTGAAGATTGGAGCGAGATGTAGTGATGGGTCATGTGAACCCAATTATTGGTAAAGTCTACCTTTAGTAGCAATGTACGGTTGTACAAAATGCGGTTATGGAACGTAGTTCCAAGTGGGGGAGTTACACTCCCGCACGAGGAAATTATAGTGTGAGATTGCGGATGATGCTTTTGATAGATCTGGAATTCGTGTCGGGACCTAGTTTTGGTCGATTTGTAGTAGAGTACAATTTTGGTTAAATTCTACTTATGAATTTGGATTTGAAATATCACCGGGGGTGGAAATGTGGTGAATCTCGTTGGGAGATAATGGGCGTATTTGACGAGCAAGGTGAAATCCCCCTGTTAAGGGATGTATGTGTCAGGTTCTCTTCTAATAGAAATATTGTTTTGTGCCTATGGGCGTGATAGGTGGTTCTTGCTCGATCTTGTTAGCAATGTTTTATGCCTACGTATGGTTCGTGTGCGGGAGATTCCAAGTTGAGTGGAATGATTCTATGTATGCGTATATACTTAGTTTGCTTGTTGTATTGTGGCAAGTGCTATCCAATGGAGAGGATTCACTTTTCGTTGACCACGGTTGGAATGTGATAAGCAGTAAGTGTTATCCGTTAGGATTCGCTTTTCGTTGGCTACTTGTTGGTATGTGGAATGCATTTTCCGTTAGGAATCGCTTTGGTTTGGCCATGTGTGAGGCAAGTGACGAGTGATTAATGTTTGACTTATCGCTCTTCGTCGGTCACATGTAGGTAGTTGGTTATGTGGCGAGTGATTAACGTTTGACCTATCGCTCTTCGTTGGCCACATGTGTGATTGAGGTAAGTGTTAACGTCTCGGTAGAACTTTTCATCGGCCTCGTCGGTCACGTGCGCGTTGCGATGGTTGGTGAGTGGTTAACGTATTTGACCTATCGCTCTTCGTCGACCAACATCGAGTCGAATGTCGACATTGCGTATTGTTGTTGATGTGTGATCTATTGGGTGTTTTATATTCCAATGGTGGGGTCGTGATGACCATATTGTATGATTAGTGATGCGATAGCCGTGTTTCGCTCACCTGTTGCTACGGGTGTGACGATAGTCGATTTTGTACACTTTGGGTTAGCGTTTCCATGGTCGTTTTGGGCGCTAACGGTTTTAGCCATTGCTTGTGATGTTGTACCGTAGTTGCGTATTGGTCGTAGTGCGCATTACAAGGGATGTTTAGTGATTGGTGTTATCCGTAAGGATTCGTTTGGTTCGGTCTTCATCGTTTCGGGTTGTTGACCTTAGGTTTAGACTGGTTGCTTTTAGCGTTGTACTCGGTAAGGGTACGCTAAGGGATCGATATCTTAGTAAGAGATTGGTTGGGTTTCCCGATGTGAGGGATTGAGCAAGTTTTATTGCTCGGATTGTGGAATTAATAAATTGCGGGTGATGATTTAGTTGGTAAAGGAAATTCATTGGGAAGAATTGCTTAGGAAAGTCGGTTGGGACTTATGTTTGAGGACCGTGAAGTGTGGTCCGTTTGGGTTCGTGACTAGGATCACGAGGACGTGATCGAATCTAAGTGGGGGAGAGTTGTAACACCCCGTTTTCCCCGTATATGATTTATAGGTGTATTGTGTATGTACGATAGGCGTATGAAGGGTTCGGGACATGTTCGGGTGTTGAGGTCTTGTATGCAAGAAAATGACTCAGATCATGCTGTGTGTCGCGGCGCGACAAATGAGGCTGCGGCGCGGCATTTAACTGGAATCCAGATCAGAAGCTTGACAAAAAATGATCCCAGACCTAGGCAAATGTCGCGGCGCGATATTTAAGGCCGCGTCGCGGCAATGTGGGCGAACTGGTTCCTGTTTTCGCAATATTTAGGTAAAGTGAGGGGCATTTTGGCCTTTTCACGTTTGAGCCAGATTTGAGGCTTTAACCTCATCCACTCACTCATTTTCTTTATTTTCTTTTTCTTTTTCTTTCCTATTTTCCTCTCAAAACTTAAAATCCTCAAGTGATTCAAGTGGGATTTTGGAAAGGAAGAAGCGGGTTTTGATCTTTGGCGTAGTTGACAAGTTTTTTCTCCTCGTTCTTGGCTACACGGTGATACTAGTGGTAAGCTCTAACTCCGAATTTCATTTTAGTGTTCATCATTCAAATTTGGGGCTTTTGATTGTATGATTCATAGATGGAACCCATTTAGTTGTTAATTGGAGATTAACACCAAGATTCGGGTTTATAAGTGTTAAAGGCGGGTTTTGGGTTGGTTAATGATTTAACCATGTTTAAGACTTGTAAATGGTGTACAATCACTAGCATTAGTGATTATTGGTGTTTTGGAGACTTTTAGGGTTTTCGTGGTTGACTAATTTTGACTAGAGTCAAAATTAGGGTTTGTTGAGGATTATAACCCGAATGTCGATTCCTTGAGGTTTGTAAACTTAAAATGGATTAAGTTGAAGTATAAAACCGAGTTAAACATGTTTTGGTGTCAAAACTTGTAAATGGTGAGATTTTGACCCCATGGGTCAAAATTAGGGTTTATGGGCGATTTTGAGAACGATAAGTGTTTAACACTTGTGTTCGGGTTTAATTGGCATATTAGGACCATTATCACTTGTGTTAGTGATTATTGGTTAGTTTGGGCGCGGTTTGTCCTTGGAAGTGCATTTGGGTCGAAATTTCACTAAGTGTCAAATTGGGTTGGTTTGTAAATCCAATCTAAGTGTGTTGTTGAATTTGTGATAATGGAATAGGTACTTTCCATTAACGAGTTGCGGATAATTTGGAAGCATTCATCAAGGCGACAAGGTGAGTGTTAATATCCTATATGCATATGTATGTGTAGGATGGGTGCGGGTCGGGTGAAGGGGTCGCTTGTAGAGCTCGCTTCTCGTATAGGTGGAATTGGTGGACTTGTGTATAGGTCCAATTGGCACGGTTGTGCGTTTTGGTTGACCACTTTGACGAGGTGCACACTTTGTTTGTACGTTATCACATGGGCGTGCGATGTGGACTTATGTAATCCCAATGACAAAGGGTTAATATAGGGAGTGGAATTATTATACATGTGTGTACATAATGTATTTACTTGTACGAGGTTCGATGTGGGTTTAAGTTCGGGCGATCGATACCACATCGGGTCAATATATGATATGGGTTTAAAGTTCGGGCGTTCGATACCATGTCATATAGATGTGTGTGTGGGCGTGTAGTGTGGGTTAAAGTTCGGGCGTTCGATACCACATTACACGTGACGAGTGGGTTTTAAGTTCGGGCGATCGATACCACCCAGGGGTTAGTGATATATTTCGTTGTACACTAACGGTTGTTGGGAACACCGATGGGAAATTCGAAGTACCATTCCCTTGTACTTGGTTAACCATGGTTATTGTGTAGTAAGCGTAAGCAAATTATGTTATTCGAAATATATATATATATATTGTATACATATAATGTTGTATTGTCGTGATGTAGCTAACCCTCCGGGTGTAGCTTATTGGCATTGTTCACATCGTTGTTGGTGAACTTATATTTTGTTGATGTATCTTTAGCTCATTGCTTAGTGATCTTACGGTATGCTTAGACTAGCTTGCATTTATGCTTGGATGCTCCGGTATGCGGTATTTGGTTTTGTGTGGCGTGTCCATTTTATGCATATATATGTATGTAGTATATTCTCACTCACTAAGCGTTAGCTTACCCTGTCGTTGTTTACCTTTTTATAGATTTGCATGGATGCGGTGGCTCGGGTAAGCATGGGACTAGTGGACTCGTGTAGTTGCTTTAGAAGGCTTGCTTTTGGATCGATTAGGATTTGGGTAGCGTAGTCCCAAATCACCATGCTCGGTTTTGGTTGGAAACTAAACTAGTCGGGTCGTGTATGTCCGTTTGGAAAATTAATCAATATATTAAATGCTTTAAGGTTTATTAAACCTTCTATTGTATTAAAGATATTTATGGAAACACAATTGGGACCTAAAGTGTTATTTAAAGCGTATTAAAAGGAAAAAATTTTATGGGCTGGTTTTAATACGAGTTGGGTTGTTACATATCTGTTCCAGTGTTAGGTCGCATCGCGACCCATGAAGCCGCGTCGCGAGTTATAGTGAAAATTAGATACCAAATCTAAAAATTGGTTATGGGCATCTGGTATAGTGGGAGGTCGTGTCGCGACCTGAAGCGTCGCGTGTGACTTTGTGCTGAAACTGATGGTTAGTTCTTGGTTTCAGCTTTGTCATTAAAAATACACATCGGACCGCGTCACGACCCAGATTAACCGAGACGCGATGATAGACTGTAAAAAATGTGTGTCGTTTTTTGATAACGGGTTTGAGTCGTTTCAAAATGATAATTTGAACTTTCATGTTTGATTTTGGTGTAAGAATAATGGTTTGAGAAGGCTAACTTTTGTAAACCCATTCTTGAGATAATTTGGGGTTTTGGGTGTATGTTTGGGTATGTTAACCCAAATGTTTTTGTTCAGAGTTTTTATGATGAATTTGTTAGATGTGGTAGTGTATTTTGATGATAAATTCTCGTATTCTTGGACTTAAGTCAAGAGAATGTGTTTTGTATGTGTCAAACCAAGTATTGGGTTAAATGTGGTCACTTAGTGTTTTGAGTATGTCATGAGATTTAAATGAGCTAATAAATTTGTAAGTTATGCTTCAGATGTTAAGTACACACTAAGTGTTTGTTTTAATGTCTCAAAGAAAGTGGAATTGTGACTAATGAACTTTGCTTGCAAGTGAAATGCTCTACTTACTAGCCATGGTATATTTATAGAAAAGCCTAGGTTAAGAAAGTCTTTTACTTAAATAAATGACCCTATTTAAGTTAAAGCGTATGTATTGACATAAATTAGCATGTTTTATAGGTGCTAATTGAGGAAAGAATATTGAAGGTGTTAAGGAATTAGTTCAAGGCAAGCTGAGTTATTCGGAGGTAAATTGGGCGGGTCAATGGGTTAGATGACTATGGCCTATCATGTGTTTGCATGTATATGATACAAGGGGCTAGTTCCGGGAGGACTACGCACTTGTTTTATGAGCGATAATGATGATACAAGGGGCTAGTTCCGAGACGATTATTCACTTAGTAGTTAGGAATGTTGAATGACGCAAGGGGCTAGTTTCAAGAGGACTAAGCACTTGCTATGCTTGCGATATTGAATATCACAAGGGGCTAATTCTGAGAGGACTATTCACTTGTGTTGTATGATGTAAGGTTATAGGGCTCCCGAATTGCATCTGTGCAAGAGGGTGTCGATCAAGTTTACGTGAGGTAGGCATTTACAGTGCATACGATATTATATGCGTGTGCATAGAGATCTTTATGTTGAAAGTTGTATTTATGATGCCAATTTACTTACCACCTAACTCACTAAGCATGTAGCTTACCAAAATGTTGTAGGTTTTGTAGGCTCGAGCAAGCATCACGAAGGTAAAGCGCTGGCGAGAAAGTAGTATGGAGCATTGGCATAGAGTAAGTGGTATTCAAGTTCTCTTTTGATCATGGCTCATGAAACCGCTTGTGAGACGCTTGAGTCGAGTTGTATTTTGAATGCTAGTAAATTGACGTTTTGAACTAAGAAACTTGTATTGAAAGTTAAGGTGAAATATTGGTCAAGTAATGTTTAGTTTCGGATTTCGTTTCATGTATGAAATGATGTCATGAATATTGGAAACACTCGGAATAAAGCTAAGTTGTAGGTATGAATTCCATATGATTGTTTTGTGTCATTTGTTGTCATTTTAGCAAGTAATAACGGGTCAAATGAGTTTACTAAGGCTGAAAGTAATGTATTAGGTCAGGTGCGCGGCACGAGTGATATGGTGCGCCGCACCATAATGTGGAAAATGCTTCAAATTTAAAAAATGGAAATTTAGCTTTGTGGTGCGCTTCTTTTCCTCTTTAAGGCGCCGCATCAGTGAAGTGGTGCGCCGCACCAGTGATGTTGGTGCTCCACACCATATTACAGTGTAAAACAAAATCTCTCATTCTTTTTGGTTTATGGGCGTCTCATACGTGTTCCCCTCCAATCGTTTAGTTTCAATTGGTTTGATTTGTTTTTTTTTCAATATTTTATGATAATTTATTCACCGAGTATACCAATTTTTTATTTTTTTATTTTCATCTATAAAATTTTATTTTCGAACTCAACTCGTTTAGTATTAAAAGACTTAGCTCGATTTCTGCTCGATTCAGGCTTTATATATTAAATTCGGACTCAACACATTTAAACTTATATAACTTCGATCTCAGTTCGAGATTGGCTCGAGTTCAATATAAATATTTTTCCCCGCTAATATATGTATCAAGTTCCGCCAGTGAACAACCTCCAACCCATCCTCAATGATTTTCCTATAGTTGTTCTCGTTTCCAAAAGTATTCATCTCGAATGAATGGACACTAATAACCTCATCATCACTAATAGTATTGGCCACATTCGGACCAGTTCCAAGAACAGGAAACTCAAATTGATAATCATGAGGTATATGATGATCATCGGTTGACTCTAACATGTTAGAAGTATCGGACGTGTAATGGTTAACTTCATGCTTATCACTCGACGCCCTCATAGAACATGAAGATGATGATAACATATCATTCTTAGAATGTACTTGATCACTACCGTTAATAATATTGTTTGCTCACACATAGCCCCACCTATATCTTACGAGTCATCATCAATTACTTTCATATTTTCCTTCAGCTGTTGCATGATCCGGTTTGGATTCCTGATCTTCACCAGATTCTGAGGAACCCCGTTTGGCACCATATCGGACACATCTCCACCGATTACACGGTTACACAAAAACCTAGAAGACGTTGTCATTTTCGTAGAGGGAATATGTAGTATCATCATTATCATTATTAATAAACATTTGGAATATGCAAATAACATACGCAAATTAACTATTCTATCATTTACAAATAATTGGAAGATGCTCATGAACATATACATTACGAAGAATATATATAAATAATAAGCACCAACAATTACACAAAAATACATAAATGACCCAGTTTATTGAGATCTAATTACACAAAAATTCATATTTCACCCAGTTTCTTGAGATCTCAAATCTGAGTTTTCAAGGTTACGATCTAACTCAAAGATTCACTGTTTTGTTCCTGGATTTATCTGATTATGAACATATACAACCTTGCGACATAAATATTAACCACGCTTGAATATTCATTCTTATTAAAGTTGAAGAACGCGGAACTTGGGGAGACCTCGGTTGGAGGGTTTTGGAGAGTTCTCAGCAACTCGGAGAGAATTCGAGGAGAAGTCGGGGAAAAGTCTGTGTGTTGACTATGATTAACATTTTATATAAATAAAATATTTAATATAATTTAGTGTATAATATATACTTATTAAATTATACTCCGTATTATGTAATCAATGGGATGGGTAAATTATTTTATTTTATGTGTAGTTATATGTGATATATTTTTTTTCAATATATATTTTATTTGAACCTGAAATGCTATTATGTAAATGCTTTACATGGACTATAGATGATACTCCATATATTATGTAATATATGTTTTATACTCCATATATTATGTAATATATGTTTTATTCACGATCCATATATTTTTTTGGCAACTCAACTAAAGGCTGCTACATATAAATAAACCCAAGAGCATCCGATGTCGCCTGTCGAATGTGGCGTCGGCATCCGTTTTGACTGACCATCGACCGACGCCGGATTTGTGTCGGTTCAGAGTTCTTCCAATCAAAGTCGTTGCCACAAGGTCGATTGTAGCCGTGGCAAATGGTTCCAAATTTTAAAATATATACGTTGCAACTTGATTTCCAGCTTTTAAAAAAATAAAAAAAAATTATTATATATATCCACTAACCATTTCATATAATTTCACACTCATCTTATCTCTAAAATACAAAATCAAATATATATACTGAAAATGCCGGCTTTCTCTTCTTTCAACGATGAATATATGTTTCTTGCTGTTGATATTAAAATCAAGTTGACGATGAAGCAGAGAGTTCAAACATGTCGATGTCATATTAATTACGAGCATCATCTTTCACATTAACGGCTGATGGATGACTACTTTGTTGAAAACTAATATTGCCACTTAATGGAGTTCAAACGACAATTTCTGATATGCCCGAATCAGACGGTTTATTTATGCGATGTCGTTAGGTCGCAAGGCATCGATACGAACTTATCAACAGAGTTTTAAAATTATATTTTTATGGGCCTAAATCTATTATTCCTTAATATGGATTAACCATGGCAAATATGACCAGTGTCGTTCCTTGAGTGGTCGAATTTGAAACGGAGCTTATTAAGATAATTAAGTGATTAAGATGGGTTTGTGCACAATTTAATATCCAAGACTAGTAGCCAGGTACACCTTGTGTGGAGAAGCATGATCCTTTTGGTCCCAATAAATTGGCGACTGTTCGAAAAATCCAACAACCAACTCCAACCGGTTTTAGACAACACTTTATCAGGAATATCATATTATGTAAAGGCAATAGTCGGGTTGATTTGTTTTATAATTGTATTTTAAAATATTAAGGCAATATTATTAAAATAAGCTAGCTAGCATGCAACAGCTATGGACAGAGAAGACGTGGTTCAACATGATTTAAGATAATGTAGTGTCGAGATGATTGTGAGACACTCATTGGATGGATATACCTTGGTGTAATCACTAGATTCCCTACTAATTGATTTTCGATTAGCATGTGACGAGGAACTATGCTATCGTGATTCTTATCGGGTGGACTATGCTTAACTCCCGACACTTTATTCAGTTTAAGGATATAAGCGGCCCATCTTGGATGCAATGCATACCTTGGGCGCACGAATAAAGTAGCATAGCCATATATAGAGAATATCCAACCTTTCTTAACACCTTAGTGTATCACTCAAGTGAGTGGTTATGATTGTGTTTCGAATTCCTTTCTGTCAATGGTTTGGTAAAATCTAAGGGTTTGTAGACAAATTAGAATTTCTGATAGTTCTCAGTCATCCTTAAAGATTTATAAGCTTAGTTTGTATTGTAGAGCATTAAATTCCCATTTATGATTTAAATGAGCCCTTACTTAAATCTACATAATAAATCCCTTAGTTATCCACCATGTACTACACTTATAGTGGTTCCATAGCATACAACATTGGCCATGCTTAAGTGGTCCTATAGTACATCGACTCGGATCTTATACTATTGACCAATGTCTTGATCTTGTCCTACAGTAATACCCCATGTACTTTATAGCATTTCCAAAGGGTTCAAACCTTGACCAATGTATAAACACATATAATTAATTACCTTATAACTGTCAACTTTATAAAAGGTTTTAATCACGTTTATTGGTGGAAGGATGATAATAGCGATGTTTAATATCATAGACAGAAAGCGAGTACGAAACGATAATCATCCTTAACTAACATTATTAAATCACGGCAAATAATCAAGTAATTACTCACACATCATGGCAACAAGCATTTCTAATATTAATAAATCACAAACATCAAACAAGAATATTATAATAAATTAATAAAAGAAAGGATATATATTATCAAATAATGTCGGCAGAATAACACTTGTATTTCTTCATAATATCCATAGCGTTACAATGCTTAATAACTTCTACTACTAACTACATACTAATCTCCTATTGTTCACTAGAGAGCGACGAGAGAGATAATTATTTTCCTAATCTCTGTACATTTCTTTCTCTATAAACTAGAGAGAGAAAGTAGAGAGAACTAATCTCCTACTGATCACTAGAGAGCGAAAATAAAGAGATGTTTAGATAGAGAAGTGAAGAACGTGTGTGTTATAATGGATGACAAAGACTTGGTTTTTGCTGGCATAAAGCTGGCAAGCCGTATGGAAAGCCGTATGGCAGGCCGTTTGCCAAGGCAAGCCTTTTTCTTAGGCCGTTTGCTGGAAGGCCGTTTTTGATGTTAGAAGGCCATATGGCACCCTGGCAGGCCTTATGGTAGGCCATATGGCAAGCCGTTTGGCTTGGATAGTTTTGCTCGTTCCTGGGATCATAACTTGGTTTCTAGGGTTGTAACTTGTCTTTCACCGTTTTCGCTCTAGAATCTTTGTTTTAGCTCCGTTTAACTTGATTATTTTTGCATCGCCTTTGTAATTACTAAATCTACCAAATTAACTGACAAATTACTAAATCATCCGACAAAATTTGGAACTTTATTATTTTTGGGCCTTAATATCGAGGTAAAAATGTGACTTATTAGCCGATATCAAATATCCCACACTTAGACTTTGCTTGTCCTCAAGCAAACATTTCTTTTATTTTATGTTCAAGGATGCTTCTGAGGTTTCCGTTCTATCATTCAAGTGGCTTGTTATTTATTATAAGAGAAAAATCAGACAATAAGTCTTCTAAAAGGGTAGAAACTATCTCTGCAAGCATGAGGGGAGGTTACATAACTTTGGCTTCCTTACACAGGTCACTCAAATCACTCAAGTATTTGGGGGTTCCCTACTAATCTATAAAATTAATTCGCTCAAAGCCAGTCATGTTGCAAGTATTGTAATAGGCTTGACCAAGAATCAAATTTCCACTGATTAGATAAGGACGACACTGATCTTCTCCCTAATCATTCTTTCAAGAGGAAGAACGGGTTTAAGGTTGGTTTGCGGAGAAAAGTGAAGGTTTTGATATGGCAAAAAAGGTGATTTTTGAATCTTTGAAATTTAAGAGATTCGATAGATTTCGGTTTCAATGAGGATATATTTTTTTATAGGAAAGATGGTACTCTATTTTTGTTGAAGAGTTCCTTTAGAGGGTGCTAACTTTCAGCGAAGACTTTGCTTCTTTTCTACAATTATTCTGGGTCACAGTCTTCATTTTCTTGGGGATATATGCTTTTATTTGAAGACTTTTCTCTTCTTTATTTTTGAGGCTTTGCTCAACATTTTTTTCTTTTTTGTTTTTGTTTTGCATATCCCATCTTCATAACTTTGTCTATTTCTTCGTGTGCCCAGAGAGAAAGGTATTTCACCAAAAATAGGTCTTTTGACCTATCAAAAACAGTCTAGAATTTCGAAATTTTTCGACAAGTGTTTGAAGTAAACTTGGTCGATATATCTCTTTGAATTTCTAGATTTTGGAAATGAGAAAGGAATGAAGATGAAAGGGTAACGTATTTGATGGTGAATTTATGGGTGAGTATTTTTTGATTCATCAACTCTTTGGCGTGAGTTGGCCGGTTTAAATGCGTGGAGTGGAAACGGAAACGGATAGTTTTTGTCTTCTCTATTCAGAAAGATTTCGGAAGGAGTATCGAATCTACACCACGTATGGTACTTACTAACCATTGGTCTCGAAATGTATGTCAAGGTCAAGTTCTAACTCTAAATGCTAAGATCAGCACTCTCAACGGAAAAGATAGTTAGGCATTAAAAATGAATGCTTATTGGGCCATTTTTGGAGTGCCTCACAACAATTATATTGAGTCGATAATGCCTAGTCATGTAATGCTCTTTTAGAGAATCGGTTCATCCTTAAGAAGATTTATGTCCTCATTTGTCTTAATTTTAGAACAAACAAGCTTGATTTTCGAAAGTACTTTTTCAGAAAGGCATCTTTTAGTCAAAATTTTTGAAAAATTTACGTTGAGGACAAAGAATCTAAATAGTAGGTATACTCAAAAGCTTAGTAAAATTTTAAGTTAAGAACATTTTCTGAGCATCCCATAGCTAATTATGGTATACTACACCGCTATCCCACACTTAGAGGAACATTGTCCCTAATGTTCATTCTTAGATTTTAGGAAGCTAAAATCCCACACTTAGAGTTTGAACATGTCAAAAAATGTATCTAAGCTTAATATTGAGTTGGAATCCCACACTTAGTGATAAGCTTAGGATAGAGTATAGTTTAAGGATATAACAAATCAAAATAAATAAACGAAGAGAAAGAAACGAATTACTCCCCTTGGGTGTGGCTATGAGTTGAGGATCTGAAGGTAGACTGAGTCGGAACTATCTTCTGCTGGATTCAAATCGGTATTCTTGAAATGTACTCGAGCTCATTAGCGCGTTCTTATCCTCCATAAACCATCCACCAATAACTTGCAATGAAATAATCAACAGGTTTCCTTGTCGTTTCATCTTTATTCAAAGAGTCTCCACCACAGGCATCAATAACTGTCTATTACTTGTAAAAATGGAAAAGATCAAACCTAGATAGGTGATTAAGCTTTAGGCCATAGACTCACTGATTTGCGTTTTGATGAAAAAGTTATTTGAAAACTTGAGGGTTTGAAAATTAGGTTTTTGAAAATTAAACAAATCAGTATATGACTAAAAAGCTTAATCCCACATTTAAAGTGTTGACTGCCTTTAATTTTAAGATTTTGAAGTAATGTAGCAAATTATGCATTTAAGCTTAAGAAAAGTAGGAGAAGTGAATTCGTCCTAAGAAACTTTGAAAATTTTATTTCAAGTTTCACTTCTCACTTATTCAATTAACCTAATTATCCTTATCTAACTACTACTAAAGCTATAGAAAAATAAACACACTGGTTGCCTCCCGAGAACTGCTTATTTTTGTTCGAGTCACGAGCCTGACTCTAGCCTTATTTCTCTAGAAATCTAGGAACCTCTTTTGCATCCATCAGTAGACACAAGAGCTAATATTGGAACATACCGATGAGATTGAAGCGGACATAGAATAAGATATGTCTAATGAGAGGAGATTGTGGTTTGAAGTGAATGCTTTGTTTAACTTGAGGTATAACAAAGCTATCATCTTCTTTAACCTCCTTTATTTGTGCAGGTTGGTCAAACGGGTCCTCATCACTCAATGATGTGTATGTTATTATGTATTTGAGTGATGGTTTATAGGGTAGACTTGACACAAAACCCATATTTCTTCTTTGTGACTTTAGGTTGGTCGTAATGTTGTACACTAAGGATGGAGGTGGGACGATGTCCATTGACATCTACATTAACAACTACTTCAGTGCTAGAATCCTCCATCTCTTTCTTCTTATCCGGGCTCTCCATTTCAATTTCTTCATCTACATCCTCGTCACTCTGGTCGGTCGATTCAAATATAATTGGTTCAGAGAGTTCTTCTAAAATGAAATCCTCTTCAGTCATTAAAAGATCAAAATAAGGTGGGAGTGAAGATTGGGTTAGTTTGGAGTGGTTATTCTTCTTGTCTTCTACTTCTATCTTCTTCTCTTCATTCTCGGAATAAAAGGTGACTTTCCTAGTGGAGATGGTATTTTTTCACCGTTCCCATCAGAAGGACATACAGACTCGTCAATCGTGAAAGTGACCTCTTCTCCATGGGCTCTCAAGGTGACAGTCAGTGAATAAACATCAACCATCGCTTTAGCTGTATTCATTAAAGGCCTTCCTAAGATGATAGGGGGTTTTACGTCTTCTTTAAAATCCATAACTACAAAATCGGTCGAAAAAAGGAATTTGTCGACCTTAACTATGACGTTCTCAGTTATTCCCTTGAGATATCTAGTGGATTGGTCAGCTAGCTGGATGCTCATTTTGGTAGGGTTAGGGTTTCCAATTTCGAGTCTTTGGAACAGTGTGTAGGGCATGAGATTGATGCTGGCACCAAGGTCAGTGAGAGAATAGATAGTACCAGACTGGTAGATATCACAAGGAAGGGTAAATCGTCTGGTATCCCCTATTTTTACAGGAATAGTATTTAAGAGAATGGTTGAATAATTCGCGTTCAGCGGGACATTGGGTACTTCGGGTACCTTATCCTTGGTTGATAGGAGTTTCCTAAAATACTTTTTATGATTAGGATATTTATACATAGTGTCCAAAAATTTACCGTCAAGCTTGAAAGATTTCATCTTGTTATGTCTTTGCTTGAGACGGCCTGGGAATGGAATGTGTGCTTTCCCAGTAGGTTTAGGTGATGACTCAATGACTACTACCTAACGGGTATTAGTTAGTTTTTTCTTCTTAGAAAAAACTGAAGGTTGGCTATGTGTCACCTTTGAGTCATTTTTGGGAAAACCTAGAGAATCGAGACGTTGATTTAGCTGGATTATTTGACTTTCAAGACTACTTAAGTGATTAGTCATGACTAAGTCAGTTGCGTCTTGTCTTGATATGATCATGTTGATGATTCGTAGTAGGACATCTTCTGGATTTGTCTCTGGTGGGATAGTGGGTTTGATAGGTTGGTTGTGCGGATGAACTAGGATCTTATCAGAGTAGACAACAGAGTCCTCACATTCAGCTTCGTATACCTTGGCTAGATATGGGTAAGTACAATTCTAGCATAATTGCACTTGAGACACATGTTGCGGGAGTTTCTTTAGCTTTTCGACTTCTTTGATGAGGTTTTCTATTTGGTCCGAGAGAAATTTGATGGTTTTATTTTCGATAGGATCGGAGGTGAAAAGCGGTGTTACTGAAGAAATGTGCTCTTTCGTGTTCCAATCATGATGGTGCATAGTCATCTCCTCTATCAATCTCCAGGCCTCGTTAGCAGTGAAGTTCATGAAGTTACCTTGAGAAACAGCATCAAGAGTAGACTTTTTATTCCAATTCAGACCTTTGTAGAAGGTCAAAATTTGAATAGAGCTCTCAAGACGGTGGTTCGGACATCTTCGAAGAAAATGTTTAAATCTTTCCCATGCAGTGTAGAGTGATTCATCGTATGCTTGTTTAAAGTTTAAGATATCATTCCTAAGTCTGATTTGTTTGATGGGGGGAAGTACTTGATTAAGAAAGTTGTTGCCATTCCCTCTCATGAGGTGATAGAGTGAGTTCTAACCCCTCGAACTAGGTTTTCGCATGAAGAGTTAAGGAATAGGGGAACAGATATAAATGAACTAAATCTAGTTCAACCCCGTTTTTCTTATATGAGTTGGATAAGTAGAGGAATTTGTCTAAGTGAGAGTTGGGATCATCAATTGGTAAGTCGTGGAACTGGCAATGGTTCTGAATGAGTTGTATGATGCTATGCTTAAGCACAAAAGATGCTCTATTAACCTCTGGATAGAGTATCGGTCCTCCTTTTCCTTCTAACGAGGGTTTGGTGATGTCAGCGAGAGTGATGCGTGCGACCATCGTCGAACTATCGTCAGGTAAGTGTAAATCTCGTCGGATGGGTACAATGTATGATATCAGATACAAGAAAGGATGTGTCAGAAGAATTCTTAGCGGTCTAAGTAGGTCAAACCATCCTAAAGCTTCACTAATAAGGAAGTCCATTTTAAACTTTTAAACTAAATTAAGCTAATATTATCTAACTTAACTACGGTAAACTAGTAACTTTTGACAAATCTAGTCTCAGTCAAAAAGGGTCTCTTAAAAATTAACTAATCTAAACAGTCTCCAAATCGTACTACCGCTCCCCGGCAGCGGCGCCAAAAATTTAACTCCTCCTATGATATGCCTAAATCGTACGGTTTATTTATGCGGTGTCGTTAGGCCGCAAGGTGTTGATACGAACTTATCAACAGAGTTTTAAATTTATATTTTGCTGGGCCTAAATCTATTATTCCTTCCTATGGGTTAGCAAGGGCAAATATGACCTAGGATCGTTCCTTGAGAGGTCGAATTTGAAACGGAGCTTATTAAGATAATTAAGTGATTAAGAGGGGTTTGTACTCAATTTAGTATCCAAGACTAGCGGCCAGGTACACCTTGTGTGGAGAAGCAGGATCCTTTTAGTCCCAATAAATTGGCGACTGTTCAAAAAATCCAACAACCAAGTCCAACCGGTTTATTCTAGACACCACTTTATCGGGAATATCAAATCATGTAAAGGTAATAGTCGGGTTGATTTGATATATAATTATATTTTGAAATATTAAAGCAATATAATTAAAATAAGCTAGCTAGCATGCAACAGCTAAGGACAGAGAAGACGTGGTTCACCATGATTTAAGATAACATAGTGTCGAGATGATTGCGAGACACTCATTGGATGGATATACCTTGGTGTAAACACTAGATTCCCTACTAATTGATTTCTGATTAGCATGTCACGAGGAACTAGGCTATCGTGATTCTGATCGGATAGACTATGCTCAACTCCCGACGCTTTATCCCGTTTAAGGATATATGCGGCCCATCTTGGATGCAATGCATACCTTTGGCCCACGAATAAAGTAGCATAGCCATATATATATAATATCTAACCTTTCTTAAAACCTTAGTGTATCACCCACGTGAGTGGTTATGATTGTGTTTCGAATTCCTTTCTGTCAATGGTTTGGTAAAATCTAAGGGTTTGTAGACAATTTAGAATTCTGATAGTTCTCAGTTATCCTTAAAGATTTATAAGCTTAGTTTAAATTATAGTGCATTAAATTCCCATTTATGATTTAAACGAGCTCTTACTTAAATCTACCTAATAAATCCCTTAGTTATCCACCATGTACTACACTTATAGTGGTTCCATAGCTTCTAACATTGGCCATGCTCAAGTTGTCCTATAGTACATCGACACGAGTCTTATACTCTTGACCAATGTCTTGTTCTGGTCCTACGGTAATTCCCCATGTACTTTATAACATTTCCAATGGATTCAAACCTTGACCAATGTATAAACACAAATAATTAATTACCTAATAATTGTTGACTTTGTAAAAGGTTTTAATCACATTTATTGGTGGAAGGACGATAATAACGAGGTTTAATATCATAGACAGAAAGCGAGTACGAAACGATATTCATCCATAACTAACATTATTAAATCATGGCAAACAATCAAGTAATTACTTACACATCATGGCAACAAGCATTTCTAATATTAATAAATCACAAACATCAAACAAGAATATTAAAATAAATTATTAAAAGAAATGATAGATATTACCAAATAATGTTGACAGAATAACACTTATATTTCTTCATAATATCCATAGTGTTACAATGCTTGATAGCTTCTACTACTAACTACATACTAATCTCCTATTTATCACTAGAGAGCGACAAAGGAGAAAAAATTATTTTCCTAATCTCTGTAATTTTCTCTCTTTAGAAACTAGAGAGAGAAAGTAGAGAGAACTAATCTCCTACTGATCACTAGAGAGCGACAATAGAGAGATGTTTTAGAAAGAGAAGTGAAGAAGGTGTGTGTAAAAATGGATGACATGCCCTTTAAATAGACTTGGTTTTTGCTTGCATATGGCTGGCAGGCAGCATGGCAAGCTGTATAGCCAGGCCGTTTGCCAAGGCAAGCTGTTTTCTTGCGCCGTTTGCTGGCAGACCGTTTATAATGTTGGCAGGCCGTATGGAACCCTGGAAGGCCATATGAAAAGCTTTTTGGCTTGGATCGTTTTGCTCGTTCCCGGGATCGTAACTTGGTTTCTGAGGTCGTAACTTGTCTTTCACCATTTTCGCTCTAGAATCCTTTTTAGCTCCATTTTAGTTGATTCTTTTTGCATCGCCTTTGAAATTACTAAATCTACCAAATTAACCGAAAAAATTATTATTTTGCCATCAAAGTTTGGAACTTTATTATTTTTGGGCCTTAATATCGAGATAAAAATGTGACTTTTTAGCCGATATCAATTTCGCATGAGGAAACGTGTATTCATTTGAATTATGAACGATATTCTCAATTACTCTGCACACCCTTTACCCTCTTATTTTAGATAGTTATTATGAACGATGTTCTCAATTACTCTG